>NC_080080.1:24143470-24797432 GCF_949987535.1 Balaenoptera acutorostrata | reverse complement strand
GTACATGATACATATTATGTGATATGCAATGTCAAGTAGTGACAAATACTATGCAAAAACATAAAACAGTGTAAAGAGATAAAAACTGATGGAAAGGGCATGTTCTTTGAAGCAGGATAATTAGGGAATATATCTGTTGGGATATATTTGAGTAGAGTCTGTACACTGTGAAGGAGAAAGCCATGTCCCTATGTGAGGGAAGAACATTTCATGTAAGAAAATCAGCAATTACAAAATTTCTAAAGAAAGGCAATGTTTTGCAAGAATGGTTGGAGGTAACTAGAGTTCAGATCATGTGGGGACTTATAGGAAAGACGTTGATGCATTAGGATCAGGGCTGTAACCTAATCAGATCTGAAGGATTATTTTGGATCCTGAGCAGAGAACAGTGAGAAGGAGGACAGTAAAAGCAGAGAGACGAGATATGAAATGCTAAAGCTACAGAGTAAGAGAATTTTAACGTGATTATTGACAATTTTTTTTCATGTTTTTGAGGAATCGATGGATAATTCTGAACTTCCTGATAATATGGTTAGCTACACTTAAAACCTCTCAGTGAGAATCCCAAGGGAATGTTGATTAATGACTCAGTGTCAGCTTGGAATGAACAGAGGCACAGGACTTGGTTCTTAATATTATCCTGTTGAGCATCTTTATCTGTGATTTAGCTGGGTACATGGAAAACATGCAAATGAAATTCACAGATGACCTGAAGCTGGCAGTAAGCCATTGAAGCACATAGACAGGCTATAAAATTACCACAACAGCCTGGAAAATATAGTCATATTTTCCAGAGAAACTACTTTGCTTCAGAGAGGCAAGTTTAGGACACCAGACAAAAATTCCAGACGAAGCTAGGATCACCAACCCTACAAACCCCCAAGTCCCATGGAAAGTTTAAGAACCATCATAGAGATCAGACTATAGCTACAATGGCAGAGAAAAACAAGAAAGCGTGCCATCAATATGTCAAAAATTTTCAGAAATTTCTGTCAGTAAAGAAGATTTCATTTTCAGATTCTACAGAGAAACAAAACCAGGGAAACCACAGTTCAAATCAATAACAAAAATACATTGTTGATGCAGTAGGAATATTTCAAGGGATATATAAACCAAACTTAATAGAATAATATTGAACCCTCTGGTGTTCACTAGAGTTATTAAGCAGGAAGTCGTAGTATAAGAGGGTAGGCTAACCACTGTTAGCACTGAAGAATGAGGGAGATGCTTTAGGGAAGTTATAAAGTCTACATAATCCTACCCCTTCCATGCACTCAATAGAATTATATACATAGAACAAACACTGGTGAACAAGAATTAGTCATTAAAAATACAGAAAAACAATCAGAAAGAAAACTAATTCCATGAAGGAAAGTTAACAAATTAAAAAAAATCTAACAGTACAAAATTTAGAAGTTTTTGGGAAAAATTTTATGTAAATAATTAACACTAAAAAATATCCTATGAAGCTGATGGGCCTCTAGTCAGAAAAGGAATTTGTATACTACTGGAAAATCATGTTGGCTTCAAATATTCTCCAAATAAAACAAAATTTTGAGTAAAGGAAATGTATCTCAGTAATCTTATATTCAGAAAAAATTCAACCAGCCATAAAGCAATGAATGCTATTATATCTGCAAAACCATCTTTGAGCATTTACTATTGAGAAGACTACTAGAAGACTATCATATCTGGACAACAAATAAATCCCTAAAAATAAAGAATGAAGGAATTTGGAACGCTATAGTTTAAAAAAATAATCGATATGGAACTTTGACTCTATTCAATCTCAAATCAGGGCAAACTAATTTTAAGAATTACATTTAGGTAAGAGAAAAGTAAATGTGATATATCTTGACTATATAAAATGATAACTCAACTGACAAAATCAGGTTGTTGGAATGGAGATAAAAGGTGGGAAGAAGTATGCTAAATCTCTCATTTTTCAAAACAGAGTCAGCAGGTACAGTCAATAATATAAATGTTTAAAATTACTCTAATTCTTTTCATATAATTTAATATCAGTTAAATGTCATCATTCAAAATTAATATTGTACATGATATAGTGATTTTTTTTCAGTATTGCAAAATGTTTTTACACAAAAACATCTGGAATATGAGAGCTTATATAAGGATGTATCCATTAAAAATACATCTCCTTAAAAAGACATGTCAGCAGCAGTTGAGAAAACACCTATATTTACAGTGTTTTAATTACACACAAAGTTTTATTCCTTACTCAAATCTCTGGAGATTTGTCATTCAAGTTGGGATCATTGTTCCTCTAAGTTACCAGTAACAGGTTGCCTTCCCTAGTTCCAGTGAAATCTTCCTAGAATATTTAGCTCATACTTATACTCAGATGTTTACATAAGCTCCCTATGTTTATAACCAAATTTCAAGCACATTTAAAAGAAACCAATGAAAGGAGGCAGTTAGAGGAAGGCAGAGAGGAACACATCTCTCCTTAAAGACACTTCTGAATTTAGTACAGACTGCTTCTTTCTATATTCAGTTTACTAGCACTTGGTCAGTTACCTATATGCAGCTGCATGGGAGGCAAGAATGCAGTCTTTCTTCTGGACCACCATAAAAAGGCAATATGAAAAATATTTGACAAAAATAAAGTTTTTGCCCTGGAAAAAACAAGACATAGTGGACATGAAACTTTTGCTAATGTACTCAGTGTCTGACACATAGAAAAATGAAGACCAAGAATTTTTGTGACTCTAGAGAGCTAAAGTGAGATCCATGTTTATAAGATTTTGGAGAGAGATGGCAGAATAAACCATAGAGAACATAAACATTTGCACATTTGCTTGAAAATAGAATTGGATATTCTCTGTGTTCTGTGAAAACACAGAACACTAATGATGTTCAAACGGAGATAGTAGTGTGGTGTAGTGAACTAACTAATCTCTACAATCCATTTTAGATTTGATCCTATAATGATAAATTAGAAATTATTTTGTTAGTAAGGTTTTAAATAGCAAAATAAAGATTAAACATGTAGCAATTCTGAAAATCTCTCAATTCTTTTTGATATTATACTTTGCTTTTATAAGAGATAAAATATATCATTTTATTTCTTATGCTGGTTAAACTCTTCCATTTTAATAAATAAATGTGCCCAAGAAAAATGTGCTTCTATAAAGTGAACATGGAAATATCACAGGAAGATAAAAAAGGAATAACCAAAACTAAAGAGGGAAACATATGAAATAATTTGCCTTAAGTTCAAATCCCATAAGTAATGGATTTTAAATCCTAAAATCCCACAAATCAATTTACAATAAACATTTTTAGACATATTTGTTTGCTTAGGGTTCTTTTACAGGTCTTCTCTACCGTGCAAGAATGTTCCAAAATCACTTATTAACCCCCTACCTTTATCTATTCAGACTTTTATTTTGTTCTGGTTTAGACAGCCCACATAATTTTTATTATTAATCATTGAGGTAATAGTAAATAATAATGGTGAGAGACACCTAACTCTTTTATCCATGGAGTAAGCTCTTCACCTGATTTTGGTTCCTTCAAGTGAAAGCAGAACTACTCTCCTATAACTCCAGACCAGACAAGGGAAATTTCAGTAATTGGAGAGGTCCAAGGAAAAACTTTTAATATTCAGTGCTTCAGCGAAAATTTAGGGATTTTCAGAGAGTGGACCTATTCCTTACTAGTGAACTAAAATATTTAGAAAAAAAACCCCAATTCTAATAAATATACTTGATCTTGAATATTTTTTGAAATCCTCCCCTTATTTTTCTACTTAAAAGCAATTCCACTGCAGAGTAAATAAGCCCATGCGCCACAACTACTGAGCCCGTGCACCCTAGAACCCACGTGCCGCAACTACTAAGCCCATGTGCTGCAACTACTGAGGCCCACATGCCTAGAGCCTGTGCTCCGCAACAAGAGAGGCCACCACAATGAGAAGCCTGTGCACCACAATGAAGAGTAGCCCCTGCTCACTGCAACTAGAGAAAGCCCGCAAGTAGCAATGAAGACCCAACACAGACATAAATAAAAATAAATAAATAAATAAATAAATAAATAAATAAATAAATAAAAATTATTGAAAAGCAATTCACCAGATGTTCTACATAGAGTGTTTTGCATGAGCAAAGATTTGCATGTCCTTAGAATGGCAGAAAGAGAATTTAGTTGGCCTTGTTGAGGATTTAATATATCCTAGGCACTGCACACAGTGCAGTAATATACATTATCTCTGAAACAGCATTTCTACTTAAACATACACTTCAAGTTCATTTAAATATTTTGCTTTGTTGTAAAACTTTGCAGATATTCCCTTTAAATTTTCTATTGCCTTTATTGTTAAACTTTATAGTTTTTCCCCTTTAATTTCATATAACATTGGGCTGCAAAAAGGATACAGGATAATGTGTGGACATTAAGTAAATTAATTTAGATGTGAACAATTTATATTGTTCAATATACAATTTAAAGTAAGCATATAATCCTTAGGTTTTTGAGAAAGTGGGACTAATTCATTGAGTTAGTTAATGACTGTCAATTTAATTATTTCCTTTTAATACTATCTTTACACATCATCATTTTTATTAAATATTGATATGAAAGTAGCAGAGATACTAATTATTTTCAGTACCCATTCACTCCTTCTAAAGAAATTTAATACTTAGCTGGTCATACAGTCAACTCTAATAAAGACCATGGTTCCATCCTCCTTTGCATTGTGGAGGGGCTTTGAGACTGCCGTCAGCCAATGGGATGTAAATGGAATCTGTATGTAGCAGTATGGGAATCTTCCTAAAGAGATACTATTATTATTTTTGATTCTTTATTATTTTTCCTATTGTTTTTGATTCTTTTTTCCATCTTATTACCTTGAGCACAGATGCTGCTCTGCAACATGAGAATAAGTTCCAGACTCTGCACAAGGCTGAGTAATAAACTGAGTTCCTGGAGACACATTTTGCCATTATGCCAGTATAATTTCTGAGGGTTTTCTATTGCTCACAGGTAAATCTATGTCTAAGTTACATATACAGTATTTCCCTTATAGATAATACATTTTTAGCTTAGAACTATTCTTTCTTAATGTAGATGTACTAGCTTAGTATAAAAAAGAGTGAATCCTTATTTTATTTACAGTCAATTTCTTATTAGCCAAGTCAGTAAGAAAATTGCTATTAATATCAGGAAATGATGAGATTCACTTTACTAAGAACCAAAGTGTCGATTTTCAAATATGAGGGATATATTTTCACCTCAGAGATTGGTACCGCAATCCTTTGTCTTCTCTCTCTGAATTATTTTCCGAAGTGATCTTATTCAACATGATATACTTTAATAATATTGATATACTGACAAGTCTTAGAGTTATGGACTCAGCATCTTCCTCCCCTGAACTCCAGACATGTGTATCTATACTTTTCTACTTCATGTATCCACTTGGATTCCAGTAATTATTGCAAACATAGCAGAAAATAAAAGAATACTTGATTTCTACACCTACTCTCAACCTTCTGCTTAAGAATGTTCTTTTTCTTCTTTTTCTCACCCTTTTATTTCCAAACTATTGGCAAATTTTAATGACTTTATTTAAAGTACATATCAAAATTCCCCTCTCTCCACTACTACCACTTTAAATAAATCCATTCGTTAGATCCATTCCAGGATTAACAAAGTAGTATTTTATCCTAACTTCCTTCTTCAAAATTCACTCCCTTTCAATTTCTCTCTATATTAGCTTATTCATTTCCTGTACTTCAACCAGAATGATCTTAACAGATACTCAGATCCTGAAGATACCCTGTTTAAGCCCTCAATGGATTCCCATTAATTTAAGAATAAAATCTGAACTCCATATGATATTCTAAAAAGTTTGCCATTAACTAAGGCCCTATTTGTTGACCTCACTTCCTGATATCCTCCAGCATCCTCACTGAAGTCCAATCACACTGACCTACTTTCTGGTTCTGCAACTACCAAATTTTATTCCTCTAGACCTTTATACGACCTGCTTCTTCTTTCTGGTCTATTTGTATCCCAGACTTTGGCATGTCTGGCTATCTCTTGTCATTTATGTATCATGCTTAGTATTACTAGAGTAATGCTTTTCCTGGAAATTTAACTGAATATACCCATCCATTTTTATCTCAATTAACCTATTTTATTTTTATTATATAATTTACCACTACTGATCAATCTCATTATATTTTTTGTTTCTATCTCCCTTTACCAGAGTGCAAAATTTATGAAACAGTGGTCTTATCTTCTTGTTTATCTGAATTTCCCCAGAACCTAGAACAGTACTTGACATGAATATTTAAAGTAAATTAAGGAGAAGATTACTTTGAAGCTTATTGTCCCGAAGTCTAGATTGTTGACTAAGGATATTGCCTTCATTACACATTACTAATTTTTGCCTCTACAGTTATAATATAAGCAATGAAAAGGAATTTTTAGATTTCATTTTGCTCTTGATTGATGCAAATAAATACAGAAAATATTCTCAGTTATCTGTAGACATTGTCATTGGATTGATGAACAATCTTCATCTTTTTGAGATGTTTAAATATTTATTTTTAAATGAAACAATTCTCTTGCTCAGATTTTAGGCTTACCCTTTGTGTGCATGTGTGTGCACGCATAATAGAATCATCCAAGTGTTACAGAGGATAAAACAAGTGGAGGATAGGGACCTACTTCCTCTTTATTGGTTAAAAGACAGAGCTTACTTTGCACTGAGCTACTGTGGGTGAGGATTAGAATAAAAATCTCAGTTTCTGGGGGCTGCACTTCCACTTACTAAACCTGTCTTTTGCCCACTCATTTCTGATGCAATACAGACCCAATGATTAGCTTTGTTCTTCACTTCCTAAAATAACTGGCATCTATCAACAAACAACTCCTTTTGTAGATGTGAGCATTTTCTAGGACTCAAATCCTGGCTTTCAGTTCTCCACTCTGCTTTTTTGAGGTTAGTTCATTCTAGGATACCTAACACCAATCAGAATTTTAAGCTATCTTTAATGACATTCCTCTAGTCAGTTAAAAATTGATATCAGCATACTAAAATAATAATAGCATAATTGTTAATTTTTATTAGATACAGAGTAAGTATTCAACAATGTACTCAAATCTTATTTTCACTACACTCTATTCTTTGAAGTGATTATTATTTTTATTTTTCAAACGAGAAAACTGAGACTCTAAGATTTAGGAAACTCAAAGTCAGATGCACAAATGCACATAATTTGATTTCAAATGTCTCACATATACCCACCATGTTATGGAGGAGCATTATTTTTCTCAGGAAAAATAAATTACTGACTTCCTTTGTGTTCCATGAGATCAAAAAGTGATAGTATCCCTTCAGTTTAGGCCATCAAGATCAGGGCATCTCTCATAGCCTATACTTGTGGGAAAAATGCCAATATATTAATAAGTAAGAAAATTTAAAAGTTTCAAAAAAGAAGGTAATACACTATATCAAGCCATGAAAAAGTTTAATTAGAGAAAATACCTATTTCATTTGAAGATAAAGATACATTTCAGTCAAACTATATAGTTGCTATTGGGTCTGTTTTAGAGCTGACCCACTGTACTTTAAGTGCTGCACAGTAGGATGTAACTGGTAAAGCTTATCTTGTACTTAGAACGTAGCAAAATACAATAAATCCCAGTAAGCAGGAGTAGCCTCTTCTTTTTATAATACAGTCTCTTGAAAAAGGGGGAGAAAGTCCAGTTTAGCTTACTGAGAGATAACTTTAACTCTTTAGATCTCCTAACTTCATTTTTTTCCAGCGATAGAGCTTTAAAAGCGATAGATTTAAATTAATGTTACAATGTCCGATTTAAGTGGATAATTATTAACAAAATCATTCATATTACTCATCACCAATTTGAAAGCCAAGAAAGGTAAAGCTATATAGGTCAAGGTCTGTATCTTCCACTTGTTTTATCCTGTAACCCTTGGATGATTATAATGTGTGTGCATACACAAGTACTCACATAGTTAAAAGGTAAACCTAAAATCTGAGCAAGAGAATTGTTTTATTTAAAAATAAATATTAAACATCTCAAAAAGATGAAGAAATAAGGACCAATGAAATTATAGGAAACAAAATATAGGAATGAAGGGCTATCTTTGTAATTATATATTATGTCTCTATAATCAGTGTTTGATTACTCTTCCTTATTAGCAAAACTGGCCATTTGAAATATACTCAGAGTTCTATTCATGAACCTTATGTAACTAATTAAAAACATTGATTTATTTGCACAAAAACATTATAAAACAGTTTTCTTTTAATTCACTGTATTCTAATTACTTAGAACAAGAGACTTGAATTTAATTAGCATCTTAGAAATAAAATATTTGGCTTGACAGTAAAAGAGGAATCATAACCTTGTATTATACCATGTTGCCTAGGCTGTATCACTTTCAGTGTGGTTTGCAGTGGTGGTTTAAGTCCATTTAAAGAGCACAGAAATGATGTCCAGAATACTGAGAAATGACTTCTAATTATCTGCTGTCTCAAATACATCACGGTGTGGTTCAATTCAGAGGCTATTGTATCACAATTCAGCCTTGAAGTTAAGTGTGAGCTTCATTGTGGGGCAAAATCTTGGAGAAGTGGGTTATGACTATGAAATGCAGAAGGAAATCTGGCTCAGCATCAAGTATTTATTATATTCCCTTTCTTAAATAAATAATCCTCTTTATTAGGAAGAAAAAGTATTGGACATCAAGAACTATTTATGCTTGTACTTCTAGATAATTGTATAGATTTCCTTACAGAGTTAACTATAACTTTCATCTAACCAATACCAAATTAAATTCAATAAATTTTCCCATATATTATATATTCAAGTGCCACAAGGGCAACATTTTATTAAAAAAGTTATTCATTCTTTCAAAATGATGTAAAACAACCCACACTCTGTTAAAATATTCCACTTAAGGACAGGCTGCCTGCATAGCACTATAAAACTGTTTAATTGAAGAAATATTCCTTTTGTTTAATTAAAGAATAATAATTTAATATTGACCCTTGGGATTGCAGATAATCCACAAGCTATGACTGTGGACACTTAAGGCAGTCATACTGAGTCTGAATTTTATGCCTATGGTACTTTGAGCTGTATGACCTTGAGGATGGTCTTTTACACAGTTGCAAAATGGGACAAAACTTATTGCCTTACCTATAGGCTAGTTGTGAGACTTAATATGAATTTCTCACCTCGGAAAACTGGGAAACAAACCAGTCTCTCTTGACGGCCTCCCTCTTTCCACTTTCCTAGTTAGGTGAAGCACCTTGCCGTAAAGGGTGGAATGCGGCTTCTTCACAATAGCAGCCGTTCTGAATATTACAACCTGGAGTGCAGGGGAGTTTGCTTACCATGGTTGGAAACTTAACCAAAGAGAAATGTCAGACAGGAGATAGCCAGACATATAAATTCCTTGTAGTCCTTCAAGAAAAGTCTTCCATGCTGAGTAAACACAACTGCTGAGAAATCTGCTTAGTTTGTTCTTAGATATCAATGAGGCAGGTGCCAACAGGGTGAAAATCATGTTGCTTCAAATCATTCCTTGTCTCATTTCCTTTTTTCCCCTCCCCCATCATTATCCTAAACTTGTACCTTCCAAATACGCTTTCCAGAGGACACGGCTTAAAACATGTGATGTCTAGCAAGTCAATTATTTATATATCTTAGGAATTATTATTATTATTTGATTTTTTTGAGGTGGAGAATGGTAGTATGATGTTGTAAATTATAGAATATTTCCCCTTATTATAAAATTAGCATCATGAAAAATTAGTGTGTTATTAAGGTGATGGTTTAGAAATTACTGTGACATATGGGATAACTAAGCATTAATTTGAATCTTTTGTTTGTGTTTTATTGTGACAGTGAGGCAATAAAATTAAATGCTAGTTTCTGTTTAGAAGTAGCATGAAATAATGGAAACAATTTATTTAACTAGTTCTCTTTTTGTTTTTTGTTTTCCCAATTGTGTTGAGGATAAAATTTTGCTTTAAGTCTTTGGCAGCAGTTTCCTTATAGATACAAATCATAGAATATACAACTGGGTGTAGGAAGACAGACAGCTCCTGCATAGATTGTGGATTTTTTTAAAAGCTATTTTAAGTCTGAATTTTTATTTCTATATTCCTAGTTCCATCTTTTTTGTGTGTGTGTGGACATCTGTATGTTGAGTTCTCCCATCTGAAAAAAAAAATGATGACAGAAGAAAACAAAAACTGCAGAAGGAAATAAAAATCACTGGAAATGTTAGACAGCCAGAAAATTCCACATGAATATTGATCATTTAAAACAGTAAGTGTAATACCTGTGTAGTTTAAAATATACATAGAATTAAAATGAATGTAAACAATAACATAAAATCTGAAATGGAGAAAATGCATTTTAAATGATCTCTAACAATATTGCAGGAGGTGGTAAAGATAATAACTTGTATCCAATATAATAAGTCGAAAATAATGGTTGTGCTATCTAGTATAACCACTAAAAGAACACTGAAAGAATGTAACTAATAAGCAAATTATACAATAGAAAACATGAAATGAACACTTTATTAATTCAAAGAAACAAGAAGGAATTAAATTAAAACAAAACAAAACAAGAAACAAAAGACACTAATTGAAAACAGTTGGCATATTAAAACCTATTTCAGTAATTATTATAAATACAAATAGTACTAAATAGTTCATTGTGACTAAGACAGCCAGATTCAATTTAAAAAAATCTATATGCTGTTTATAAGTGACACACTTAATACATTATTGACCAGGGGATTTTTGCAGAAACTAACACCTATGTCTGTAATACATCTCTGGTCAAAAATATATTAAAATAAAACAAAATTGAATGATAGAAAAAAAGTAACATGCAAATATCACAATGAACCAAAAAACTGATGTAACTATGCTAATATAAAACATTAACTTTAAGGAAGGAAGCATTATTAGTGATAAAGAGGGGTAATTTTTAAAAATAAAGGGGTAAACCCCATAGGAAATTATCACAATTAAAAAATTTGACCGAAGTTGCGTGTGGAGAACCATGCTTTCAATGATGAAAGAGTTCACATAGTTTTGTCAGGTATCCATGTAACAATTACCATAATTGGTAAATCCTGAGCCATATAGAAAACTTCAATAAATAAATTTTAAAATTATTCAGCAACTATTCTTAGACTACTGTGAATTTAAGTTAGAAATTATTAATAAAAGGATAACTAGAAAAAAATACAAATACATAGAATTTTTTTTAAATACACTTCAAAATTAATTGAAATATGAAAGAAAAAGTTTAAAATATAGGCTGAGATTAGTAAAACAGGTCAATTATATGTTTAAATGATTAATATGGGGATAAGGAAATGCATACTTGTGGGTTGTAATTAAAGAAGCTCTCCAAGATATATTTATAACTTTAATGCATATATTAGAAAATAACAAGATTTGAAATTAGCTAACCTAAGCACTTCCAACACAGAAAGCTAGAAAACAAAGAGCAAATACATCCCTAAGACAAAAAGAGATACGAGGCAGAAAACCTTGAAGATAAGAAGAGAAATAAATGAAATAGATAAATAACAGAGAAAATTAACAAAGCCAAAAGTGGATTCTTTAAAAAATAATATAAAAATATATTTTTGTAAAGAATGAGGAAAATACAATTAACCCAAACTAGGAATGATGAAGGGAACATTACTAGGAGTTCTATTAACAAAGAAATTAATAAGATGATATTGTGAACAACTGTATGCCAAGGTATTTCATAACTTAAAGCAACAGCATAAATTCCTTGGGAAAGCAATTATATTATCTGACATAAGAAATAAAAATTTTGATGAGTCCAATATTTATTAAAGAAGTTGATTGTATTATTAAAAACCTTCCTATAAGAGAAAGTTCTATCTCAATTAGATTCACCAGCGACTGCTCCTGATGTAAGAACAATGAACATTTATCTTGAACAATGTTTTCCAAGGAAAAAGGCAATATTTCTTAACAATTGTTGTAAGACCAACATAACCAGATACCAAAGGTGACAAACATAATAAAGGAAAATTATAAATCAATCTCTTTCATATACATAAATTACAGATACTTAATGTATTGGCAAAACACATCCAGATACATAGTGTTCTATAATCAAATGTTGACTTCTATATTATTTCTACTTGTTCAGATTATTTTTTCTGTTTAAACTCTTTCTCTTGCAGTTGAAAAGAAGTGCTTTTTTCTATACTACCGATGAGTATGTGTTGAGATATATATATATATATATATATTATATATATATATATATATATTTTTTTTTTTAACAGTAAGTCCTTGTTGGTTATCTATTTAAAATATAACATTGTGTACATGTCAATCCCAAACTCCCAATCTATCACTTCCCCCTGACCCATTCCTCCTGGTAACCATAAGTTCATTTCTAAGTCTGTGAGTCTGTTTCTGTTTTGTAATTAAGTTCATTTGTATCTTTTTTTTTAAGATTCCACATATAAACAATATCATATGATATTTGTCTTTCTCTGCCTGATTTCCTTCACTTGTATGATAATTTCCAGGTCCATCCATGTTTGCTGCAAATGGCATTATTTCATTCTTTTTAATGGCTGAGTAATATTCCATTGTATGTATATATCACATCTTCTTTATCCGTTCATCTGTTGACGGACATTTAGGTTGCTTCCATGTCTTGGCTATTGTAAAAGGTGCTTCCATGAACACTGGGGTGCATGTATCCTTTCAAACCATGTTTTTCTCTGGATATATGTCCATTAGTGGGATTGCTGAATCATATGGTAGCTCAATTTTTAGTTTTTTAAAGAACCGCCATACTATTCTCCATAACGGTTGTACCAATTTACATTCCCACCAACAATGTAGAAGGGTTCCTTTTCTCCACACCCTCTCCAGCATTTATTGTTTGTAGATTTTTTTGATGATGGCCATTCTGATTGCTGTGAGGTGCTATCTCATAGTTTTGATTTGCATTTCTCTAATAATTAGTGATATTGAGCATCTTTTCATGGTCCTCTTGGCAATCTGTATGTCTTCTTTGGAGAAATGTCTATTGAGGGCTTCTGCCCATTTTTTGATTGGGTTACTTGTTTTTTGAATATTAAGCCACATGAGCTGTTTGTAAATTTTGGAGACAAATCCTTTGTCAGTCTCATTGTTTGTGAATATTTTCTCCCATTTTGTGGGTTGTCTTTTTGTTTAGTTTGTGGTTTCCTTAACTATGCAAAAGCTTTTGAGCTTAATTAGGTCCCATTTGTTTATTTTTGTTTTTATTTCCATTACTCTGGGAGATTGATCATAAAAGATATTGCTGTGATTTATGTCATAGAGTGTTCTGCCATGTTTTCCTCTAAGAGTTTTATAGTATCCGGTCTTATATTTAGTTCTTTAATTCATTTTGAGTTTATTTTTGTGTATGGTGTTAAAGAGTGTTATAATTTCATTTTTTTACATGTAGCTGTGCAGTTTTCCCAGCACTATTTATGAGATATATATATATATCTTATTAATTATATTGTTTAGGTTGGGTCTTCTCTGTACTTATGTTTTATTTCCATTTGAAGTGTTTTGTATATAGATTAATAAGTTAAATCTCTATTTTGGGTGAGTTTTGTCTGACTCTCTATCACTTCCTTTATTTCTTGTAGTTTCTACTTCAGAAATTTTGTTGCTGTGTTATTCATAGGCTAGCTGTTTGGAGTTGTTGTACAACCATTGTAAATTCCAAACTTTAATACTACAGATCTATCTCATTTAATGGTTAGAGGTTAAATTCTGCCTTGCTTGATAAACCTCTGTTTTCTTTTTGTTTGCATTTGCCATATATTTTGTTGGTCATTTTATTTTAGCCTCTTTAATTCAATTTGCTTTAGGTTTATCTCTGGCATAAAGCATATAAATCTAATACAGAGAAAATACTCAGTGTGTATAAAGTTAATATGGAAAAACAAACAACAATAACAAAAAAGACAATTAAAATATTTCAGCAGATTAAAACATTCCCCCCCAAAAATTTCAAAATGGAGGCAATTGAATATAATATTCATAATATACATACAATATAAAAATATAATTAAGAAATTGTTTACATGAAAGAAACCAATAAATTCAAAACCAGAATATAACTGAAGAGAAAAATCAAGAAAATGTTAGATTTGAGCTTCCTGAAATCAGAAAAGAAATTGAAGAAATGACAAAGCAATCTCATAAATAAAGACAAATTACAAGATATCTAAAATATATATGACAAAAATCACAGTAAGGAACATAGAGATAGAAATGAAAAGAGTAAATAAAGACAGTGATTGATATAGGCAACAGACAGATATATTTCAAAATATTAAAACTTGAAACTCTGAAGGAGAAAAACAACATAATGCAATAAAACAACAACTGAAAACTGTAATTGAACAAAGACATGCTAACTGAACATATTAAAAGGGTACTAGTAAAGATGACCCAGGATGGTCAGGCAGGTGCTAGGAAGTTAATAGAAAAAGATATTTCTCTGTGTGGAGGAAAAAAAGGAAGTTTATCAAGGAAAAGAATAGTTTTAGGTGTCTGTCATCTTTTTTAATGAATCTGAAAACTATATATATGCTGATTTTCTCACATGAAGCTTATATTTTATATATAACATAAATATATATCAATGTATATGTATATGTGTGCACATATAATATTAACACATATATTATATATGGCTATATATATATATATTCATATGTATGGATGCTGACCCATGAGCAACATCAATTTGAACTTCGTGGGTCCACTTATGCATGGATTTTGTTCCATAGTAAATACTACAGTACTACAAGATACATGATTGGTTGAGTCTGCGGATGCAGACCTGTGGACATATCCATGGATATGGATGAACTGCATATACTGAGGGCCTTTTATAAGTTATGTGCAGATTTTCAGGTGTATGGAGAGTTGGTACCCCTAGCCCCTGTGTTGTTCAAGGGTCAACTGTTTATTTATAAATATATATGTTACATATTTATATAGCATACAAATATATATGGATGCATATGTATATGTATGTACATATATATATGAACTTTCTATATATATATGTATATATACACACATGCATACATATATTCTAATACTCTAAAATTAATCAAGCAATTAATAAAAATGTAAATGGATGATGTATTTCTGTAAATCACCCAAATGGCTATTCAAATGTAGAAATAGTCAAGTCATATTATTCACTCAAAATTTCTTTGACAATTTACCCTATAATGGTAGATACTGAGTACTAGTAATTTTTAGTTAAAAAATGATATATGAACTATGTTCTATGTTGTAGGCATTGAGTTAACATTGGGACTGAAGATGAATAAAATACCCTGAAAACCATTAGGATTTAATTCACTTAAATGTCCCCAGTTATTTCTATCATTCAGTTCTATTGTATTAATTTCCTAATGTTACTCATAACTATTACATAATTTAATCTCTTTTAACCACAAACTTCTTGTTTTAGCAGTACATATTTATGTAATTGTTTTTAGGAAAAAGTAAGTAAGCTGAATAATAATTCACATATTAATAAAATACTAACTGCTTGTATTAAAACAAAGTTTTGGGAAAAATTTGCAAAGTGCAAAGCTCATCTGAAATGTCAAATGTTTCAAAGTCTCCTTTGAGAGAGGGAACACAACAAAAGCACTTAAGATTCTGAAGGAACATGGGTGGTAGGAAGAAGATAATACAAAGCATTTGTTTCTAAGGGCAAAAGAAAGACACTGGTGATATCAGAGAAAACCTTTCTAATTGTTTCTCAGGGAATTAGTGGCAAGTAATATTCTACTGATAAGTATGGTTTGTTCCAAGTTTGTAAATCAGACTTAAGCATTCGAAATGTAAGTAAATATAAAGGTAGAAAGAAACACCACTTCGCTTCTAGTTCAACTTCTCCAGTTAGTTCCAAATACCTATTTGTATCTTGCCCACTGAGAAGTTAGAATAGGGGCAGAGAGGAAAGTTTGTTGGGGGAAACAGAGAGAAAATGTCTTTCCATTATTTTTTATAAGGCTCCCATTTTAATATCCCCCAAGTATATTTGTCTTTGTTTCTCTTTAGCATCATTATATCTTTAGCATCCCACAGAGGCGGGAGCTTTTGAAGTAATCTATGAACACTCTTGTAATTTTTATTATGATAAAAGAAACTACATATTTTGGAATATAGATATAGATATAGATATATAGATACAAAGATGTATGGAATGTCTATGCTGCTGAGTAATGTGAGTTTACAGATAAGCTAGTTATATATTGTAGATGATCACATTTAGTCAGCCATCTGTTCTTTAAATATTAGGACTTATGCATAGTTTCAACATCTGTGCACTCACATATAGCTTTGTACAGTGCTGGTAAAATGCTGACAAAAGTATAAACAAAAAAGTAAACCAATGAAACTTCAAAGGACTTTGCTTTTATGAATTTATGTAGATTTATCTCCTGCTTCTAAAGTACATCTGTTGTTATCTTTATTGAAGTCCTAAAACTAATCAGAATCCTTTTGAGAACAAAAATGCATTTAAATTAAATTTTAAATGCTTCATAAATTCATAAATTTATTTGTAAATGTACACAGGTGAACTAGATTTTGAGTATCAGTAAGATAATTTGCCATAAGCCATACATGGCCACCCAGTTACTTTAAAAAAATCACTACTGATTAACCTTAAAGAATTGAGGTAGCTATTTACTGTGACTGACTACGTTTCTTCAAATCAGGAAAAAAAATTGCACACACACATCAATCTGATAAAGGAGAAAATATAATTTTTGAGGTCAGTATTTCTGAAGAGTTTACCAAAGACGTAAATATTTCTCCATATATAAACAAAGGGAAAAATAAAGGAAAAGGAAGAACGAAAAATGGAAAAAAGAAAGGAAGGAAGGAAAGAAGAGAGTGGGAAAGAGGAGGAAAAGGGAGAAAGAAAAAGAGAGGAAGGGTTATAGAGAATGTTAGGAGAGAGAGAAAAAAGAAGGGAAGGGACAGAAAGAAAAAGAAGTAACAAGAATGAAATAATTAACTGAATAATTCATATCAGAGAAAAAGTATTTAGGATTTTAAAAAGTTAGCATTTGAAGTGAAAATACATATGCCTTAAACAATCTTGGAAATGGCCTTATTGTATTTTTTTATGTATGGACACAACTTTTATCTTAGAGCATAGGAAAAAAATATATTTTTTGCGAGAAATGTCACATTTAACTTTAAGCCGTATGGAGAACAGATGAATATTATTTAAATCCTAGCCAGGTCAGATTATCATATGACCAATAGGGAATAACAATATAGATGCAATGAGGTTTCAATATGCTTTCAACTGAGAAAAAAAAGAGAGAGAGAAATACATGTACCTGAGATTATTACAATCATTATTTTCATTTGAGTTTGCAATATACAACTACATGAAAGTAGATAAAATCTCAAGTATTTTGAGAAATTTCCTGTATACTATGAATATTCATTCTTTGTTGATAATTATGGTACTAAGGGACTCTCAAGGTGGACGGTGACATCGCACATTATAAATAGCAGTTAAGCAGCAGTTTTACTCTGAAAAATGCAAAGCCTTTTTGAGTGTTGGAGTTCCGAGCTTGTTCTTCGTCATTTTCTGTAAGCAAATCGCCATTGCTATACTTTTGGGAAGTTTATCGTTAATCACTGATTTCCATATAACTGTGCAGAGTTAGCCACCATTTTAACAGCATGACATTATTGTAATAGGGTGCATTATTTGTTACTAGTGTTGGGGAAGGGGAAACTTCCCCTTCTACCCTTCTTGTGTTCTTGTGGCTGGACTAATAATGAAATCAACACAAAACAGATTAGCAGAAAAAAAAAGAAACAACTTTTAATTTGTGGGCTTGGAAGTCTCATAGAAAAAGAACCTAAGAAGTGGCCAAAGCAGGTAGCTTTTATACTTTTTAGACAAAGAAACAATAAATGTGTGATAAATTGACAGGGTAAAGAAACAAGCTTTGGGTCCTTAATTAGTGAAGAATCTAAACAGAATTTGGACTTGGGGTGGTAAATTAAAGAAATAACAAGATTTATTTATATGGGCTTCTCCTCCCAAATTCCCTATCTCTGGAGATAAGGGTGTTCTACCTCCAGTTAAAGGGGTTACACCTTTTACACGGGAGATTTATTTCCTGCTTTTAGGGATACAGAGAGAAGGGTCAGAGTGTCCCTCTCGCATTGGCCATTTCTTGAGTAACTTTAATTCAAAGCAATCAGTACAACATTGAGCCATATTTTGGGGTGACTGGCCCTGGGCCCCAGCACTAGATAAAACCATCAGGGAATTCCAGAGGCCCTAGAAACTTTTACTCAGGATTTAGGGAAAGTTGATTTACTTCTCGGGGAATCAGAGACGTTCTCAAATAGGAACCCCCACCATCATCAAAAGCCTGATTTTCTTTGGCTTGTTTTAAAAAAACAAATACTAAAATACCACAACTTTCCTGGAGGTTTTGGAAATGTGTTTATTTCCTGCAGGACTGAATAAGAGTGCATCCACAGAGGGGGGGTATGGGAGATCTTCTTTCATCCAGGCAGTTTCACAAGACCCAGCTTTAGGGTTCGAAAAGGAAGAGCCAGATTATATTTTTCCCATTTCAGTGCTCTCTGCCTTTTATTCTTAGAATCAACTATTAGGTTATCACTGAGTCCTAGTGTATTCTGGTATTTTATGATTGTCTGAGCTTTCATGTGTATAGCAGTATAATGTGAGATGTTGCAATAAAAATTGAAAATTATGTTAGTTACAACATCCCCATATAAACTTGGAAATGTCCTTGAATATCCTTTCTAATGTTGGGGCTGGTTAGATGAAGAGACCTGGAGATGTTCTTTCTTCATTTTTTAACTCTTCCTCAAATCCAACCTCTATCTTCTGCCTTTCTCAAAGTTGTGAGTAGAAAATGCTTTCTTGGGCTTCCCTGGTGGCGCAGTGGTTAAGAATTCTCCTGCCAATGCAGGGGACACGGGTTCGAGCTCTGGTCTGGGAAGATCCCACATGCCACGGAGCAACTAAGCCCGTGCGCCACAACTACTGTGCTTGTGCTCTAGAGCCCGCGAGCCACAACTTCTGAGCCCACGTGCCACAACTACTGAAGTCCGTGCGCCTAGAGCCATTGCTCCGCAACGAGAAGCCACCGCAATGAGAAGCCCGCGCACCGCAAGGAAGAGTAGCTCCTGCTCGCCGCAACTAGAGAAAGCCTGTGTGCAGCAACGCAGCCAAAAATAAATAAAATAAATAATAATAATAAAAAAGGAGAAAATGCTTTCTTCTTTGTAAATATTTCTGATTTTTTCCTGGGCACCTCAATTTGGTTGCTGTTTGATTTTGAGACCTGATTTTTATAGACAATCTATAAAAAATACAGCTTTTGCTTTCTGTTACAATTTTTTTCTGGTTTATTTTTTTAAGATTTTTTTTTATGTGAACCATTTTTTTTAAAGTCTTCACTGAATTTGTTACAATATTGCTTCTGTTTTATGTTTTGGTGTTTTGGCCACGAGGCATGTGGGATCTTAATTCCCCAACTAGGGATCGAACCCGCACCCACTGCATTGGAAGGCGAAGTCTTAACCACTGGACCGCCAGGGAAGTCCCTTTTTTCTGTATTTGTTAATAATCATAGAGAACATGATTAGTTAACAAAAGTGAATTATTTTTCTTTTCAAATAAAAGCTTGACTTGGTTTTAAACATTTCCAAGGCTATAAGTGTCTATTAACTCTCAACAACATATAGGAAATAAACTGATCAGAGCTTAATGTGAAATAGAATGTCTGAGATAAAACTGATATCAACTGGCAGAATTATCTTTAATATCATTATAACATAAAGGGGTCTTGGAGGAGGCTCTGCTTTTAAGCCTAAATACCATTTTTGCTTTGTCATAACTTATGTACTAATGTTTTAAACAAGGTTTACATGACTATAGTTTAACAACAACAAAAGATTGAAAATTAAAATCTCAATACATTATTGCATATTTAAGCTTTTGAGATATTAAAATCAATTGATTTTCTTATGGTGATTATTTTAGAAAATAGATTTTCACCAACAAAAGGGATTCTAATCTTAAAAAAGGAATTCACCTAACTTTATTTGTATCGTTCTGTAACTTCTTTACGACTGTTACAGCTGCTACTTTTAGAGTAGCTACTACATCTTTCTATGAACGATGAAACAATATTAATGGTACTAACAGAGGAGGAGTTCAAATATTTAATGAATTTCAGAAGTAATAACTATTTTAGAATTTAGGCATCTGACCTAATCTCAGTAGTAGGCACTGGAGGATTTAAAACAATACCAAGAAATTAAGCAAATAGACAAAAATATGGAGCATATACATGAAAGAAAATTTAGTGCTGTGCAAATAACATGCTATATAAATGCTTCATAATAGTAAAATGTCGGCGAATAATTAATATAAAAGAGCTTTTTTTAAATCTGTGTGACTTTTATCAACTTGACAAGCATGGTGATAGTGATTTGTCTTCTCCTTATTTGATGTGAACTCATCTGCTTGAATACATTTAATTATACACATTCCAATCCTAGGAACACATAGATAAATGAAAACCAGGAGCTCACAGCAAAAGCAATATGAGAGATTAAGAGAGTGAATAGTTAGACTAATGAGAAGGGATTAAAATACCTCAAATTTTATGAGCTAGAGTGAACAAAGTCTGACTGGGGACATAAAATCTACCTATAAATATCAAGTACATGTAAACATGGATTAAGGACATAATTTTTAACCCAAGAGTAAAGACAGGAACACTGGATAAAAAAAAATAGGACAAATAAAATATGCTGGATATTTGAGAAACAACTACATTGCTTCAGAAAGATGACGTGGGCATAACTCTTTTATTCTTTTGGAAATATCTTCATAGAGAACTGAGAGGTATAGAGGCAACATATTTGCCTAGCTTAATTCCATTGAGAAGTCCTCAGTGAAAAAATATGGGAAGCATTAAAATTTAAAAAGTAACAGTGTGTTGTACTGTTTCTTTGGAAGACCATAGCCCTAGTTCCTAATATGTGGCACACATAGTAAACTGAAAAATATTTTTCTTTAGTTATTTCTATGATTATGTGAACTCCATTGTAAGTAGAGTACTTAGATTTTAGTTTTTCTATAATAGAAAAGTTGAGGAATTTAAAGGCACAATTAATTGAATAAAATTAATCTGTAATGTCTACATTTAAAAATCTAAGAACCCTGTATCAAACTATGGACTATGTTCACAACTATGAGCCTTCAAAGAGTATTGAGAGCAACCATCTATTTAAGATAATTCTACATCTCCTGATGTTGGACATCTTACCCTAATGCCTTAATAGACTCTGATTATGGGCTTTGAGTATGACATTCCAAGCTCCCATCTTCCCTCAGTTTCACCTCTCTCATAAACCTGATTTTGGTGATTGGATCCTTCATTTTGCATTTTTATCACCCCAGATTCAAACATAATCCTAAATTTCTATTATTTACACAAATTCTACCCTTTTATATGTTGCAGACGTCATATCAATTGCCACTATCTTCTTGAAACACTATGTTAAAAGACTTTTGTTGTAAAAAAACAAAAGGCATAGTCACTTAATGATGTACAACATGGGTATAGTAGAAGAAAGTACCAATTCTTGTACCATGGATGAGCCAGTCTTAATCATGTTATGTATGATTCTAAAGCCTGTGTTCATATCATCTCTAAAAGACTCTTACCTGAGAGAATTCTATTTTCTACATAACCAGCTCTATCACAAATGCATATATGTCTTATTCCTTACTTTACATTGTCACTTGGATATTTCAAAAATGTCTTGAACATGAAATTTCCACCACAAATCTATTGTTTTCTATCTAGTCTTGCTCCCTCTTTGTAATTGCAGTGCCAAGCACAGTGTCTGACAGCAGTATTGATTTCAATAAATGTGAACTAAGTAAATGAATGAAGAAAATGAATAGGCTCTGGTTTTCTCACCATTGCAGTGAGAGAGTTGACCTGGATTACTGATTCTCAGTTTCAGATTGTATCTAAAATTAATGTGGATGAATAATTATTTTAAAAAGTACATACAATGCCACTGCCCTAGTAGAGTTGGGATGGAGCATAGTAGATTCATTTCTCATCTTAGTTCAAGTAGGAGGATCCAAGTAGGTTATTTCCTAGGAAGAAGATGAAGTTTAGCTCAGAGACGACACAAAATGATATCCAGGGAATGGCTTGCAGTGGAACTTATGATATAGAAAAAAGATTATTGAATTCTAAGATGGTGGAAAAATGAGGATAAAAAGCAGATAGGACTGGCGAAAAAATATCTTATTTCTGAAACTCTAGATAAAGCATAAAGATAGTTCAAAATTTAGTATTAAAGAATAGAAATCTTAGGGATTGGGTAATCAGAAGAGTCTCACTGCTCCCCATTCATCTACCTTGACTACATACATACATTCCAACTTAACTGAATTTGAAGCAAATGACAGATGGATCTAAATTTGGATGTGAGCATAGTTTTGGTACTCTGAAATTACTTCTAAAATTTTCAGCTCTACTATAGTGGTAAAAGCTCTCTACATCTACAGTAATCAAGACAGTTTGGTAGTGGTGAAAAAGTAGACATTTTACATGGATGGGGAAATAAAGGGGTCCAGAAATAGACACACATTATATTGTCAGTTAATTCTGACAAAATTGACAAGGTGTTTCAATGAGGAAACTATATTCAGTATAAATATAGACCCTTACCTCATATTATAAACAGAAAATTAACTCAAAATGGATCATAAAAAGTATAAAAAGTATAAAAAAAAATGCATCTGTTTTCCCAGATGCAAAACAAAACACATGAATCATTTTTGATATATCAAATTTCATGACCAATATTCATTTAAAGTTTGGTGTTCAGAACATATTATTTAAAAAATGAAAGAGCCAGCCACAGATTAGCAGAATTAATTGCAACACATATATTAGACAATGGATTTGTGATCAGAATAAAGATTATATCACTTTACTAATGAGGCAAACAGTTCAATAAAAATTGGCAAAAGTGAACAGATACCTTGTAAGAGAAGACATATGCCAATAAGCATAGGAGAAGCTCAATATCATCAGTTACCAAGAAAAGCAAATGAAACCATCATATGACTAAACATACATTAAAGGGGCTAAAATAATAGTAATAGTGATGATAAACAGAAAACAATGAAAATAACAACCAACAAATAAAAAACTGACTATGCCAAATATTGGTGAGTGTGAAAAGCAATTAGTACTCTTCTACATTGCTTGTAGGATTGTAAAATTGTACAATTACTTTGGAAAACAGTTGGGCAGTTTCTTAAACAGTTAATTATTCATCTATATGTGACCTAACTTTCCACTGCTAGCTAACGATCTAAAAGAAAGTGAATGTCCATACAAAGACATGTACATAAATGTTCATACATTTTTATTTTCAATAGCCAAAATCTGGAATCAAACCATTGTTCATAAAAAGTGAATGGGTAAATTGTTGTTTATCCATATAATGTTATACTACTCAACAATAAAAAGGAAGCAACTATTGATACAGGTAAGTACAAAAATATAGATTATTTTCAGAATCCATATGTTGAGTGAAAGCAACTAAGAAATGAAGAATAGGTACTGAATTTATATTTCTGAAATATGCAATTTAATGTGTAATAAGAGAAAGCAGATCACTGGTTGACTATGGATGATGTTGAGGGGGGAAATGGGTTTCAGTAGTGGTACTGGGAACCTTTGGGGGTGGAGGATATGTTCATTTTTTTGGTGTGGTGAAGGTTTCTAAAATCTATGAATTTGTCAAAATTCATAACGTACTCAAAACGTGTGCAAATTTTGCATATCCGTTTTACCTTAAGAAAGTGTTTTTTAAAAAGTGCCTCCAAGCACTCATTAATCCCAATTTAAACTTTCTCTGGCCAAAGGAATAGAGAAGTAAGTGGCTTCATTTTTAAATCTCTTCCTTCCCACACCAAATTTAGTTAAAAAAAAAAAAAAGCAAGCAATAACATTAAAATATTAAAAGTTACTCACCCATCCCCTCTAGGAATTATATTATGACTATAACCCAAGATGGTATTAACCAGGGGGTTTTAAAAATGGGGAGAGTAGAAAAACTTCTTGCTCAAATGTTTCATTATTAACCGATAGTATTCAATCTATTAAATAAAAAAATACCCCCAAATGTGAAAATATACAATTATTCTGTTTAAAAACATTCAACAAAAGCAAACAGGAAAAACACTGGTTTATTTAATTACTTGTCGTTAGTCTTAGCCTTTCAAAGACTCATTGGAACTAAAAAGAGAAAAGGTTATCTATAGGGCATAAAAATAATCAAAAGTTATCATCACATCACATCACATGTTTTATAATAACCCAAGTACTGTGAACTTTGATTGGGTTTCCAAATCCATGCTGTTGTTGTTTTTTACTATAGTATATATTTTTTCTATCCCTTTAAGAAATATATGTAAAGCTTCCTGTTTTGCAGTCAATAGTTTTAGTCCCTATTGATTGGAAATACTCTTACTTATTGTTCCTTTCATAGAAGTATCCTGCTCTAGTAGCTTTTGTTCATATTGTAAGATCAAGCCATTGGTTTTGGTTCATTCACATTAGAGACTGTCCCCAAAGGGTGGGAGCATACAGCTCCTCTGTCTACAATATAGTTTACCCTTAATTTGTTACATTTTGGAGGAAGTGCTATCCTAGATGTGAATATTTAGAACTTTTTTTGTTTTCCTTATTTATACTTGGCGTAAGTAAGAAATCAAGGCCACAGATATAAATCAAATAGCATATAAAACTATTAATATGAAAAAGAGCTGTGTTCACTTTTACAATGGGCATTTTAATTGTTATTTTTCCAACAAATCGAAGTAAGAATGCATTTTATTCATATTTCAAACATTTTCCTAAATATATGACTTTAATGTGTGGATCTATTATCTGAACTCAAATGTTTTCCTCCTTCGTTCTCCTGTGTCATTATTTTATGTAATCTTAATGTTCACATAGATAGAATCCTAGTATCTTTAAATATTGTAATTGTCCCTTTGATAACATCTTAGACAGTCTTTAATCTTCCCCTTGTCTTTATTATGTTGCCAAATGTTTTTTAGAAAATCTTTTCATTCTTAACTTTGTACTGTTGTTTGATTTTTTTCTTAGTATTTTTCCCCTCAACAATTAAAAAAAAAAAATTCCTTGACAGTTTTAAACTTCTTTTACCAGTAACTCTTTTTACTTTCTTATTCCCTTAGAGATGAATTTTCCTCCCCTTAACTTTACCCTCAGGATTTAAATAATGGCTCTTATTGTACTATCACTCTATGTGGGGTTTTGTTTTATTTTTTCAAAATCTTTTGTCAACATTATGACAATACAAGGTGATTGAGGAAAGAGCATAAAGGTATTCATATGATTTTCTGTAGCTCCCAGAAAGATTACTGCATTCCTCTCTTCCAAGAACATCTGGATCTTTTCTGATTTTTTTTTTTTTTTTGAGACCCACTGGAGGGGAAAAATGATGTTTACTATAGGTCTACGTGGATTCTGACCAAGGAGCATTGTTAAGCAGTTTGCCTAAGAAGCAGAATCACATTCATGGTGTTAGCTGAACTCATGATTATATCCTTACTCTTGAATACAATGGTACTTGGGGGTTTAGAGTAAAGGACACGGCAGAATACTTTCTCATCATTTTCACAGGAGGAGAACATGTGTCATTTGCTATCATTTTCCATATCCAAAATCAATACTTTATTATAAAAACTTTGCTATTGACAGTGTATTACTAGAATCCTTGTCTGCAAGAAGTGGAAAGTAGAGGAAGAAAGAGAGTAAAGAAGAGAAGATCCTCTGGTTATAGTAAAAGAGTTTAATAGAAGAATGTCAGGGAGCTTACAGAATGAAGGTACATGAATTCAGTGATGTCAACTGTCTTGTGTACCTGCTCTTGGGTCCCTTTGGTAGAGTAAGCAGAACAGACACACAGTTTCTTCTACAAAATATTGCTAGTTCAAGAGCTTGCCCAGGAATAGTGGTAGGATACCTGGAAAGCCACTTTAAAACTAGTTGATTAGTGGATTTTTAGTAATAACAATTCTCCATTTTTTCTACAATTTTTTGACACACCCATTGCTCATGGGTTTTAATCACAAATAAGTTTGTCTAAATAAACTCTTTAGTATATGCCCCTGCAATAGTTGTCTTTTTTTAAATTGAGATATAATTGACATATTATATTAGTTTCAGGTATATAACATAATGATTTGAGAATGGAAAAACCTGATTTTAAAATTGCTTTTGTTTTATTTTTTGATTCTTTTCCTATAAGGTTGACTTATATCAAGCCCCATTATTTCTCAAAGGTAACAAAATATGCAGAGATATAATGTAGAAACTGTTAATTGTTGGGAAAATATACCAGCAATGCCATGGACTATATTTTCAAAAATTGTAAAGATTTTTATTTTATACTCTACTTTTGTTAAACAATTATTTTTTTTAATTTCTAAAAAGTATTTTTAATAAAATATCACTTATATTCCTTTACTTTTTGTAAATTTTTAAATTATCATTACTTTACATTATTTTATTTTTCTTAAAATATATAATTAAATTTCCTTAAAAATATACATTTGATGGGAAACCAAGATTTATGCTTATGCATGGCTAATATTGGTATTTGAACCTAAGCTCTCTTGATTCTAGGGATGTGTTTCTCAACCAATGAACTAACACAATAGTATAGAATAAACATTTTTTTTATCAAATTTGATGCATATATAAAATTTATTTTGTCATAACCAAGAGAGCCAAGTACTATCACTGGATGTAATGTTAAGCTGAGTTTGGCATGATATATGACAGGGTAAAACTAATGGTAAATGCATGAGGCACAGGGTAAAAACAAGTATATAGCAAAGTTAATTATAGGCACTCTGAAATATTAAAAGAACTTTGCTTCACAGTTATGAAAGAGAACACATCAGGTTGACAAACTGGCTTATTTAGTTAATTATATATGCTTAGGCAGTGAACAAGAAAAAATATGATAATAGATAATATAAACTTTCTGGTGCACTACCAAAAGTTCTAGTATTCAGTAGCATTCCAGCAATACAAAAATTGTGTTAATAGTCTATGAGAGATTCAGGAATAGCTGATTGTGTGATTAAAGAAGCACAAGATATGTATTAACTTGGTATTGGTATTAAGTTTGCAATAGGAACCAGAATACTTTTTCACAATCCCTTTGCAAAGCAGGAAAAGAAATGGCTCATAACAACACATTCTTACAAACATAGAAAGTAATTCTGAACATGTTTTTTTCTTTTATTATTCTCTGGACCAAGCTGTGAGACATTTAGGAATTTATACAAGTAAATAAGTGCAAAATAGTATAGGAATTTTTCTGTTTTCCTTTGTTGCTTGTTGAGTAAAAAATGTTTCCATACTGTACTTTTGGAAAATTTAACTTGTATAAGTAATATCATAATATATAAGGTACATTTACCTTCACTTTTAACCTTAGGTCACCAAGTGCACAGTTAACTGGAGATTTGTAACTATTATGTAGAAAACTGAGCCAGTTCCAGATACAATAAGCAACAGACAATAAACTCTACACCTGATAACTAGCGTTTTTAAAACTTACATTTAAAAAAATTCTGTCTCCATTTAAATAATCATTGAATCATTCTTTTTCCATTTAAATAATCATAAATGTTTCAAAATCATGTAATATGTATTCACTTGAATATGTAATCAGTATCATTTTATTTCTTCATTGTCCCTGCACTACGAACTGAAACTCACACTGTCTTGAAATAATGTCACAACTTTTCCAGATTTGTAGATTTGCTATTAAATAAGCAGTCAGGCAAAAACAATGTGAAAGGTTTCCCATGGCCCAGTTAAAAATGAAATTTCTTAGTTTGATTAAACTGATTGATTCGTTTAATTGATTAATAATGTGTGTATGTAAATTTATATATTTATAAGTCAGTGACATCTTCCTTCTTGGTAGCAGGATTTTAAAATTTAAACATTAAACATAGGCCAAATAATTGATTGAATTATAATTCAGTTGGTTACATTACATGTTAAGTTAAAACACTTGAGGGATTTGAATCTTAATATAATACAGTATTTTCCAAAGTAAATTTCAAGCTAATGCTGTTGTTGACAAGTACAACCAATAGCCAGTCTTTCTTGCTTTTTTTGTTTGCTTGAGGAGTTCTGCCAAGCCTTTAAATTCCAAGCATTAAATCATTAGTTTAATCATTAAAGTAGTATGCAATTACCATGGTTCTCCAATGATAAATAGCTTTCTTTGTTCTTGTTATTTCTGGATTCTCTTAAATAAAGATTTTGCCTAACATTCTTCTGTTTCTTGAACTTAAAAACTTTCTTGAACTTTAATTCTATTAAAGGAAATGTTTTCATTTCAGAAAATTCTTTATTCAGAATTCCAGAAAGAGGACAGAAACATTGCAGAAAAATTAATGAATGCTTTTATTACTTAAACAATAAAATTAGACACAAATGGAAATCACATTAAATTTTAATATATGAAAAACTAATACAGAAATTTAATTGTGCCAAATATTATTTGTGAAATACAAAATTGGAGAATTCAAATGATGTTTTTTGGCATTTTTAATGTTTAAATAGGCTTTGTTGACAAATTGTATAGAAAATATCTTGTAAAATGAAGGTTCTAACAAGGCAGAGAAAGCATATAAACTGTGAAACATAGAATTTTTTGTTTTATAATTACATTTAAATTTTTCTCAAAATTACAAAATTGATGGAGTCATTAAAGAAAAACTGCAATGTACAGAAAAGAGAAAAAAATAATCAGCCATGATCATACCATGAAGAGATACTCACTTTAAAAATTGTATTTGTTATTTATTGTTAGTCTATATCTTGACTGAGGTGATTGTTACATGATAGTGAATATTTTTTAAAGTTCATCAAATTTGCATTTGCACTTCCAGATGTGATGGAATAACCTGTTTGTCCATTTGCCTTAAACAATCAATAATTCAGCCAAAATATAAGAAGCATAACTTTCAGACTTGAACCAAATATAGCATAAATTAGTGATTTCTGAGAAGACAAAATAAATAAGCACAGGAAACCAAATAGAGCCTGGTGACCTCCCTAAGTTGATAATATAGAATTTAAGATTTGGGGTAGCCAAGGCATCTATAATCCATAGGGCAAAGCACTGGAGAGAAGTAATCTACGTAAAGAGAGAGATCTGGATATCTACAGAGTATTTCCCTTGAGTCTTCATCTGAATAATGATCAATGTTGGACACAGGGAAACCATTCAAGCCCAGGCAAGGAAGCACAAAAAAAGAGAGCAAGCAGTAAAATAACTAGAAACATCAGAGGGCCAACTATAGTTTATGTTCTCATTAGGCAGAGTGGAAATACCTCCTCACCATATGGAGTAACAAGTAGAGGACTCTAAAAGGAATGGCCTCAAAAATGGGGCCAAGTTTACTGTAGATTAAAGACTGCTCTGGTCCTGCCTAACAGAGCTTAAACTCAGTCCTGAGGAATAATTAGTTGTTTCCAGTTTACTTAAATGAATCCTAGAACCAAGCCCAAACATATTTTAAAAAATATAAAAACAAACAAAACAAAATCAGGATCCAACATAAAAATATCACAAACATAATGACTAGCATCCAATCAAAAATTTCCAAGCATGCTGATAATCAGAAAAATATGACCCATAATAAGGAGAAAACCAATCAATAGTGATAGATCCAGAAATGACAGATAATGGAATTAGCAGATAAAAGAGCTATTACAAATATATTCCATACATTTAAGAAATTATGGTAGAGGAAAGCATGAGCCTAATAAGGAGAGATATGGACAATATAAAAAGACCCAAAGCAAACTTCTAGAGATAAAAATACAATGCCTCAGAAGAAAAATACACTGAATGGCATTAATAAAGTATTAAGTACTATAGAAGAAAATGTTAGTGAACTTGTAATTATAGCAAAAATACTAGATTCTATCAAAATACATTTTATCTTATTTACTTCTAAGGTTTTATAGATTCAGCTGTTAAATTTAAGTCTATGATCTATTATGTGTTACTTTTGTATACGGTGTGAGGAAAGGGACAAGATTCATTTTGCATAGGGATATTTGTTTGTTCCAGCACAATTTGTTGATAAAGTCATTCTTTTACAATAGAATTATCTTGGCAGCTTCATTAAGAATTGATTGCTCATATAAGGTGGATTTATTTCTACACCCTCATTTTTTTCTATTGCTCTCTATGCCTGTATTTTCTTTATTGCTGAACTATCTTGTTTACTGTAGTTTTAGACTAAGCTTTGAAATCAGATAGTGTATGTTCTCCATCTTGATTCCTTTCTTTCAAAATTTGGCCCTTCTGTGTCCTTTGTGTTTCCATATAAATTCAAGAATCAGTATATATGTTTCTAAAATGAATTATTCAATAGGATTACATTAAACCCATACATGAATTTGGGGAGAACTGATATCATAAAAATACTGAGTCTTCTACTCCATTAATATTGTACCTCTCTACATTTATTTAGTCTTGTTTTATTTTCTTCAGTAATACTTTGTAGTTTTCAGGATACAGGTCTCCCAAATAATATGTTAAAATATTTCTAAGTTTTGCTTGCTATTGATGTTACAGTAAATTGTTTTTCTTCTTTTTAAAATTTTTAATAAACTTTAAATTTTTAAAATTTTAGAACAGTTTTATATTTACAAAATTATTGCAAAGATTATACAGAGAATTCGTATATACTCCTCATTCAGTTTTCCTATTATTAACATCTTCCATTGCTATAGTACATTTGTCACAATTAACGAACCACAAGTACTGATACATTATTACTTAATTTTGTTATTAAAAACTACTTTAAAAGTATATACCTCATTCTGATTGGCCTAGTTTTTTCCCAATATCTTTTTCTATTCAGGATCCCACCATAATACCACATTGCATTTAGTATACAGTTGACCATTGAACATGAATTTGAACTGTGTGGGTCCACTTATACATATATTTCTTTCACTAAATACATACTACAGTACTACATGATCCATCTTGGTTGAATCTGAGGATGCAGAACAGTGGATATGGAGGAATGGTGTATACAGAGGGCTGACTATAAATTATATGAGGATTTTCGAGTGTGTGGAGAGTTGGCATCCCTAACCTCCACGTTGTTCAAGAGTGAGATGCAAGAGGGAGGGGATATGGGGATATATGTATACGTATAGCTGATTCACTTTTTTATACAACAGAAACTAACACACTATTGTAAAGCAATTATACTCCAATAAAGATGTTAATAAATAAATAAAACCTTCAAAAAAAAAAACAGAGTCAACTAATATCTTCTTAGGTTGCTTTGATTGTTAAAGTTTCTTTGACTTTCCTTGTTTTTGATGAACTTGAAAGTTTTGAGGAACACTGGTAAGGGGTCTTGTAGAATGTCCCTCAATTGGATAGACCTAATGGTTTTCTCATGATTAGGTTGAGGGATTTGTTTCAGAGAGAAAGACCAGAGGCATAAAGTGCTATGATCTTCACATTATATCAGGGGTATATACTATCAGTTTGTCTCAATATGTCACATCACTCTTGATGTTAACCTTGACACCTGGCTTGAGGTAATGTTTGTCAGTCTTCTTCACTGTAAAGTTACGCTTTTTTTCACTTTCGTTTCATAGTTTTGGAAGATAGTCACTATTTACAACCATGATTAAGGAAGGGGAAGTAATACTCTTCCTCCTTAAGGGGAGAGTAAGTATATAAATTACTTGAAATTATTCTGAACATAAAATGTATTTACTCTCTTATATTTATTTATTTCAACAATCATTTTTATATCAATATAGACACATAGATATTTTATAATTTGGGTTATAATCTAATACTACTTTATAAATCATGTTGCTCAAATTTTTCCAGCTTTGGCCATGGAGACCTCTTTCAGTTGACCTCTATGGCCTTTTGAAATATCTCCATTATTGTGGATAGGGGTTTTGGTTTTGTTTTTTGAGATTTTTCTTATTTTCTGACACCACAAGATACTCCAGGATCATCTTGTGTATTTCCTATCCAGTATTAGAATCAATCATTTCTCCAAGGAGCACTGGTTCCTTTTATTGGTAAGTGGTATTAGAAGCCAAGATCTGAACTGTAAGCATGCTAATTACCACCAGGCTACCATCACTTCCAGGCCTTCTCAGTTGAAAAAGCATAGAGATATATATGAATATATAATACTAACCTGTGTATACATACATGTATACATGTACATGTACTATACATGTACTATACACATGTATAGTTGTTCCAGAATTGTTAACCTGTAAATCCATGGGAAAAAACATTATCAAGTAGAGTACAATCTTATGTACAGTTCCTTTTGCCTTTAGTCTTAAAAACTCCACTCATTTCCAAAGGTGCTTAGGTCAGCCTCTCATTCCCCCAGCCCCTTCAGCGAGGTTATGTCATACAGTTGTAATACATTTATACTATTCTGTTACATTCTACATTCCATCCTGAGATCACCTGAACTCCTAAATGATTTTTCAAAATTTGCATATCATAAGGTTTATTCTTTGTGCTGTAAAGTTCTAGAGACTTTGACAAATGCCCACCATCTTGTATTCACCATTACAGTATCATACAGAATATCATCATTTCTCTACCCTAAACATAATCCCCTGGGAATCACCTATTCAACTCATATATATCAAGTGTTGGTCCAGTGAATTTGCTATACTCACTGATTAGTTATAGAAGTTTTTTTGTCCATTCTTTGTGATTTTCTATGTAGACAATCTTGTCATTTACAAATAGAGACAGCTTTATTTCTTCATTTCCAATCCATACACCTTTTATTTCCTTTTCTTTTCTTATTTCACTAGCAAAGACATCCAGCAAACAATCTGTAGTGTTGGAAGAGGACCTCCTTGCCCTGAACCTTGGTTAGCCTTTCTAGAGAATTTTTTCTCCCAGTTTTGAGGTAAAGTGTCTACTTTCTTACTATTAAGTATGATGCTACTGGAAGGTTTTGGGGTAAGTGTTCCTTATCAGATTGAAGTTTTCCTGTATTGCAGCTTTTCTGAGAGGTTTTGTTTTTAAATCGTGAATGGATATTAGATATTGTCCATTTTTTTTCTGTGCCAATTCTGTGATCATATAATTTTTCTTCTTTAGCCTGTTGATGTGGTAGATTACATTGATTGATTTTGATTTTGAATGTTGAGACAGCCTTGAATGCCTGAAATAATTTTTTTCAAAGACTTGTTTAAGAGCAGTTTTATTTATTTAAAAAAAAATTTACTGAAGCATAGTTGATTTACAATGTTGTGTTAATTTCTGCTGTACAGGAAAGTGATTCAGATACATATATATATTCTTTTTCATATTATTTTCCATTATGGTTTATCACAGGATATTGAATATAGTTCCCTGTGCTATACAGTAGGGGCTTGTTATTTATCCATCCTATATACAATACTTTGTATCTGCTAATCCCAAACTCCCAGTTCTTCCTTCCCCATCCCTCCCTCCCCTTTGGCAACCACAATTCTGTTCTAAGAGCAGTTTTAGTTTCACAGAAAAATTAAGAGGAAAGTACAGAAGTTTCCCATATACTTCCTACTCCACACATGCACAGCCTCCCCCTTTATCAACATCTACTACCAGAGTGGTACATTTAATACAATTGATAAACTTTATTTTTTGAAATTTCCTACTATTTATGGCTAGTATATAGAAATATAAGTAATTATGCATGCAATTCTTACTGTGCATGGTAGTACTGGGCCATAAACATGACTGTTTGAACTGGAACATTACAAATCAATCTTAATGATCAATGGTAAAAACTAAATTTGTTATATTCTCACAAAGAACATATTTTTCCTATACCAGAAATGGCCTTTGGAATACAGCAGATGGATTCATCTGGATCACCCTGAGGCTGGGGCACATATCTCTTGCATTGAATTTAGGCTACCTGGAGGGGCAGAGGTCATGGGCAGCTGGACCACCTTGGATAAGGGAGACATACCCTTTGGGCATAAAGATAGGTCACAGGTGCTGTTAGTGGTCATATTTCTGCCTGAGGGTCACCAGATCCACTGAAGGTCAAGACCCTAGGTCACAGAAAGGGCTAGTTGTCTAGTTGTTGCATTGTTTGCCTGAAAACCCCAACTTACCATGAATACATGCAGTGTCCAGAGAAGGTAGATCCCCTAGGAAACCTTGTGATGTACATTCAACTTGAAATGACAGACTGGAACAAAAACTGCTAGTAACCAGTAATTAGGTACATTTTCAGTTGTTGTATATAGGGATATAAACCTGCTTGTAATTCAGTCCATTGGCTCCTGCTCATGAGTCTCTCACCCCTTATGAGCTTTAAGGTTAAGGAGAGAGAACAAAAGATAAAAGAGCCCACCATCCTATAATGAGGGTGCTACAGCATGCTAATATTATAGAGAACACCAGGATCTTCTGGGAAAATTTCAGAACCAACACATATTTAACAGTACCTGGAAAGATAACTATTCCCTCAAAAGCAAGAGCATCCAAGCCTGGAGAAATTGCTAGAAATTTAAATGTTGATTTCAACTTGTGAATGCTGGCAGACAGTAGGATGTGGTTTACATAGGAGACTCACTTCTAACTAAGGCACTAGACTGACCCATCAGAAGGGGAAAAGAGAGCTGCTGAACTCAGGGAGCAAAAAATACTTCCTTAGACTCTGATTCCATTTGGGGACAGCCTATTGTATTAGGAAAGTTCCCCTCCTGAATTGCAGGAATGTCTAAGAGATGAATGCTGTTGGCTCTGGGCCAGACTCCTGGGAAGTTTGCCAGCAACTGAAGCTCCCTGGCTAATACAAAAACCAGAGTGACTCTGAAAGAACTGTCAGGGAGAAAATTGTCAGGAGTGGACAAACTGGGTTAAGGACAGGAAACTAAAATAATTCTAGAGGAAGAGACATCTGGAAATAAAGGAGGATGAGAAAATATTATTAAGAAGGCATTGTGGAATTTTGAAAGCTGGGAAGCATTAATAAGATGCAAATTAAAGTAGTTGAGGGTGAGATTGGTTCAAGATGGCAGAGTAGAAGGACATGCTCTCAATCCCTCTTTCGAGAACACAGGAATCACAACTAACTGCTGAACAATCATTGGCAGGAAGACACTGGAACTCACCAAAAAATATACCCCAAATGCAAAGACAAAGGAGAAGCCACAATGAGACGGAGGGGTGCTATCACAATAAAATCAAATCCCAGAACTGCCGGGTGGGTGACTCACAAACTGGAGAACACTTATACCACAGAAGTCCACCCACTGGAGTGAAGGTTCTGAGCCACATGTCAGGCTTCCCAACCTGGGTGTCTGGCAATGGGAGGAGGAATTCCTAGAGAATCAGACTTTGAAGGCTAGTGAGATTTGATTGCAGGACTTTGGCAGGACTGGGGGAAACACAGACTCCACTCTTGGAGGGCACACAAAAAGTAGTGTGCACATTGGGACCCAGGGGAAGCAGCAGTGACCCCATAGGAAAATGAACCAGACCTACCTGCTAGTGTTGGAGGGTCTCCCACAGAGGCAGGGAACAGCTGTGGCTCACCAAGGGACAAGGACACTGGCAGCAGAAGTTCTGGGAAGTACTGCTTGGCATGAGCCCTCCCAGAGTCTGCCATTAGCCCCACCAAAGAGCCTGGGTAAACTCCAGTATTGGGAGGTCTCAGGCCAAAAAACCAACAGGGAGGGAACCCAGCCCAACAAATCATCAGACAAGTGGATTAAAGTTTTAGTGAGCTCTGCTCACCAGAGCAACAGCCAGCTCTACCCACCACCAGTCCCTCCCATCAGGAAACTTGCACAAACCTCTTAGATAGCCTCATCCACCACAGGGCAGACAGCAGAAGCAAGAAGAACTACAATCCAGCAGCCTGAGGAACAAAAACCACATTCACAGAAAGATAGACAAGATGAAAAGGCAGAGAGCTATGTACCGGATGAAGGAACAAGATAAAACCCCAGAAAAACAACTAAATGAAATGGAGATAGGCAATCTTCCAGAAAAAGAATTCAGAATAATGATAGTGAAGATGATCCAGGACCTCAGAAAAAGAATGGAGGCAAAGATAGAGAAAATGCAAGATATGTTTAACAAAGATCTAGAAGAATTAAGGAACAAACAAACAGAGATGAACTATACAATAACTGAAATGAAAAATACACTAGAAGGAATCAATAGCAGAAAAACTGAGACAGGAGAACGGAGAAATGACCTGGAAGACAGAATGGTGGAATTCACTACTGCAGAACAGAATAAAGAAAAAAGAATGAAAAGAAATGAAGACAGCCTAAGAGACCTCAGGGATAACATTAAACACAACAACATTCACATTATGGGAGTCCCAGAAGGAGAAGAGAGAGAGAAAGGACCTGAGAAAATATTTGAAGAGATTATAGTCGAAAACTTCCCTAACATGGGAAAGGAAATTGCCACCCAAGTCCAGGAAGCTCAGAGAGTCCCATACAGGATAAACCCAAGGAGAAACACGCCAAGACACGTAGTAATCAAATTGGCAAAAATTAAAGACAAAGAAAAATTATTGAAAGCAGCAAGGAAAAACCGACAAATAACGTACAAGGGGACTCCCATAAGGTTAACAGGTGATTTCTCAGCAGAAACTCTACAAGCCAGAAGGGAGTGGCATGATATACTTAAAGTGATGAAAGGGAAGAAGCTACAACCAAAATTACTCTACCCAACAAGGATCTCATTCAGATATGATGGAGAAATCAAAACCTTTACAGACAAGCAAAAGCTAAGAGAATTCAGCACCACAAAACCAGCTCTACAACAAATGCTAAAGGAACTTCTCTAAGTGGGAAACACAAGAGAAGAAAAGGACCTACACAAACAAACCCAAAACAATTAAGAAAATGGTAATAAGAACATATATATCGATAATTACCTTAAACGTGAATGGATTAAATGCTCCAAACAAAAGACACAGGCTTGCTGAATGGATACAAAAACAAGACCCATCTATATGCTGTCTACAAGACACCCACTTCAGACCTAGGGACACATACAGACTGAAAGTGAGGGGATGGAAAAAGATATTCCATGCAAATGGAAATCAAAAGAAAGCTGGAGTAGCTATACTCATATCAGATAAAATAGACTTTAAAATAAAGAATGTTACAAGAGACAAGGATGGACACTACGTAATAATCAAGGGATCATTCCAAGAAGAAGATATAACAATTATAAATATATATGCACCCAACATAGGAGCACCTCAATACATAAGGCAACTGCTAACAGCTATAAAAGAGGAAATGGACAGTAACACAATAATAGTGGGGGTTTTTAACATCTCACTTACACCAATGGACAGATCATCCAAAATGAAAATAAATAAGGAAACAGAAGCTTTAAATGACACAATAGACCAGATAGATTTAATTGATATTTATAGGACATTCCATCCAAAAACAGCAGATTACACTTTCTTCTCAAGTGCACATGGAACATTCTCCAGGATAGATCACATCTTGGGTCACAAATGAAGCCTCAGTAAATTTAAGAAAATTGAAATCATATCAAGCATCTTTTCTGACCACAACGCTACAAGATTAGAAATCAAATACAGGGAAAAAAACGTAAAAAACACAAACACATGGAGGCTAAACAATATGTGACTAAATATCCAAGAGATCACTGAAGAAATCAAAGAGGAAATCAAAAGATACCTAGAGCCAAATGACAATGAAAACACGACGATCCAAAACCTATGGGATGCAGCAAAAGCAGTTCTAAGAGGGAAGTTTATAGCTATACAAACCTACCTCAAGAAACAAGAAAAATCTCAAATAAACAATCTAACATTACGCCTAAAGGAACTAGAGAAAGAAGAACAAACAAAACCCAAAGTTAGCAGAAGGAAAGAAATCATAAAGATCAGAGCAGAAATAAATGAAATAGAAACAAAGAAAACAATAACAAAGATCAATAAAACTAAAAGCTCGTTCTTTGAGAAAATAAACAAAATTCATAAACTATTAGCCAGACTCATCAAGAAAAAGAGGGAGAGTACTCAAATCAATAAACTTAGAAATGAAAAAGGAGAAGTTACAACAGACACTGCAGAAATACAAAGCATCCTAAGAGACTACTCCAAGCAACTCTATGCCAATTAAATGGACAACATGGAAGAAATGGACAAATTCTTAGAAAGGTATAACCTTCCAAGACTGAACCAGGAAGAAATAGAATTTATGAACAGACCAATCACAAGTAATGAAATGGAAACTGTGATTAAAAATCTTCCAACAAACAAAAGTCCAGGACCAGATGGCTTCACAGGGGAATTCTATGAAACAGTTAGAGAAGAGCTAACACCCATCCTTCTCAAATTCTTCTAAAAAATTGCAGATGAAGGAACACTCCCAAACTCATTCTATGAGGCCACCATCACCCTGATACCAAAACCAAAGATACTACAAAATAAGAAAATTACAGACCAATATCACTGATGAATATAGATGCAAAAATCCTCAACAAATACTAGCAAAGAGAATCTAACAACACATTAAAAGGATCAGACACCATGATCAAGTGGGATTTATCCCAGAGATGCAAGGATTCTTCAATATATGCAAATCAATCAATGTGATACACCATATTAACAAATTGAAGAAGAAAAACCATATGATCTTCTTAATAGATGCAGAAAAAGCTTTTGAAAAAATTCAACACCCATTTATGATAAAAGCTCTCCAGAAAGTGGGCATAGAGGGAAACTACCTCAACATAATAAAGGCCATATATGACAAACTCACAGCAAACATCATTCTCAATGGTTAAAAACTGAAAGCATTTCCTCTAAGATCAGGAACAAGACAAGGATGTACACTCTCGCCAATATTATTCAACATAGTATTGGAAGTCCTAGCCATGGCAATCAGAGAAGAAAAAGAAATAAAAGTAATACAAATTGGAGAAGAAGAAGTAAAACTGTCACTGTTTGCAGATGACATGATACTATACATAGAGAATCCTAAAGATGCCACCAGAAAACTACTAGAGCTAATCAATGAATTTGGTAAAGTTGCAGGATACAAAATTAATGCACAGAAATCTCTTGCATTCCTATATACTAAAGATGAAAAATCTGAAAGAGAAATTAAGGAAACACTCCCATTTACCACTGCAACAAAAAGAATAAAATACCTAAGAATAAACCTACCTAGGGAGACAAAAGACCTGTATGCAGAAAAGTATAAGACACTGTTGAAAGAAATTAAAGATGGTACCAACAGATGGAGAGATATACCATATTTTTGGATTGGAAGAATCAATATTGTGAAAATGACTATACTACCCAAAGCAATCTACAGATTCAATGCAATCCCTATCAAATTATCAATGACATTTTTTACAGAACTAGAACAAAAAATCTTAAAATTTGTATGGAGACACAAAAGACCCCAAATAGCCAAAGCAGTCTTGAGGGAAAAATACAGAGCTGGAAGAATCAGGCTCCCTGACTTCAGACTATACTGCAAAGCTACAGTAATCAAGAAAGTATGGTACTGGCACAAAAACAGAAATATAGATCAATGGAACAGGATAGAAAGCCCAGAGATAAACCCACACACCTGTGGTCAACTAATCTTTGACAAAGGAGGCAAGGATATACAGTGGAGAAGAGACAGTCTCTTCAATAAGTGGTGCTGGGAAAACTGGACAACTACATGTAAAAGAATAAAGTTAGAACACTCCCTAATAACATACAGAAAAATAAACTCAAAATGGATTAGAGACCTAAATGTAAGATTGGACACTATAAAACTCTTAGAGGAAAACATAGGAAGAACACTCTTTGACATAAATCACAGCAAGATTTTTTTTGATCCACCTCCTTGAGTAATGGAAATAGAAACAAAAAGAAACAAATGGGACCTAATGAAACTTTAAAGCTTTTGTACAGCAAAGGAAACCATAAACAAGGCAAAAAGACAACCCTCAGAATGGGAGAAAATATTTGCAAATGAATCATTGGACAAAGGATTAATCTCCAAAATATATAAACAGCCCATGCAGCTCAATATTAAAAAAACAAACAACCCAATCCAAAAATGGGCAGAAGACCTAAATAGACATTTCTCCAAAGAAGATATACAGATGGCCAAGAAGCACATAAAAACCTGCTCAACATCACTAATTATTAGAGTAATGCAAATCAAAACTACAATGAGGTATCACCTCACACCAGTTAGAACGGGCATCATCAGAAAATCTACAAATAACAAATTCTGGAGAGGGTGTGGAGAAAAGGGAACCCTCTTGCACTGTTGGTGGGAATGTAAATTGATACAGCCACTATGGAGAACAGTATGGAGTTTCCTTAAAGAACTAAAAATAAAATTACCATATGACCCAGCAATCCCACTACTGGGCATATACCCAGAGAAAACCATAATTCAAAAAGACACATTCACCCCAATGTTCATTGCAGCATTATTTACAAAAGCCAGGTCATGAAAGCAACCTAAATGCCCATTGACAGACATATGCGTAAAGAAGTTGTGGTACTTATATACAATGGAATATTACTCAGCCATAAAAAGGAACGAAATTGGGTCATTTGTAGAGATGTGGATGCATCTAGAGACTGTCATACAAAGTGAAGTAAGTCAGGAAGAGAAAAACAAATATCGTATATTACCGCATATGTGTGGAACCTAGAAAATGGTACAGAGGAACCAGTTTGCAGAGCAGAAATTGAGACACAGATGTAGAGAACAAACGTATGGACACCAAGGGGGGAAAGTGACGGGGGGTGGGGGTGGTGGTGTGATGAACTGGGCGATTGGGATTGACATGTATACACTGATGTGTATAAAATGGATGACTAATAAGGAAAAATAAATAAATAATAAACAATTTTTAAAAAATTAAAAAAAAATTAAAAAAAAAAAAAGAAGGTATTGTGTGAGGAATGCCTGTGTTAGAAGACTACCATCCTCTAGATATCTGGGCTAGTCATTCTCACTACCACAGTACACAGCCTCTGAGTTCTCAAATATACAGTAGAGGAGAATTGCCTGTCTTGCCTAAAAATTACTTAAAACAACAACAATAAAAACCCTCTCCACTATTTCGATTGCTCCCCTGCCATTGAGTTTCTCTGAATCTGCTCAGACAATGGGAGAACAAAGCCTGGAAGGCAACAATGCCTCCCTAGACAGTTGCTTGCTGAAAGGAGAGAATATCCTTAACATTCCTAAGTCAAGGGGACTCCAAAGCCCTGGAAACTGAATTTTGGCTGACTTGATGGAACTGCCATTACTTTGGCCTCAACCGAATAAAGCTAGCACCGTTCAGCTTGCTCACTAATGCTGGCTGATGGCTTTCATAGTGAGGGATGGATCAAATCAGAGTTTGTTGCAGGGTGGAATGCTGATATGGGAAAGATGTATCTACACAATAATCATAGCTTTTAACAGGAACTCAAGACTTCCAGGAAGAAAAGAGTGTAGAAATGGGAAGTGACAATGAACTTCTTCCCTTTTTAATTTTTTTTTTAACATCTTTATTGGAGTATAATTGCTTTACATTGTTGTGTTAGTTTCTGCTGTATAACAAAGTGAATCAGCTATACGTATACATATATCCCCATATCCCCTCCCTCTTGCATCTCCCTCCCACCCTCCCTATCCCACCCCTCTAGGTGGTCACAAAGCACCAAGCTGATCTCCCTGTGCTATGTGGCTGCTTCCCACTACCTATCTATTTTACATTTGGTAGTCACATGAAAGGATGCTCAACATCACTAATCATTAAAGAAATGCAACTCAAAACTACAATGAGGTATCACCTCATACCGGTCAGAATGGCCATCATCAAAAAATCTACAAACAATAAATGCTGGAGAGGGTGTGGAGAAAAGGGAACCCTCTTGCACTGTTAGTGGGAATGTAAATTTATACAGCCACTATGGAGAACAGTATGGAGGTTCCTTAAAAAACTAAAAATAAAACTACCGTATGACCCAGCAATCCCACTACTTGGCATATACCCTAAGAAAACCATAATTCAAAAAGAATCATGTACCACAATGTTCATTCTTCCCTTTTTCTACTTCAACTTCAGCAGATAGACATTTATACCTGGATGAAACAATTTCTGAGACTCTGTGGAAAGATAATAGTAGTGTAACAGCCTATCTATGTATTTCACTCCTGAGGGGAAATGACCAACCACAGTTGACTTGACATACATATAATATTCTCCAAAAAGCAAATAAGTATTTGGGGTCAGGTAGAATGACAAATAACTCCTCTTTTTATTCTTGTCTTGGATATATGGTATGAGCACCTGAATTGGGGGTTGAACCAAAGTACAATGAGGAGAATTGTCTAAGGGGACATCCAGAGGACTCAGAAAATTTGGTATGTAGCTAGTGGTCTAACAAATAGCTTCTAAATTTGTTTTGATAAAAATGTTCAAGAGTACTTCTGTTTTATGTGAGACGGACAATAGTCCACATTTGTCCCAGATTCATGCTCCTGCTTTTACTCACAATTTAGCCCTCAGGGATGTTAACCCTGACATTTCATAGAACATCATGCTGTATTAATGGTATCATCCTTTTTGAATCTGATGAACAGAAGAAATAAGTATTCTGGATGCCTTAGTAAGATGTATACATGCCAAAGTGAGGGAGATAAACTTCAAAAGGTTTTCAGGGGGCCTGCAATATTCCTGAACGTTTTTGGTAACCAGTGGTACAGGCATGCTGAGACATCATCTTTAAGTCAAGGCTGATGTACCTTTCATGCTCTACAATTAAAGGAATAATTTGAATTGTTCCAAAAAGCAACTTGGTGAGCTTCCATGGATTTGGAAGGAGATGCTGAGAAGCCCCAGTAGGAGAGTGGGACAGGTAGAATTCTAAGATAAACTCAGTGGCCTTCACCCTTGTATAAGCTCCTCCCTTTGAGTGTGGGTTGAACTTGTGAATTTGATGAACTATCACTCCAATGATTATGTTATATTATATGTCAAAAGATATTTTACTGAAGTGATTTTGCTCCCAAAGCAGTTTATTTTAAGATAAGGAGATTGTCATTGGTGAGCCTGACCTAATCAAGTGAGTCTTAAAAAGAATAAGGTTCTTCCTGGTGAGAGACATTCCTTCAAAATGTGAAAGGATTTGATATTATGGACATTTCCTATAGTTGGCTTTGAAGATGGAAAGTACCAGGTAGCAAGGAATGCAGGGAAACTCCAGGAGCTGAGAGTACCCCTTGGCTAAAGTTATGAAGGAATGAGGACCTCAGTACTATAAAAAGAAAAAATTGGATTCTCTCAGAAATCTGAATACACTTGGAAACAGATTCTTCATTAGGTTCTCCAGACAAAAACTCAATCTGGCTGATACCTTTCTTTCAGCGTTAGACCTTTAGCAGAAAAATCAGCCAAACCGTGTTTGGATTAATGACCTACAGAAGTGTGAGATAATAAATGTGTGTTATTTTAAGTTGTTAAATTTGTGGTAATTTATTACAGCAGCAATAGAAGAACTAATATCAGATAGCAAAGAGCAGATTCCTAAAATTCTGGAAAAAAGCCATGCCTTTTGCAGCAGAGCATAATTTGCCATTTGAAAGATATTCTAGCAAGTGATTGGATCCTCGAATAAACTAAATAGTTCACTCTGAGTTATCAAGTGAGTTTACAGGCACCAGATCTGCAAATCTTGACTTTGATATTACCTGATCCAGTGAGTCACAAGTTCAGAGGGCACAACAGCAATCTCTTTAGGATGCAAATGGTACATTATAGCTTGGGCTCAGGTAAATTGAGTGATCAGACACCTATGTTGCTTACTTCTGTTGCACAGAGCCTTTGCTTTAACTCACACCTACAGATTATGGTGCAGCTTTTTACTAACAAATAGCAGTGAGTGAACCAACTCAGAACTGGTTTACTGATTCCTTAGCTTAATATGTTGATGCAAGCCAAAAAGAGATGGTTTTGCACTCCAGCCCTCCTTTGGTATTGTCCTAAAGAATGCATCAGGTATTGCCCTAAAGAATGCTCTCAGAAGCATAGCTGTGAGCATTAAACATAGTTATTCACCTTTTATGTTAAAAAATGGCCTAATATATGACTAAACACTTATTTCTGGACATTGGCAAATAGCTTGGATGATTGGCTAGGGAAGAAACAAAATTGAAGTTTCAAGAGACAGTGGATGGATATTTTGGAGTGGCACAAAGTGTTAGATATTTGGGTCTGAGTAATTCACAACAGAGAGCATCCACCAAAGAGGAACCACTCAACATTCGTGTAGGTAGATTCATTCTAAGGATGTCAGTCAGGCTCTTCTCATCTATCCCAGCACTTGCACAAATGTTCATGAGTGGAGTGGCCATAGTAGCAGCTATGAAGCCTACACATTAGCTCCTTCTCATCAAGGCTCATCTTGTTACTACCTTTGCTGAAGGCCAAACCTGCCAAAAGCAGAGACTAATGTTTAGTCTTTAATGTGGTACTAGTCTTCAAGAACAAAGCTAGGAACTTAATAGAACACTGACTGTGTTAAATCACATCAACCTCACCAGGGACAATGATTATTTCTTATTGGCCTTGACATCAATGTTCGCTTTTCCTGACTGCAGTTACTCTTCCAGCACAACCCCGCATAGGATCCACCATATTGTTAACTCAGACCAAAGAGCCCATTTTATGGTTAAAAAAGTTCAAATAATGGTCTATTAAAGTTTAAAGTACCAGTTTTAGAAAAACACTGCAAGATTACGGAACTGTCCTACGACATGGAACATATATGCCAGGTAAATAGCTTAGTTGGTGTTGTTTTCTCAAAACCTGCAATGCTGGTCCAGGAACCAAGAGGTAGATGTAGAATTAGTCAGTTGCAGTGTTACTTCCTGTAACTCACTTGCCAAATTTTTACTTTGTATCTCCTCACCCATAGGCTTGGCAAGATAAAAGTCCTGGTCTGGAGTGAGGTGGTGGAGGTTTCTACCAGGGAATACAGAACTTGAAGCTATGACTCTCATAGCTTCAATATGACTCTCACATGGTCGTATTGGGCTTATCATTACTTTTGGGTCAGTAGACAGTGAAAGGAGGTTGTTGGAGATTGCTAGAGTTTTGGCAACACAATAGGTCAGAAAGGAATATATCTGGAATTCAGGAGATTCACTGGGGCAAATCTTGATGATCCAGATATAGTGATAACTATGCGTACAGTTGCAACAACCTTAAGCTGACAAGTACAGCAACTGAAGGCTCTAATTCTTCAGGGATCAAGGTCTGGGTCTTCTCATCAGTCAAGAAACTGAGACCAGCTGAGGATAAGAGTAATCTAAGACTATACAGTAAAAGAGAGAGATGATGAATATCAGTTAAATCCTAGGGACAAGTTACAATTCTGGGTATGTTAAGTTATTCAATTAACACTCTTGTATTAAGCTTTGTGTAGAGTCTGAGCCTGGCCACTACATCTGTGGTGTTCTGGACTTAACGTAGGGCACAGGAGATCTTGAGCAGTGCAAGAAGAGGTGGTCTCTATCAGATATTTCTTATATTTACCTCAAACTTTACTGTTGGTTTTTGCTCTAGCATGACAGCACTTTAACATGGATATACAACACATGTCTTGCTTTCTGAATGGTGTTTCTCTGCTACAGCTCCATTGGAAGACTGTTGAAGCCTAATCGGCCAGGATGATGCATGCATGCACATGTAACTGTGGGGCAGACTGGGTAAACAAATACCCCTATTCTTGTCTCAGGCTGATATGCATTTTATAGGATTCCTCATAGAGTCCATAGTGGGATTGTGTCCCAATAGCGCATAGTGGAAACAGCATAATAATGCTACTTAAGACAACTTTCCCTCTTTCTTTTTTCAATTATTGCCTTCATTTTGGTACCTTAATGTCACTTCCAAAAATAAACACCTGCATAAGAGTCCTTGTCTCAAACCTGCTTTACTGGGGGAACCCAAACAAGAACAGCAGGGTCCCTGAAATATCCTATATACAAAGTACCTAAAAAATGAAATATCCCCACCTTTACTATGGGCTGTTTGCCCAAGTTCCTACCCTGGTTATTCATCTCAGGAAAGCTGTAGTCCTGACCATCAGCAGAAACCAGAAAGAAAAACAAAAAACAAAGCCTGAGGGAAATCTTTTCAAACCCAAAGCTCTAATGTTTTCCTTGAAACCTAATAGATTTCAGGGTCAATATAAATGTTTAGCTAATTTACAAGAACCTGTTACTATCAGACTCAAGGTGTTTATAGTCCTTTCAATATGTAACTTTCTAGTTCAAACTGTAATTAATAATACAGTATGTATGAAAAGTTATCTGAGTTATGCATTTGACTTCCTTTCTCTGGATGCCAGGCTATTAGAGTCAGAACACTAGAGTAATAGTTTTATTGACATCAGAATTCTAGATAAACTGTTTTTATTATTTTTTGGCATAAAAAATCTAAAGAACTTGATAGAGAAGACACAGTCTAGGAGCCTGACCAATTTCTTTCCCCACTTTCTCAATTGTCTCTTTTTCTGGACGTTCCAGGAGAAAACATGAAAAGAAGCAGCACAGAGACTCCAATAGCCACTCTATTAATAGGCTCTTGCTCCCTTTGGGGAACAAAAAAGTAAAGGAAATATTTTAGGATGTCAAAACCATTGAGATTTGGGTAAACTCTGACTATATGAGACTTTATGTGTATACACAGCTATCACGGCAAAACATCTGCCAGTGACTTTTAATGGTTGTTAATGCCTCGGAATATATGGAAACTAATATATTTCTACGTTTGTAAAATAAATTTGTGGTGCTTTACCAATTTCTTTTCAGACATAACTGAAGAATAAGAATTAAGGCATGATAAGCATACATTTTAGAGGAAACTAGGTGTTACTCTTAATGATAGCCTCAAAGCAACCCCAAATACCTTAATATTGATGTAATAATAACCATCTAGAATCTTTTGAATATGAAATCCATCAAAGAATTTACGTGAAGGTAGTAGTTCATGATATATAATTTTCCCCTATTATATCGTTTTATGTGAATTTTTAATAGACATTTATGCTGGTTATTTCCTTCTATAGGAATTTTACTTAATTCTCTACTTTATCTTACTTTTACAACATTTGTTAGAATGAATAGGAATATTTATATAATTACAATCCAGTCTCACTACCACAGCAAGTTTTTATTATGGGTAAATCTATATTAATATTTTGGTGTAATATCCCATTAGACCTTTGGACAGAAGTCACTTTAGCTGTACTCCATGATATTCAGTGAAGCGTAATTTTCATGGAAAATGCTATAAGCATATTTCATCCTCAGAAAGTTAATTAATACGTTAGAAGCCTTGCCACCAACTTACATTGATCATAAAAAGGATACGGATATCACTTAAAATAAAAACAAGTGAAACAATCTCATAATTTCCTCATAGTTCCATGTCATTTTACCTATTTCAAATGTTCTTTAATGGTCCAATTAATTCATAATTTTGTGTATTTTATAAAATTTATAAGATGAATCAAAAGAATTTAGTACTACATTTAAAATTTTCTTTTTTCTCTAAAATAATATATTGGGTCTATTTGATCACATATTCAGACATAATAGTTATTCAAATTCTTAACTATGGGCTTTATAATAAAAATTGTATATATTCATATTTATGCATTGAAAAAGAGAAGTGCTCAATGAGCTATGAATAAATTATGACTCATTAACTCATTGATCACAGATATGAAAGCGTGGCAGCCTGGCATACTTTCTAAGTGTCATGAAAAGGACAGTCGTTTTTTGCAAAACTGTATATAGTGGTGTTGGAGGAGGTCACGGAAAGGGCATGACTACTGGATGACATGCAAGCTGCAACTTACCTGCCTCTAGTGTTTTCAGAATGTACATTCTGCCTTCCATTTCCTTACTAATTGCTACTTCAAGGATACAATCTTTAGAGTAAAGCATTACTGAGACCATCTGGACAGTATATGTGACTGAACTTAAGGCTTCTGTATAATCTCTTAAGAGTCTGGTGGCAGGTGAAGAGATCTACTCATCTTGCTACTATGCATGACAAGCCTCCTACGTAAGGTCCCTTGATTGTTAACACAGCTGCCTACCAATCTGGAGTGGTCTTTCTTCCTTCAGTCTCTCTTTGACCTCTGCATAAAGGGGGCCAGTTTCAAATTTCACCCTGGGAACCCCTAAGGAACTGAGGTTTGAACCAGCAAGTGGTCGAGCACTTTACCTTTCGCTGAAAGGAGAAGCGGGAGAATCCCTTCCGGAAAGGGTAAGGTCATTCTCTTTCTTTCAGCATTTGCACAGTGAAAGACACACACAAGAAACTGGGGAATGTCTCCTACTTCAAAATGAAGAATCAGCTTAAGCATTTTTTCATTGTTTTTCATATTATTTTCTGGAGATCAAATGTGGCACTGGCGAGATTTGAATCAAATACATATCATTATATTAAGCTGCTTTCAGTAGAAATTTTTTAACACAAATATGAAAGAGATAGTATTTTTTAAATACAGTTGACCCTTGAACAACACGGGTTTGAACTGCGTGGGTCCACTTATAGGCAGATTTTTTTCAATAGTAAATAATATAGAACTATACAGACCGAGGTTGTTTGCATAAGAGGATGCAGAAATAGGGATACAGAGAAACCTAGGATAGGGAGGGCCAACTATAAGTTATATGCAGATACCGGGGGAGTTGGCACTCCTAATGCCAGCATTGTTCAAGGGTCACCTGTAATCTGCTTATTATATATATATTTTTATACATTTAATTATTTTTCAGTATATTTAATTTTCAATCATATTTCCCATCAAGAGAGCTAAAATTAACTTTTATTTTAAAATATTGTTACCGAATTAGATGCGAGGCTCCCTCTTGGGGACCGAGCCTAACTCCTGATTCGGTCAGGGAGTTCTTTCCCACTCAGGTTTGCGCTACCAATAATGAAACTGAGTTTGTGCAAGCAAGACAGGCTCTTATTCAATGGCCAGAGAATGGAGAAAGGTAGCTCAGGCTCTAAAGGCACCTTCTCCCCGAAAGGATGGGAGTAAAGGACTTTAAGGGTTAGAATGCAGACAGGTCTTCTGGGCCTCTAGGAAAGGGGTGGAAATTTCCAGGTACTGCCAGGGCATGCACAGTCTTCCATGCTCCTTTGCACAGGGCACAAGTTATGCCTAGCCAAGTACAAATCCCTCCTTTGGGTGGAGATCTTAGTATGATAATGAAGCAAAGGTAACTCAGATTCCTTCAGGCGGGTTCCTGTGGTCAAGTCTGTGCTGGTTCAAGGTGGTTGACCACTGTATACCTCTCAAAGCATATATCTCTCAAAGTACAGCTGCAAAACATCTCTGCCATATACCAGGTACTTTTGAAACAAACACAGAGATAATCAGGGCAAGTCTCCTTCAGCTCTCAGGGGTTGGTATAGAAACAGAGAGAAAAATCAAGGCAAGGAAAGTGGTGACCTTTGGCCTACTTTGCCTGTTATCTTAAGTTTCTGCGCCTGGGCCCTAGGCTGCATGGGTGACAATATTATTAATTTCTTATTAACAATCATCACAGTAATTATTTAATAAATTGTACTTGTTGTTTCACTATCAACTATTAAGACTTCTAGTCACTACATTTAGCCAAAAGGTCTGAGACACTTCTCTGAAAAATGTAGGTTTCTCACTTGGGAAGTGAGGGTTGTAACTATATACATGGTCTTACCCAGACAAAAGAGTAATGGTTAAAGGCTCCGGCTCTAAGTCACACATCTACTGAGTCATTGAGTGCAAGGTGCTCCTCTTGAGTTCCAATCTTTTCACCTGTAAAATGAAGACAGTATTACTAATGCCTAATTCAAAAATTGACAGGAATATTAAATGAGATATTCTACGTGAAGCACTTTACATTGTGTCTGGCTCATATTAAATGTCAGTAAATGTTATTTTTACTATTGTTACCTCTATGGATTTTTTTGGTGAATGCTGGATAATGTTCATAAAATCAATTTGTATATTATTAATATCTGTTCAATATTAATTTATCATTTTATTAGTATCAGACTGAAAAAAACCCCTCAGTTAATTACTTTGGAGTAGTTGATCTCTATGTATTGTACCAGACAAAGATAATAGGACAAGGTCATTATGTGGATCAGGAAACAAATAATTTCTTTTTTTTTTCATAAATTTATTTATTTATTTATTTTTGGCTGTGTTGGGTCTTCATTGCTGTGCACAGGCTTTCTCTAGTTGCGGCGAGCTGGGGCTATTCTTCATTGTGGTGTGTGGGCTTCTCATTGCGGTGGCTTCTCTTGTTGAGGAGCATGTGCTCTAGGCGCACAGGCTTCAGTAGTTGTGTCACATGGGCTCAGTAGTTGTGGCTTGTGGGCGCTAGAGCGCAGGCTCAGTAATTGTGGCACACGGGCTTAGTTGCTCCGCGGCATGTGGGATCTTCCCAGACCAGGGCTTGAAAACCTGTCCTCTGCACTGGCAGGCGGATTCTTAACCACTGCGCCAACAGGGAAGTCCCCAAATAATTTCTAATGTTTTAATATGAAGAGAAACTATCAGGTAACTGTATAGTGTTACATTATTTATGAATTAATGACATGTTGAATATCCTGACTATCTTCTACTCTGCCCCTAAATCTTAAGAGTGGACACACAATGGGATTTTCTTGCTAGAAGTGAGAGTAACATAGATAGCCCCATTGGAAGATTCTAAAATTTGTAACAAAGTAGGCAATCGAGAATAACATTTGCAAAGGGGGAGAGTCTAAGATTTAACTCAAGGGCAAAAAGTCCAACTAAGAGAACCCTACCCAGTTAGATGGCAAGATGTGGTAGACATGTACAGGCACTGCCCAATTCCTGCTTCATAAAAGGGCTTGATGCCCACCAGCAGGGAGTGCAGGTGGCACATGGCCTCCAGGTGGCAGCTCCTTCATGCCAGCCTCGGCTCCCCCAAAGTCATGTCCTTCCTGTGGCAGCCCACAAACAGCTACTGAGTCAGGTGGTGATATAAAAGTCCTGTCACTTCAACAGGCAACACATACTCCAGAGCTCCCCACCATATTGGCTGAGGCTTTGTCAATCCTCAATTGCAGTTTGATTTCTTCTTTTGCCCAATCCGGCTTCTTCTATTCACAGGTGTTGATTTCCAATAAAGAATTTACACCTTAAATTTCATCTCAGTGTCTGCTTCTGGAGATAATTTGTGACACTAGAGCAGAATAAGAGAGGCTTTTTCCTAGCTTATGACTGAGATAGCAAATCAGTGTAAATTTTTTTTTCCTCAAGTCATTATGAAATATGAGAATAGGTATAATGATTAAAACAATTTGTTTCCTTTGACAATTTTTGGTAATAAAACTAAGGTAAATGATATGAGAAACTTAGGAACATGTTAGTATAGGAGCCCTAAATGTCAATATTATGGCACAGTCATAGAATATTATGCAGTCATTATTTATCATGCAATGATGTTTATTAAGTAGTAGTATTAATGTCAAAAATGTTTTCAATATTTTAGGAAATAAATGGAATTAAAAAATCCAATACATTTTTATTTAGGCTAAAGATACTATGCACAAGATAAAATATCCAATGTGATTTTATTTATGTCAAAAGCATTATGCATAGAGGGAGATATGCCAAAATTTAAAAAAATGTATACTATTATCTCTTTTTTTTTTAAATTTTTTTATTTTTGGCTGTGTTGAGTCTTCGTTGCTGCATGCGGGCTTTCTTTAGTTACGGCGAGCGGGGTCTCCTCTTCGTTGCGGTGCGCGGGCTTCTCATTGTGGCAGCTTCTCTTGTTGCCGAGCACGGGCTTTAGGCACGCGGGCTTCAGTAGTTGTGGCACGCGGGCTCAGTAATTGTGGCTCGTGGGCTCAGTAATTGTGGCTCACAGGCTCCAGAGCGCAGGCTCAGTAGCTGCAACGCACGGGCTTAGCTGCTCCACGGCATGTGGGATCTTCCCGGACCAGGGATTGAACCTGTATCCCCTTCATTGGCAGGAGGATTCTTAACCACTGTGCCGCCCAGGGAAGTCCCACTATTATTTCTTAATGGTAGCAATTTTTGTTTTCTTCGTGGCATAGTTTTTTGTTTGTCTTTCAAAAAATGAGCATTTAAACATTAGGAGTTTACTATTAAGTGACTAGATTTCTGCTCTTATATTGCTTGTTTTCTAACCAGGAAGAAAGGGCATGTAATAAATTAACGCTATTGTCACACAAGTTACTCTAGGCATTCTATTTCTAGTAATCCATACAACTTCAGATCTCATTTGTTATTTTGGCTGCTACATTATTTCACATTAATTAAAAAGTCAATTTAAAGTTTATAACTACAAAGCCACAGTTCTCTATAGACAGTTTATTCGATGAGGTATTTGAAACTAAGGGCGGAATGTGTCATTTGTTCCTATTAAGGTTCATCATTTTAGATTCAGTACCAGTTTCCAGCCTGTTAAAATTTGTTTATATCTAGATTCTATCTTCCGTTCTTCAAAGGTATATGTCATCTGAAAATTAAATCACTTTCCATCAATACCTACTCTAAATTTTTGTCAAAAATTTCTTACTAGGATTCAGAATTTGCCATAAATTTGCCTTAGGTTTACAGAGGCCAATTAGTTAGTACTTTCTGAGTTAGGTTATTCAACATGTTAGGTATCCATCCAAACGCAAAACTTTCTAGTTTATAGTTCTTAAACTTTTCCCATAAATATAGTAGGAGACAATAAAACAAAAAAAGAAAAAGTTTATTGTGTGATGAAACAGTCTGTCAAGAGTTTAGACAGAATGAATGACAATATTGTACCTTGAAGTATGATATATGAGAGATTTATCAGTATTTGCAATACCTAAATTGTCAGATAAACCATGGACCATAAATAATAGATGGATATATGAATGAATGAATGAACCTAGTATGTAGGTAGACTAATTGATCCATGACAAATAAATGTAAAGCTACAAAAAAAAAATTTTTTTTTTTCTAGAGGACTTTTCTTCCATTTTGCTACCTCTGGATTTTGAGTCAGGTTTTTAGGGTAAGAAAATCCACCTTTTACATTTATCTATGCAGATGTTTCTTGTCTCCTTTTTGGTTATTTCAGTTTTTGATTCCTAAGTGCTTCCATGCTTTCCAGCCTTTAAAATTATGATTACTAAGCTCATTTAAGTATTATCTTTCCTGAATTTAGAGACATGGCCAAATTACTGTTATTCTATGAGATCTCCGAACAATGTCTGATTCATTTTAGAGGCAAATGCTTTCTTATTTTCAAACTTATTCATAGATATTATGCATGGATAAGCACCAAAGCAACATTATTTTATTGCTTTTATTTGAATTCCTTTTATTTTCCACTACCTCCTAGGCCTCCACATGGTCTCTGCTTTTAACATAATTACGGAAGACAGTAGACCTTTTTTATCTATTGTCTAAAATAATCTTCCCACTGTTCCATGCTTATTGATTTTCGTACTTTTAAAATCTCTTTTAGAAATCAATATTTTGACCTTGACATATTCTTAATTTGAGTATTAAAAATACATTCCTTACTTCAGTTTCATTTTCTTTGACTTGGTTTGCTTTGTTGAACTAAAAGTTATGAAAAGAAAAACTAAGACATTTTCTCTGAGACATTTTTCTTGATGAGTTTGCATTATTCTATTCAAATCATGGCAAAAAGATTCCAACAAAACATGGGTTTTATGTCACATAGTCTTTAATTTATTTTGGCTTGGAAGGACATCTTTTAAACTCTCAAATTTGTCAGTCTATGTTCTTTTTTTTTTTTTGTCATTCTGCCCCACCATTCCCAGTTCACACATTCTTGGTCACTCATTCTTACCCCTCCTTATGATTCCCAGTCACATGGTTCTCTTTCCAACCATGACAACTTACCTTTAGAATGTCTTCTCCTTTACTTTGCCCACTCTCTTTCATTCATTCACTTTAAATATTTCTTTGAATTTTTCTTCCACTGCTGTATTTACCATGATTAACCATATGTATCTCTTTCTAACTTCTTATATTGTATTTAAATCTAATTCCCAGTACTGTGATTTGAATATATTCATATGCTTCACTTGCTTTCACAATTTTTTGTGTTTCACTCTGTTTGTAATAAAAATCCCCACTTCTCTGATATAAAATTAAATGTTATCTCTTATAAGAAGCTTTTCTATTTCTACCAGGCAAAATTAACTATTTGATTTTTAGTGCCACTAAATGACTATTTTACAGGTATCTTGCATAATAGGAGGCATTCTAAATGCTTTTTAATAGTTTACTATTAAACAATTGCTAGTTTCTTTGTAAGGGATAAATATATATGTAAGTAATCATTGAAATTAAAGCCTTTCCTTTGCCATTCTTTTACTATAGAGCCTAGGACAGGGAAGTGGTTGAAGTTAAGTTATTCAATTAAAATATGAACTGTAGTCAACTTGAGATGCTTTATTATAACTTCTAAAGACTAGCAAATTATCCACCAAATAGTAGTGTTCAATAAATATTGTTGAATTAATTTTTCAAATAAAATTGAAATGTCATTGGTCACCAGAGAGTAGTTACATAAAAAGTAACTATAAGAAATAGGGGGCTTCCCTGGTGGTGCAGTGGTTGAGAATCTGCCTGCCAATGCAGGGGACACAGGTTCGAGCCCTGGTCTGGGAAGAGTCCACATGCTGCGGAGCAGCTAGGCCCGTGAGCCACAATTACTGAGCCTGCGCGTCTGGAGCCTGTGCTCTGCAACAAGAGAGGCCGTGATAATGAGAGGCCCGCACACCGCGATGAAGAGTGGCCCCCACTTGCCACAACTAGAGAAAGCCCTCGCACAGAAATGAAGACCCAACACAGCCATAAATAAATAAATAAATAAATAAATAAATAATTTTAAAAAAAAAAGAAAAAAAGAAATAGGTAAAATATATGAACACATTCTAAATGACCAGCTCCTAAGAAAATTATAAAATTGAAATGGAGAATTAGAACAATTTACTTAAACAAAAGAAAACATCTTAATCTGCCATAATATCACTTATTTTCTATTTTATTGTGTGTGTGTGTTTTGTTCCACTCTTTCCTCTTTCCTCATTTCCTGTGGGTTATTTGAACATCATATAGTAACCATTTCGATTAATCTATATTTTTCAAATTTTATTTTATTGTGGTAAAAGCACTTAACATGAGATCTATCCCCTTAAAATTTTAAATGAACAATGTATTACTGTTTTTTTGATAAATGTTTGTTTGTTTATTTATTTAGTTATTTTTGGCTGCATTGGGTCTTCTTTGCTGTGCACGGGCTTTCTCTAGTTGTGGCGAGTGGGGGCTACTCTTCGTTGCAGTGCGCGGGCTTCTCATTGCAGTGGCTTCTCTTGTTGTGGAGCACGGGCTGAGTTGCTCCACGGCATGTGGGATTTTCCCTGACCAGGGCTCGAACCCGTGTCCCCTGCATTGGCAGGTTGATTCTTAACCACTGCACCACCAGGGAAGTCCCCACAATGTATTATTGTTGACTATAGGTATAATGTTATACAGCAGATCTCTAGGGCTTATTAATCTTGTTTAACTGAAACTTTATACCTGTTAATAAGTAATTCCTCATTATCCTGTTTTTCCAGTCCCTGGCAACCACAATTCTATGAATTTGACTACTTTTTATACCTTAAATGGGTAGTATCATGCAGTAGTGGTCTTTCTGTAACTGGCTTATTTCACTAAGCATAATTTTCTCCAGGTTCATCCATGTTGCAGTATATGGCAGAATGTCTTTCATTTTCAGTCTGAATAGTATTCCACTGTATGTATATAACACATTTTCTTTATCCATTCATCTGTAGCTAGACATGTAAATTGTTTCTGTATCTTGGCTATTGTGAATGGTGCAGCAGTAAACATGGGAGTGCTAATATCTCTTTGAGATCCTGATTTTAATACTTTAGGATGTATACCCAGAAATGGGAGTGCTGGATGATATGGTAATTCTGTTTGTAATTTTTTGCAGAACCTATATACTGTTTTCCATAGTGGCTGTACCATTCTACATTCCCACCAACATTGTGCAAGAGATCTGATTTCTCTATATCCTTGCCAACACTTGTGTTTTGTTGTTGTTATTGTTGTCATTGTTAATAGCCATCCTGACTGGTGTGAGGTTATATCTTATTGCGGTTTTGATTTGCATTTCCCTGATGATTACTGATGTTGAGCATCTTTTCATTTACCTGCTGGCCATTTGTATGTCTTCTTTGGAGAAATACTTATTCACGTCCTTAGCCCACTTTTTATTTTGGATATTAGTTTCTTGCTATTAAGTTGTTTGAGTTCCTTATATATTTTGGAGAGTAACCCTTCATTGGATTTTGCCTTATAAACATTTTCTTCAATTCTGCAGGTTGCCTTTTCACTCTGTTGACTGTTTCCTCTGCTGATGAGAGCTTTTTAGTTTGATGTAGTCCCACTTTTTTATTTTTGTTTTTGTTGCCTGATTTATCCATATTTTTATGATTACATTTCTTTTTATAAGTTTTTAGTGGTTGCTTTAGTGTTGGCAAATATTTTCTCTAAGGATCAGATAGTAAATAATATAAGCTTTGTGAGATATATGGTCACTGTTGCACCTAGTCTATTTTGCAAGTGTAGCAAAAAACAACCCTAAACAATACATAAATAAATGGACATAGTATTGCATCAATCAAACTTTATGTACAAAAACAGATGGAGGGCGGACAGGTTTTAGTCCAAGGGCAGTAGTTTGCCAACCACTGCCATTGTAGGGATCACAACCTGTATATGTAACTTACTACCATCCACTAATATCAATATTCACTAATTTTAAAGGAAAGTACATAATTCACTACCTTTTTGTCCCTTTATATGCTCTATTTTATGATATAGTGGTAGTAATTATTACGCTACATATTTGGAGGATGACATCAGGCAATTTTTGCTTTCAACCATGAAACATTATTTTAAAAATATAAGAGGGGTCACTGAGTACTAAAAGAGATCTTAAAACTCTGAGAATCAATAAGTATGGAATAAGGGGAAGACTATTTTAGAAAATAGATAAGCAAAAGATCTACTGTCTTTGGTGATTGTGTTAAAAACAGAGACCAAGAGGAGTCATAGGAGGTAGGAGGAAAAAAATGAATTCAAATAAGAGCAATAAAATAAAGTTCCTTTTGTTATTGTCCTAAAAGAGTCATTAAGGCTTTATTTTCTCTCTGTTCCTCAGATCTAGTAATATCTATTGATCTATTTTTAAGTTCCCTAATTATTTCCTCTCTCAACTCCCTTCTGCAGCTGAGTTTATCCAGTGAGTTTTTAAATATTTTATTTTTCAGTTTTAAATTTTCATTTGGTTCTATTTTTTATCTTCTATTTCATTCCTGATACTTAAAACATCTTTTTTCATTTGTTCCAAGAGTGTTTTTAATTGCTTCTTAGAACATTTTTTATGATTGATGCTTTGATATTTTGTTGGATAATTCCAACATCTGTGTCATCTCAGTATTGACATTTATTAATTAAATTTTTTTCATGAGAGTTTAGATTTTCTTTATTCTTGGAGTAATGGGTAATTTTGGGTTGTATCTGGGACATTTTGAGTGTTATGTTAAAAGAGTCTAATTCATATTTAAATCTGTCTTTTTTTTAGGCATTCAGTAGGTTCAAAAACATAAAACCTAACCCACTTAGTGGTATGTGGTTGAAACTCAACTTAGTTTTCAAAGCCTTTGCAGTTCTATTCTGATTTGTCCTGTGTGTGTGCTACCTTTAGGAATTCTTTGTCAATTGCTCTATGAATTTACTCTAGCAATTTTTAGTAAGTGGGAGGAATGGAATGGAATGCGCTTACTCTGTCATTTCCAGAACTATAATAAGGAAGTTATTTTTTATATTTGCAAGAATTATTTTAGTTTGATTGTTAAGGTGTAAGCCAGAGAAAAAAATATGTTGAAATGAGAGAGGGAAATGAGGGGACAGAGTACATGAACAGACATATATTTGAGAAATGTTGCCATTATGAGATGCAAAGAGACAAGGTGATAGTAGAGGAACGCATAAGTTTATAGGATAATTTTTATCCCCAGAGGAGTCAACATGAACATTAAATAATGATAAGAATTAGGCAAAATGGATTAAGAAGTGGAACCCAGAGAGGAGGAGCTTAAGACAGGAAAAAGGTCATGTTTCCTATTTTAACTGGAGAGCATAGAAAATATAACTGTCTTTGAAATTAAGTGTATTTGGTTATAAACACTTAATTAAATCTATAGCCCCCCTCAGGCTAAGGGAAGTCAATTTTAACATTTAAGAATATAGAAAGGACTTTAAATATCTTACAAAGAACTGGAGAAAGATACAGAGCTGACTAGGGAAATTAAAGCTGGATACATTTGTAGATATTTTTAAAAGATTAGTTGATGTAATGGCACATGGAATCTCAGGAGAATTGAAAGGAACTGATGACAGAGAATGACCAATATACAAAATCAGATAAATAGAGGGATCCAAACACTGGAGGTCTCTGTGAGATCAAAAAACAGGTATAGGCAATGTGAATGCATCAGAGGTTTGGGAGGATAGGGGATTATAGTGAGATAATGATGTAGTTAAATTGTTGAATTTATGGGTTGAGTCCCTCTCAATGACAACAAGATATATAGTTTGATGAGAGGAATAAGTGGCAAAATTGGAATGGAGTGGAATAGTGAGGTGGAAACCAATAACCAAGAGCCTAGGATGTTGATCGGAAAATGACAAGGCCCCTGGTTTAAAGAGATTTGGGGCCATAAGAAAATAAATAGCTTCAATGGATGTCTAGGAAAGTGTTAGTCTTCAAAGAAATATCTGAGGATACAGAATGTTTGTAATATACAGGTGGTTCAAGTAGTGGTTCAAGAAGTGGTTCAAGCACAGCCTTGGAAGCCAGACAGCATGGGCTTAAACTTGGTTAGCTGTGTGACCTTGGACAAGCTAAGTAACTTTATGACTTCTAGGTTACATATCTGTAAAATAAGGGTACATTAGTGTCCATGCTAGACAATTAAACAACTAATACAAGTGTGCCCATTATTAAGCAATTGTCTCTCAGCTTTAAAGCCATCCTTCTATGCTCTACAGCAGCAGTTGGTTTCAGTAGCAGCTATTAATTTCAGTTTGCAGATTTTTTTGGCACTTCTATAATCAACCTCATAGCACCCATCAGAAATACCAGCACCAGCTGGCTGGGGCCCCTTTCTTAGGAGTATTATGTCCATGTCCATGATCATCTTCAATAGCCAAAGGAAACAGTCCCAGTTAGGCAGCAAACTCCAGAAGTCTGGGTCCCTGCTTTGCTGGTTCCCACCTCTAAGCTTTAAATTCTTACAGTTCCCAAATTTTGCTTTGTTTCCCTAAATCTTTTGCTTTTATTACAGCAGAAAGATTTTGGAATCATGGGATATATAGGTGGTTGGGTTAAGGAAGAGAAAGGACAGATCAGCATGAGAATGGATAGATAGAAGGGAATATATGACCGGGGGATTTACCTCTTATATGTTGCCTCTAAGAATAATATCAGGGATAGGATTTCTATGTGCTTAAAGCCACTTATTGATTAGTCCCTGTACAGATTTAGCTTTACTTCTGAGTAATAAAGATGGTTCAGGAAGAGGCTCTAGTTGACGGGGACCTGATATTTTGGTGCTGAGAACATCTACAGCTATGGCCTAAGTAGTTAGTGGCTTTGCTTAATTCAAAAAAAAAAAAGAACTGCAAGTGAAAATAATAAAGTGTTTTTCGCCTGTAAAATTAGACCCTCCAAAGTGATTGTACTCAATGGCAGCTAAGTTGAAGCATAGTAGTCATTTCCTATGTTTGAAGTAAACATGTAAATTGATAAAATCTTTCCAGAAAGCAATGTGGAAATATGTATCAATAATTTAAAATATAGATGTTTCATACTCAGTAATTCTAGATATTCCTAGTGTTATCTAAACATAACTGGAGTTGCAGTTGAAATTTTGCATAAAATGTGTTTAAATAAGAATAGTATCTGTAGCAGGGAAAAACTCTAAAAATTTACATTCTGTCAATAGAGGAATATCTAAACTATAAGGCACCTGTGTGGTGATGGAATGATATTCAGCTATTAAAAATGACGGTTAAGAAGATCACTTAATTTCATGAGGAAAAGCTTAATTTCATCATAAGAGCACCTGGAGATAGATATATATCTTCATCATGCACACATATTCCAACATGTAAAAGAAAGACAAGTTAAAAATAGTCATCTAAGGTCCTTAAGTATATGGAAATAAAGATTTTTTTTTCCATTTTATTGGTTTCTTTCTTTTGTAAATGTTATATATTGAGCCAATATTACTTTTATGATCCTCAAAACAATAGTAAATAAAAATTAAATGTATGTATGCATGAGTCACTATTCTTAGGAAAAAAATGGTGAGAATTCAAGCTACAGATACTATAACGTGTGGACGTATTGTAAGCTTCCTATAGAGTGGTATAGTGTACTACCTTCCAATGCTGAATTTCTCAGTTTATAATATAGACACGATAAAATGAATTAGAAAATTTTATATCTGATTTACATGAGTAGGGTAAAGAGAGAAAGACTCAAAGTCTATTTAGTTTTTTTTCATCTTATCATTTGTATTATAAAATTTATAGATAGTACTTAGCTACAATGTGAGCAATCATGATTATGGCAACTATAGGAAAATGAATAAAAATGTAGAATATATGATATTTCTCTATTTATAAAAATCCTTATATGAACTTAAGCAAATATATAACCTAAGATTGTTGATTGTGTCTTTGATTGCAAAGGGTAAGGAATCTATAAAACACTGTCTCTTCTTGCTTGATGTAGTCAGTATGCTTTTACCTATGTCTGGATGGATTCTTTTCTTTCATGGATAGAATACCACTGATATGAATCTGGAAATAAATTTTTCCCTTGCCATACTGTCAAATATAGTTTTTGCATGTCTCATGTCTTAAGTGATTAGTTTTCTACTGTTTTAATCCTTTTTCTTGCTTGTTCCTGAATACATTCCCAAAAAAAAAAAAAAAATCAGTGTATCTCTTTGTATTTGTTTTCTTAGCTTTTTTTAAAATTAAGAAATCAAATTTGGTTATTGTATAACAGTTCCAAGGTCTTAGGTAGCAAAAGGAATGAATTTAACAAAGTACAGTGAAGAAATAAAAACAGTCATATAGATATGTATATTTTTATCTATATGTTTTTGTTTTCTCTCAGATGTGATTTCAGGGAAATTAAAGGGATACATAAAATAATTTGCAGAATCATGATTAGAAGAAGAAAACTATATCAAATGTTGGCACAAACAGATAGATATATCTGAATCCTTGTGGGTTGGAACTTTTAACTGGAATTCAGAAATATACATTATTCCAAAGGAAGGAATTTACAGAGAGGCAACACAAGAGTTTTATATGTGAAGATGTTAATATCTTGTGATGATAAGATATCTAAAGGAGTTAAAATAGTGGAAAATATCTTGTTATGTTACTATATTATGTATGTTATTAAATGTCCAACTATGTTAGAGAGATGAAATAATTACCACCTTCAAAATGCAGACTGCAGGGCTTCCCTGGTGGCGCAGTGGTTGAAAATCTGCCTGCTGATGCAGGGGACACGGGTTCGAGCCCTGGTCTGGGAAGATCCCACATGCCGCAGAGCAACTAGGCCCGTGAGCCACAACTACTGAGCATGCGCGTCTGGAGCCTGTGCTCCGCAACAAGAGAGGCCGCGATAGTGAGAGGCCCGCGCACCGCGATGAGGAGTGGCCCCCGCTTGCCACAACTAGAAGAAAGCCCTCGCACAGAAACGAAGACCCAACACACCCAAAAATAAATAAATAAATTAAAAAAAAAATGCAGACTGCAAAATGTTAGGGTCAAATGTATTAGTTGTGAAAGTCCAGACTTAATTGGATATCTGTTCTGTGCTTCACTGAAATAAAAAGTGTATTATGCATACTTGCTTCATACTTTATTGGCAGTTTCATTTTGGTGAAGGTCAAGGCAATCAGAAGTATAACAACCAATTTTTACCTAATTCTGACAAATAGATCTTGGTTCATGAAGTAAAATAATGGGGAACTTAAAAGAAAACAATTGTACAACAAAATATTTACCAAAGCAGGATAAGAGTATAAGTACAACGTGATGGGAAAGCAGATTGTACAAAGACAAATTTTCCAATTCTAAAGAATGAAAGATTGCTGTTTCTCATGATGTGTATTTGAAAAAGAAACGAACACACTTTCAAACTTATACAAATGGGTTGTGAAACCTTAAAGAACATCTTAAACAGAGTCATGTGATTAAGCTGACGTCCTCTGACTATTACACATTTCAAAAATACATTTAGAAATAGGAATGAATATCAGAAATTTTATCAGGAGGAATATAACAGCGTCACAGGGACATGCATAAGCATCATCAAGAGGGCTAAAGCTAAAAGTCAGATAAGGCTTGCTACTTGTTTCCTCAAGGCAACTCAAGATTCTTTAAAAAGCTTTTTGGTAAAAAATATATCCATAAAAAATTATAAATTTATTAACAGCATAAGATGTGTGGGAAAATGTACTATTTCTCCTCTTCTGTAAGATGATTAAGAAAATTATATATTCCTACTCGTTGTGATATAACTTACACTGCCTTCCTATGAAAGGAGTATACTTCTCCTTCTCAGTGATAGCAGGGCAGAGGGTGTCACGTCTTTGACCAGTGAAACACAATCAGAAGTGACAGTATGGTGACTCTGAGCAGAAACTTTAAGAGCCATCACTTTTTTTTCCAGCTCCCTTTTTATTTTTCCTTTGCCACTAAGAGTTTGCTATATATGTAGAGTTCTTTTTAGTTCGGAACCTGGAATGAGGACAACAGAGGAGAGCCAGACAAACAGAGGTAAGGCTAACATGCAATATGAGGAAGATAGAATCCCTGTTTTCATAAACTGTTGGCATTACTGAGTTGCTGTTACCCAATTATATTATATTCTTATATAACTGTTTTATATATATTTATATAAAACATATATGTGTCTTTTATAATTATATTTCATATATATACACACAGAAATAAAAGAATCCATAAAGTACAATATTATGTCTATCTTTTATATTTTTACCACCACAATTTTTAGATTAAGAAAAAATAGATTATATATCAATATAAGAACAAAGAGACCCTTGGTAAGTGAGGAGCTATTAAGAGAACATGTAGTTACTACCACTACAAGAGACAGCTATTTTTAAGTTCTTTGGTGAAAGAGAAAAATGGTAATGGAATCCAAAAGCTAGCATTAAAGATATTTTGCATTATTATGAACTTTAATCAAATCTTTAACCGTGGTCATTTTTAAGTCTTTTGTCATTTACAGACAGTTCTGGGTGTAGTCTGATGCTTTTGCAAAAATGTTCCTAGAAAAGGGTTTCATCTTCAAGGAATTCATGGAAAAGACTCTGACAAGTACAGGTTTCTGGTAACTGACTATACTGCTGAACTGGATGAATAAGCATTTTCAGAACTCTCATGGAAAACTGATGAATTCATAAAACTGCTAACAAAAGATCAAGATGAAAAAAAAATTAGTTACATGGGACTGAGTGAACTGATGAGGATGAGTATAATTTTTGTGGCTTTCTGTTTGAATAATAATAAAAAAAAAAGCCCACAAGGACTCAGAGGCAAAGAATATACAAATCAATTTTCACTGCAAAGTAAAGGAGCTGTTACAGTGGAGGATTACTGGACTGAATGTCCATGTTATGACATAGTATGAGTGTGTTTTGTGTTTGGTAATTGCAATCATTGTTGCTTTTGTTTTGGTCATCCATTTACAATGCTTGGTGTCAATTTATTTATCTCTTGTAAAAATAAAATACAGTGTGTGTGTGTGAAAAAAAAAGGAACACTGGCAATATTCTAACACTGTGTGCTTAGACACAGTGGTTGAAGTGGACATTATAAGAAAAGTCAGATTCTAGATATATCTCCTTATTGAAGTATAATTGACATATACATTATACTAGTTTTGGGTGTACAATATAATGATTCAACATTTGTATCCATTGGGAAATAATCACCACAACAATTCTAGTTACCATCTGTCACCACAGAGTTACAAAAGAATTTTTTCCTTGTGATGAGAAAAAAAAAAAGGGAAAAAATAGATTATATATCAATATAAGAACAAAGAGACCCTTGGTAAGTGAGGAGCTATTAAGAGAACATGTAGTTACTACCATTACATGAGACAGCTATTTTTAAGTTCTTTGGTGAAAGAGAAAAACAGTAATGGAATCCAAAAGCTAGCATTAAAGACATTTTGTCTGAATTCATTTTTTAAAGGAGGACATAAGTTATCCTTTAATTAAATACTGGGTAAAAATTCTACATAAGCTTATCATGGATGTCTGTATTTAGTAAAGAAATATGTAACAAAAAAAGAGAGAACTGATAAATTCATAGAGAGTTTTTAACCCAGACTGAGGACAATTCTGTGGAGATAGAGCCATTCCATTTGTGAGCAAAAAAAAAAAAAAAAGGTGTGAGATGATATCTCATTGTAGTTTTGATTTGCATTTCTCTAATGATTAATGATGTTGAGCATTCTTTCATGTGTTTGTTGGCAATCTGTATATCTTCTTTGGAGAAATGTCTATTTAAGTCTTCTGCCCATTTTTGGATTGGGTTGTTTGTTTTTTTGTTATTGAGCTGCATGAGCTGCTTGTAAATCTTGGAGATTAATCCTTTGTCAGTTGCTTCATTTGCAAATATTTTCTCCCATTCTGAGGGTTGTCTTTTGGTCTTGTTTATGGTTTCCTTTGCTGTGCAAAAGCTTTTAAGTTTCATTAGGTCCCATTTGTTTATTTTTGTTTTTATTTCCATTTCTCTAGGAGCTGGGTCAAAAAGGATCTTGCTGTGATTTATGTCATAGAGTGTTCTGCCTATGTTTTCCTCTAAGAGTTTGATAGTGTCTGGCCTTACACTTAGGTCTTTACTCCATTTTGAGTTTATTTTTGTGCATGGTGTCAGGGAGTGTTCTAATTTCATACTTTAACATGTACCTGTCCAATTTTCCCAGCACCACTTATTGAAGAGGCTGTCTTTTCTCCACTGTATATGCTTGCCTCCTTTATCAAAGATAAGGTGACCATATGTGCGTGGGTTTATCTCTGGGCTTTCTATCCTGTTCCATTGATCTATATTTCTGTTTTTGTGCCAGTACCAAAATGTTCATTGCAGCTCTATTTACAATAGCCAGGACATGGAAGCAACCTAAGTGTCCATCATTGGATGAATGGATAAAGAAGATGTGGCACATATATACAATGGAATATTACTCAGCCATAAAAAGGAACGAAATGGAAGTATTTGTAGTGAGGTGGATGGAGTTAGAGTCTGTCATACAGAGTGAAGTAAGTCAGAAAGAGAAAAACAAATACAGTATGCTAACACATAGATATGGAATCTAAGGGAAAATAAAGGTTATGAAGAACCTAGTGGCAAGACGGGAATAAAGACACAGACCTACTAGAGAATGGACTTGAGGATAGGGGGAGGGGTAAGATGTGACAGGGTGAGAGAGTGTCATGGACATATATACACTACCAAATGTAAAATAGATAGCTAGTGGGAAGCAGCCGCATAGCACAGGGAGATCAGCTCGGTGCTTTGTGACCACCTAGAGAGGTGGGATAGGGAGGGTGGGAGGGAGGGAGATGCAAGAGGGAAGAGATATGGGAACATATGTATATGTATAACTGATTTACTTTGTTATAAAGCAGAAACTAACACACCATTGTAAAGCAATTATACTCCAATAAAGATGTTTAAAAAAAAAAAGGCAAAATTTTTAGACGTGTAAATATATTTAAGTATAAATTGACTTAAATTGAATAATTTAAGTATAAATTACTTAGTGACTTCCTAACCACTTAATAACCACACTCAAAAGCTGAGTAGTAAATTTGTATATTGTTATTTAGGTCTTAGCAAAGCCCTCACCTTCTTAGAGACGCCTTCCATAACCACCCCATCTAAAATACCCTTCCTCATTAACGGACACATTACACTGTTTACATATTTGTTTTTTCTTTTTAAAATCAGTTTTTCTGAGTTGTAATCCACATACCATACAATTTATCCATTTAAGCTCTAAGACTCAATGTTGTTTAGTATATTTATATATATGTGCTATCATCATCACAGCCAATTTTAGAATATTTTATCACCTCCAAAAGAAACCCTGTGTCATTCAGTTTTAACTCCCCTATCCCATCATCTTGGGGATGAAGAGATAGTTTTAATTCTTCCTTTCCCATCTGGATGCCTTTTTTTCTTTTTCTTGCTAAATTTTCCTAACTATAGCATTCAGTACAATATGAAAAAAAGTGGCAAGAGCAGACATCCTTATCCTTTATTCATTTTAGGGAAAAGGGATCTATTCTTTCACCATTAAGTAAGATGTTAGCTATGAGTTCTTCATAGATGGTCTTTAACAAGTTGAGGAAGTTCCTTTCTGTTCCTAGTTTTTTTGAGTGTTTTAATCATGAAAGGATTTTGGTTTTTGTCAAATGCTTTTTCTGTGTCTATTGAGATGATAATGTGATTTTTCTTTTTAATTATATTGATGTAATGTATTACTTTAATTAATTTTCAACTATTAAACCAACCTAGCATTCCTGGGACTGATCACTTGATAATGATATATAGGTCTTTTTGTATGTCCATAAATTCACTTTGCTAGATTTTGGTTGTGGATTAATGTGTTCGTATTCATAAAATGTATTGTTCACTGATTTTCTTTCTTTTTAAATTGTGGTAAGAACACTTAACATGAGATTTACTTCCTAACACAATTTTAAGTGCACAGTACATTATTGTTAACCAAAGACAATGTACAGTATATCTGTACAACTTAATCATCTTGCATAATGGAAACTTTATACTCTGAACGGCAACTCCTCATTTCCCCCTCCCCAGCCCCTGACAACGACCGTTCTACTCTCTGTTTCTAAGAGTTTGGCTACTTTAGACACCTCATATAAGTGAAATCATGCAACATTTGCCCTTCTATAACTGGCTTATTTTGTTAGCATAATGTCCTCCACACATTCATGTTGTCGTATATGGCAGGATTTCCTTCTTTTTCAAGGCTGGATAATATGTCATTGCATACATATATATATTTTTTTCACATTTTCATTATCCATTCATCTGTTGATGCACATTTAGGTTGTTTCCATATCTTGGCTATCGTGAATAGTACTGCAGTTAACATTAGAGTGCAGATATCTCTTTGAGATGCTGATTTCAATTTTTAGAATAAATACCCAGAAGAGAGATTGTTTGATCATATGGTAGTTCTATTTTTTAAATTTTTTTGTGAGCTTCTAGATTGTTTTCCATAGGAGCTACACCATTTTCCATTACTGTTTTCATTGCACAGGTTCTAATTTCTCCCATATCCTCACCAACACTTTTTTTTTTTTTAATTCGTAATAGCTATCCTGACAGGTATGAGGTTATATCTCATCGTGGCTTTAATTTGCATTTCCTTGATTATTAGTGATGTTGAACGTCTTTTCATATACCTGTTGACAATTTGCAATAGGTGAAATGTCTATTGAAGTCCTTAGCCCATTTCTAAATTGGGTTATGTGGTTTTTGCTTTTTATTAAGTTGTTTGAGTTCCTTATATATTTTGGATATTAACCCCTTATCAAATATATGGTTTGCAAATATTTTTTCCCATTCCGTAGATTGTCTTTTCATTATTTTGATTGTTCATTTTGCTGTGTAGAAGCTTTTTAGTTTGATGTAGTCTTACTTGGCTATTTTTGCTTTTGTTGCTTGTGCTTTTGGTGTCATTTCCAAGAAATCATTGTGAAGACAGCTGTCCTTAAATTTTTCCCTTTGTTTTCTTCTAGGACTTTTACAATTTCAGGTCTTATAATTAAGTTTTTAATCCACTTTGAGTTGTTTTTGTGTACTGTGTAAGATAAGTGTCAAATTTCAATCTTTTGATGTGGATATTCAGTTTTCCCTGCACTGTTTGTTGAGAGACTATCTTTTCTCCATTGTGGATTCTTAATACTCTTGTTGAACATCATGTAACTGTATATGGTTGAGTATAATTCTGGGCTTTTGATTCTGTTACATTGGTCTCTATGTCTGTTTTTATGCCAGTACTATACTATTTTTTATTACTGTAGCTTTGTAATATATTTTGAAATCAGAAAACGTGATGCTTCCTGCTTTGTTGTTTTTTAAGATTGCTTTGGCTATTTGGTGTCTTTTGTGGTTCCATGTGAATTTTAGGATTATTTCCTCTCTTTTGGTAATGTTTATGTATTTATCTGGCCTTTTCCTCTAGGTAGTTAGCTACAATATTTAGTGATTTTGCTTGTTTTGTTTAGCATTGTGTTCTTAGTACCAAGTACAGTGTTAAGAAAATAGTAGGTTTCTCAAAAATACTTACTGAATAGTATTGAATAGAAGGAAGGGAAACAAGAAAGGGAAGAAAGAAGGAAGAGAGAGAGAGGATCAATATACAGAAAGTCTCTGGTTAGCCTAGCTGGTGAAGATGATGAAGATGATGATGAAGACAATGGTGACAAAGTCAACCAATAGTGGTGATTAAATCTTAAAAAGAACTAGAGATGGTCATAAATTCTAGAATGCCAAATGCCAGATGTATTAATCATATAACAAATAGTATTCTGATTCATTTGTACTGTTGGTTTAATTAATGTTTACTGAACACAGTGTATGTGCCAGGTGTAGGTGATACAGAGATAAAAGCATATGTTAATTGTGCTTAAGGAGCCTTAGAAAATCAGACTCTGCCATTTGGGGGAAAGAAATTAGGAAGATTAGAACCCAGTAACTGAATAAAAGTAAGTGTAAATACCAATGACATGTTTCTAAACCAAAAAAAACTGAATGATGTGACAATTGCTTACTTACACTGGGATTCAAAGCATAAGCCTTGTGTTTTCCTAAAGCATTTTGTTAACCACTAAAATAAATTTTATATTCTTTTTTTTTTTTTTTTAAACGGCTCTGATGTCCTGCTAGCCATCTTTTTTTTTTTTTAAATTTATTTTATTTATGGCTGTGTTGGGTCTTCGTTTCTGTGCGAGGGCTTTCTCTAGTTGTGGCAAGCGGGGGCCACTCCTCATCGCAGTGCACGGGCCTCTCACTGTCGCGGCCTCTCTTGTTGCGGAGCACAGGCTCCAGACGCGCAGGCTCAGCAATTGTGGCTCACGGGCCCAGCCGCTCCGCGGCATGTGGGATCTTCCCAGACCAGGGCTCGAACCCGTGTCCCCTGCATTGGCAGGCGGATTCTCAACCACTGCGCCACCAGGGAAGCCCTATATTCTTTTTAATACTAAGGTGTAAGTGCCCTATAACATTATCATTTTCTTTAAAAGTAGCATTTAATAAATTTGTCACTAAGCTAATTAGCCCATATTTCTGAATTACTCAGTGTACTGCATTTGTGGCTTACTATGCCTAAAGCAAAAATTATTTTCATCACTACTATGTTAATTTTTTGATTGGGGTATGGTAGTAAAGTCAAAAAATCCTTTACTATGTTTAAATTTGTTCTAATAATTAAATGTTTGGCTAATTTTCTTACTCAAAACATCTCATTATACTCTAATAGTAAAATGTGTGTTCTATATGTAATATTTGGTGTTTAATGCATTTTTACTTTTATTTAATTCAAAATACATGAAATGTCCCAGGGACCATTACTCTAATATAATAAAAATTTAGGCATTTCTCTATTTCAAATAATGGATGGTTATGTAAGGCAAACCAACTTCAGAGCTTGTTGATTGTATTTTAGAGCCAGATCTAAATGGAATAGCAAACACACATGCAAAAAAAAAAGTCTAACAGTGAGTATAATCATAACCTATTTAGAATGAATAGTTCAATCCAAGACATAGATGCTTTATCAATGGCTTTAATTGGAAGAAAGGAGGTTTGCAACCACTCAAAATATGATGGCTGTGTCAATGTTACAAAACATATTCTTCTTAAGAGCAGAGGGGGGAAAAAGAATGAAAAACATGATGGACCTTGAATAACAGCTCAACAGTAATGCTGTATAATTGCTTTTCATTCTTTCTATCAGCAGTGAAGCTTTAAAACATTGATCAAAGATGATGACTATCACAAAGTGCTTAAAGTGCAGCACACTGTTAAATTTCCTCAGCTTCTGACATAATTATAGCATGAGCAAGCATAAAGATGATTCCCCCACCTTCACCCGCCTTCCTCAAATGATTTTCCCGTCAAGGTAGATGGCATTAAAAGAACTCTGACATGAATGAGCTACATTAGAACATCAATGTCAAAAGATATATCACAGGCACTTGCCTCAAAAAGATAAAAATACTGTGAACGTTTCACATTAGTGCACACCAGAATTCAGACACCCTCCCTACTGACAAACACACTATTGAAATAAAGGGCACAAAGCACACCCAATGCATAAGAAAGCGCAACACAGATATGAGAAGTGTTCATTGATAATATAAGAAAGATAGCTCTTGTCTGCTAAGACTTTACAGCTAAAGAAATGATGGAGAAAGAAAAGCTTTTTACCCATTTATGGGAATAGGAAATAAAGGACTTTTTTTCAAGAATTTAGTAGTTTATGCTAGATTAATATCTTAAAATCATGGTGTCATTAGAATTTAACTATATTAGTTTATTCATTTAAAAAATTTAAAAATAATTATTGAAATCCTAGTAAGTGCCAGGCATCGTGTAGAAACACAGGTGCTGTGCTGTTACAGTAGTTGCATGTGGGGCTCCAAGCCACGCTCTCAACTCCTCTGATTTCAGCACAGGCATCTGGGATAGATAGTTACACATCTTTGCCAGTTTCCTATGTCAAGTGCTCACTCTGATGTCTCTCTGCTCTAGAATGCCACTCAGTTACAATTAGAGGAATTAGAAAGTAAAGGAAATTTAATGCCCTTCAGAGGGAGTCTTAACCAGTGGTGAGTGGATAAATGTTTCATCCCCCATGTTCTCTGGAAGGATAAATTTAGATACATTGAGTGTAGTTTCTCAAATGATTCCCTGAGAATGGATTTAGCTCTTGCTGTTCACAACACTAACCACATCATAAGTGCTCAATCACAGGCTTTCTTTTTCACCTGTTCAGTTTCCCCATTCTCTCCATTTTTGTTACTCCATTCTTCCCCCCTCACCCCCAGACTTCCAAGTGCTTGTTTCAGGACCTGCTCTCAGGAAGGAACCTAAACCAAAACAGTTGATACTGGAAGTAGCAATAGTAATTAGCCTCTTTAGATGGGATTCTGAAATTGCTTCCCTCATAGGTCAAATGGCAAGAAAGACCCCGCTACTGGTGATAAATGGGATGCTGAAAACTCCTTGTTTATGTGCTTTACCACCATGTTTCTAAAGACTCAGTTGTGGAGAGTTGAATGAGAATCAGGTGGAGGGAGGCACACAGGTTTGTGTAATAGCTCTAACACGTGAAATCTATGAGGGCAAACCCTTTATAAGGGTTGTGGAGGCAACTTAACTTTTTCAGTTGTTCCAGAAGTCTTGAGTTGGAAGAATGGCAGGATCAGTTCAGCCAGCTATCAGCTCAGGACATGCTAGAAAATTAAGAAGGCCTTCTTGCACTGTTTATTACCTGCAACTGGACGAGAGATAACACTGAAAAAGCAGGTCCAGGATTTAATTACAAGTGTTGAACAATTGCAAAATACACGGAACATTCAGCTTCTGGGGGTTTCCTGACATCAGTGCTGTGGTAGTGAGTAAGTGAGACTCTGAGAACTTGGATGGCTGGAAAGAATTGACCTGAGAATGTTGCATCTCCAGATTTTCCTGATATCTCTGGACTTTGGGAGCAGCGTCTTCCCTTGACAGAGGACAATGTAAAGAAATTACCTGAGGTGAGTCCCTTGAAATGTATTTTTTCCTCTGAAGGTCATTCACATCTTCAATATTTCACTCAAATCTGTAAATGTTCTCAACTCTCAGTATAGTCTAAGAAGGGAAATATAGTCTCTGCTACTAGTAAGATATCTCATCAGACAAGCTTCAGGACTGGGATAGTAGGTAAATATGCACTAACAGAAACTCAGACACCTATATAGGAGTGGATATTGGTAATATTTCACTGGATAAGTACATAATATAAGGCTGAAGAAGTACAGCTTTATTTACCTGGAGGCATAATTTAGTGACATAAAATACACTCTGTGTGAACACTTAGAGCTGGTTTTAATATGATGCTGGGAGGACTACTTAAAGTTTGAAGCAGTAGTGGTTTACAATAAATGATATGGAGATACTGGGATCTCTTTGGCAAAGTTCTAAGGAAGAGGTCAAAGTGGTGGGCCTGAGAAAATAGGTTTATTACTTGAGACTGGAGTTCTCTTAACGTTTGTCCTTTAGAAGGCCCAGAGAACACTAAAGTGATATGCATTTCAACAGAGAGGTATTTGAGAAAGTTAATGTTGGCTATTTTCCTTGGGCCAGAATTAACAGTGAGCGATACTTCCATATTTCTTGGTGTGATAGAATCCTGGCCTAGCAGAACACAGGTGATGGCACTTAAAGGCAAGACACACATAATGGTAAAAATAAAAATAAAGCAGAATGGTAGCATATCTTTACTCAAAGCAATCTGTGGCTATGGCTATTAGACCACGGTGGTCCAAGAGAGGAGAGAGATAGGCAGTAGAACAAGCCATTGCTTGACTTACTTAGCCAGAATAAGTTGATATTAGTTGCCTCTATGGGAATTTGTGAAACCTTGCTCAATTTCCAGATTTGAACCACTTAGATCCAGAACCCACTGATTAAAGGTAAGTCTAGATACTCTTGAGGAGGGATCCTGAAACGTTACTACGTGTATATGATATTAGTATTTCCCCAGTACTTGCATAAAGGACTTGCAGCTATTTAAAAGAGTAATGGTACCTCCGGGAAAGGAGAATTCCTTTGGACTGTTAAATATAGGGTGTGAGCAAACACTGATATCAGTGAGACCTAAATGAAATCACGGCCCCTGTTTAAAGTTGGGTCTTCTAGAGGCCAAGTGCTCTACAGAGTTCTAGTCCAAGTCCATAGAATACACAGACCCAACCTGTGGTTATTTTCTTGACTCTTACATATATATTTATGTTGGACATACTTAGCAACTGGCATTGCTTTTAGAATGATTACCTGGACTTAGAATAGAACCAAGATACAAGAAGGCCTTGAAATTACCCATTCCTGGCTAAAAAAGTAAATCAGAAACAATGTAAAACCGTAAGTAGCACTGCAGATATGAATGCTGTTCTCAAAAACTGAAAGAAGATGTGATAGACCCTATCCCTTTCAGTTTGCCTTTTTGACCCCTTCAAAACTTGGATGAATTCCGGCTAATGACACTGGACTATGTAATCTTAGCAAGTGGTTGCCTCCATCGCGGTCACTGTGCTTAATGTGATAATTTTATCAGAAAAAATCAATACAGTCCCTGGCACGTTGTATGCTTTATTGATTTAGGAAATACATAGGTAAAAGAATCAAATGTAGTTATTTGTTACGTGAGAAGAACAGCAGTAGCCTATAGATGTCTACCACTATAGGAGAATTGAAGTGTAGAATGCTAAAGTTGGGGAACATGTGAATGCCTTCTGGAAATCTACTCTCATCATTTCTATGTAATGTAACATTCTGTTGGAGACCCTAGTCAGCACAAATTGGAAAAGAAGTAATAAAACTGCCTTTATTCATAGAAAATAAAATTGTATACATGGAAGATCCTAAGGAATCTATAGAAATATCTGTAAGAACTAATAAGTAGATTTCGCAAAGTCAATGGACATAGGGATATTTAGAAATCATCTGTATTTTTATAACTAGAAATACACTATTGGGTAATGAAATAAAAAAGAAATACCAATGAATGTAACATCAAAATATTGAATATATGTGAAGGACCAGTACAAGGAACACTATCAAACATTGCAAAGAGAAATTAAAGAGAAATTAAATAGTGGAGTTTATTATGCACATGAATTGGATAACATAATAATTTTAAGTTATTCTCTGCAATTGATCTTTAGAATTCAAATTCCAATTAAAATAATAGGTTTTTTTCAGCAAAATTGACAGGTTGGTACAAAATTTATATGAAAATGCATTGGACCTAGAATAGCCAAAATAATTAGGAAAAATAAGAACAAAATTCGTACTTACACTACCTTAATTTATGTTCCAACTCAAATGTTTGTCAACAGGTAAACTGATAAACATCAAGGTATATCAGTAAAATGGAATATTAACAACAACAAATACTGATACCCACGACAACAAAGATAAATCTCAAAAATATTCTGAGCTAAAGAGGCCAAATGCAAATTTGCACATACTGTAATATTTCATTTAAATTAAGTGGTTGATATGATTTCATATTAAATTTTAGAACAGACAAAACTAGAACGTAAGGACAGAAAGAAGAAGAATGGTTTCCTGGTGATTGACTGCAATGACACACGAGAAATTTGGGGGGAATGGACATGCATACACAAGTATATATTTGTGATAATTCCTTGAGATATACACTTAAAATCACTGTTATTCTATGTAAATTATACCTCAAAGTTTATTTAACATAAATGGTTAAACAAAATGAAGTTTTACTGCAGTCAAGTAAGAAACAGAAATATTGGTTGAGTTTTGTGAAATAATGGCATTGTTGAAAGTTGACGAATGGGTGCTATTGAAGTCACTTATGATACTTGAAATCCATTTGTAACATTAACTATTGTTAACTTTCAACTAGAAATGTAATTTAGTGCTTTCAAATTTCCTTTTCCCACTATTGAAATCCTAAACCACCCAATCATGTTTTGTGTCTTTACACAAAACTATACCTTTTCCAGTGAATAATATTTTATAAAAATAGAAATACAGTGAAGTAGAAAAAAGGATACCTCAACTTTTAGTTGTATTTAAAAAAAATTTTTATTAGACATCTTAATGGCTACAGTAATGACATACTTTAACATAACTTGAAAATAAATCAAAATAAGCTTCTCCTAATTTACTCTTTATACAGTGTATGAGGTTAATCATTAGATGGTGCAAACCGAAGATTGTATGCAAAGTATGTGTCTGAGAGTATGAGAACTTACAAAATTCTAAACCTTGCAAATTGGATGAGATATGATTAAAGTACCTATAATTTTAAAAGATAAAACGTTATGCATTATATTGTATCTTGCATAAAGAAAGGCTGTTGAAATCGTAGCATAGGATTGTCAGATTGCAATATAGAACAAGTATTAACAATCAGATTTTCTCCTCTAGGGCAACATGGAACTAGTTAGAGGTCACTTTTATCTATGCCACAGCAGTCAGGTGGACCAGACAAACCCTTTGCTGCTGTTCTTACTGTCTCACCTTTTAGAGCTTGCTTGGAACTTGCCTGTTTCCTAAATCTTAGTTCAATCTGATGTTCCGCCAATAAGTCCTTTTTTGGCTTAAAATTGTTAGATTAACTTTCTGGCAGGTGCACTTGCATACCTCTTTACTAGACTACAACATCTTTAGGGAGCAGAAGATACGATTGTATTTATCATCTTATTCCCAGTGATACAAGATAGGCTTAGTGACTAATGCATGGCTTAAACTCAATAAATGTTTGAAGAATGTACACATGAATGAATATAAGAACGGTATGCATAGAACATTTTTTTGTGAAACTGTAAGTTGTACTATATAGTTACAATGTGAGTACGTTAAAAGGAATCATGGGATATAAAAATTGGAATTGTTGGTAATAATCACAATGTGGACAGATTTAAAAAAAAACAGATTGAGATGTTTGTGTTTAATTTATTGGCAAGATAACACTAATGAATCAATTATTGTTATTTTTAAAGAAATATATCAGAAGTAGTATATAGGATGAATTTGAGAGATTTTTCATGGGGAAAAATAACAGTTTTTGTTACTGTTTTTCCATCAGTTGTCTCAACATAACACACTAGTTAGGATAATACACTTGTTAAAAAGAAAAAGAGGCAAGGATGAAAACTAACACACTTGGAAATGTCCACTCAAAATTAAGTTATTGTTTGGAATAAGCAACAACAAAATCATAGAACACCCATGGGTCTTCCATTATATGTGTATAACAAGGGAAAAAATCCATTGTTTTTGGTGAGAGGTAATTAGAAACAACCAAGATGTGTGTGTTTCTGAACTGGGTGTTTGATCATATCACTCCCTTGATATATAGTGATGCATATCACTCCCAATAAATGCATAATTAAATTCAGTTGTCTTGACCTTACAAATTCATTTCCTTAACATCCCACACACTCACCTATTTTCCAGTCCTACAAAACCCATGAGCTTCCAGCAATCAACTTTCTTAGTATTCTTGAACCGTTTTGATAGATGGGACTATTCAGAGTTATTATTTCTTAAGTGACTTTCCTAGTCAATTCCATATAAAATGTTCAGTTTATGGAGATAGATTTGTTCACAATATTTCCTTGCTATTCTTTTTTTTTTTCTTTTTTCCTTTAACATCTTTATTGGAGTATAATTGCTTTATAGTGTTGTGTTAGTTTCTGCTGTATAACAAAGTGAATCAGCTATATGCATACATATATCCCCATATCCCCTCCTTCTTGCATCTCCCTGCCACCATCCCTATCCCACCCCTCTAGGTGGTTGCAAAGCACCGAGCTGATCTCCCTGTGCTGTGCAGCTGCTACCCACTAGCTATCTATTTTACATTTGGTAGTGTATATATGTCAGTGTTACTCTCTCACTTTGTCTCAGCTTACCCTTCCCCCTCCCTGTGTCCTCAAGTCCATTCTCTACATCTGTGTCTTTATTCCTGTCCTGCATATGTGTTAGCATACGGTATTTGTTTTTCTCTTTCTGACTTGCTTCACTCTGTATGACAGACTCTAGGTCCATCCACCTCAGTACAAATAACTCAATTTCGTTTATTTTTATGGCTGAGTAATATTCCATTGTATATATGTGCCACATCTTCTTTATCCATTCATCTGTCGATGGACACTTAGGTTGCTTCCATGTCCTGGCTACTGTAAACAGAGCTGCAATGAACATTTTGGTACATGACTCTTTTTGAATTATGCTTTTCTCAGGGTATATGCCCAGTAGTGGGATTGCTGGGTCATATGGTAGTTCTACTTTTATTTTTTTAAGGAACCTCCATACTGTTCTCCATAGTGGCTGTATCAATTTACTTTCCCACCGACAGTGTATGAGGGTTCCCTTTTCTCCACACTCTCTCCAGCATTTATTGTTTGTAGATTTTTTGATGATGGCCATTCTGACTGGTGTGAGGTGATACCTCATTGTAGTTTTGATTTGCATTTCTCTAATGATTAATGATGTTGAGCATTCTTTCATGTGTTTGTTGGCAATCTGTATATCTTCTTTGGAGAAATGTCTATTTAGGTCTTCTGCCCATTTTTGGATTGGTTGTTTGTTTTTTTTGATATTGAGCTGCATGAGCTGCTTATAAATTTTGGAGATTAATCCTTTGTCAGTTGCTTCATTTGCAAATATTTTCTCCCATTCTGAGGGTTGTCTTTGCATCTTGTTTATGGTTTCCTTTGCTGTTCAAAAGCTTTTAAGTTTCATTAGGTCCCATTTGTTTATTTTTGTTTTTATTTCCATTTCTCTAGGAGGTGGGTCAAAAAGGATCTTGCTGTGATTTACGTCATAGAGTGTTCTGCCTATGTTTTCCTCTAAGAGTTTGATAGTGTCTGGCCTTACATTTAGGTCTTTAATCCATTTTGAGTCAATAAGTGGTGCTGGGAAAACTGGACAGCTACATGTAAAAGAATAAAATTAGAACACTCCCTAACACCATACACAAAAATGCCTAAATCTTGTTTTTCTCTTTAGTCACCTGTTTTTCTCTGGATTTTGGGTTAGTTCTTTGCCTTGCAATCTCAGTTCCCTCATGTAAAGTAGTTGTAGTCTTCAGCTGTGAGTGTAGAAATACTACTCTCTGGCTCTCAATATCTCTGAGCTGAAACTAAAATTTTCTCATGGAACTATTTTGAACATAAAGTTTATAGGAAGCTGTGTATAGAGTTGAAATTTCTTATATTTTAGAATCCACATAGTTGGTTCAAGTTCCAACTCTTCCCTTTACATATACATGTATCTCTATGTAGATAACTTGACTTCTGATCAACACCAAGAGAAAACTGATACTAACCTTGTAGAGCTATTGTGAGACTTAAATTACTACAAGGAATATAAAGAATCTAGGGCAAAGAAAGCACCCATTAAATATTTTAAACATTTTTTTAATTTTTAATTTTAAAATTGTATTGGAGTATAGTTGACTTACAATATTGTTAGTTTCAGGTGTACAGCATAGTGATTCAATTATACATATGCATATATTTATTCTTTTTCAGATTCTTTTCCCTGTGCTATACAGTAGGTCCTTGTTTGGTTATCTATTTTATATATAGTACTGTGTGTATGTCAATCAGAAATTTATCACACTTGCACCCCCACCACCATATTTCACCTTTGGTGACCACAAGTTTGTTTGCAAAATCTGTGAGTCCATTTCTGTTTTGTAAATAAGCTGATATATATCATTAAAAAAAAGATTCCACATATGAGTGGTATCATATGATATTTGTCTTTCTCTGTCTGATTTACTTCACTTAGTATGATAATCTCTAGGTCCATCCATGTTGCTGCAAATGACATTATTTCATTCTTTTTTATGGCTGAGTAATACTCCATTGTATATATGTACCACATCTTCTTTATCCTTTCCTCTGTTGATGGACATTTAGGTTGCTTCCATGTCTTGGCTATTGTACATAGAGCTGCAATGAACATTGGGGTGCATGTATCTTTTCAAATTGTGGTTTTCTCCGGATATATGACCAGGAGTGGGATTGTTGGATCATATGATAGTTCTATTTGTTTGTTTCTCTTGCTATGGCAAAATTTTAACTTTAAATCATTTGTGTCTGTGTGCCTTAATAAAATACTGATTTCTCTGAGAGTAGGATCCCTGTCTTATTTAGATTAGATACATCAACTCCTTGCTTAGAGCTTGGAACATAATTTTTTGCTGAAAAAATATTCTATTCATCCAGATTTGTCTAAAGCTAAGTAGTCAATGGTGCTTAGGAAAAGATTTACCAGATGTATCTTAGGTATTAAAAGCTCCTACAAAAGGACCATAACGTTAAATGGTCAGGAAAACCATGCCCAGTGCAGTGAACCATCTTTCAGATGTAAATTTTCCTATCTGCAGACCTTTAGGGAATGATGAGTAGACAACACAGATTTTGCTGTTAGATAACCTTGGTTTTGAGCTTGATTTCTCTAAGTCATATGAATGTAGGCATATTAGTTAACCTCTCTATGGTTTTGATTTTTCTTGTCTGTACGTCACAGAAATTTTGAGAATTAGAAATAACTTATGTAAAGTTTCTGGCACACAGTAATGCTTAATACATATGTCATTCTTAGTTTTTACATAAAATCTCATCCTGAGAGAATCATGTTTTTTTAGTATAAAAGATTTTCCATGGTTAAAAAAAATAAGTGCTCTATGTACAAAAGGAGCTCTATTTTCAGAATGTAGGAAAAGATACCTGTATTGACCCATAGAAAATTGGTTCTGTGGAGAATGTGAATTGTTTTAAAATCATGTTTCTTGTGCCAACAGTCAAGGTGCTAAAACAACTATGCTGAAAAATTTATAACAGCCAATTTTGAAACTACATCTAAATATGCCTGTGTTTCTATCTGTAAATTTTAAATAAAGATAAGTGTTAGACTTATATACAGTAGCTGGAAGTCTGTATCAAATGATCTCTCCAGATTTACTAGCTAAAGTTCTGCTGCATGAAAGGTGAAAAAAATGACAAAAGATTCACTTTTTAAAAATGGGAGGGGGATAGGGAAGAAGAAATTTTCTTATATTGTGGAATATTTATAGCCACAGACTGTGAAGGAGACTCCAGAGAATATTGGGCTGGTTTATTCCATGACTTCAGACAGAAACAAATAATAGCATTTCTGAGACAAAGGTATTTCTATTATGTAATTAAAGATACCAATTTTTCCAATATCTGTCAGTTAAGATACTTGTTATTAAAATTTTTGTTGCTTTAGCTTGTTAATAAACTTCCTTTTGGTTTTTTCAGAGTGTTTCCTCATCATTAAAATATTTCATTTTTTGAATACAAAATATTTTCATTGTTGGTTACTATTTTATTAAATTATATATAATTCATTCAGTTGAATGAAATGCATAAATTGTTAGTCATATAAAACCAAACTTGGACTTTTTTTCATTTAATAACAATGGTGTGTGATAATTAAATGTTTAAGAAAATTATAATTTGTTTCTAAATTAATTTTTAATTGACATTTTGTGTCATACTTGACTTCGGGACCAAAGGGATATTGAAAGATAGGAGGAAATTTTATTATGCTTGTTTGAGGAGGTCATTGAGAAGACGTGACACAGGTTGACCCTCAAGCTGGATGGGGCAATGTGAGGCTCGTCACGCATCTCCTGTCCTGGGAATGTATATTCTGCCCACCATTCCTACACTAGGAGCTGTTCCAAGGACACATTCTTGAGAGAGAGAGGTGGTGTTGAGACAATCTGGATGGTTGATGTGACTGAACCCAGTTAAAGCCTCTATATAAAATTTTAAGATTGTCATGGGCAGTTGAAAAGATCTACTAATCCAGTAGACACACATATAAGTTCCCCCGTTTATTAAACCTGCCACCTACCAATCTAGGGTGGCCTCCCCTTTCGTTGGTCTCTCCTTGCCTTCCGTGTAAGGGGCCCAGTTTCAGATTTTACCTGAGGAACTCCTGCAGTTGTTAACCAATGATGTTTTAAAACATCAGACAAAGACTGATTTCATTCTCTAATATTCATAATTGCATTTTCATTTAAAAAAATCAAATGTTTTAATATTTTGTATTCTGAGTAAGATAAGTTCCAGTTTATTTTAATATTTAAAAAGCCAAATTGGTTTTAATCATCACTGTATTTACTCTTTTAAACACTTATTATAGTATTGAAAAACCTTGAAGTTTTGGGTTTTTTAAAAATCAAATGTCAGTAGATGAAAGTATCTCAAGATTATTTGGAGGAAAAGTTGCAGAATTATTATCATTGTACTTTCCTCAGTGTATTATGTTATGATAATAGAGTTTCCTATGTTTCCTATTTTTTAATCAATCATAATAATGACTAAGAACTTTGAGAATAAAAAACAATTTTAAAGATTTTTTCAAAATCTTCATTTAAGTTTATCTTACAATCAGAAATGTAACAATCATAAGCATACATCTTAATACATTTTAAAAAGTCAAGCATACTCAGGTAGCCAACATTTGGAGCAAGAAACAGAATATATTAGGAATAAACAAACCTCTCTCATACTCCCTTCCGTTTATAGTTTTTCCAATGTTAAACCAACTTTGCTTTCCTAGTGTAACTGCAGTTTACTTATGGTGGGGGTTTTGTTGTTGTTGTTTGTTTTTGTATATGCTGCTGGATGCAATTTCCTTAATTCCTGTGTAAAATTATTGAATCTTGTGTTCATGAGTGAGATTGGCTTTGATATTTCCTTTTCTCATACTTTTTGTTCAATTCCAGGGCTAAGATTTTCCTAGTCTCATAAACTGAGTTAGGGAACAGATTCCATTCTGCTGTCCTCTGAAAGTGTTTAAGATTAGAATTGTATGTTTTCAAAGTTTATTCTAATTTGCTAGTGAAACATCTGGCATAGGTGTTTTCATTTATTTCCCCATCGTATTGTGGATAATTTAAAACATAACAAAATCTACCAGTCTTTGAGACAGAGCAGGACCCTATGGTCCTTTCCCCCATATCCTCTGCCTGCCTTTTGTCTGTAAAAAAAAACTTTAGTCAAAGAATAAATTTAATCACAGAAGTGAGAAAATGCAGAAAAAAAGAAAAACAGTCAAGTAAGAGAAAATAATAACAGTTTAGCCATTAAACAAAATCAAGGACCTTTAGTTCCTCCTCAAACGCTATAGGTAATATTCTGAGCCATGTCCTTCGAGCTGTTTTGCAGATACTGAAACCCCCGCCAGGTGGGAGAGGTTAACTGTCTGCTGCTCACAAGCACGGAGACCCCAGACCGGTTGGAACCTAAAGTTTGATGATCTTGACTCCTGACTACCTCACCACCAGCCTATCAGAATGTCCATGAGCGGATCACACACCCCCCCAAGCCCCCCTCCCTCACCCTGTCTTTAAAAACTTTTCCCTGAAAGCCTTCGGGGAATTTGGGTCTTTTAAGCACTAGCTGTCCTGGCCTCCTTGCTTGATGCCCTTCAGTGAACGCTGCACTTTCCTTCACCAGAACCCAGTGTCAGTAGATTGGCTTTACAGCGCGTGGGCAAGCGGACCCAAGTTTGGTTTGGTAACATCTTCAGGTGAGAGCAGTTGGCATGCCACGGTTTGGAATCATTAGCCTGGATCAGAATCACCTGAAGGGCTTGTTAAGTCCCAGAGTAATGGGCCTCACGTGCAGAGCCTTTGATTCCAAATAAATAGGTTGGGGGCGGAGCATTTGCTCTCTAACAAGTTCCGCAGGGAGGACGGTGCTGCCGGTGCAAGGACCACGCTTAGAGAACAGCGGAACAAGAGAGGTTAGTGCTTATAAAGATTTCTATATTATCCAACTTCAGCTACTAGCAACCTAGGACCAATCTTGCTTTATGTATATCCCTACCCCGTCCTCCTCAGCAAATTGTTTTGAAATGAATATCAGAAATTGTTATTTTGTTTGTAAATATATCAGTACTTATCTCTAAAATATAAGAACGTTATTTTCTTCATTGTTTCATGTTAATATATAGAAATGCGATTGATTTTTGTGTGTTTATCTTGTATTGTGTGACCTCACAGAGCTCGCTTACTTGTTTTTTTCTTTTGGTGATTACTTGGGTTGGTCTACATAGATAATCATGGACACCTGCAAACAGAGAGTTTTATTTTTTCCTTTGCTATCTTTGTGCCTTTTATGTCTTTTTCTTGCCTACTGTAGTAGCTGGAACTTCCTGTAGTGAGGAGAATGAGAGTTGTGAGAGCATGTCCTTGCCTTGTTTCCAGTTTTAGAGGGAAAGCTTTGTGTCTTTTGCTATTAAGTAGGATGTTGGTTTTAGTGGTTTTTTTCTTTGTTTTTTGTAGATTTTCTTTATCAAGTTGAGGTAATTCCTCTGTAACTTTCTGAGAGTTTTTATCGTGTTGGATTTTCTCAAATAATTTTCTTTAGCATGTTGGAATCGTGTAGTTGATTTGATTTTCAAATGTTAAATCAACTTTGCATAGTGGTTTTTTGCAGGGGGTCGGTTTGTTTTTTTGTACTGTCTTTGGTGTCAGGATGATACTGGTCTCATAAAATGAGTTGGGAAAACTGCAAAGGAACCTTCAAATTTGGCCATGGCATGGTAATTAGTGACCGGAGAACAATGTAAATGATTAGAACAAAACTTTCACTAAGCTTTGGAGTTAACATGAGGTTGAATATTGTCAATGTCAATATTATGGAAATTATTTTTGTTAAAATGAGCCTAAGCTGGAACTGAGTGAGAGATTTTAGTAAATATAAGTGAGTTTGTATTGAAGAGAAGCAGCCAGTAAAGATGGAGACTGTGGAGTAACCCAGATTAAAGACAAGCACCTGGGAGTGCTAAGTGGAAAAGAACCAGATTTGTAGGTAGAAAGATGTTTGTGGTTTTTTATTGGTGTTGTGGGTTTGGCTCACGCTGGCTCAGGAGGGCCCACTGTTAAAATTTCAGGAAGTTTGCAAGACAGTTGACTTCACGTTGGTAGTTTAAAATTAACCAGAGTAGGAGTATTTACCCTATGGAAATTGGAAAATAGTACAAATCAGGATTTGAACTTCCCGTCACTGCCAGAGCCTGTTTTAAATATTTCCCAACATATCTCTGATTAGAAGACTCAGCTGATGGAAACACTATCCAATTAGATAAAACATTTAACATGAAGTTTACAATTGTAATTGTCTCTATATGATGGTAAACAAGTCTCTAAAATTTCACCTTTAAAAGCAACAAACTGATGTATATGTACCAAACACATGCCAACTAAGTACTGGGAGGCTTGGGGAACTGGTATAAATTTTAGTAACATTTAGATATGTGGTTTAGGATTTGATTTCTTTGTGAAAGCATCATAAGGAAACAGAGCTATATGTATATTTTTAAATGCAAAAACTGTGTTAGATGATGCAAAAATTGGCTATATGATTGATGCCAGTACTGCAAGTCAAGAGCCTAGGTAAAATTGTTTAATACAAGGTAAGAAAGAAAACAAATGTTGTATTTCTAAATAAAAATGTTTTATGTAATGTTAAAAAAAAAAGTTCATTTTTTTAGATTTAATTTATTATATCATAAATTCCAAAAATTTCTTCTGGAGTTATGGTCAAATAATTTATTAAAAGCTTTTTTTTAAAAAAAACTTTTTAGTCACGCTTTTTGAATTTCTAGTTCCTAACCATTTTTTTATGTATGGTGAAACATTTACATTTGAAAAGGAAATAAAAACAGATTTATCTATCTAGACAAGAAGAAAAATAATCACTAAATGTTAATTGCTTAAATATTTATAGATGGCAGATTACTTTCTCTTTTATTCTAGGTAATTCTCACAACATTTCTAGAGGTAGAAAAATAACTTACACAATATCACATAATTAAAAAATGGAAAAACAATGACTCATGCCAGGGATGGATTCAAATCCAAGACTTACCCACTAAATATTTCTGCTATACCTCCCATAACCCCTTCCATTTTTCCATGTCATTTTAATGTTTACAATTGCATTGATGACAGATATTTCACTTTGGGCTCAATTTTGACATTCAAAGTTTTGGTCACTATAGTTTTCATTTGCTGTTAATATTGGTACATATTCTTGCATAGTATTATTTTCTTTTCCAAATCATCAAGGTAATATAAATCAAAACTCTGACCTTCAAATATATGAACAGAATTTTGTTCATAAAGCTCTTGGTTTTTTATTAAACACCAATTCATATAGAACATGAATCATTATGTTACCAACTTTAACAGGGAACTCTTGCTATATAAAATCCTTTAGCCAGTTTTGTATTCTCATAATTTGCTGCCCATAAACCTGGACATCCCCTCCCCTTCCCTCCCTTTAGCCCTTTACTTTTTTGTCAAACAACACAATATTCATGCTTTCATGCAATATAACTTGTCTAGAATAGGCACCTAATGCATAAATCACATGTCACATCAGTAGAGAATATGGAGTTTCAATCTGTGATGAGAAATAAATCTGTGGGAAGAAAATTGTAGTGTGTAAGTGGAAATTTTTACATCTTTCACAAATATTCATTTTTGAAAAGTGTCTTTCCATTTACTGTAAACATTGCTAGAATTCAAATTTGATTAGTTTCTGACTTCCTTGGAAAACAATGCAGTAGAGCTGACTTGATTTCTTTTACATAGCTTCAAACAAAGACACTTATTACAGTTAAAGAACCAGCATAGAATGCAACCAGACCTTAATGTCACTTATGTAACCCTAATCCCCTCTCCTTTTCTTCCCTTTTATGAGACTAAAAGAAAATATGTGATTTTATTTTAATCAATATTAACAATAACATGCATTTTGTTAGGTTTCTGTAAGATCTGTAATTTTACTTTGTATTATTATAAGTAACTCTATCATAGGTTTATCTCAAATGATATCTGCCATAGTTTCAGGATGTTATTTGGAAATCTAATGGCCTTCATTCATTTTACTCATGAGAGCATTGTTCTCATTCTCAAAAATGAATCTTAAAAAGAAGCATATGTTCAACATTTCTTTTAGTAAAGGATGACAGTTAAATGTCTAAAGGCAGAAAGAGTAGATCAAAGTAGAGAGGAAATAGAGATGGATGTACTTAGTTGTTGAATAAGAGGTTCAGCCATGAAATTTATCTGGAAAGCTCTCAAGGATAGAAAGTCTAAAGAGGAGCTAATTAGAATAAATGTAAGCATCACTGCCTAATTGTGATCATTTTCCTCCAGTACCTACTTGATCCCACTTTAATCCTCACAGTCTAAATATATAATAATGGCCAGCTTTAGCAATTACTTTGCTAAAGCTAATCCATCAACAACATTTAGAGAAACCAAGGGATCTAGAAGGGATTTCGTTTTTGTAAAATAGAGGTTGCTTCTTTACTTTTTAACCTTAAGCATAGATTGAGCACTGACCCAACTCATTTTCTAGTTGGGAGATGAGTTTTCATATCCTTGTGGTGTTACCTAGGATACCAAGCCCTTGCGACATTTAGACACCTGCATAATTTTTCCATGTACATTATATCCGGTCACTTGTGAGGCAAATCAAAGAAAATCATTTAACCAAAATGAGATTCTGGTGCAATGAAGATTGTAAAATAATATTTTGAAGATTTTTAAGTATTTTCAAATTATTCTGAAAAACTGCCTTTCTCCAGTATAATTTTTGAAATCAATTTTGTCCCACATAGTGTCAATCATTTATTGCTTCTAGTTTGCAACTTAATCCTATTATCAAAACACTATGACTGCCTTTATGACTTTTTGATGTTGTTGACTATGATGTTGATGCTGATGAGAAAAAAAATAATTCGTTCTAATTTATATAATAAAGTCACTAGTAATTTTTTTTTTTTGGCTTTACTGTTTTTTTGTGTTTTTTTTAAACAGTTGTTTTTATTTATTTATTTATTTATTTATTTATTTAATTCTGGCTGTGTTGGGTCTTCGTTTCTGTGCGAGGGCTTTCTCCAGTTGCGGCGAGTGGGGGCCACTCTTCATCGTGGTGTGCGGGCCTCTCACTGTCATGGCCTCTCTTGTTGCGGAGCACAGGCTCCAGACGCGCAGGCTCAGTAGTTGTGGCGCACGGGCTTACTTGCTCCGCGGCATGTGGGATCTTCCCAGACCAGGGCTCGAACCCGTGTGCCCTGCATCGGCAGGCAGATTCTCAACCACTGCGCCACCAGGGAAGCCCACTAGTAATTTTTTAATGAAAGCTTTCGAATAAGATTTTGATAGTTATGCAATCAAGCAAATGAACTAAATCCTAATAAAATTTTCTAATTGTATAAAAATAATTTTTATGTCAGAAATAGTCATTGTATAAAACTTTTTTTTTATTTTTGTAACCTGTTTGATCTCCAGAATTCATTTCAGTAAATGATACCGTGATTGAATTAGTGTCTTGTTACCATCTTCAAGCTGGAGTCTTAGGTAGACTTTCAGAAGTGTGTTCTTCCTCGTTGAGCTCATGGTTGGAGAGTGTATGGGAGGTAATGGAATAAGTGGCCGTCATGATCATGTGCTCACTTATGCACATCTTCTGCTTGGTTCCATGTGGAGTAACGAGGGATCTTATGTTAGTGGATCACTATATAAATCTTTAGATAGTGATGTTGGCTAAGGTCCTATAAGAAAGAAAGGCAAATCCATATTCAGAATGGGCATCAGTTCTAGTCATCATGAAAGGAGTCCACTGCTGAAAGGAGTCCCATGTAATCACCTTGCTACCAAGTCGCTCACTGGTATCTTCTAGGCATGATCCATAACAGATCTTATGCACTGGATTCTGTTGGATATTCAGAGGCATCAGCAGCTAGATTAGCCTTGATAAGTGGGTGTAGCTCTATTGCTCTCTTCATGGGCCCATTGTAACAGCACTGGTATTGCTGAAGAAAAGCTGACTGACCTGAATTTGTCGAATCAAAGCTTTACCAATAGGGAGATTTCACCTCACTGCTGGCTTTCAGAGTCATACCTGAGTGTGGCTGTAGTATAGAAGGAGTGTATCTTCAGTTTGCATTCATATATGAGCTGACCCACATGCAAACCAAGCTCATCCTTGTTCTTTCTCCATCATCTGTTTTAAGTGCTCCCCTGGCACCCATAGGTGTGACATGAGGGAGAGGTATTGGGACAACATTGGACGACATGGGAGTCTGAATCACTTGCTTGTGAAGTTAATTTCTGCTCTCTGGACCTACCTGTACCCTATGCTTCCTAGAACACTTCTGTCTTGTGATGAATTGTTGCTGGGCCTCCCCAGTCTTTTGACTTGGTAACTTGTTAGGTCTGATAGAATGCCTATTCATGATGGGCATTCTTTTTTTTTTTAAATTGAATTATAATTGGCATAATATTTAGGTTACAATGTAATAATTTGAGATTTGTATGCATTGCAAAATTATCACCACAATAAGTCTAGTTACTGTCTGTCACCATACAAAGTTAAAATATTTTTTCTTGTGATGAACATTTTTAAGATTTACTTTCTTAGAACTTTTAAATTTGTGAAACAATATTACTGACTATAGTCACCATGCTGTACATTATATCCCCATGACTTATTTTATAACTGGAAGTATGTACCTTTTGATCCCTTTCACCCATTTTACATACTCATGATTGGCATTCTTAATTGAAATTCACTTGATATCTCTTAATCAACTGTTCCATCTTTACAAGTGCACAGTAGAATGCCAGGTGTTGTTTTCACATGATGGCATGACTTTAGAAAATTAAAGCTTTACAAGATGATGCTCTCACAGGGGCTTGACATACATTCTAAAGGAGTATTATTCCTTCAGAGTCATTTAACCCAAGTAGAAGGGCCAAAGTAGAAGAATCATAACCTATGTCTGCCGCTGATACTTTTTCTGGCTCTGGGTCCCACCAAAAGTTCTCAGCCTTCCAAATCACCTGGCAAATGAAGCAAAACAATAATTCCCAGTGTGAAATATGCTATATCCAGAATACAAAATGTCTCCCAGGTTATGTGCTTCCTTTGTAGTTGTGAGTAGTGCAAGAAGCAATCTATCGTTCTTTACTTTTTTTTTTTTTTTTTTTTTTATAAATTTATTTATTTATTTATTTTAGCTGTGTTGGGTCTTCATTTCTGTGCGAGGGCTTTCTCTAGTTGCAGCAAGCGGGGGTCACTCTTCATTGCGGTGCGCGGGCCTCTCACTATCGCGGCCTCTCCTGTTGTGGAGCACAGGCTCCAGACGCGCAGGCTCAGTAGTTGTGGCTCACGGGCCCAGTTGCTCCTTGGCATGTGGGATCTTCCCAGACCAGGGCTCGAACCCGTGTCCCCTGCATTGGCAGGCAGATTCTCAACCACTGCGCCACCAGGGAAGCCCCGTTCTTTACTTTTGAGAAAAGCATACCCCAGTCCATTCGATAACTAAAAACTTCACTGGTGTGATGCATCCCATAGCTTTTTAGAGTTTTCCTCTGGGGCACATGGATCTTACCAATCCTCAAACATACTTGCTCTTTTTGCTCAGTTGGTTTGATTATCATGCCATTGATATAGTGGACCAGTCTGATAGTCTGCAGAATATATTAACGGCCTAGAATTCTTGAGAGTATTTTATGAGGGAAGGGGAGAGAGTTAACATAGTCCTGTGGCATTCCATGTAAACTGGTCCTTTTTTACAGTAAGGCTTGAGAAGGATACATTGAGCAGATCAATTACTACATACCACGTACCCAAGGCCATGTTACTAAGCTCTTGAAGAGATAACTCCTCTTGTACAGCAGCAGTGTAGATACAACTCACTTAAATTTGAGGGAATTGATGGTCATTCGCTAGGATCCATCTTGTTTTTCTAAGGGCTGACATGATGAATAACTGAGAATACAATAGAGACCACAGTCTTGGAATGCTTTAGTTAAAGGTAGCACTGACCTCTCCTATTTCCTCTGGCTTGTGATATCATTTTAATATCTTGCCTGGTATGGGGGGATGGGTAGTTTTGCAGGACTTACCTGCAAAAAGTTCTTACTACATAGACTAAGGATCCAATTTGGGGATTGGTTTACTGAGAAGAATGTTCAGTTAAACTTACACTTAGGGATTGGGGAAATGAGGATTCGGTGATAGTAAGTCTGTGAGGTTAGTGGAACCTGATAGAAGCCAGACCTGGGTCAGTTCTTTCCTTACTACTTAGTCCCCACATTCTGCCACTCTAGCAGGAGTGATGATGCTGCAGGTACCATATATCAGTGTCATCTAGGACTCTGTCCATCAATCCTCCAAATATTTATGTATTCCCAGTCCCTAGTGTATCGTTTCCGGAGTAAAGGGTCCTGGATCTTTTTTGGGAAGAGGCTAGGTGAATTATTAGTATTTACACATAATATTGCTTTTCATTGTCCTTCCTTCTGGGAACTTAGACCTTCCTTCAGGTAAATAGTTTTGGGCCTGAAAACTGGTCCAGGACCTGAAAGCGGGCAGAGCATCATGAATTTTTGAGTGGCAGTCCTTAGCTTCCTGATCATGCCTCCTTAATTTACCTTGATTTTTAAGATTGATTATACAGATTGAGCCATCAGTCTTGCCCTACATATCTTTCCCCCAAGGATGCCGTATCCAATTAAAAACCTCGATGGCTTGATGTCAGCCTCCACCCCACTTTTGCTATGACATTGTTGTTTATTACAGTAATTTATCACATGACCTTCTTTCTGTCAGGAAACTCTCATTACCATTTACGTTGCTCTCAGGGAACCCAGTTCTGTAACAGCTTTTCCAGTGGTCAGACCTGAACTACAGTCTTACAGAGAAACTACTGCTCAATTTCTCACCAGTGCATGCCTTATTGACTGGGTAAATGGAGCGTCCTTTAGGCCTCCTTTAAAATATAGTTGACTCGTGGTTTCCAGCCTTACATAATAGATACCCATTTCAACATTCCGTCTTACTGAGATTCTCAATTCCTTTTTACACTGCCTGCTAGGGGTAGTTGTGGCTTTTATTTTGTACTTAGTGGGGGACATTGCCTTCTCTGGGCTTTCTACTCCATTCTACCATGTTAAAACTATCTCTTGTATCTTAGACAGTGTTTTAAATAGAGTTTCATAAGAAATTGTTCCCAATTTTATAACGTGTCTGTTACCTAACTTTATGTCATGATACCCTTGACATCAGATTTTCTGCATTCAATCCCTTACATAAGCTCTATATTCCTTTCGCTCCCTTAGTAGATCACGTGCCATCCAAGCTGGGTTATGTTGCCACTTAATACTGGTTATTGCTCTCATGGAAAAAACTGGAGGAGAGGTAGACATTCTGTGGGGGACACATGTTATCTCTTAAAGCAGCAACTGGTAGATTTTCTTCAGACAAGGTGCAAGATTTTAACATGGAGGTATCCTGGAGGATTCTGGGGAGTACTGAGACTTAGGGGGTGGGGATTTAGGAGATTCTGCGGTCTGAGAATGTTTAAGAGCACATGGAGATTTCAGATGTTCACATGCATTGTCACAGATGTCTCCATCCCAAGTATAAGGGTCTCACTCCTTCCCAGTTAGGGCCCCATCATGGTGTAATGGAATTGTTATATATGAGGATTCAGTCTTCTCTGGAGCTGCATTACCATTATAACTAAGAGATGACCTTAAGCTTCAGCTTCTGCCTTCCAGCTGCAGGAGATAAAAGTTTCCATTTCTGTTGCCAAGGAGGCTCTATGGCTTTTAAACACATGGTCTTATATTAGTAATGAATTAACACAGGCTTTTGCTGTCTTTCTCCAGTTCATTGATTACCCCTAGCAACACCTCTCGCAATTATGTTTCTCACAATTACTACTTCCCCTGAACCTGTCAGATGCCTAAGATGTTGATGCTTCAGTGCCTTCGTTTCACTGTATACAATTCAAGGTCACCATTGGTGAGAGTATTAACAATTACACAGCTGTCTCATTCCAGAGGCTATCAGCACTTCACCTATCCCAGCAATGGGGTTCTAATTGCCAATAAATAGGCCAATGAATAATCCATCTTCAGAATCCCATTTTTATAAACTGCTTCCTCCTCCTAACACCATCAGTTATTAGCCTGGTTCTGCAGAAAATGGAGTTTTAGGAATATTGGGAAATACGTTAGGGAACAATACCTTTTAAGAGGTTGAAAGAAACAGGATTGCGCAGAAGGAAAAATCAACCTGCAATGCAGTGGCATCAAAATTCTCAGCCAGTCCTATGGATAGCTCTGCAGAGATACCCTGCACTGAACCTGAGGGATAGAAGGGAGGAGGAGGCCTTGTTCCCTTGTATTAAGAAGTCATTGGAAGCAGTCCACCCCTGGGTAGGAAGAAGAACTTTGGGCGAGCAACTCCCTTTGCCTAAGAATAACTTCTGCAGACATTCACCTGTGACTGATTAACGGGTAACACTTTCAGTCCTGGAGGGAGTATCTGAGTGGTAAACCACAGTATTTGCTGCAGGACCCATGGTGAAATAGTTTGACTATAACTTTGTTCCATATACCCAGATCTAAAATCTTTCATTTTTTCTCCCCTTCTCCTACACATAAATCTCTTGCAGAATAAGACCTGCCCTGGCAATTTTCACATAGAATACCAGAACTTTTGAATGCTTAAGACAGGTTATTCAAAAGATGAGAAAATGTAGCAGGAGCTGCATTAAGATTTCTCAATTGCCTCATTTTAGCTCCCCAATCATATAGGTTATAACTTTCCCATGAAGAGAGAAGAGTATGTTATTAGTGAGTAGCTAAAAATAATGGAAATAGACTGGAAAAAAATGAAGAAAAGAGAAAGGAATTCCATTTTACAGTTTCCAGGGTTTTTTTTTGTGTGTTTTTTTTTTTTTAAACTCAGTGGTTCTCAAATGTGGCAGCACATTATAATCATCTCAAGGGTATTTTAAAATATACCAGTACCTGGGTCCACCACTGACCAGTTAGATCAGAATTTCTGAGAGTGGTTCTCAGAGACCTTTAGGTTATAAATGCTTACTAAGTAATTGTGCAGTTCAGTCAGTATTGCTTACTACATTGGGCTTATCAGTTAAGTTACAATCAACCGTTATTGTAGCTGCATTCCTGAGAAGAGATCAGTAGTCGAAATCCATGTTTATAACTCTACTCTGCCAGTAGCAACCATTGCTTCTCTGTGTATCTTTCTGGAACCAATAGAGGTAGTTTTTTTATTTTGTCCTTGGTAGGCTGTGACATGGATCGAGGAGATACTGTTTCCCAAACAGAAAATATATTCTCTATTCTATCTACTATTTTGAATGAGTCCCAAACAGAAGTTATATGATGAGTGTAAAAGGCAGCATAAAAATTCTACAAATATTTAAAAATTATCAATGTTAAAGAATAATGAAATCATTGAGTCCTCTAAAAATATTAAGGTCTCTTGGAGAAATTAGAGTTCAAGAAATAAAATATCGTCTTTTTGTAAGTTAAAGAAATAAAAGTTCACACATGTAAACAAGCATTTAAATGAATTAAGATCTGGGTAGAATTGGAGTTTCTTTAGTCTCTTGTTGTAATAAATATAACCTTGTAAGAGCTCTGAAGATGATCTTATCGCCAAATCTCTAATGTGTAATTTTCAACCCTAAAGGATTTATTAGATATTTAATGTTTTTATACACTAGCCTTCAAACAGAAAGTCTTGCAAATACAAAGTCCCGACTCCTCAACACAGCTAATAATCTTTCCAGGCTCACTTTATATTTCCAGTCAAAGACCATAGCAGTGAATTAGTCATCTCAGATGGAATGAGGTAGAGAGAGAGAGAAGAAACAATTATTGATTTCAGCCTTGTCTGGAAGAGTACAACTGTATAAGTTGTCCAGAATCCACAATTCATAAATTTAAACTATGGGAGTTACCTATCAAGAGGTTAATTTAAGCATCATATGTACAATCTAGAGGGAAAAAATGTTCAAATTTCCTTGCTCTCATTTTCTCCATATGTGATATTTAATATTTCTTATTTAAATGAAGTTTTTGATACAGGAGGTCTGGGCTGTGGTCTAAGATGATCATATCTAACAAGCTCCTAGGTGATGCTGAAGATGTCAGTCTGAGGATACCTTGACTAACCAGGACTTAAAGCAGTCTTACTGCTTAATTACACTGCAGTCTTAGTACCAGCAGCATGAACAGTGCATGTGAGTGTGTTAGAAATCCAAATTCTCAGGCCCTATGCCAGACGTTTTATAACGGACCCTTTGAAGGCTAGGGCCCAGTAATCTTCTGAAAAGTTATTTGATGATTCTGTTGGATATTAATTTGAAAATTACTACTTTAAAGTATTAGTTTCCTTTAGTCTTTGTAACAGCTGTATTGAAGTTAATTGATATAAACTGCAGATATTTAAGAACACAATTTGATAGCTTTTAAAACTATCAGTAAAATCAAGATAGTAAACATATCCATTACCCCCCAAAATTTCCTACTTTGCCTTTGCAATTCCTTCTCCCTCCTCTCCCCAACCTTCACTCCCTCTCTTCCCAAAAATAAAGCCTGTCCCACTTTTGGTTACTTTACTTTTTGGTTACATTACTTTGCACATACAGAGTTTCATATAAATGGAACCAAAAAGAGTACGTACTTTTATCCTATTTTTTTCACTTCATAATTATTTTGAGATTTATTCATGTTGTGATATGTATAAATAGTCTGTTTTTAAAAATTTGTCCTGTGGAACATTCATCTAATAAATATGTGGGTTTTCAGCTTTTGGTTATTACAAATACAGCCACTATACAGTATATGTGTAAGTCTTTCTATGGACATAAGCTTTCTTTTCTTTAGGGTAAAAACCTACATGGAAAGGTTGAGTCATACGGCAGTTGTATGCTTAGGTTTTTAAGCAATAGACAAACTGTTTCTCAAAATGGCCATATCATTTTACATTCCCACTAGCAATTCCTCATCCTCTTCACCGTTGGATGTAGTTATTCCTTTTATTTTTTTTCCTGCTTTATTGAGGTGTGATTGACAAAAATTTAAGTATATTTAAACTGTACAATGTAATATTTTGATACATGAATATATTGTGAAATGATTACCACAACCAAAAGAATTAACATATGCATCACCTCATATAATTACCTTTTTTCCTTTGGTGGTGAGAACACTTAAGTTCTACTCTCTTAGCAGATTTCAGTTATACAATACAGTACTATTACCTAGTCACCCCTTGTACATTAGTTCTCCAGAACTTACTGATTTTTTTTTTAATTAATTTATTTATTTTTTATTTATTTATGGCTGTGTTGGGTCTTCGTTTCTGTGCGAGAGCTTTCTCTAGTTGTGGCAAGCAGGGGCCACTCTTCATCACGGTGCGCGGGCCTCTCACTATCGCGGCCTCTCTTGTTGCAGAGCACAGGCTCCAGACGCGCAGGCTCAGTAATTGTGGCTCACGGGCCCAGTTGCTCCGCGGCATGTGGGATCTTCCCAGACCAGGGCTCGAACCCGTGTCCCCTGCATCGGCAGACAGATTCTCAACCACTGCGCCACCAGGGAAGCCCTGATCTTTTAACTGAAAGTTTACATCCTTTGACCAACAGCTCCCCATTTCTCCTACCCCCCTTGACCCTGGTAATCAGCATTCTACTCTGTTTATATGAGTTCAACTTTATTTGATTCCACATATAAATGAGATCATGTAGTATTTGTCTTCGTGTGTCTAGCTTATTTCACTTAGCATAATGTCCACAAAATTCATCCACATTGTTGCAAATGGCAGAATTTTCTTTTATTATGGCTGAACTATATTCCTTTGTGTGTGTGTGTATCATATCTTCTTTATCAATTCTTCTGTTGATGGGCACTTACTTGGCTATCATGCATAATGCTGCAATGAACATGAGTGCTTTGAGATAGTGAGTTTATTTCCTTTGGAGGTATACCCAAAAGTGGGATTGCTGGATCATATATTTTACTGTTTACCCTAATGGCTCTACCAATTTACTTTCCGGCCAACATTGCACAAAGATTCCCTTTTCTCCAGATCCTTGCCAACACTTCTCTTTTGATTTTTTGATAATAGTCTTTCTAACAGGTGTGAGTTGATATCTTACTGTGGTTTTGATTTGCATTTCCCTGATGACTAGTGATGTCGAACACTTTTTCATATACCTGTTGGCCATTGTACGTCTTCTTTGTAAAAATGTCTATTCAGGTCCTTTGCCCATTTTTTATTTAGATTTTTTGTTATTAAGTTTTATGAGATCCTTATATATATTTGAACCCCTTAACTGTTATATGGTTTGCAAATATTTTCTCCCATTCCATAGATTGCCTTTCCACTATATTTATTTTTCTTGATGTGCGGAAGCTTTTTAATTCTATGTAGATCCACTTGTTTGTGTTTGCTTTTGTTCCCTGTTCTTTGGGTGTCATAGCTAAGAAAATACTGCCAAGACCTATGTCATGGAGCTTTTCCCCTATGTTTACTTTTAGGAGTTTTATGGTTTCAGGTCTTATATTTAAGTGTTTGATCCATTTTGAGTCGATTGTTCCTTTTAATTTTAGATATTCCTACTTGTATTTTATTGTGGTTTTAATTTGGATTTGGCTAATGACTAAAAAATTTGAATATTTTTCATAAGCTTATTTTTTTATCCATAAATACATACATTTGGATGAAATATCTGTTTAAATTTTTGTGCATTTATTTGTTGAGTTGTATGCTTACTTATAACTGAGGTTTGAGATCAGTACAAGTTCTTTATCAGATATATGCCTTGCAATTATTTGCTCACAGTCTATAGTTTCTTTTGTTTATTATTATTCCTAATGTGCTTTTTGAAGAGTGAAAATTTTAAATTTTGATGAAATACAGTTGACCGATTTTTATAGATTATGAATTACAAGGAAGAAAAATTACATATCTTAAGTCTTTCAAAAATAAAGGTAAAATTTATGAATATATCCCATTATATATGCATATATGTTATTAGGAATAATGATACAAAGAAAAATATAGATAAATAAGAAATAAAAATTTCGGATAATGTGTCATAAAAAAGTGGAGACTAATTCCAGAAGTGAAAGGTTTCAGTATTTCTTTCAAGATCCACTATTGTAAATCACCACGTTAAGAGTGTAGGGTAATTAAAGAGAGCTAGATAATCTCAATCCATCTTTGAAAACTAGGAACAGTAGGGAACTTTCTTCATCTCATCCTAGTATTTATTAAAAATTAGCATCAAATATTACACAGATGGTCTCATAGCACTACTTGTATTTGTTGTTGCACTAAAACCCCTAGAAGTACAAAAAAGAAAATAAGATAGAATACAGCTCATTAGATTTAAAAGAGAAATAAAACTTTCATTATTCATGGACATTACAATTGTGTGCATCAAAAAGTCAATCTACTGAGAGACTCTTAGAATTTAAATGTTAATTAAGCAGATTTCCTTTATTCTGTATCCTCCTTTTGTCTCGGTCTTCCAAGAAGCAAACACCAAGACAGAATTAAATGTATGAGAATTATATGCGGGGAAATGCCTTTGTTATAGGGAAAAGAGAGGGAGATGTAAAAGGGTGGGTGAGAGGTCGGAAAGGGGGATAATGTTGGGTGAAATTATCTTAGACTGCCCAGCAGTGTAAAGAAAATTCTGCAAAGCCATCAGTGAGTCCTTGAACAAAAGGCAAAAGACAAAGTGATCCTTTCTTTCCCAAGAACTGGTCTGCCTTTGTATCTCTGATGTATTCCAATATGACACAGTTTCTGTGCAAAAAGGTGATGGATTTCAAAGCTGGAATGGCCTTTGTCATTTATACTCCCTACAATAGAAGGTCAGCAAGGCATATTCTCATGACTGCCACATCCTAATGTAACAATACTGACACAGAATTTTAATTTATATGATAATATTGCCATAGTGACTTATATTTGCTAGCATGTGTATGGTACATAGTTTTCATGCCTTCCTTTTATTTTAGATGTGTCTCTTATAAGAACACCATTTTAAAACAATTTTTATTTTCCTCTGAGAGTCAAACTCATTCTGATTTATTTGGATTATTGATATGCTTGGAATCACTCTTTCTGACTTTATATTTTTAGTCTTTACAATGGTTTCTTTCTCTTCTCTTTCCTCTTTTCTGTCTTAATCACTTTCGACAGTTTCATTTCCTTGTTGTTTAAACCTCCATGTTGATTTCAATTGATAATTTTTTTCTAGTGGTATTTAATAGTTGAGCAGATATATTTACATTTAATCAGTAATCTTTACTGCCTCCAGAGTAGACCCAAATGATGGAATATTTGTAGATTTTTACATTCAATAATTGGGATGTAACAAGGAAATCATGAAATTCAGGACCCTGCCATAGGAATAGAATATTTCTATAATCTGTGGATGGTCTTTTGTTTTAATAAGAAGAGTTTAGAAAAACTCAGAATGTAGGTATATAATCCTATTTGGCTCAGAAACAATTATTTTATACTGTTATAACTTAAATAGATTGGAAGAGGAGATTCATGGCCTTCATCTTCTCTAAATATATCTTCTGCCTAAAAATAAAACTTCTCTCTGAAACTAGCATAATTTTCTAAATATTTGTAGAGTTAATGGTATGTACATTACAAAAAATGATTAATAATCTTAAAAATATACTTAAATACTCAAAACAATGAATATACAGTAATCATTTACATCCAGCTAATGCATGCCCCTTTGGTTCATATGACAAGGTTCAAAGAATGTACCTTTTTTCTCTGTTCTAAGTAACTGGCAAATAATAATGTCAAGTTGCAAACCTAAAAATTGCACCAAGGAGAACAACTACCTCAATGCAATTAAAAAGGTTGTCATATATTATTTGTGTGTGGGTGGTCTGTAAGCATGGAATCTGCTCTTGACATTTTGTGCCAGGTAAGAGCACTGTTTTTAAATGTCATCTTCTAATTATTGAGATAAATTGTCAATTACTCCCTTTTGATACTCCCTTAATTTCTCCATTGTGATTTTTTTACATTTTCTATTTACTTCCATTGTTCTTCGTGTGAAGTATAAGGTGTACAACTCTATATATTCTGTAGATTCCTCAAATTTTATATTCAAAGAATTGGAGACTAGAATTGGCAAACAGACAGAATATCTAAGTATGGTCTTTATGAGGGAGGATGCCTTTCATTCTAACACAATTATTACATCTTCTGAAAACCAGTATTATAACATCTAGAAAGCAACACCAATACAAACAGTACAAAACTAGTTTTCATATTACACACAACTTCTCTGTCCATGAACTCAACAGGATATATTGAGTAACTACTACATGCAATGTACTATGTAATTATTTGAGTTAAAAAAACGACCTGTGATTCAAACTTTGATATGCATAAGTAGTTGCAAAATATGATTTTGACTATAGTTGCACAAAATCTGAAAAGTTTAAAACAGAAAAGAATCAGTATAGCACAGAGTGCTACATTAATAGAGAAGATTTCATTAATTGGTAGAATGTATAACTACAGTCTACATATAATTTCTAAGACTCCGTATGCATCAAGAGACTAGTAGTAAGATGATAAATTCTAAATAAACATTTGGATGAAGTCAATTGACAGTTTAACAGTTTCTTACTGAAAGAACATAATTTTGTATCTCTAAAGGAACATAATTTGAGGCCTATTGATTAATCTTAAATATTTTCTCTGTTGAATAATATTACATTTTTATAGAAACTATAGTTTATGTTGCTGGTTTTCATTTCTAGGATTTTTAAAAAAATTATTTTTTCTGTTGTCATAGTAGCTCTGAGTATTAGAAGTCTATTTTTCCCACTTGTAGTATTTCAAGTTGTCATTAGGAGTAAGTGCAAAGAAAAAAAAGGAAGCATATTGAATAGCATTGTTTTTTAGTGATTCTAAATATGAGTGTGAAATTTCCTTTGTTTGATCCAATGAATTTTGGCAAAGCAGTTTTACCTGTGTATATTTATTCAGTGGTAATTCCATAATATATTTAAAAAGAAGTATCTTGAAATCTTTTAGAGTCCCTAACCATTTTAAGACTTGTTTTAAAAAATAATAGTGAAAACTAACATTTTAGTTACAATAAATGGAAACACTAATACTTTGCTTATGATATCATGTTTTGTCTTCTTTTTTTTGATAATTTTATTACCTGTTTGAAAAAATGTGACATAGAATCTTTTTCTGAACCGTTCTCTGCTCAGGGATCTGAAGCCATGTAATTTCCCTGTAATTCTTATATTAGTTAGTCAGAAATCTTGCAACAAATTTAATCCATGACTACCAATGGGATGGGTCAGCTGCTGTCTGTATTTTTGTTTGTTTTGTTTTGTTTTTAGCTTTTGAAATGTAACTTAAATTGATCTTTCAAGGAGACTTTGCTTTTTTTTAATCTCTCCTAAAATTAGAAAACAAAAAGCAAGTAGACATATACATGTTAAAGAATTGTTGCCAAGCCTTAATTCCATAGTTTATGTACTCTCCCTCAGTGACTTTTATAGAAAATATTATAATTTTCATCTTATTATATTCTCTTTAACATAAATTTTACTTTCCTTTTATTTGGATATATGATGATTTATATTTGTAACAAGCCTTTGGTTAAACTCATAACTTTTGCTTTCACAATTTTTCTTCAGTAATTTATTTATTTGTGATTAAACAAAAGTATACTAAATATTAATTTGGTTTCTTAATTCATGCTTAATTGTCTAGATGACATTTCATAAATAATTTATGCGTACTCTTCTTCATACAATTCTTTCATGATATATATTCATTAAACCAACTTTTTATGTAATTTTGGGACAGTATCACAGGTGGAAAAAGTGCTAGAGTCAGAAGAACTATGGTTAAATCTTTGGTGTATCTTTTGAAGTTATTATTGTCAATATTATCACTATGGTGTCTAAATGATGCTGTTGATCCTTGTTTTGATGGATTACATTTTATTTTTATTTATATGTCCTTATATTTATATGTCAGATATGTCATTTACCATTTCATTGGTAAATGAAACTAGTACACATTTGTTCTTCATGTTGTCATTATTACTATTATTGTTATGAAAGAGATAGTCATCAATATCACATATTCTGCAGTTACAGAAATAAGGTCTGTCTGTAAGGCCAGAGGAGTTTAGGAGTCAAATAAAAGTAACTATTTCGGGCTTCCCTGGTGGCGCAGTGGTTGAGAATCTGCCTGCTAATGCAGGGGACACGGGTTCACGCCCTGGTCTGGGAAGATCCCACATGCCACGGAGCAACTAGGCCCGTGAGCCACAACTACTGAGCCTGCGCGTCTGGAGCCTGTGCTCCGCAACAAGAGAGGCCGCGACAGTGAGAGGCCCACGCACCGCGATGAAGAGCGGTCCCCGCACCGCGATGAAGAGTGGCCCCCACTTGCCGCAACTAGAGAAAGCCCTCGCACGAACCGAAGACCCAACACAGCCAAAAATAAAAAAAAAAAAAAAAAAAAAAAAAAGTAACTATTTCAAGCAGTTATTATGTAGAGTATTAAGTAACAGAGAGAGCATGAAGAATGGGTCACTCTAGAATTGTAACTTGGAAGGCATAAGCAGTATTTAGTAAAAGAGCAAATGGTTGAAGTAATAAAGAATAAATCTCCTTATGACCACATGCTTGGATGACTTAAAATATCTGTACTGAAACCAGTCAACAAAATGTGATTGAAGGACAATTTCACAATGAAATATAATAAACATAATTCTTGATGTTCAATTCATGGTTTGATTGGATTAGATCATAGGAAATATGAGTCTTACACTTGTAAATTATAAAGAGATCAGTGAAAAGAGGCAACGGCTGGACCAAGATACCTTCCATTAAAGCAAATATTAAAGCAGGATGAACCAGATTATTAGTGAACAGAATTTCAAACAAATTAAGATCTGGCAATGTTAAGCAACATTATTTACTTGATTTTTAAAATTTCAGACATGCTGTTGCCTTAATCTATGATTTCTTAAAATATTAGTTATATACCATCAACTAGTTTACATACCTCATAGACCCTATTATTCTCCATTGCAGCACCCTTTTCATCTCTTTTACATTGCATTTGTTCTGGCTAATTTTTGCATTTCAACCAGACTGTACAATTTAAGTCCAGGGATTGTGTCTATCATTTGAATACCTAATGTGGTGCTTGATAATTTACAGCTATTCAAATATTAATTGTGTGAATGAATTGAACAATTTACTATTGATAATCTGAATATTACTTGCCATATACTCCACCCTACTAATATATTACTGCATACCTTATAGTCAAAATATATTTTATACAATTGTAACTTTGGTTTTTGCTATTCTTTATACAAACTTATAAAGAAACAAACATGATGACAAAACTTTCCTTAGCTATATACCCCGCAGGCACCTGACCAAAGATTTGAAAACTATAGATATTTAATGTTACTTATATACTATTTGGTGTGATATTTCAATTTTCCACTCTGCCAGATATTAGTACAGGGATTAATTATTGAAACCAACATCAACTATGATGCTCCAGCTGCTTTGGTACATTAAATACCAGATGCCTATAGGTGACTCCATTAGAAAGGATGGAAACACTTTCACTACAGCATCAGCTAAATGAAATTTGCATCCTTACTACCTTTAATTAGCATAATGTCTATTCTCTTTTTTTTAAACATCTTTATTGGAGTATAATTGGTTTACAATGGTGTGTTAGTTTCTGCTGGATAACAAAGTGAATCAACTTTAATTACAATAAATTTAACAACCACTCTGAGTTTTTATTATTTTCAGAAGATTAAGTGAAGGAAGAAGCTACTCAGTGTTTAGTATTTAAAAATTGTGCTATACAGAAATAATCTGACTCATGTAAAAGAGTGATTTTAAAACTAAAACTTTTCTTAGAAATTTGAATTTTAAAAAGTAAGTTTTGATGCCAAAATTTAGTCAATTTAGTCAATCTGATAATCACTTCTATTTTTTTGTCTTCAACTTTCAATAAACTGGTATACAGTCAATATTTTGTTTTACTGGATCTGGATAAAATTGTATTCTTTTTGCATAGTCTGATCCTAAGCACAAATAAAGAGGAATCAAACTGAGTTTCACAGTCAGTATTCAGTAAGTATAATATCTATTAATTAAATCCACATTTTATGTCTTCAGAACCAGAGACTGCTCAGATAAAGCAATCAGAATTGCTTTATTTGGCATTAAAAAATCTACATAAGTGTCTGAATTATCTTTTTTTTTACAATTCTATTGACCCTAACTTTGCCTTACAATATTCTTTTTTATTGTTTTTTAATCTTGAGCTACTGTCATTTTTCAGTAGCAGACACAAGGGTGATGTTTTAATTTATTTATTTATTTTTGGTTGTGTTGGATCTTCGTTTCTTTGCGAGGGCTTTCTCTAGTTGCAGCAAGTGGGGGCCACTCTTCATCGCGGTGCGCGGGCCTCTCACTATCGCGGCCTCTCTTGTTGCGGAGCACAGGCTCCAGACGCGCAGGCTCAGTAGTTGTGGCTCACGGGCGTAGTTGCTCCGCGGCATGTGGGATCTTCCCAGACCAGGGCTCGAACCCGTGTCCCCTGCATTGGCAGGCAGATTCTCAACCACTGCGCCACCAGGGAAGCCCAACCTTATAATACTCTTTATAGCAGTTTCTCAAGCTATCAAATTTATACAGGTTGTCATTACCACATTTTTACTGATAGGCAAACTGAAAATCAGTGTTTTATTTAAGTGATTTACTTAGATTTTGCACAGTGATTTACTCAAAGATATGAAGGGACTGGATAAGAACCGTATCATCCTCGCTCCCCTACCTCTAATATTTTTCTAGTAAATAAACTTTGAAAGACCTTAAAAAACTAACTCAACTAGATTTTGGTGGTTTGTTTAAAATACATCATAACTGGTATGTACAATAGTGATACTGTCAAATTGTCTAATTTGATTTGGGAGAACATGTATGATAATGAGTCAAAAGTGAATAGATCAACTTTAATCTTGTAGCAGAAGAGAAAAGGCAAGCGGATTTGAATTTTTTCATGGCATTCTGGGGAATATACTCTCTGATCCTGAGAGCATCTTGCCAGACGACTGGACTAAGATCTAATACACTGGTTATAATTGCCAATACATTGTACAAAGCCAATATGAAAAAGATATTAGAAAATAAAGAGAATGCCTCCAAAACACTTTTCCCAGAACTTGAACTTATGACCTCAAAATCACAGAGAACTTAATGGGTATACATATGTGAAACTTCTCCAAAATGAGGCATTAGTGACTCCAAGGCTTGAACAGTTAGATCCCTCCCTGCTTGCTAATCTAGCACCCTTATAGTCCAAACTACCCTAACTGGCGTGCTCTCTTAGGGTCAGGTTAGACTTCATCTCTTCCAAGAAATCTTCCCTGACCTACAGCATGTTTCATTCTCTTTTGAGCTACCCTACCAAACTGTTTCTCTGTAGCACGGCTTTTATCACATAATATTGGCCTTTTTTTCCTTAAAAGTAGTAGCTGAGACCCATAATAGTTCAGTTTCTGGCCTATGGTAGACATTCAGTACATGTTCCCTAAAAGAATGACTAAGCGATTAAATGAATTAATTTATTCAGAAGAAAAAAAATTTTAAGTGTGAGAATGAGTTACTTAGTCTATATTTGGGGGATATATATGTCAACCAGTTCAGAATTAAGATAAGATCCAATTGCCTCAGATTCTAAATTAGAAAATAACTCAGAAGGTTCTGGAGATTCTTAAGACCCAGATGTGGACATAAAATTTGATAGAGTAGGAGAAAAAATCTTTGAAACTCACTTAGGGTATTGACATGACCAACTTCAAAGAATAAAAGGACCCCCAAAGCTGGGGGTTTTCTGTAGAGAAAATCTGGAATTCAGATGTAGAGATAGGTAAACCCAGGAGGACTTCTGTAAAGACAAATGATATATCAATATTTTAAATTGCTTCTTTAGGTTTAGGATCAATTTCATACTTAACCTTTCAGAGAAAACTGTTGGAAACAGCCCAAGCATCTGAAAGTAACTATAGTTTCATGCGATTAAATACAGAAATATACTTAAATCTAATATAAAAATTTAAATATATATCCTCATGTATGTATATATTATGAACTCAATACTGGAGTGATGTTTACTTGTTCTTTTTGTGTTTTTTTTTAAGCTGTTCTGTCTGTTCTGTCTGTTGTATCAACATACCATTAGAAAAGCAAAAGGAAAGAGTCAAACTGGTGCTCTCTCTCCTAGAATTAGGATTAAATGTCTAAGGGTTTCTCTAAACCAAATGAAGTCATTGTTTACACATTAATCATAGCTGGTATGCCAAAGAATTACCAGGAATTACCACTGGTATCCTAAAATTTCACTGGAAAACTATTATAATAAAAAATATTTGTATAAATCATTATTTCTATTATGAAGCAAGTCTGAGGTTCATATCTATTGTGACGTATAATTTCATATAATTAAAGTTTATAAATTTTCACTTTTAGTACATTTTGAAACACTTTGGGTACAATGGGTTTTGTCTATCAGTCTTTTATTTTCCTCTGAAGTGAGCACTAAATATTGAAAACATTGCTTTGTTTTTAAAATCATATGCTATTTAGTTATGAAATTTAATATTTGAACTGTATTTTAGATCTCTCCAAATACCAGAATATGACACCATCACAATTATTTATGATAAAAATGTATACATTAAATGAAATGGAAAAACACTGAACTAGGTTAGCTAAAGTTATATAATGGAAATAAGTCACCAAGCTAGAAAAATGAGACAAAATAAATAAAACACATTTGGAAAATGGATCTTTGATCAAGTGCTAAAAGCAGTCATTTTAATTTCTTCAGAGAAAACAAAACTGATTTGAGATGGTTCAGAATGTATTTACCCTACAATTTACTTTATAATTTAAAAGCATTTGAGGGTGATTTATGATAGAATCTGTGATCCGTAGCAAAATTGAAAGTTTAAGATTTGACGTTTTCCTGCTTAAACTCTTTCATACCACTAACTCATTTATGTAGCACTTATTGTCACATCCTATGGTAGGTTCATTACACTCATAATGATAACAGGTAGGCGTTTTTATCCCAATTGCATAGGGAAAAAAGTGAGTTTCAGAGAAATTGGGTAACTTTCCCAAGGTAGCATGTTTAATACATGGGAGAGTTAGAATTTGAATGTAGGAAATTTTGGCTTCAAACTTAAGGCCCTTCTCTCTCTACCAAACTGCTTTTCTGTTCAGTATCATACCTTACTATTTTTCATTCCCAGCTCACTTTCTACTAAAGCAGTATAAAAATAGACCAGTTTTCTGAAAATTCCATGATGTTTCATATCTACTCTCTCTCTATACCTTTCATACATTACTCGTTTTCTCTGTCTTTTTTTTTTTTTTTTTTTTTTTAGTTTATATTGAAGTTCCTTCTACTTTTAAATACCTGGTAAACTATTTTTCTTAAAAAGTATCATCATATTATAGATTCCCCCTAAATCCCTTCCAGACCAACACCATTCTCCTTAAAGGGTCATTTGCTCTCTATTTAACCTTTGTACCTTCTATGTTCTCTGTACTTAGTATGTATGCAATTGTTGTATATTTATATGTATATATACATTTTCTAATGTGTTGGCTTCTTCAGAGATTATGCCATAGTATACTTGTATATGAATTCCTAGTGCCTAGAACATTGTCTGGTACATAATAGGTGCTGAATAAATATTGAACTAAAATAAAAGGCATTAGCTTTTTTCACAATCCTGTTTATAAAGGCAAGAGGCCAAATCTGGATGGATGATGAGAATATCATTGTTTTTAGCCTTAGATGACTGGAATTATGAGTAGAATATTTTAAATTTGGATATTTTATAAAAGGATACTAAACTTGAAATCAGAAGACCTAAATAAATTCTTTCTTTTTCATGTACAAGCAATGAGAAATTAGGCATTTCATTTCTCTCTATGCTTTAATTATCCTCTAAAATGTGGCTTATACAACTCTTTTTATATCACATAGTTATTTTGAGGAATCAAATGAAAATGGAATAATGCATATGATAACACTTCCAAACTGCAAACCATTAAATGTGATGTTCCTTTTATTATGTCAGAGAGAGAAAGTGACCTAAGGAAGATTAGCAAAATATAGTAGGTCTGCCAGTCTAGTGATTTAGTAGAGTTAGGTGCCGTGGACTATTTTAACTGAATTTGTGGGTAAGTCTTCCAAACATTCAAAGATGAAATTTGTCATCAGTGAACTGTAGTTAACCCAAGATGTAGTTGTGAGTGGCATGCTATAGGCTAAATTTAGTCTTCATCTGTTTAGGAATTACATTTGAAATTAAAATGAAATATAGAAATCATGAATGTTGAAGTTATTATCTCTCCACTTCCAAAACTGTTCCATCAAAAAGTAATGAAGTTTTTGAGAAAAGTAAAAAAAATGTAGTTAGAATAATTTAGGATTACTCTATACCATATCCTCTTGTGGCTATTCAGAATCACACATTTAATTTAAATATTTGTTCCTTTATAAGTTTAGTATTTTCAGAAATTATCAGCTTTATTTTCAGCAATTTCAACCCAAGTTACTATTTTACAAAAAGTTCTTTGGGAAAAATCTGTCCTAGATATTTTTAACAAATGAATAGGGAAGTAAAAGAAGAGGGACCCCAGATTTGAAGATCAAGAGTAACTGAAAATTTGTCTCCAGCTAGATATTCAAATTAAGAAGGAGGAAATAGTAAGATCTCTACTTAGAATTGTTGCACTGAGGATGCTTCATTTTTTAGAGCAGTAATGAAAGTAGCCAAGTGTTCTGTCAGTCAAGTGTATTCAGCAGAGTCATCTCAAGTTCTAAGCGAGCCAAGAGCCATACATTTTGTGAATATATTCTTATTTTGATTACTGCTTTCCTAATGGATGAAAAGAAGCTGTATGCTGGTATACAGTGGTACTTTAGGGGCTAAGAGAGAGCACATTTTTGCACAGCCAATATTGAATAAAGATATGTACCCTCAGGGAATAGCTTTGTTACATATTAATCCAAAAGTAAGCAAAGACTGTCAATACCTCTTTAAAAGCAGAATTAATTCATGATTAATTATGGAATTAATTAATTCCAAATTATGGAATTCTTATCTGTCATTTACAAGAAAACCCATGAGCAAGCACTATTCTTAGACTTGAAAAAAATGCAGTTGATATTAAAACAAGACAATTCAGAAGTCTAATATTTAGGTAAAATATTCAGATTCTATGCCTACAATAAGCTTGAAAACTTATTAGACAAGGTGACATGACATTGAGTACTTCTGCAAAATCCAGTTTGAGAAATATTATAAACTACTATTTGGAGATTTATATTATTTATAATCAATTTTATAGATGAAAAACATACTTTGATTTAGACTTTGTATGATTTTCTAAAGGAATTGAAAACCTGTTGAAGGATAAAGGAAAACATCTGGATAAAAGAGAAAGACTGAGAATAGACGCTGCAAAAAATTAAAATAATTCTAAGCTTTGAGGAAAGTTCTAGAAGGAATGATTAAAGAAATACCATCTTGAAAAATAATGGTAATCATTAAATATAGACAAGATTTTATTTAAAACACATTATGGTAATATGACACAAGTTGAATAATAAGAGTAATGCACATGTTCACTTATAAATATTCATTGGTGTCCATTATTCCAAGAACTTTCTTAGCTTCTGTGAACACAAGTATAAAACAAAAACAAAGAAATTGAAATCTTTGTCCTCATGGGGTTTACATTCTAGCTAGGGGGAGTAATTGACAAATAACTAAAACATAAAAACAAAGAAAAATAGAAGGTTGTAAGGCATGCCTGGGGTGATGGAAGTTGTAATTTAAATAGGGTAACTGTGGAAACCCTACTGAAAAGAGGGTTTTAAAGAACTGAAGGAAGAGAGAAAGGAATTGAGGTAGATATCTAGGAGAAGACCATTAGAAAGGACTCATACTTGTACTTTACCTTGATTTTAGTGCTGCTTTCAATAAGGTCTCATATAAAGTTTAGATATTTAAGATGATTAAATGGTTATAATTATAAATGAAAAATATACTCTTAAAGTGTTAATGAAATGATGTCAGCTTGTAGTAAAGTGCATACCAAAGATTCTGCCCTCCAATCTGTACTCTTCAGTAGTCAATAATTGAAATCAGGATATAGGAAACATACTTCTCAAATATGTAGACAAGTAAAAAATGGTAAGATTAGTTAATCCTGCATGGATAAATTTCTAAAGAAAATTTGTCTACACCAACAGAAATGAACTTGGCAAACATGAATATTAGATCTTATATTGGGTGAGAGAATCAGTTTTATAAGTGCAGGATTATTGAGACCTGGCTAAACAGAAACTTTATTTAAAATAATAGAAATTTTTGATTGACCACAAGCTCAATCTCCTACAGAGTTCATACTGGGGTAAAAGATAGTTATATTAAATTAGGATTTGCTCTACTAAAGAAAATAATTCAGTCATTGTTTTTTGTAGTGTTTATTATGTCAGAAACAGTATGTTCAATGTTAAGAAAGATATTGTAAGGGATCACTAAAATATTGATGTTAATCTAGAAAGGAACAGTAACCCTAGAGGAAGATTTAAAACTTTACATATGGTCTCCCACATACATTTAATACAGATAGTAGTCTTGATTTAGAATCTCAGAAAAATGTCCATTTCCTCAATGGTCTTTTTAGGCTGGTCAGGAGAGAGGTATTTATGCCATTCAGTTCTAGACATTGCTTTTAATTAATAAATTGGGATTTGCTAGACAAGCCCAGTAGGAAAAGGGTTGTGAAAATTTATCTCCACACATAAGGCATTGTTTTGGGAAAAGGTGTGGAAGTAAGACAATGAAGATCACTAAGAGAGGACTTTGAGGTGATAATTCAAGGAAAAATAAAGAAAACAAGTAAATCTGGGTGGAAGATTGCATAAGAACACCTTGGAGACTATTTTTAATTTTTTTAAAAAAATTATCTATTTTTAGCTGTGTTGTGTCTTCGTTGCTGCATGCGGGTTTTCTCTAGTTGTGGGGAGCTGGGGCTACTCTTCCTTGTGGTGCACAGGCTTCTCATTGCAGTGGCTTCTCTTTGTTGTGGAGCACGGGCTCTAGGCGCACAGGCTTCAGTAGTTGTGGCACGCAGGTTCAGAAGTTGTGGCACACGGGCTTAGTTGCTCCACGGCATGTGGGATCTTCCCAGAACAGGGCTCAAACCCGTGTCTCCTGTACTGGCAGGCGGATTCTTAACCACTACGCCACCAGGGAAGTTCCTATTTTTAATTTTTAAAGTAAAGATTTCAACTGAATTCATGGTAAAATGGAAAATTATTACAGAACTTTCAGGAATGGCGTGAAGTCCAACAATGAGTAGCAAACTGAAGAAAAAAGTTGCAGATTTCCATGTCTAGAAAGGGCCCCATGGAAAGAAACTACAAGCAGTCTCTAGATGCCTGGCTGATGGTCATGAAGAAAGCAGAGACCTCAGTCCTACAATCACAAGAAATAAATTCAGCCAACAACCTGAGGGACCTTGAAGTGGATTATTCCCTGGTCTAGATTTCAGATGGTTGTGACTTTGTTAAATTAACATTTGTTAGGTAGAGCCCTGGGGTGTTGATAATGAACCATGGGTCAACAAAAGACTACAAGGGAAAGTGAAATAGAGAAGTTTATTATTTACAGGTTCTGGAGAAGGTACACAGCACACCTCCAGGGGCCATAAAGGGAGGTCAAGGCAGGGTGCAGGCAGAGGGAGCACCTCAGGCCCTGGGGCACACACTCTGTCAGGGTCCATGGGGTGGAGTGTTTTGGGGTTCCCCTGCTAAGGCTGGAATAGTCACCTCAAACCAAAAAGAGTGGCATTTTGGTAAGCTTTGATAGGGCTTTATCAAAGGAGTGGACAAGGGGATCTCCTGGGAGATGGGGTAGAGTTCTTACCACAAAGAAATCTGGGGAGTTTATCAGGAACTTACAATTACTTGGGACTCTGGGGGCTGTTAGCTAAGGTATGTGCTCCAGGGAGGGGCTTATATCAGTTCAAGGTCCCTGCAGGCCACTTCGCCACAAAAATGGATGCCAAAGTAGCAATATCATGGAGTAGCTGAGCTAAACTCTCAACATAGATTATACTGCAGCCTGATGGAAGTCTTGATATCAATCTTGGTCTAGCTTCCAGATTGCTGTGACTAAGCTGAGAAAAAGACCCAACTAAACTATGCCTGTACACCTGACCATGGAAGCTATGAGAGAATAACCATGTGTTGTTGTTTTAAGCTTCTAAATTTGTGGTAATTTTTTAATTTAGCAGTGGAAATACAAGCCATTCAAACAATTTTAATAGCAAGGTAGTGTGGTGTAGTTATATAGCCTATGTCAAACCAAATAAAATTGCCTTAGCCAGAGAAGAAAAGATTTAGAGATGGACATGTGAATCAAGCCGAGTTGATCAAAATTCTCTTTAAGATATTTTTGCTAGAGCAGATAGATGTTTTTCTGCTAAGGCTTTCTATGCCAGTCATCATGCTACCTGCAAAGAGAGAAAATCTGAAAATATTATATTTCATCTATATAGCTATGTATAAAGAGCTTCTGATCAGTTGCACACCTTATAATTCCATAGCTGCATAAGAAATATGATTTGCCAATGAAAGAGTAATGCCTAATACAAAGACTAAATATTGGGCCTCTTATCCTGTCGTAGTATATCCTTCCTAATCACTAAATTCTGGCTGACTGTATATCTATATATATATGCTATTTACCAAACACATCACTTATACTTTTGTATCTTTGCTCACAGTTTGTTTCACTGAAATGTACTCCCCTTTTTATATCCAATCTTATCCATTCTCCAATGATCTGAGTTGAACTTGCCTGTCAAGAGAATGTCTTTACTTCAAAATAAATTCTTAGAATAATTTTACCTTGGTCATGCAAATTAAATTCCTCTTTTGGAATTTAGTAAAAATGTTTCTGTGACTTAGTTGCATGATCATTTTTTTATAACTTCTCCAAGCTTATTTGAAATGAATGTATTTTCTGTTTATAGGCTTTCTTTTTTAAAAAAATCATTTCTAACTACTGTTTATGGGCTTTCAGTTCTAATGTAAAACTTATCATCATTTAAATTTAAAAAATATCATTTTGTAACTAATGCTGATATTTTTTAAGGGATTAAATTTGAAATACGTTTAAATACGTGATTATAAATAATAGTTTTAAACAAATGAAATGTTACCATCTTGGCTTTCGAGAATGAAGAATCTACCATCAACTATGCTACTGGAATGGAGTGTAGATACCTCTTCTCCCTTTCGCTACTCACTACACTCTGATACTGATCAGGATCCTGGGACACAGGTATTGAACTCATAATGTACTCTCAGAATTCTGAATAAAACATTGAGTTTGACAAGTTTGAGATGTAGCTAACAATCTATACATCTCATAGTTTCATACTTGTATAAATTTCTTCAGTCTCTAGACTGTAAATACCATTCTGGGGCAGGGATATGATATATACCTTGGTATACTCGTCCTCTCAGCTGTGACCCAGCAATAAGCACTTTGTTTTTACTCAGCACAACTTTGGTACTGAAAGGGAACTAAGGAAGCAGTCGGAACAGCTCAGAACTGAAGCCTGGTAAAAATGCTTCCTCTTGGCGGCAGCATATGGTGCTTGCCATGAAATTAATAATAACAGTGAACTAATCTGCTGAGGAATAGGACAGAAATGAAAAAGTTATGCGATGACAGCTTTGTAATGCACATGCATACTGATATTTTAAAATCAAAGTTGAAGACCTTACTTGACTGACATGTTTAACTTTACTCTGAAGTATGCTCTGTAAAGGTAAGAACTTTGTAGATAGTGTTCACTCATCTATCCTCAACATCTATTCTTGGCATGTATTAGTGATTAATATTGATTAAATGGATTAATGGATCAATTATTACATCAATGATTTGAAATATGAATTTGAAGATAAGTTGCTGAATATGTGTTCCTTGTTACCTGAACTTCTGGATGTCATTTAAAGCAACAAAACCCAATTTGAAGAGCATCTACTTATATTTATTTGAAAAAACTCTAGGTTTATATTAAGAAAGGTTCACTCTTTACCCCTGAATTCTGACATTTTTATATCTACGTTCCACTTAGTCTTCAAACGTAACGTGTCCAGTCTTAAGATCATCATATTTTGCTCAAAATAGTTTGTCCCTCTTGTCTTCCTCATACTGTTGAGGCACTACAATTTTTCTAGCCATCATAACCTGCAAACGTAAGGTAATTTTCAAATGTCTTCTTGCTCCATCATATCTGATTAATTGTCTTAGACTTTGAGTACCTTGTTAAACACATTTATTTTGATAACAACCCAATTACACATGGTAGAACTCAGTCTACAGATGGGAAGATGGTGAGTGACTTCCCCAAGAAATGTTTAAGTAACCATTATTCAGGCCCAGATTTATTTCCACTTTCCTCATTAACTCTTTCTATAGCATTCATTCTCATATTTTACTTTTTTTCTGTTATCCAGTAATGCACATGTCCTATATTTTACATCTGGTGTTGTAGTTGAATTGTTTCACTTGTGCTTACATTTCCTCAGAAATAGTAAGCTCTTTGGTGTCTCAGACTAAGGGCTCTCTCTGGCCACCCCTGAAAAGTGAATAACTGGAGCATTTCCTTTTGCTACATTCTTTGGGGGCAATTACCACTCTCATTTTGAAGCAGCCCCTGATCATAGAGAAATCCCTAGTAGGTGTTTGTAAGGTTCTATTTTAAGTTTTTCCAGTGCAGTGAATATGTACTTCAAGAATAGTTCTAGCTATTAGACTGAGGTACATTATCACTAATCCCCATGAACTCACAGTTAAAGTGAAAAACATGCAAGGAAATGGCAATTTCAAGAGAATCTGATAGATATATACCATGGGTCCTATGATATCTATAAGGAATACCAAACCTAATGTGGAAATGTCTTGAAAGCCTTTTGGCAGGGGGAGGGACTCATTTTTATTGAGATGAATTCATGCAACAAAAAATTCACCATTTTAACTGTAGAATTCAATGGTGTGTAGTAAATTCACAAAGTTGCGCAACTATCACCGTTATCTAATTCCAGAAAATTTTAATCACCCCCAAGGAAACTCCATACCCATTAAGGAGCCATTGCTCATTTTCCCCTCCCTCTCCCCCCTAGGAAACCAAAATCTATTTTTTGTCTCAATGGATTTGCTTAATCTGGACATTTCATATAAATAGAAACATACAAATATATTAATCTTTGTCTAGTAAGCTCAGTGTTCGAGCTTCCTTAGGGACAGTTTCTATCTATTGCTTTTTTCTCTTCTGCATATGGGTCATACTTTCTTGTTTATTTGTAGGCATCATATTGTAGAAAACTTATCATTTTTAATATGATAATGTGACAACTCTGGAAATCAGATAATGCCCCCATCCCACTATATTTTTATTTCTTAGGACCCCATTTATACCCAGAGTTTCTTTTATCACTTATATACACCTATATAATTTATATACAATTTATATATTGAATACATTGAATACAATTCTGAATAATTAATTTTGTAAAGTCTTTATTCTTTGTCATGTGTGGCCACTAGTTCCTCTATTTGGGTGGTTTAGTGGTGAGATTTGCTTAAATACCTAGAAACAATAAACTCCCAGTCTGCTGATGGCCTCTGCATGTTGGGCACGCCTTCAACACTCAGCCAGGCAGTTTACAACTCTTCCTTAATCTGTACTTCCTCCCCATGTAGAGCATAAAGGTCAGTCAGAGGTGACAGTTTAGAGCCTTCTTTCTTTCTTGAGCATGTGCCCTACTCTGGGAATTCATATTGCCTTCTAGATTCCCAAGAATAACTTGGAGCTTTTAAAAACACTTATTACCTAAAGCATCTCATTCCCCAGGCTTTTCTCCCAAGCGTTTTGTTTAGTCAGTGATTTGTTCCAAATGTTATTCATTGTCCCAGACAGCAATGGCTATTACATCTCCCTATAAAGTTTTTGACAAATGCCCCAGATAGCTTCAGCACTGGGAGAGTTCCTATTGGGCAAGACAAAGGCAAACCCTTTGGAACTGGTCATCTAGGGAGCCACTAAACAGGTCAAACAAACCATAATTTTGTTCCATCTGGTACTGGTACCTGAACAAGGGTTTTGGGTTGTTATCTTCAAAGACATTGCATAACTGGGGAATGTGAAGTAGAAACAGGGTAGGTTAAAATGCCACAAGGTTCTTTCCAAGATTCAGATGGCTTTTATTACTTAACTATTACCCTCATTGCTGCAAGCTTTTTATAATTTTCCCAAGTTCCATAAAGGTTGATTCTGACAGTTTTTACACATTTTTCATTGCCTTTATGGAAGGATGCATTTCGGGATTTCTTTGCCATTTTTACTCACAGCACTAGAAAAACTTTTATAATAATGTTACAACTAAGCTGGATTTGAACCAGCAGGAATTAGGTAGGAAAGGTAAGAGAAACAAACCAGGTAGAGAGAACATTGTGTTAAAAGGCCCAGAAGCAAAGGAGAATGGTGTGTGCTGGGAAATGGCCCTAATTCTGCGAGGCTAAGTGATAGGGTGCAATTAAAAGTAAAAAGACATGCATTTTACAGGAGATAGGATGGAGACTGAGAGCTCCTTATGCCATAATACAATATTTGGACTTAATTTGGGCAATGTGGACTTAATCATTTAATGCAGATTTGTTAAATCATTTCTGTAAACATTGCAGAGGATGGATAGCTTGAGAATAAACTTAGGCAAGGAATCTAGTAAAGAGGCTAATATAAAAGTCAAAAACATAAGAGATGATGAACCAAATTAAGGATGTGACTGTTGAAATGGAGAGAATGTTTACATATTTAGTACTTAGAGACTAAGGCACCTAGGAGCTAAAATATATAAATATTGATCTCCAGTTGTTTCATTGAATGGGGAGAGGGAAAGCATGACAACAAGAAGGACGGGTGGGGAAAATGTCTAGAATGATTCCGATATTTTGGCTTTGGAAACATGAGAGGAAACTGATACCATTCACTGCAATTAAGAATACTGACCATGACTGATGAACCTAGTGGCAGGGCAGGAATAAAGACGTAGACATAGAAAATGAACTTGAGGACACAGCGGCGAGGGGGAAGCTGGGGCGAAGTAAGAGTAGCATCGACATATATACACTACCGAATGTAAAATAGTTAGCTAGTGGGAAGCAGCAGCATAGCACAGGGAGATCAGCTCGGTGCTTTGCGATGACCTAGAGAGGTGGGATAGGGAGGGTGGGAGGGAGGCTCAAGAGGGAGGGGATATGGGGATATATGTATGAATATGGTTGATTCACTTTGTTGTACAACAGAAACTAACACAGTATTGTGAAGCAATTATACTCCAATAAAGGTCTATTAAAAAAAAAAAGTACTGACCATGAAGTGAATTTGGAGAAGGAAAACTAAATAAATTCAGTTTAGACATTATGAAATCAAGTTGTCCATGACATAAAAGGCCATATTCAACAGGCATTTAGAGACACAGGTTTGGTTCTCAAGTGGAAATTTGGCGCTGCTGATGCAGATATGGGACAGCCAAAGGTGTATGGAAGTGATAAAAGAGACTCTGGGTATAAATGGGGTCCTAAGAAATAAAAATATAGGGAAAAAAGATGGTTAAGTCTACCCTAGGAGTCTTTAACAATTTAATAGACAATTTATTAATAGTATTTCTACTGAAATTACATCATACACTGAGTCAATGAAAAAGATTATTCACACTAATGAACTGAATGAAGTTTAAACCACTCTTTCTTAGGTGTGTACCTTAACTTTACTACTAGAGAAGTTTTCTTATAGTCGATCCAAAAAATTTTCTGATGGAAGACTAAGTCTGGAGGGAAAACTTGGTTCTAATAGTATAGAATCCAAAGTTATCATTTATATTGTAGAACAGTAAGCGATCTCGGGATCAACATTGTTTTTAATCTAGGTCATCAATATGAGTTTTTTTTTTTTTTTGGTTTTTGAATTTGTTTTTTAATATCATCAGCTGCAAGAAAACCTCTTCTAAGAAAATAAGCTAAGAGAATCCCAAAATATAATCAGGGAGAAAAATAAAATTGCTCTTGGGAAATCTGAGGTATAGTTATATCACCCGACATTAGCCTTATTCCCAAACTTAATCTATCCCAACATTAGAGATTTAAGAAACATAGCTATATCCAAAGAAATAGCCCATGTTTTGACAAGTAAGTAATTAATGATTTCTTCCTATTTTAATATTAGTTATTTGTGGATAGGGGCTCCACTTTAGATTTTTTTAAAAAATTGACATAATTAAATAGAGTAATATCACATATATAATACAAAATATTCTATATTGGAAAACAAACATATTACTTGTATTTTTAAAAGATTGCAATAATCATTCACAGTCACTGTTCAAAATGGGCAGCATCTGAATTTCTAATAAAGAGTTAACTAAGTTATTCAGAAAAAGATTATTTCAGTAAGAGTAGCTCCATTCATACAATGAGAATTTTTCAGTAAACATTTCATATATGGGTGGATATGGGTAGTATATGTGAGGGGCAACAAACATATCCAGAAAGGTACAGATAGCAAATATTTTAGGCTTTGCAGTTCATATCATCTTTCATAGCTACTCAAATCAGTCCTTGTAGTGTAAAAACAGCCATAGCCAATACATAAATGAATGAGCATGGATGTGTTAAAAACAAACAAACAAACTTATTTACACTAAAATTTGATTTCCTATAATTTTTATGTGTCACACAATATCATAATTTTGATTCTTTTCAGTATTGGGGATGAAAAATACTTCCTTACCTCAACATGCAAAATGAACCAAAACAGACAGAAGGTCACATTCGTCATTTGGGCTATCCTTTGCTGACCCCTGGTCTAGAACCTAAAATTGACATGATTATTTCCTCACACTCTATACATATAAGCAGTTTATATACAGACTAAGATCAACTTTTCTGGACTCTGAAAAACCTAAGGCTGGAACAGTGTGATTTTTTTCTTCATCATCATTCTATTCCTTGTATTTGACATAGAATAATAGATTTTTTTTGTTGTTCTTATTGTGCTTCATAGGCTCAGAAAACGTTTTTTTGGAGTGACTGCATACATGTATGACTGAATGAAAATAATTAACAGCATTTCTATTCTGGCAGGGCACTAGAAAGAGCCAGAATGACTCAGTTTTCTTTTCCCAGCATTTTTATGTAGCCGCATTATAAGCAGCCCAGTCTCTTCACTGGTATTGACTTAACCCACAGTGTGTAAGGATAAACAGTTTTGAAAATTCCATACCCATTGCAGTGGTCCACAAAAGAGCATTACAACAGAGTTTATCATAGAATAAAGAAAGCACATTATTGGTTACACGCTTGCAAAGCTTAGGCATTTAAAGACTTGAGTGTTTTATAACTATAAAGCAGAATTATTTTAAATGTCATTATTTAATAAATATATATAAAATAAAATAACTATTAATTTTAATTTTTGATGATAATAGTGGTCTAAATACTTCAAAATTTGTTTTCCTTGCACCACATATTTAGTTGTGTTTTCCAGCTATTTAATTTTCCAGTTGGAAATAGTTTTTTAACAGAGCTTGATATATTATAGCATAATGGTTGAGAGCATGGGGTCTGCAATTAAACTAATTAACTACACTCCTTACTAAGCATGTGACCTTGCACAATTTACTTATCTGTGATTTATTTTCCTCTTTTTGCCTGGAGATAAAAATTCCTAGCTCATAGGATGTTGATATTTAAAAGATTTAATATGTGCAAATTGCTTATAACAGTTTCTGGTACAGTTTTTGAAACATATTAAGAACTTACTACATGTGAACTTTTAACATATATTTAAATTAGACAATAAAATATCATAAACACTTTTTTTAGTTATCTCTTTCATCCTATCCAGCAAATATAATGTAGGAGAAAATAATTTGGAGACATTAAGGAAGATTTCAGACAAGTTGATTAATGCATTAAGAGTATATATTTTTAAAATAAATTTATTTATTTATTTATTTATGGCTGCAATGGGTCTTCGTTGCTGCACGCAGGCTTTCTCTAGTTGCGGCCAGCGGGAGCTACTCTTCGTTGCGGTGCGCGGGCTTCTTACTGTGGTGGCTTCTCTTGTTGCAGAGCGTGGGCTCTAGGTGCTCAGGCTTCAGTAGTTGTGGCACACGGGCTTAGTTGCTCCGCAGCATGTGGGATCTTCCCAGCCCAGGGCTTGAACCCCGTGTTCCCTTCATTGGCAGGCGGATTCTTAACGACTGCACAACCAGGGAAGCCCAAGAATATATATATTTTTTAATCATACAAGTAAGTGGCGTTGAAAATCAGAACTGAAGGAAACCTCCTACCATCAGAAAGCAGCTAAAGGCACTGTGGAATTTTACCCCGGATCAGAGGAAAAACAGATTTCTTTTCCTTTTAGAAGGACATACTCATATCCATCCATGGACATGCATTTGTTTGTATCAAGTTTCTTTTACCTTCAGTTATTTTAAGTTAGAAGGAACATTTGTCTCCTTTTGATGTGAAAAAAAATTCCCGTTTGGGTTAAGACTGCCTCTTCCTTAGCTGCAGAAGCATATTAATGAGAACAGTATTTATAAAAATGTAAATTATATCACTATCACTGTATTTAACATGTGTAGTGATTTCAAAAGTGGATAGAATGAATACACTAAGATGTCAAAATGGAAATAAAAGGGGAAAAATGAATTTTCATTAGAAATTATGACATTATATCTTTAATTTATTGATGAACATTTATTGTAAAGAAATATACAGTTTGTTTGGAACCTTTCAGAAGAGGCATCTTCATAAAAAGTAAATAATCCCTGAATATCTTCATATAGAGCTGGGTGGATGTTGTTGTTTGACAGTGTGTTGCTGTAGCTGTTGCCATTGTTCTTAAATGATTATGTTTCTTAGTGTACACTGGTTTTCAGTGTCTAAGATAAAGACTGTACCGTCTCCAAGGTAAATCTCTCCCAGTATCCTAAAATTTGTTTCTATTTTATAATTTTGAAAATTCCAACACATACATTCCAAAATCAAACAATATTTTTTCATCAAAGGCACAATCAAATTTTATCTGTTAATTAATCTCATCAGAGATAAATTTTTGACAGTTATATTTTCAGTGAGAGCATATGATTCCAACTCCCAACCAAAGAACTATTAATTTATATTAGCTTGTCTATACTGAGATCCATACCATTGCCTTACCACTTGCCTACCTTTCCCCAACACCCAAATAACCATAATTTTTATTACATTCTTTTTATATTTTCATCAATTGATAGGTATACCTAAAATTATTTAGTGTTAGTCATTTTTTCAACTTCAAAAAACTGATGCCATAATGTACACTATTGTCTTATTTTTTGCTTATCTGCTTATCTTAGTCATTATTTCACCAGTCACATTCCTGTTGTTACATGAGAGAGAGAGAGGTAGAGGGAGAGAATATTGTCTGCTTTTTCTATTTTTCTCTTAAAAATATTTGTTAGTCTGTTTTGTTTGACTGGTCAGTTTTGTTAGAGGATACCAAAAGCTCAGCTTGATACAAGAACATTCAAATAAAATCATGTGTGCTTTTAATTTAGAGATACATTTTATTTAAAATTAAATTATTAATTATAATATTAATTATAATTAATTATTTTATTAGCATTACAATCCTGAATTTAATATGTTGTGCATAAAATATTTTAAAATAACTCCATTATTTCTCAATTTACATTTTATACCTTAATGTAAAATACTAAGACTGCTCAGGTACATGATTCATGTAATCAAGTAGTCTTTTGCCAACACAGGTCCAATGACAGATGTTTATAACAGAGTATTTCTCAAAGTTAGGGCACATAAATAAAATCTGGAGGATTATTTTAAAAAAGAATATTTATGGACTTAATTTTTAGAGATTCATTTTTAGTAGGTCTGGATTAGAGTTGAACATTAGACTTGTGATGGTCAATCTAGATGCTATTAATGCAGATTGTCTACCCATTCTACTTTGAAAAGCATTGTGACTAGTCCCTTTTCTGGACTTGCTATAGTTTCTTGTATCTTTGATGAGGAATGTAGTACATACTTCAGTACTGTAATCTATTTTCCTGGTAAGGAAAAACCTAATTTTATCAACGGTCAGAAAAAGGTTTTTGTTTTTGTTCTTCTCTGATGTTAATTAAATTTTATTTTGTAGGGAAAATATTAGGCATGTTAATTTTTAAGGAATAATCTAAATACCATCTGTTTCTTTCTTAGATATCAAAATATACTTAGAATTCTTCATTAGTTGCTGATTTTTTCTTGAGTTTATTGTGTTTGTCCATATATCTACTATTTTTATGGAATCATTCACATTGTTTTTTTTAAGATTTTTTTTTTATGTGGACCATTTTTTTAAAGTCTTTATTGAATTTGTTACATTATTGCTTCTGTTTTATGTTTTGGTTTTTTTGGCCACGAGGCAGTTGGGATCTTAGCTCCCCGACCAGGGATCGAACCTGCACCCCCTGCATTGGAAGGCAAAGTCTTAACCACTGGACCACCAGGGAAGTCCCTCACATTTATTTTTTTTTAATTAAACAAATAATTACTGAATTTCTACAACATACCATATACAATCCTTAAGTCGACGTAATTATAGAAATAAAGTCCTCTCCCTGAGAAAAATCCCTGATGGAGTAGGATCTAGTAGTGAGAGAAGAAAGGCTACAAACATATAAATTACTACATATTTGGTAGTAGTAGGTGTTTTAGGGAAAAACAGAACAAACTTGGATCACAAGTGGTGCAAGGGGTAGCTATTTTACATATTGTTATCAGGAAAGGACTCTGTGGAAGTGATGTTTTATCAGATACCTGAATGGAGTATCTGGAGGGCAACCACTGAAAGCATCTGGGGGAAAACATTCAGGTCAAACGAGTAGCAGTTGATAGCCTCTAAAGCAGAAATGGGATTAACAGTAAAGATAATGAATGAACGTTGTGAGAGTAGCAGAGTTAAGGAGGAAAAACTGGTAGAAAATTAGACCAGTGACATAGCCAGTGACCTTGTAGGTCATTTAAAAACTTTGCCTTAATGTGTGTGAGAGGCAAAGCTACTTGATTGATTTTCAACAGAAATGCAATATTACCTGATCTTTCTAGTTACTGGATGGAGAATAGACCATTGGGAACAAAGCGGGAAACAGGGACAGTGGTTTGGAAGCTATTGCAATGACCTAAAGAGCTGACAGTATCTTAGACTCATGGGGTTGTGATGGTGATTATGAGAAATAGTTGCATTCTTCATTTATTTTTCAAAGTAGATTTGACAGGATTTGCTGATGGATTGGGTGGGAAATATGAAAGAGATGGGTCAAAAATGGCTGAAAAAGTTTGGCTTGAGAAACTAAAAGAATAGATTTCTATTTACTGAGAACTATTGATATAAGATTGCAATAGAAGCATGTTGAAGGTAGATAAATTAAAAAATCTTGTTATCTAATCAAGTGGACATGACTGTGAGAATTTCCTCTGGCCTGTTCATATTATGTTTTCTCTTTAGCACCCAGAGTTTAGTGTCCTCCACTACCTTGAGTATTTAAATGTGTAGTTGCTTTCAATGGCAATTTATAAAATCATTATTACTTGGTCTTAAGCCCGGATTTTGAGGTAATCATCTTTTAAAATTCCGAATCCAAATAAATCCGTGTTAACTTCTGCCTTTTGTTATTGTTTCTCAATAATCTCTCTACCAATAAAAGAGCAAAACTTCCACCCTTCATTCTTCTCTTACCCTTTTCCCAGGCCAACACACCCCAACATATATACACACCCCAACACACACTCTTCCTCATATATTAAACTTTTTAGTAACGATTTCTATTTTCATAGGTAAATAATATTTCTTGTGAGATTTTTTTATTCCATTAAAGCTCAATTAACTAAATATATAATTATAGAAAATAAAACCTCAAACTGTATTTGAATTTATATATAATTATTGTCAAAATAAAAAAGGATAAAGCAGCTACTAACCTGGAATTTGGGGATTTTTCACTGCAGTATAGGTTTATATTTCCCATTCTCATTTTTATAGAGGTGAAACACAGTTTAGCCTAATGTTCACAGATGTAGTACATTTTGCTTTACTGATAAAAAGGAATCAGGATAATTCTGTACACATCAACATAATATAGCTATAGAAATATTTCTCTTATAAGCAGAGCAAAATCTTTTAAAACTTCGTAATAGTAAATATTTACTGAAATCTACTACACACTAGGCATTTTGCTGAGGGCTTTACATGAATTATCTTATTAAATCCTCACAAAAGTCCCATGAGGCGCATCCCATTATCACTCATTTTCTAGATTATAATGAAATGGAGGCACTGAGAAGTTAAACTAGAACATGATAACACAGTGTTAATACGTATAGCCTGAACATGAGCCCATTTCTTTGTCATTTCTTCATCTGTTTTTATAAGCATAAAGCTATAAAAAGCCAAAGAAAAATACTTCCATATATGCAGTTTTGATTTAACAGCTACATGTGAGAGAGTCCAATAGACTAACCATGTTTAGATGGTTAACAGTGGGGTTTGCATACTTTGGGAGTATCATTTGCAAGATGGACCAACAGTTGGCACATTTTGCTTTCCAGGATAATAATTTGAGACCCAACTCAGTTCATCTCTTATTTTATGTTTAGAACATAGCAAGGCAACTTGGCTAGCAGTTCCTTAGGACTGACTGATAAAAGAAAATAATTTAAAATCCATATTTGGTTAAAATAGCATTCCTCCATTCTGGTTTTCAGTCAGTTATGGAACATGCCAAGTTCTCCTACCTACCTCAGGTCTTTGTACACATTCTATCTTCTAAGGGTGCTCTTCCTTGCACTATTTTTATTAGCCTTCTAAACTCAAACATCATGTCTTCAGAGAGGAATTTCCTGACCACCTGATCAAGAAATTTCTCCTTACTTACCATGTGTATGACCATTGTTTTGTTGTTGTTGTTTTGCTTTGTTTTTTTAATCATGGTCACATGTTCATTTCCTTCACAGTACTGTGCATGCTATTTATACATTTATTTCCTTGTGTACTTTTTGATTATGTGCTTCCCTCTCTAAAATGTAAGCTCTCTTCACTTCTCAATGTGTAATAGTTGCCTATCACAGCATCCTGCACATCACAGAAGATCAATAATTACTTATTAAATTAATGAATCAATAGTGCCACTGATCTCCCGCAGTCTTCACAACTACACCCAATAAATAAAACTTTGCCTCACTTTTCAGTGCCTGGTGTTAAAGAGTACTTACTTTGATTGACAGATGTGGGTCAAAATGTGAGAAATTAGACAGGCTTTCTACAAATTAAGTTAGCCCAGGAACCATTTGCCATAAACAGATTAGGAGTTTGTACTGAATTTATCTCAATTTGCCTGTTAAAAATCTTCAATAAAAGCCTCATCATCATCTCACACTTAGAATAATTGAAACAAGGCCTGACATATGGAACCTAATAGGTTCCTCTACTCAATAAAGCTGCTTCTGTCACTCATTTACTGAGCCTAAAAATCTCAATACCTAAACTTTGAGTCCTGTTGATTTTTTTCCCTATAAACCCATGTAGTCATAGAAATACTCATTCATTTTCTCTGTAAATCTCTTATTCTGCAGTAACTATGTATAAAGTCCTAGAATTTAAAAAAAAATCAAATCTTGTCTCTGAACAGGAAAAAGTTTTAACATTTCTGAGGCTCAGATTTATCACCTGTTTAAAGGGAATGATATTGTCTTGTTCTAATAGGTGTTATGAAATTTACACAGTGATGCAAATTAGAGCCTTGGGAATTCAAAGACTTTGGTTAGCATCCTGCCTCTTCTTCTTAACAACTGTAAGTCTTTGAGCAGTATTTCGACCTATGAACCTGAAACAGGAATAGCATCTACTTTATATGCATCTAGAGTGAAAGGTGCACTTTCTGGCACACAGTAGGAACTAAATAAATGGTATCTACTAAAGAGCTTGGTGGAAAAGTTGGGCATATAAGGGAAAGTTGGACCTACAAATATGAGTGAAATAGCAAGGTTATATGCAGAATAATAAGAGCCTTATATTCATAGAGTTGTCACAAAAGAAGGGAGTAGCCAGTACTTCTGAAAGAGGAATTATTTACAAGATGAGACAATTTAACGGAATTTTGAAAAATCAATAGGTTTTCACCTGATGGATATGGGTAGAAATGTATTCTATGAACAGGAAGAATGGTAGAGAATAAGAAGCAATGAGAGTTGGTGTAATGATCTTAGACTGAATAGCAGTTTATCAGCCTTAGTTGAACATTGAGTGGAAGGGGAGAAGAGGAAGAGAGGAGGGAGGGGGTAAATGTGTTTTTAGATGCAGGTAGGGACCATACCTTATGAGGCACAATAAGAAATATGACTTTATTTTTACTGAGACAGAAAACAGATGAAGGTTTTGAACAAGGGAATTATCTAATCTCTGAAAAACTGTTGTGATTTATAATAAGAAATATATTTTTGTTCTTTGTCCCCTTTTCTGGTACATAGCTACTTAAACCACTGGAATTTCTTAAGTGTTAAGAGACATAAAATATGTCTTATGTCAATGAGGTGATTTGGAGTCATTCTAAGTAGGGGAGCTGGTTGGCAGGAGAACAAGCCATGTGATTAGAGGGTAGGAACTTTCAATCCTATCCCCCTGATCTCCAGGGAGGGAGGGGAGAGGGACCGGAATTTGAACCAATAGCCAATGACCAATGGTTTAATCAACTATCCCTATCAAGTAAAGCCTCCATATACACCCAAAAGGACTGAGTTCAGAGAGCTTCCAGTTTGATGAACGTGTGGAGATTTGGAGAGAGTGGTCTTCCTGGAGGGGACATGAAGGCTAGTTGCCCTTTCACCATACCTTGTCCTATATGTTTCTTCCATCTGGCTGTTGTTGAGTTATATTCTTTTATAATACATAAATAATCTTTTGTAATAATCTAGTAAGTAGAATGTTCCTCTGAGTTCTATGAGCTACTCTAGCAAATTAATCAAACCTGAGGAGAGGGTCATTGGAACATCCAATCTATAACCTGTTGGTCAGAAACACCGGTAATAACCTGGGTTTTCAACTCATATCTAAAGTCAAGAGAGAGGAGCAGTCTGGTGGGGACTGAAGGCTTAACCTGTGGAATCTGAGCCTATCTCTGGAGAGATAGCCTCAGATTTGAGGTGAATTGTAGGACACCCAGCTGGTGTCCGAGAATTGTTGCTGGCATAGGTAAACCTCCCCTCCCATGTAGAAATTGGGTGATGAGAACTTTTAACTGTTAGCGGCCAAGTGGTTCCCAACCAGCAGTGCAGGGGCAACTTCTAGGTTCTAGGCAGACTCACTACAATTACATAGATTCAGCTGATGAGAAGACAATGAACCTAAGTAGATTACTCACAGAATACAGCAGGTAGCATGAGCTCCATGTTTTCATCATTACTTACCCTCCTGAGTCCCATGGGGGTGATGCAGAGGTGCACCCAAATGGATGTTGTATATGTTGTGTCACAGCTGAGAAATGCTTAGGATAGTCCCAGTCTTAAAAAGTGACCTCTAGGAAACCTGTTCATCTTCCCTCCAGAAAGCTACATTATTACCCTGAAATGTGAGCAAGTTTTCTTAGGATAGAGGATTGAGGTCTTTATCTGTGTAATCTTGGTATATATGTTTAGGGAAAAAGACATTCTCTATCTTTACTATCCTGGAATATAAAAATAAACTTGAATAAATATGCTTTGAATACCTACGCATGCAGAAATGTGAGAGATTCATTGAAAATATTTTCTCCCAACTAAGAGAACTCTTGAGCACACATATGAATGAAAGTGAGGAAGCATCAGAAAACCTAAGAGAGAAGTTCTCCAAGATTTAAGGACAATAAATTGAAAGCTCTGGAGTCAACAAAAAATGGCACCTTTAAAGAGCAATGAGATGTTATGTTTGACAAAAGCAGAGTATATAAACACATAGTGGTAGGAGATTAACTCAGGGAGGTAGGCTTGGGAAAATTATAAAGAATATTATCAGTTTTAATTTGGACCTCATGTTGAGATTCATGAGAAGCTACTTAAGGGTTTGAGTAATAGAATGGCAAGATTTGATTTAGATTTTAGTAAGTTCACCCTGGATGCTATGTGGTTTTAAAATTTGAAGGAATACCTTTTAAGGAAAATAAAGTATTATAAATCCAAAATAACTGTGGCATTTTATATGTTGGTTAGATTTGGTATGTTTTGAAATCAGAAACAATAGTAGTTTCTAGCAGAGTACAAGCAAACAAGAGTATTAGAGAATAAAACATTATTTTGGACTGAATGCTTAGGTGAATTGATTTGCCATTATTATGATGGCTAAAACTAAATTGGGAAGTGGAATCAAGAGGGCTGTTTGGATAGAATGTCCATATTATCCATATCAAGATCCCTTTGAGATTGAAGGGGAATATATTAGTAGTTATACAGAGACAATAAGACTATAAGTGTAAATACAGATTGTCTTGGCTAAACTGGGACCCATGATCATCACGGTTTTAGGTATTTGAGGTGCTTATTAGCTATTCACTTGTAGAAGTCAAGTTGGGAGTTGGATAAGTGAGTCCAGTGCTCTGTGATGAGATCAAATGGAGGTATGATTTTGGAAGTAATCAGTGAATGGATGATATGTAAAACCATGAGAGTAAATATCACCACCAAGAGAATTAATGTAGAAAGAATAAGAGATTGAAGAAAGAGCTCTGAATAAGTCTAATTTTTAGAGTTTAAGATGCAAAGGTAATAGCATAAAGGAGACTAACTGTACTTGGCAGAGAAAATGGAAGAATGTGAGCTCCACAGAAGCAGAGAATTTTGTCTGTTTGATTTATTAACATATCCTGGGCTCATCAAAGCATGGTTAGCACATAGTAGGCACTGAATAAATATTTGTTGTATTAAACGATTTTTTAATTTTTAAAAAATTTTTATTGAAATATAGTTGATTTATAATGTGTTTCAGGTGTACAGCAAGGTAATTCAGTTATGCATATATATGTATATATATATAAATACATATATATTATTTTTTACATTGTCTTCCATTATAGGTTATTACAAGATATTAAGTATCTTAATATCTTTATACTAAGTATATTAATAGCTTAATATCTTAATACTGTGCTATACAGTATGTCCTTATTTGTTATCTATTTTATATATAATAATGTGTATATTTTAATCCCAAACTCCTCATTTACACCCCCCCCACCATCTTTGGTAACCGTAAGTTTCTTTTCTTTTCTTTTTTTTTTTTTAAGTTAATTAATTTATTTTTGGCTGCGTTGGGTCTTCGTGGCTGCATGTGGACTTTCTCTAGTTGGAGCGAGCAGGGGCTCCTCTTTGTTGTGGTGCGTGGGCTTCTCGTTGTGGTGGCTTCTCTTGTTGCGGAGCAACGGCTTTAGGCACGTGGGCTTCAGTAGTTGTGGCTCGCCGGCTCTAGAGCATAGGCTTAGTTGTGGCGCACAGGCTTAGATGCTCCACAGCATGTGGGATCTTCCTGGACCAGAGCATGAACCCGTGCCCCCTGTATTGGCAGGCGGATTCTTAACCACTGCACCACCAGGGAAGCCCCCATAAGTTTGTTTTCTATTTGTGAGTCCATTTCTGTTTTGTAAATAAGTTCATTTGTAAATATAATTTTTTTTTAGATTCTACATATAAGTGATATCCCATGATATTTGTCTATCTCTATCTGGCTTGCTTCACTTAGTATGATAATCTTTTGGTCCATCCATGTTGCTGCAAGTGGCATTATTTCATTCTTTTTTATGGCTGAGTAGTATTCCATTGTGTATCTATACCACATCTTCTTTATCCATTCCTCTGTCAGTGGACACTTAGGTTGCTTCCGTGACTTGGCTATTGTAAATAGTGCTGCTATGAACATTGGGGTACATGTATTTTTTTGAATTATGGTTTTCTTCAGATATATGTCCAGGAGTGGGATTGCAGGATCATATGGTAGCTCTTGTTTTTCATTTTTTAAGGAACCTCCATACTGTTCTCCATAGTGACATTCTCACCAACATTGTGCAAGGGTTCCTTTTTCTCCACACCCTCTCCAGCATTTATTACTTGTAGACTTTTTGATGTTGGCCATTCTGACCAGTGTGAGGTGGTGCCTCATTGTCGTTTTGATTTGCATTGCTCTAATAAATAGTGATCTTGAACAACTTTTCATGTGCCTTTGGAGAAATGTCTTTTTAGATCTTCTGCCCATTTTTTGATTGGATTGTTTGCTTTTGGTATATACAAACAACTCATACAGCTCAATTTTAGAGATAAACCCTTGTCACTCACATAGTTTGCAAATATTTTCTCCCATTCTGTAGGTTTTCTTTTTGTTTTGTTTATAGCTTCCTTTGCTGTGCAAAAGCTTTTAAGTTTAATTAGGTCCCATTTGTTTATTTTTGTTTTTATTTTCATTACTTGACCTTTTGGCTGCAAATAGATCAATTTGTTGTGAAAACTCAGGAAATGGATAAAACATCAATAAATGTCCCTTTTACAGTTTGTCTGATAATGTGCTATTATCAAAGTTACTTAAATATGCATTGGGCACACTGCAAACAAGACAGTAAATCATTAATATCATGAGTCATGTTTGCACAAGGCCAGCAAAACCAAAACAAATAAGCCCATTTAATTGGCTATTTCAGAACTCAGCTGTAAAAATAAAATATTACAAGCATACCTAGTATTTTTCTTGAATATTAATGCTATAATTTACACATAGTAAAGAGTTCCCACATTTTTACTTTGAGTTTTGAAACTGTGTTTACCTACTTACCACCATCGAAAATCAGACATAAAATCGTTCCATCATCAAGAAAATTTTCCAAATTTTTTTTTCCAGTCCATTTCCACTCTTTCTCTGTACCCTGATGAAATCACTTTCTGATTTATATTACCAAGGATTATTTTGCTTATTTTGGGACTTAATACAAATAAAGTAACTGATTATGAGTAAAGACAGTTAGAATCTGATTTCTTTTGCTCAAACTAATGCTTTTTTATATACTGATATTATTTTTGAAGATTCACATTATCAGATAGAAGTATGCTCTTATTTCTAAATTAATGAGTTTTTATTATAAATGCATGTTGGATATTATCAAACAGTTTATTTTGCATTTATTGAGATGATCATATGCTTTTCTCCTTTCAATTGTTAATACCATAAGTTGATTTTCAAATGTAAAATCAGTTTTTCATTACTGAGAATTCTCACTTGATCATGAAGTACTACCCTTTTGGTATATCACTGGTTACACTGTGCTAATATTTTGTTAAGGACTTTTGCATGTATCATGATGAGAAATTATTCTGTGATTTTATTTTGTATAATAGTCTTATCAGATTTTCAAGTCCAATTATACTGGTCTCACAGAACGAATTGGGAATGTTCCATTCTGCTGGATTTTCTAAAAGGTCTTATATACGATGTTTGTTTTTTTAAAAGGAAAATTCACCAGTAAAGCATTCTGAGCCTAGAGTTTATTTTTTCCATAGTGTTTTTAAAAAATTATGTTTTCAATCCTGTTGATTGATATAAAGCTATTTTCATTTCCTATTTGGTTTTGGATGAGTTTAGGTAAATTTTCTTTTCTTACAAAAATTTTGTGGCTGATCTAAATTTTCAAATTCAGTGGCATAATGTTCATTATATTTCCCTCTTATCCACTTAATTACTATAATACCTGTACTGTTGTCTCAGCTTTCATTGCTGGTATTTTTAGTTTGTTTTCTCTCCTCTTGTTTAGTCATGCAAGGGGTATATTTACTTTCTATCCCTGGAGCTAGCACAAACCTGTTGCAGTGATGGCTCTTAGGACCATTTTTTGAAGTAATAATCTGCGCTTAGTGAGGTGGAGATGCCTTTAATGAGCATGTCTAAGTGAAGGAATTCTCCAAAACCCACCAGATGGTCATGTTCCAGGGGAGGATTTAAAGGTCATTCTATTTACTAGAGTGATGAGGGATATACAGGTGAGTGGGGCAAACACCAGCATCTTGGCAGTTCACTGGTATCTTTCCTCTGAAAACCAGAGCTTACTGTAGAAGATTCTGTTATAAAACTAGATCCACTGATAGCAGTAAGGATTCTAGGCTTGCAAAGCTCTATTGACCAGGTGTTGATGCTTCGCTGTCAGAAGGCAAGTGTTCAATTATCATAATGAAGAACAATGTTAAAATGACAGCCAAGACCCAAAGAGCATTGTGGGATATTTAGTAGAGCACAGTATCATGAGGGCAAAATATGTGGACAGTCAGTAAGGGTAATTCTAACTTTGTACCATCAGAAGAAATCAAGGATGGATGATCATGAATCTGAGGGCAAATTATGTGGACAGTCAGTAAGGGTAATTCTAACTTTGTACCATCAGAAGAAATCAAGGATGGATGATCATGAATCTGAGGGCAGTTGTTCCATTAAAACATCATGATAATTTGTTCAATTTCTAGACCTACATTAGTTTTTAAACTCAGAGCAAACTGACTGAAATAATGGTTAGGTAACCAGAAGGAAGGACTCTACATTGAAACTACACACAGTAATGATTACCTCAGTCCTTCTCTAAAGGAACTGAAACATGACTACTCCTATAACTCTGCACTGTTGGCAAGGGGAGTGGAGGAGATACTTAAATACTTTGAGGACTGTCCACAAGGTATGATTTCACATGTGTATCTGGAGACATGAAGTGGCTTCATAACTTTTGGTAGACAATTCTCCATGGTCCTCTCTGTTTTTGCATTTTTTTTTTTGCATGTTTTTAAATCAACTTTTTTTCTGAAGAAGGTGAGCCAACAACCTTAAAAGATAGTCATAGTGTTCCCTTCCAGAGCAGAGGTCAGATTTGTTTATTAACTATAATAATAAAGATAATGTCTAGCTCTGGGGAGAAATTTAAGCAAGTTTTCTAACAGCTTCCTTATCACAGATTTGAGTTTTGTAAGCTTATGGTCCCTCAGCTGTGGTTCAGGCCCACTCTTTTGTGCAGTATCCACTTGTATCACCCCACATGGACCCCAATGGGACTTGTAGAGCAGGTGGAACTAATGCAAACATGAGATTCTTCTTGTGCCATGAGTAATAAAAGTCCTTTATCTATGACCCAGGAGTCTCATGTCTTCTGCTACCATCCATGAACTTGTGGCAGGTTAACTTGTTAGCTTGCAAATAGAGAAAATTCCAGATACTTTGTAGTTCTTGACAATTACTCCACAACCCCTTAGAGATTAGGAACATAAAGTGAGCAGGTATTAAGTTGAGTTCAGACATAGACCTACCTGTTAGTCATCTCTCTAACCTCTAAATGTATAATTAGAATCAGTCTACTTGGCATAAGGTGTAAACACTATATTTGGCCCTTGGCCCATGTGGTAGGCTACACTGTAGTTTGGAAGTCTACATGGCACCTCTGAAACTGCTCTTCTTCCGCAACCAGGATTTCAATTTTAAAAAGTCACATCTTTGAGGGAATAGCAGAAATAGATGTCACCTTAAAGAACTAACAGATGGAGAAGTGGTGGTCCCAACATTCATCAGTTTAATTCATAAATCCAGACCTTACAAAAATCAGATAGAATATGGAGCATGAAAATTAAACACTGTTATCTCAAGCAAGTGGTAACTTTAATTTCAGACACTCTACCAGACGCAGTATCTGCACTAGAGAAAATTAACATTATCTCAGAAACATGCAGGAGTCCACAGATTTATCAAATTCATTTGTTTATATCTTTATTAGGACAAAGGATCAGAATGAGCTCACATTCACTTGGAAGAGATAATGGTATATATTTACAGTTTACCCAGGGCTATGTCAATTCCCTTGTTCCCTTTCCTGTCAACCAAAGAGATCTAGACTGTCTAGACATCAAGGACTCCAGGGGGTGGGAACTAAAGATTCAGAGACCTGCAACATTGGTGAAATGGCTAAGGACCAATGCTCTTAGCATTCTGGGAAATCCCTTCCAAAGTAAGACAAATTAATTCATCTGACTCTCCTACCATGAGGACTTCTTAGATTTATTTTTCCATCTTGCTTTCTAGTAGTTGTTCTAGAAATAACAATATCTATCTTCTCTTGTTAGATTTTGTCTTTAAATAACCTTATACTGTTTCACAAATAATATAAAGGACTTACATAATTCCATTTACTTTTCTCTGATACTTTGTTTTCTTTTGGCTGTGTTGGGTCTTTGTTGTTGCGAGCAGGCGTTCTCTAGTTGAGGTGAGCGGAGGCTACTCTTCGTCGCGGTGCACAGCCTTCTCATTGCGGTGGCTTCTCTTGTTGCGGAGCATGGGCTCTAGGCACATGGGCTTCAGTAGCTGTGGCACGTGGGCTCTAGATTGCAGGCTTCAGTGGTTGTGGTGCACGGGCTTAGTTGTTCCGTGGCATGTGAGATCTTCCTGGACCAGGGATTAAACCTGTATCTCCTGCATTGGCAGGTGGATTCTTAACCACTGCTCCACCAGGGAAGTCCTTATTACTTTGTTTTCTTGATGCTATATATTTTATTTCTACATATACTGTAAATTTCATAAATGCATGCATTTTCTTTAAAATAGTCAGTCAATAGTATATCCTTTGAATATACAGCAGAATTTTGGCCCCCATAACCTTTGACTCCTGGTGTTATGCTGAAGGATAAGTTCCATTAAATGAAAAAAAGGGGCTTTCTAGATGTTACTGAGGTTACTAATCACTTGACTTTAAGATTTCCTGGATTATTAAACTGGGTTTAGTGTAATCATGTGAGCCCATAAAACTAGAAGATGACTCTAGAAAAGGAAGTCAGATGAGAAACACAAGAAGAATTTGACCGTCCATTGCTGGCTTGAGGATGGAGGGGCAATGTGGAAAGTATGAGAGAGAAATTAATTCTGGCAGCAATCAGTGAATTTAGAAGTGGATCACGAGCCTAGAAGATACTTGTAGCCCAGGCTTATAACTTGATTTTAGCCTAGTGAGATTCTGAGCAGAAGATCTATCCACTGCATGCCAGGCTTCCAACCTTCAGAAATTGTGAGATAATAAATTTATATTGCTTAAAGGGCTGGTAATTTGTTATATAATGATAGAAAGCTAATTATATATATATATATATATATATATATATATATATATATATATATATATATGTTATAATTATGTATATTACTATGTATATTATATACATTGTATATATATAACTAAGTATATGCATATATATGTAATACATACATAATAACTAACATATTCTTTTCTATTGTTTTGTACGCTTTCCACTCTGCTATAGTTTGAATGTGTCCCCTGCAAATTCATATGTTGAAACCTAACCCCAATGGTGATGGTATTAGGAGGTGGGGCCTTTGTGAGGTGCTAAGGTCATGAGAGTGGAGCCCTTATGAATGGGATTAGTGCCCTAATAAAAGAGGCTACAGAGAGCCCCCATCTTTGGAGTTAGTTGCCCTGTCTCCCTCCTTCCGCCCATCCCTTCCGCTCTCCCCTCCACTTGCCTTAACTGGCTTTCTATAAACCATTTGCTATAAAGCCTACAGGCACAAGGGAATTAATCATGCCAATGACTGGAGGGAGCTTGGAAGTAGATTCTTTCTCAGTCAAGCTTCTGATGAGATCCCAGAACTGGTGTAAACCTTAATTACAGTTTTATGTGGCCCTCTGCAGAGGGCCGAAGTGAGCCATTCCTGGATTCTAGCACCACAGAAACCATGAGATAATAAATATGTTGTTTTAAGCCACCACGTTTTAGGTAGTTTGTTATGCAGCATAAACACTCTGGGAAGTCCAATGTATCTTAAGAGTGATCTTCCTCAGTTTTCTTGCCCTATCCTCAACCTTCTATGTATTATCTCCTTGCGTTTTGATGAAGACTTGTAAAGAGTTGTGGGGCAGGTAAAGATTTGCTGTGTGTCTTGGGGTCCTCAAAACTTAAATTTAAGATTTTAGTAAATCTTGCCAGCTGAAATATGACAGATAACTTACCCAATTTCTAAATATAGCTAATTTCTTCTCATTCTCTTTGGCCTATCCTTCCTCTTTCTGCCAGTTCACCAAAGCTGAAAGCAGTATTAGTCTCTTCTCTACTAGGAAGGACTTGCTACATTCTGGAATTCATTTGGCATTGATACCATATCTGGCACAATAGCTACAATAAGGCTAATGCTAGAGTCATTGAGCTAGAGTCATTCGATAATAATTCTTCAGTGCTTATGATTAGGACCACCACCCTTGGATCATTTAGGTCTTTAATAGGATCACTAGTGTCTGACACCTCTCTTTGAAGCACATTATTTTTGATTTACTGTGTTGGCCAAAGTAGAAGGACAGTTTCAAAGGCTTCAGTTTGGCTTTCCACACCATGATAACACTTAGTCTGTAAACCAAGATCCAAATGTGGGAGTTACTCCAACTGTCAAGTGGATAAAATACTTAAGATTGTGAAAACATGTACAGTGTGAGTACTAAAATAATTTTCACGGCACAGTTAGTTTTAAAACCTGTGTAAAGTGTATAACAAAACTGCTAGCTCCTTGTCTTCTGAAGATTTTAAAAGACTTTGAAATCCTAAATAATATTGTCTGGAAATACTTAGTGTATTATAATTTGTGGTTATTAAAGTTATTAAAGTGATGTCTTCTTCCCCATGGCTGTGTATCTTCCTATTTCTCCGTGTTATTTCTGAAAATACTTTTTCTGTTGGCTTAGGTAACTCCTCCCATTTATTTTCTACAGTTTGGCAGGGTTTCTCAGGATATCTGAGCATACATTCATTTCTGCTGGCTGGAAGCTTTCCAGGAAACTATATACATATATATACACATATATATACATATATATATATATATATATGTATATATATACACACACACACACACACATGCATACATATATATAATTTTAATTGAATATTAAAATTGTTTCTGCTTATATATTTACCTAATAGTAGTAGTACTATCCCATAGCAGATAATTTTAAATGAAGCTTTTAAAAGGACCAACTCTATGTCTAGTTTCATGACAGATTTATACACAAAGATTTGTTCACTAAAATAACAAAGTGAGGGAGATAAGCCCTGCATGAATGAAGATGTAAAATTTATAATGCTAAGTATTCAAAACATGTAAGATTTCTTATATAGAAAACATACTCAGTCTGTAAATAATATGACTTGCTATACAGGTTCTAAAAGACTTTACTGATCATTACCCATTTAATAATCATGGGTTTGAAGGAAACCATGTGACCAATAACCTTAAGTTGCAAAATATAGACAATTAGTAGATTATCTAACCGGATTTTCCTTTTCATTTTTCTATAGCTTCATGTACATTAAGTACAATTTTTGTTGATTTATAGAACATTTTATTTGCTTAAATTATTATGCAATAATTGATTAAACCATTCTCACATATTTATATAAAACTTAATAATTTAGCTATCTCCATATAACTTGAATATTAAATACTTGAAATTCATGGATTTTTCCATAAAACTGTTTTATCTTAGATAGGAAGTTACTTGCTGGAAATATGGTATAAATGAAAACAATGGGCATTTAAAAATAAACTATGTTACATTTTTAATGCTTTTACTAGTTAATAAAAATGACAATATAAAATAAACGCATCATCCAGAATATCAAAAAGAGTTCATAGTACCTTCTTGACAACATGAAACACATGTAGTTACTATTTTTAGCAGTACTAAGTAGCTGACTACACAATGAGATAAAATTACATGAAATGTCTCTCCCACTGATTTGCACAGGGCTTGAAATTGACTTATTCAAAATATATTTATAAACTCTTAGCTAGTTTAGCTAAGAGGAAATCTACTAAGGAAAATTGAATCAAAGATAATCAGCAAAAAAGAGCATCTTCCCACACTATACTCACATTGTACTTTTGATTTGCATTTCTCTAACAGTGCTGTTATGAATTTTGCGGTGCATGTATCTTTTCAAATTATGGTGTTTTCCAAATATATGCCCAGAGGTGGGATTGCTGGATCACATGGAAACTCTATTTTAGTTTTTTGAGGAACCTCCATACTGTTTTCCATTGTGGATGCACCAATTTACCTTCCCACCAACAGTGTAGGAGGGTTCCCTTTTCTCCACACCCTCTCCAGCATTTGATATTTGTAGATTTTTCAATGATGGCCATTCTGACCAGTGTGAAGTGGTACCTCATTGAACTTTTGATTTGCATTTCTTTAGTTATTAGCAATGTTGAGCATCTTTTCATGTGCCTGTTGGCCATCTGTATGTCTTCTTTGGAGAAATGTCTATATAGGTCTTCTGCCCATTTTTTGATTGAGTTTGTTGTTGAGTTGTATGAGCTTTAAGTATATTTTGGAGATTAAGCCCTTGACAGTCCCATCATTTGCAAATATTTTCTCCCATTCTGTAGGTTGTTTTTTTTGTTTTGTTTATGGTTTCCTTTGCTGTGCAAAAGCTTATGATTTTGGTTGGGTCCCATTTGTTCATTTTTGTTTTTATTTCTATTGCCCTGGGAGACTGACCTAAGAAGATATCAGTAAGATTTATGTCAGAGAATGTTTTGCCTATGTTTTCTTCTAGGACTTTTATGGTGTTATGTCTTATATTTAAGTTTTTAAGCCATTTGAGTTTATTTTTGTATATAGTGTGAGGGTGTGTTCTAACTTCATTGATTTACATGTGGCTGTCCAGCATTCCCAACACCACTTGCTGAAGAGATTGTATTGTCTCCATTGTATATTCTTGCCTCCTTTGTCAAAGGTTAATCGACCATTGGTTTATGGGTTTACTTCTGGGCTCTCTATTCTGTTCCATTAAACCATATGTCTGTTTTTGTGCCAGAACCATGCTATTTTGATTACTGTAGCTTTGCAGTATTGTCTGAAGTCTGGGAGGGTTATACCTCCAGCTTTGTTCTTTTTCCTCAGGATTGCTTTGACAATTCTGGGTCTTTTATGGTTCCATATACATTTTAGGATTATTTATTCTAGTTCTGTGAAAAATGTCATGGGTAATTTGATAGGGATCACATGAAATCTTTAGATTGCTTTGGGTAGTATGGCCATTTTAACAATATTAAGTCTTTCAATCCAAAAGAATGAGATATCTTTCCCTTTCTTTGAATCATCTTCTTTTGATTGGAGCATTTAGTCCATTGACACTTAAGGTAATTATTGATAGATATGCATTTATTGCCATTTTAAACCTTGTCTTCCAGTTGATTTTGTATTTCTTCTTTGTTCCTTTTTCTTTTTCCTTTTGTGGTTTGATGGTTTTATTTTGTAGTATGCTTGTGTTCTTTTTGATTTTTGTGAATCTTTTGTATGTTTTTGATTTGTGGTTACCTTGTTTTTCAAATATATCAACCCATTCCTATATCTACTTGCTTTAGACTGGTAGTCATATAGACTCAAACACATTTTTTAAAAAAAATCTACATTTTCTTGCTCTCCTCCCTCACATTTGATAATTTTTGATGTCCTCTTTTACATCTTCAAGTTTATCCTTTGGCTGTTTATTGTAGTTATCATCACTTTCACAAAAACATTTTTGATTTTTTTTTAAACTGTGTACTGGCTTATTTAAGTCATTTACTTTTCAGTTGTGGTTTTCTCTTTCCTATAGATTCTTCTTTTCTATTTAGAGAAGATCTTGCAATATTTCTTTTAGGATATGTGTTTTGTTGCTGTATTCTTTTAATTTTTGCTTGTCTGAGAAATTCTTTCTCTCTCCTTCTATTCTAAATGATAATCTTGCTGGGTGGAGTATCCTAAGTTTCAGGTTTTTCCCTTTCAGGACTTTGAATATATCTTGCCGCTCCCTGCTGGGCCTGCAATCTCTATTTGTGTAGAGAATCAGCTGATAGCCTTATGGAGTTTCCCTTGTAATTAACACTTTGTTTTTCTCTTGCTGCTTTTAGAATCCTCTCTTTATCTTTAACTTTTGGCATTTTAATTATAATATGTCTAGGTATAGGTCTCTTTCGGTTCATCTAGTTTGGGGCCCTCTGTGAATCCTGTACCCGGATATTTGTTTCCATTTTTAGGTTTGGTAAATTTTCAGCCATAATTTTTCAAATACCTTTTTGATACCCTTTTCTCTTTCTTCTCCTTCTGGGATCCCTATTATGTGTCAGTTGGGATGCTTTATATTATCCCACAGGTCTCATATATTGCTTTCATTTTTTTTTTTTCACTTGCCTTTCTGTCTGCTGCCCTGATTGGTTGATTTCCATTATTCTATCTTCCAGATCACTTATTCACCCAGAACCCATATTTTAAAATGTACTACTCTGTTAACTTTGATGAACAGCCTAGATTAGGAGTAAATATAATAGTAGAAAATATCCTCAATAGCATTTATGTAACATTAATAATAATATTACAAAAGAGTAAAAATTTACCTGACATGGTTACAACTTCAATGTCAGGGCATATTGTAAAAACTGCTGAGTTTAATCTTGCAACATTGTGTGATGTCCCTTTCAAAACTAGATGTTTCATGTAGAAGCCAAGTGTATGCAATACAATGCCAGTTTGTTAGGGAGTGTAACCCAGGAATTCTGGAAATTAGGTGGCGAGGAAAGGAATTGGAAGTTTATACTTAAACTAAATTAAAGGACATAGTTGTTTTATATTTCAGTATTTACTAGAAAAAGAAAAAGGAACCTATATACACCTTATGCCAAGACAGGTTTCCCGGGAGAGTATAGGTTTTTAGGGGCTGGCAGTCAGGAAAGCACTACAAGTGCTGGGGGATGGGGGGCACCTGCTACTAGAAATTATAAACAAGTTGGCCAGAGCCTAGAAACAACGGTAGTGATTAGAACATTTAGTCGAGATTGGAACATTTACTTCAATGTCAATGAGTGAAGATAATTATTTGCAAAGTTCTTGGGTTGCAGTAGGAGCCACACATTCTCCACACTATCAATTTCTCAGGGTTGGAAACAGCAGTTATCGGTTAAACACTATTTTATTGAATGAGACCGTTAAGTACATTGAAAAACATTCAGCATGTTTGGATCTTGCCCCACCTCTCAACCACAGATTCTTAAGTCAGGGCTTAAACGTTAAGTGTTTGTGTAAAGCTTGTATTCTATGAATTCTGTTTTCCTTCCTTGCCCAAATCTCACCAGTTATAAACTATTCTATCATCCTCCAATATGTTATCTCTTTTCTCTTTACACTTCCTGTCAGTCAATCCCGTTTCATCCTTGTGCACATTTGCAAAGCCTCTGCAAGCACGCACATGAAAATGACACTCACATGTGCATGTGAAGTCCTGAATTCTCACAAAAAGAAATTAAAGAAGAAAACAGGGTTTTGTAAAACTCATTGGAAACATAAATGGGAAACAGTGAAACCCAGTTTGTATTCTCCAATCTTTATTTGCTATATACTCTGCTGAACTTGTTAAAAATATTATATTCTATTTTCTCATAGCAATTATGTTACCCCATAATCATCCCTGCATATTGCAAGTCTTGAGGAATATAACAACAAATTCCCCCAAATTATAAAAAAATTATATATGTGTCAGAGTTAATAATGTGTTTACAGCTAAAAATGCCCATATTTTAGCTATTTATTACATCACTATGCTTTTGATTTCATATCTCACTAGTAAATGATCTCTTGTGTCTATTTTATTGGCCCTGTCAGCCCAAACAGAATTTCTACCAATGAATGATAAAGAAGAAATGAAGATTGCAGTTCTTACCCACTGCAGTTGCTCTTCCAGTATGCTTAATATAGTATTCAAATATGCAGCAAGCCTAGGGTTCCTTAGCTATTTTCAGGTTCACTTCCTTTGCTGAATCAAATGCTTTCTCCCAACCTTTCAACCTCTTTCCTCCTCTGCAGTAACAATCTCTGTTCCATTGGACAGTGATCTGTTGTTTACATGCCAGATTTTTTAAGCTACGGATTTATAGCTGGATGGTGCAGGGAACTTCAAGCAACAGCTTGATCAGTAAAACAGGTAGTCATGCTTCAATTGTGTTTTGCTCTCTTACTTGGTAACAGGCGAGATTCAAAAACAAAAAGGAATGGGAAAATATAAATGATTGCCTAGGATAGGTTACATAGTACTTTAGGATATAGAGACTGCAGCAGTGTGCAATTTGAAATTCACAGTAATGGACATCTCACTTTGTGAGACTTTGCTATTATGGATAGACTATGCTATGACAGAGAATAGAGGAGGGGATCTAAAAATAGTTCATTGCATTATGCTGCTATCTATGGGCAATTCTGCTGTATAAAACTTTTGCCACTCTGTCTGTGGAAACCAATTAGACATAGGAAGCCTTTTGGATGGTACACACAAATCTAGCTAGCCTCATTTCTTTATAAAAGGCATAAGAAGAAGAAAGGAGTGAAAAGACATTTGGAGTTTCTGCATGTGGATGACAAGTAGCCCAGAAGCTAAGTAAAAAGATCGAGTTCCAGCAATTATTGTTGTCGAAATTTAATGCATATAAGTGTGCTCTTAATACATTTATTTTCTTTTTTTGTATTTAATAACATTTTTTAAAGAAAATGAGCCGAAGTTATTGTATCATATGAAAACAATCACTGAAGTTTCCTAGTCTCTTGGAAAAACAAAAGGAAATATATATCTTCTCTCTATTCAGACACCTGAGTTTTTTTAATAATTAAATGTCAGCATTTTAAATGCAAACCCTATTTTCAAAAGGCTTATGATTGCCTGTTAAAAATCAGCACCAAGCTAGAATTTGGCACAGTGAGTGTTTAGTGGAGGGCAGTGACATTTCAAATGCATTTTTCTTTAGTATATTATGGACTCAATTTCCAAGAGATTGGCTAATTTAATTTCAGAAAAATTCAGTGCCTTCCAAGATCTCCATCCCTGCTGCCCTTCATAAGTATACTCTAGTCTGTGTAGAGTGTTCCAGTACACAGATTTAGGGAATTCGGAGAAATCTTAGCAGAATGAAGAGAGAAGAAGAGTAACTTATTATGAAAAGTTGGTGGTTCAATGGGCTAAATCATATTCTTGTATTGGAGAGTATAGGATTTTGGGGAAAAAATTGGAAAACTTTAGTAATTTCCATTTTATGATGTGGACAAAATGTTACAGTTCATAATTTTCAGGTGAACTTATTTCAGATACACCCATGCAAAATAAACAGGGAAAATAGTGGTCAATGTATTGTGTTCAATGTCTTGTACCTCAGTTGAAGGACATAATTAAAGGCAGAAAGGAGAAAAGAATGGCCAAAGGGTAAAAAAATGCACCACAGTCTTATGACAATAGGAGCACTGAATTGGGAATCAGCACATGGGGATTTGAGTTATTAATCCATAACTTCCCTTCTTTAGGTCTTGGTGTCTTCAACTGTGAATTAAGGAATTTAGAACCCTTATTCCTACTAAGTTTTACCCAGAAATTTAATTATTCAATCCTAAGGAATATCTATTTTTCTTTCCTTTTCCTTTATAAATTCTAAATTAAAACCCTCTAGCCTTACAACCAATTAAACATTTTATATTTATGAAATAAACCCATGGGAACCAGAAAGGACTGATCTCATCAATTAGCCTTCAATTTCTTGTTTTTCAAGCATATGAATTATAATTTACGAGATTAAGATGAATGGTGAGAATTCCATGATACTGAGGGATAACGAGGAAAATAAAAATGAAAAGTGCTATTTTTTAAATGATAGCAAAAGTGTGTAATTAAAATAGTTTTTCCTCTGGCATTCTGGAAGATATATAAAAGGTACAGAAAAGGTTGTTTTCACATAAAATGAATGTGGTGGAATCATGGGGCACTTGAGACTTTTAAACCCAGACAGCTGGGCCGTTCATGCCTACAGTCATTTTTGGCTGTTCTTTTTGATTTCATCCATAATGTTTCCCAGTTAATAATTATGGATTATGTTACTCTCATTAAATATATCTATAATCTTACTTGATCGTATCAATTCTATTAAGTATACTGTGGTTTTTCTAGTAGGAATTTAGTACAATTTTTCATGTCTGAATACAGCATTTGGTCAATTTGTTGAGAAGACCTGGCCTCTTAAATCTGTTTTCCTCACCATCGCCTCAAAATCCCCAAATGTCTGCCTTTTGCAGATGGAATCACTGTGGCAAACAGAAAGGTGGAGTTTGGCCTTTTGCTGGGTTTGATGTGGTTCTTTCTTTCAGGACAAGACGTTTCCTATAAAGGGATTTTTTTTTTTTTTTTTTTTTTTTTTACTGTTTTGCTAATGTTTATTTTCTGAGTCTCTCTCTTTGTTTATATTAAAATAAAGTTTGAGGGGAAACAAACCTTCTGAAGGCCAAAAAAAATCTGTAAACATAATATAACAAGGCATATTTTTATTTTCCATGAGCACTAACTGGTTACTTAGTAGCAAATCAGTCAGTGTGCTGTTCCAAGTAGTTTCTGATTTTGCCAAAATGATTAAAGTACCAGACCTATATCAGGGGTTATATTCTCTTCTTTCTGTACTGGAAGTGGGCCTGCAGGTCAAAATGTAATAACATAAAAATATGTACCACATCATCTAAAATTAGAGAAGGTTCTATGTTGCAGATGATAGAGGCTTATTTAAGGACTTATTAAATTGACGTGCAAATTAATTTAAAAAGTAGATGAATAACTTTGGTGGACACTCCTCTGCCAATTTGGCACTATCTCTTGAGTTACATTAATTTTGTGGCAAGTGGTAAATATGATGATGAAAGGAAGTTACAGGTAAGGGAATAACACACAGGTACTAAGGGCAAGAGAATGTGGCAAATATGGATTTGTTGATGAATTTAAAAGCTCAGAAATTATAACAGCTACAGCATTTAATACAAATTTAAAATATAAATCAGTATTTATTGAATACTCTTATATGAAATGATATTGATTATGATGTTCTTGTGCCTTCATATCAAATATTTATAATGTGTAGCATTAAGTAAGTCAATAATTTCATGATACTTTTAATGTTTTTTCACACTCATTAAGAATATGCAAGTAAGATTTCAGTTCTGTGAAGTAAAGAGCTTATATATTGCATGCAGAAGAACATGTTATAGGTTAGATACTTGGATCTATATAAAGAAAGAAAGAAGGCCAGAGAAGGAATAAATCAAGGTAAAATAAAATCCTTTATTTTCTTAACTGATTTAAAAGATAACTGTCTAGTTAAAGTAATAATTGTAAAAATGCATTGGATTGCAATAACATTTGTTCAAGTGAAATGAATGGCAGCAATGCCACAATACATGGGCAAGAGGAATTGGGGATATTTTATTCTTAGGTTCCTGAAATTCAAGTGAAGTGACAGTGTTATTTGTAGGTTGATTTACAGTAGTTATATAGTGAACTTAAGGGCATGTAGTAAAAATTTAATAATAATTGGTATGCTAAGAAAGAACATAAAAAGGAACCATTTAAAATGCTCAATTTACACAAAAAAGGCAGAAATATTGGCAAACATAGGAGATATCAATATATTAATAATCACTATAAATGTGAATGGTGCAAATATAATTAAAAGTTACAATTTGTCAGATTGAATTAACAAAGAAGAACCAATTACCATTGGCCCTCCGTATTCATGGATTCCTGCCACCACGGATTCAGTGAACCACAGGTGGATCCATGGGTACAGAGGGGCAACTGTATTAGGCCATTTTATATAAGGGACTGGAGCATGGGTGGATTTTGATATCCGTGGAGAGAGCTGGAGCCAATCCCCCCCACAAATGGGGAGGGATGACTGTGTATTTTGTCTACAGAGGTGTGTTTTAGATATACATACTCATATAAGTTAAAAGTAACCTATAAGTGCATTAGAGGCTTTCTCTAATTCGGGAAGTAATTCCACCTTCCACCATGTAGCCCTCTTTCTATCCCTAAAATTTGCCAAGCTCTGTCACACATCGAGGAATTTTAATATATTGGTTCTTTTCTCTGTAATCTAATCCCTTTGCCTTTCTCATTGACCATATCCTTCTCATCCATCTTGTTTCCTCTACACTATTCAATTATATCATTATAACTGTATTTTGTTTGTTGATTAAACTGGGGTGTCTTATCTCTTTCAGTAGACATAAGCTCCATGAGAGCAAGGACTAGGTTTGTCTTGCTCGCTGAAGTAATTCCAGAAATTAGATTAAGTGCTTACCATTATTAGTTCAAGATAGATGTGAATTGAATAAATTACTTGCTAAATGAATTTAAAAAACAACTTTTAGTGCATTCATGATTAATATGGCTTAATACGTTAATCCCTTTATTTTGCCTTAACAACAACAACAATAAAAACGACTGTGAAGAGGCAGAATGGGGAAGAAGATTGGGGAGATACACGGAGATGGCTTTTCCCATAATCACACACACAAAAAGAGATTGCTTCATCCTCCTGCAACAGAAACCTCAAAGTCCAGGTGCGATGCTGGTATAAATTAGGACTAAAGAGAGAAAGTTCTCAGGTTCTTTGTTCTTAAAGGACCCTTAGCCGGGACACACATGAGAAGCCAGAGCCCACTGAATGGGAGTGCTATTAACCATGGAACTATTGACTCACACACAACAAAGGTATTTCATAAACAGAAGTGACATTAAATTTGGATTTCCATCTCTGTGGGACATAAAGGAATGAAGAAGAAATATTTCGCTTTGATTTCCCTTGCATGCTACGGGAAATACAGTGGTGTTTGTCATGTGGTTATAACCATGAAGAGGAAGTCAGGTCTGCTCTCCCCCCACTGTTCACCACTTCAGGATCTAAGTAACCATAACAGCATTTATTCATCCTCAAAGCTTTGAAGAGAATTTGAGATGAAGGTTGAGGAGAAAGCCCAGATGTTCTTTTAAAAGTTAGAATTCACAAGGAAGGAAAAAAGACCTATTCATAAGAGAGACTGTTTTGGGTGAAATGCAGTAAATTCCATACTCATAAGAGTTAATGTTTTAGTTAGTTTTTTAAAATAATTGTCGTCAAAAGCTCTTATGCTTAAAATCAATACTGTAGAAGTTACACAGAATTCATGTTTATTGACTGTCAGGAATCAGGACAAGTATATTCAAGCTAACATGGATGCATGGGGGTGCTGAGGAACACATGGTTTTGATAGTAAGGAAAATAATCACAGAGCTTAGGTAACAAGGAGAATATATGTCTTTTGCCTAGCCTGGACACACTAGAAATTTAATAAGAGCTGTTGTTTGATAAAATAATTTGATGGCTCATAATCTAATGTTTTGCCTTGTATGCTGGCCATTTACTCCAGGTACGATTTTTTAATAAATTCAGGGCGTAAAAATACTATATTTTCAACAAGAAACAATCAATGTGTTGTGTACCACATTTTACTTCTTACACTCTAAAATGTGTCTGTAATATCCAGGGGTCAGCAATCATTTAAAGAGCCTTTTGTGAATTCATAGAAGTTCACAGATACACTGTCATAGACAGTCTATTCTGGGCTACTGGCTTTACAGAATGAGGTATGATTGTAATAGGAAAGTTGATGAAATTTGCATGTAAATTGATAATTTGTGAAACATTCATTTTTCACGTTTCATATATGTTTCATTTATTCTGGGCAACGATATATGTTAAAGGAGACTCCTATTTTAAGGTGATTCTTACATAATTTTGCACAACATTCACAAAATCTTTCTTTTGAAATTGATATAGTACAATCTCATACCAAATGAGAAAAACTTCCAACACCACTGAAATACGGATGAAAGATAAATGCTCACATTCACAACACCTATTACTGACATATATCTACAATGGATTTAATACTTATTGAGTTGAAACATCACACATACAAATGTAAAATGGTTTGTGTACTTTCAAAGTTCTCAGATTTTTACCAGTTGTTGCACTATATATACATATATATATCAGCATCTTGCTTGCTTTAATATAGTAAGTTAGATACTCTTTTATTGACCATACACATAAAAATGTGTGGACTAAAATATCAACTTTAGACAAGCCTCTTAGATAGCCTCATCCACCACAGGGCAGACAGCAGAAGAAAGAACAACTACAATCCTGCAGCCTTTGGAACAAAAACCACATGCACAGAAAGATAGATAAGATGAAAAAGCAGAGGGCTATGTACCAGATGAAGGAACAAGATAAAACCCCAGAAAAACAATAAATGAAGTGGAGATAGGCAACCTTCCAGAAAAAGAATTCAGAAAAATGACAGTGAAGATGATCCAGGACCTCAGAAAAAGAATGGAGGCAAAGATCGAGAAGATGCAAGAAATGTTTAACAAAGACCTAGAAGACTTAAAGAAAAAATACCTAGAAGAATTAAAGAGCAAACAAACAGAGCTGAACAATACAATAACTGAAATGAAAAATACACTAGAAGGAATCAATAGCAGAATAACTGAGGCAGAAGAACGGAGAAGTGACCTGGAAGACAGAATGGTGGAATTCACTGCTGTGGAACAGACTAAAGAAAAAAGAATGAAAAGAAATGAAGACAGCCTAAGAGACCTCTAGGACAACATTAAATGCAATAACATTTGCATTATAGGGGTCCCAGAAGGAGAAGAGAGAGAGAAAGGACCTGAGAAAATATTTGAAGAGATTATAGTCGAAAACTTCCCTAACATGGGAAAGGAAATAGCCACCCGAGTCCAGGAAGCACAGAGAGTCCCATACAACATAAACCCAAGGAGAAACATGCCAAGACACATAGTAATCAAACTGGCAAAAATTAAAGACAAAAATTATTGAAAGGAACAAGGGAAAAATGACAAATAACATACAAGGGAACTCCCATAAGGTTAACAGCTGATTTCTCAACAGAAACTCTACAAGCCACAAGGGAGTGGCATGGTATACTTAAAGTGATGAAAGGGAAGAACCTACAACCAAGATTACTCTACCCGGCAAGGATCTCATTTAGATTTGATGGAGAAATCAAAAGCTTTACAGACAAGCAAAAGCTAAGAGAATTCACACAAGAGAAGAAAAGAACCTACAAAAACAAACCCATAACAGTGAAGAAAATGGTAATAAGAACATACATATCGATAATTACCTTAAACGTGAATGGATTAAATGCTCCAACCAAAAGACACAGGCTTGCTGAATGGATACAAAAACAAGACCCATATATATGCTGTCTACAAGAGACCCACTTCAGACCTAGAGACAAATACAGACTGAAAGTGAGGGGATGGAAAAAGATATTCCATGCAAATGGAAATCAAAAGAAAGCTGGAGTAACAATACTCATATCAGATAAAATAGACTTTAAAACAAAGAATGTTACAAGAGACAAGGAAGGACACTACATAATGATCAAGAGATCAATCCAAGAGAAAGATATAACAATTATAAATATATATGCAATCAACATAGGAGCAGCTCAATACATAAGGCAACTGCTAACATCTATAAAAGAGGAAATCGACAATAACACAGTAATAGTGGGGGACTTCAACACCCTACTTACACCAAGGGACAGATCATCCAAACAGAAAATTAATAACAAAACACAAGCTTTAGATGACACAATAGACCAGATAGATTTAATTGATATTTACAGGACATTCCATCCCAAAACAGCAGATTACACTTTCTTCTCAAGTGCACATGGAAAATTCTACATTATAGATCACATCTTGGGTCACAAATGAAGCCTCAGTAAATTTAAGAAAATTGAAATCATATCAAGCATGTTTTCTGAACACAATGCCATGAGACTGGAAATCAAATACAGGGAAAAAAACGTAAAAAACACAAACACATGGAGGCTAAACAATGCGTTACTAAATAACCAAGAGATCACTGAAGAAATCAAAAAGGAAATCAAAAAATACCTAGAGACAAATTACAAGGAAAACACGATGATCCAAAACCTATGTGTTGCAGCAAAAGCAGTTCTAAGAGGGAAGTTTATAGCTGTACAAGCCTACCTCAAGAAACAAGAAAAATCTCAAATAATCTAACCTTACACCTAAAGGAACTAGAGAAAGAAGAACAAACTAAACCCAAAGTTAGTAGAAGGAAAGAACTCATAAAGATCAGAGCAGAAATAAATGAAATAGAAACAAAGAAAAAAATAGCAAAGATCAATAAAACTAAAAGCTGGTTCTTTGAGAAGATAAACAAAATTCATACACCATTAGCCAGACTCATCAAGAAAAAGAGGGAGAGGACTCAGATCAATAAAATTAGAAACGAAAAAGGAGAAGTTAGAAAAGACAGCGCAGAAATACAAAGCATCCTAAGAGACTACTACAAGCAACTCTATGCCAATAAAATGAACAAACCGGAAGAAATGTACAAATTCTTAGAGAGATATAACCTTCGAACGCTGAACCAAGAAGAAATAGAAAATATAAACAGACCAATCACAAGTAATGAAATGGAAACTGTGATTAAAATCTTCCAACAAACAAAAGTCCAGGACCAGATGGCTTCACAGGTGAATTCTATCAAACATTTAGAGAAGAGCTAACACCCATCCATCTCAAATTCTTCCAAAAATTGCAGAGGAAGGAACACTCCCAAACTCATTCTATGAGGCCACCATCACCCTGATACCAAAACCAGACAAAGATACTACAAAAAAAGAAAATTACAGACCAATATCACTGATGAATATAGATGAAAAAATCCTTAACAAAATACTAGCAGACAGAATTCACCAACACATTTAAAGGATCATACACCATGATTAAGTGGGATTTATTGCAGGGATGCAAGGATTCTTCAATATATGCAAATCAATCAATGTGATACACCATATTAACAAATTGAAGAATAAAAACCATATGATTGGGCTTCCCTGGTGGCGCAGTGGTTGAGAATCTGCCTGCCAATGCAGGGGACACGGGTTCGAGCCCTGGTCTGGGAAGATCCCACATGCTGCGGAGCGGCTGGGACCGTGAGCCACAATTACTGATCCTGCGCGTCTGCAGCCTGTGCTCTGCAACAAGAGAGGCTGCGATAATGAGAGGCCCGCACACCGCGATGAAGAGTGGCCCCCACTTGCTGCAACTCGAGAAAGCCCTCGCACAGAAACGAAGACCTAACACAGCCTAAATAAATAAATTAATTAATATTAAAAAAAAACAAAACATATGATCATCTCAATAGATGCAGAAAAATCTTTTGACAAAATTCAACACTCATTTATGATAAAAACTCTCCAGAGAGTGGGCATAGAGGGAACCTACCTCAACATAGTAAAGACCATATACGACAAACCCACAGCAAACATCATTCTCAATGGTTAAAAACTGAAAGCATTTCTTCCAAGATCAGGAACAAGACAAGGATGTCCACTCTCGCCAATATTATTCAACGTAGTATTGGAAGTCCTAGCCACAGCAATCAGAGAAGAAAAAGGAAAAAAAGGAATCCAAATTGGAAAAGAAGAAGTAAAACTGTCACTGTTTGCAGATGACATGATAGTATACATAGAGAATCCTTAAGGTGTCACCAGAAAACTACTAGAGCTATTCAATGAATTTGGTAAAGTTGCAGGATACCAAATTAATGCACAGAAATCTCTTGCATTCCTATACACTAATGATGAAAATTCTGAAAGAGAAATTAATGAAACACTCCCATTTACTATTGCAACAAAAAGAATAAAATACCTAGGGACAAACCTACCTAGGGAGGCAAAAGACCGGTATGCAGAAAACTATAAGACACTGATGAAAGAAATTCAGGATGATACCAACAGATGGAGAGTTATATCATGTTCTTGAATTGGAAGAATCAATATTGTGAAAATGACTATACTACCCAAATCAATCTACAGATTCAATGCAACCCCTATGAAATTACCAATGGCCTTTTTTACAGAACTAGAACAAATAATCTTAAAATTTGTATGGAGAAACAAAAGACCCCGAATAGCCAAAGCAGCCTTGAGGGAAAAAAATGGAGCTGGAGGAATCAGACTCCCTGACTTCAGGCTATACTACAAAGCTACAGTAATCAAGACAATATGGTCCTGGCACAAAAACAGAAATATAGATCAATGGAACAGGATAGAAAGCCCAGAGATAAACCCATGCACATATGGTCAACTAATCTATGACAAAGGAGGCAAGGATATACAGTGGAGAAAAGACAGTCTATTCAATAAGTGGTGCTGGGAAAACTGGACAACTACATGTAAAAGAATGAAATTAGAACACTCCCTAACACCATACACAAAAATAAACTCAAATTGGATTAGAGACCTAAATGTAAGATTGGACACTCTAAAACTCTTAGAGGAAAACATAGGAAGAACACCCTTTGACATAAATCACAGCAAGATCTTTTTTGATCCACCTCCTAGAGTAATGGAAATAAAAAAAATAAACAAATGGAACCTAATGAAACTTAAAAGCTTTTGCAAAGCAAAGGAAACTACAAACAAGATGAAAAGACAACCCTCAGAATAGGAGAAAGTATTTGCAAATGCATCAATGGACAAAGGATTAATCTCCAAAATATATAAACAGCTCATGCAGCTTAATATTAAAAAAACAATGCAATCTAAAAATGGGCAGAGGACCTAAATAGACATTTCTCTGAAGAAGACATACAGATGGCCAAGAAGCACATGAAAAGCTGCTCAACATCACTAATTATTAGAGAAATGCAGATCAAAACTACGATGAGGTATCCCCTCACACCAGTCCGAATGGGCATCATCAGAAAATCTACAAACAACAAATGCTGGAGAGGGTGTGGAGAAAAGGGAACCCTCTTGATCTGTTGTTGGGAATGTAAATTGATACAGCCACTATGGAGAACAGTATGAGGTTCCTTAAAAAACTAAAAATAGAACTACCATATGACCTAGCAATCCCATTACTGTGCATATACCCTGAGAAAACCATAATTCAAAAAGAGTCATATACAGTGTTCATTGCAGCTCTGTTTACAGTAGCCAGTCATGGAAGCAACCTAAATGCCCATCGACAGACGAATGGATAAAGAAGATGTGGTACATATATACAATGGAATATTACTCAGCCATAAAAAGAAACGAAATTGGGTCATTTGTAGAGATGTGGATGTATCTAGAGACTGTCATACAGAGTGAAGGAAGTCAGAAAAAGAAAAACAAATTTTGTATATTAACGCATATATGTGGAACCTAGAAAAATGGTATCGATGAACCAGTTTGCAAGGCAGAAATAGAGACACAGATGTAGAGAACAAACGTATGGACACCAAGGGGGAAAGTGGTAGAGGGTGGTGGTGGTGTGATGAATTGGGAGATTGGGATTGACATATATACACTAATATGTATAAAATGGATAACTAATAAGAACCTGCTGTATAAAAAAATAAAAAAAATTCAAAAAAAAAGTAGCATTGGTATGTTTAAAAATCTTTCATTAGAAACAATATAAAAATCAACTTTAAAAGCACATTCTGGAGTTATTATTAGAAAACATAATACATTTTTTAGAGAGATTAATGATTTCCATCATTTACATATATTGGGAGCCAGATACCTTATTTTTCTTATGATTTGTGTGAGAAATCTCAACCTTACAGATCTTACAAGTTCAAAGCCTCTTATGTTACCATTTGAAGTCTCCCCTGAGCAAATAATGGCAACCTAACAGAAAGATGAACCTGCATATCAGTGCAATGTATTTTAACATACCACGTTTTTAAACCTACCAATATTCTCCCTGGAAAGTACCTGAGAGTATACATGGCATTATGTTCCATGGAAACATTAGGAAAGCTAAAAGTTTCTATCAGTGAAATATGATTCTCTGAACATCAATAACTAGACATAAGTTTGAAATCCTGCACATAGACACTGACTTTGGGATACAGACTTTCTTCTTAGAAGACGCACCTTGTCGTGTTTCAAACTATTAGATATGCTAAGATTGGACTACATTACTTTGCCTAACTGCTTCCTCTTATATCAAAAAGCATTCTTTTTTTCTGGTGTATTTTTAATTGAAGTTACAGTTCTCTCTAAGAACTGAGTGGAAAATGTTGTTTAGAACCATATTCAGCTATCATGGTATTTTCTAGGTAAAATGAATCATTTAAATAAGTTTCTCCCACTGGTCATTGTTCAGTTTCAGTTTTACATTTCAAAATAAAGAAAAACATTTCAAAATAAAGAAAAATAAAGAAAACATTTCAAAATAAAGAAAAAAACAAATGTAAAAACAATACCTTGTCTTTTAAAAAAAAATTGACATATTTAACATGTTACATTTTGTAAATTGAAGGTATATAACATGCTACTTTGATACATTTGTATATTGTAACATGGTTGCCATTGAAGCAACATTTATCATATTACTTGACTAGAGTATAATGTTACTCTATATATTTATTATTCTGTGCATTAGATCTCTATAGTTTATTTACTACTTGTTACAAACAAAAGAAAGCTTCATGGATTTGCATGTCATCCTTGTTCAGGGACCATGCTGATCTGTATTCTAATTTTAGCATATGTGCTGTGCAAGTGAGCACTTGATATACTGTCTTGAGTTATTGCAAATAAGATAAACATACATTATTACAAACATCTGCTCTATTAGCAGCTAAAATATTAAAAATCAAGGTAGTGGACTGTGATAACTGGTGCAAAAATATAATTTAATAAGTGTTCTTTAATTCAGAAACATATTCAGATAAGAGAAAGCCATAAGAATTTCAGTTGAATGCAGGGAGAATATTTTATTGAAAGAAAACTAGTAATGATGTGGTTTTTGCACTATATTCTTTTTGAAAATACTCACTCTGCCCACTACTTACATGGGTTAAGTAATATTTGCTACTCTTTGATGCTCGACTTGGTCATATAACTTGCTTTGAATAATTGGATGTTGGCAGATGTGACAAAAGCTGAGAGTTGCTCTCACATCTCTTTCACAACCATGAGAAAATCATGCCCATGTTGACTACTGAGCCCAGGAGAAAGATATAAACTTTGGGGGCAGAAATCATTATTCCTATCTTTTCCTAGCCTAAATCTATTCTGAATAAATGCCAGTGGTTTTAACACAATGACCTTTAAGAATTTTGCTGCCTTTATATGGCAATAGCTAACTGATTGCACTGAATTCAGACACACTGAAACATTCATCTTTTTTACAATGTCTTGACACATTAGATTTCCTTAGCCTAACGTCCCTATACCCTTTTTAAAGCTTATCTTTCATGGTCCTCTTCAAATGACACATTTCTCTGAAAGCATCAATTATTTATCAACTTATATCTGTTTCCCTGAACACAGCTTTTGTGCTGTTTTACAACACTAATAAATCATACCTTGTGTTATATCTGTGTATTTTTCACATATCTACTTCTGGATTCTACCTCTGAAGAGTGGTTTGTATCACATTTATCTCACTATTCTTAGTTTTTAGAATCTGGATATTGGTTATTATTAATATTTCATAAATATTTTTGCAATGAATAAATATATATTAAGCAATGTACTGAGGAGTCCTAATCAAAAATAGAAGCCTATTATTGCTCTATTAGAGGGGTAAGATGGGGAAATATGTCAATTACTATAAGAGCAAATATAAGCATAAATTAAACACATTACAGAGCAGTCTTGGGCTCTTTGGCTTACAGAGCTGAGGGCTCCTTAGTTGGTTTTGACTTGCCATCAACATCAAGTTCGTTTACTGTGATTAGAAAACCTCTGCTCTAAACCGCTGATATTGAGGAGATGTTTTCCTAAATTTCTTTAAAATTAGTAGAAAAGCATTTGCTTGATGTACAGATGCTTTTACACTGGTGAACAAAGCAATATGTTTGAGCTACATTATTAAAATACCTTTAAGTATTTCTCCCGCTACAACCTAGAAACCACAAGGAGTCTTGGTACATTCTAAGTGTATCTAAATGGAGAATGGCATTTAGAATCCAAGATCTGGGCTCTCGGTGTGCTCTTTACCACGTGGGTGCTATTGCTTCTAGGTCTTCTCAGTGTATAGTGTTAGGGAATATAAGTACATATACTAACCCACATAAATAAACATGTCTATATCTAATTATTTGTGTGTGGATATAAATATATATCCCCACAGTTGACCTTTCAGCACGTAGGTTGGGGGGCTAACCCTCAATGCAGTCAAAAACCCATGTATAACTTACAGTTGGCCCTCTGCACTCGGCTCCTCCGTAACAGCAATTCCACATCCGTGTATTCAACCAATGATAGATCATGTAGTACCATAATATTTATTGAAAGAAATCTGCATTTAAGTCAACTCATGCATTTCAAACTCATGTTGTTCAAGGGTCAACTGTATACATACAATGCATTTTATGAGTCATATAAATTCACCATATATAAAAATATATATACATATGTGTGCATATATATATATACACATATATGTATACATATACATATATGTGTATATATATATATATATATATATATATATAACTTTGTACTGCTTAAGTCGAATCCAAATCCAACATCACAGAGTTAAATGTAGCCTGCCTCCTTCCCTTATTTGTGATTATTTCTCCAACAGTGAGAAACCTGGTTCTTATTTGCTACGAGATACTTTTTGATTAACTACAGTGTACTTACAAAGCAATTTAAGAATTGCTACCCATATTTCCATGCTTCTGCTTGAAACATATTTATTCAGTATTCAGTCAAGGTACTGCTTCCTGAAGTTACTTAAAATTGCTTATTCTGTTGTACTGACATCATGTTAATAGTTAGGTTTATTTATTATTGTTGGTATTTTATTTTTAGTTTTCCCACATCCAGGTTGATTTTAATTGCTCATTTATTTTGGGCTATATTAATGGCATGTGAAATATGGCTATGGTTCTAATACAAAAGATAATGAGAAATGTCACTTCCTCCTAATCTCTGCTATTATATTACCAATACGTGTTTTTTTCTATTCCATTGCTATCCACTTCTGATAGGAAACTAAACCCTTTAGTTTCTGGTTTATCCTTCCATCAATGCCAGAAAATACATTCTCAAAAAAAGGTGCAGGCTTGTTGAAAACACAGGTGCCAAATTGAAGTAACTATGACCAACTTGAGCAAAAAAAAATATGATAGAAGTTGATTCTTACCCATAAAGCCAAAATAATAGTGGATCCATAAATATAAAAATACCACTCTTAAAATAGATATTAACCAAAAAAGAAAGACAATAACTTAAGAGTGAAAAAAAATAGGAGGGACATCACCAGTAATAACACATAACAGCAATATGAACCTTGTGAAGTGATGCTTTAAGAACTCCACATCAGGGCTTCCCTGGTGGCGCAGTGGTTGGGAGTCCGCCTGCCAATTCAGGGGACGCGGGTTCGAGCCCTGGTCTGGGAAGATCCCAGGTGCCGCGGAGCGGCTGGGCCTGTGAGCCACAATTGCTGAGCCTGCGCGTCTGGAGCCTGTGCTCCGCGGCGGGAGAGGCCGCGATAGCGAGAGGCCCGCGCACCGCGATGAAGAGTGACCCCCACTTGCCGCAACTGGGGAAAGCCCTCGCACAGAAACGAAGACCCAACACAGCCATAAATAAAATAAATTTAAAAAAAAAAAAAAAAAAAAGATGGCTAGCAGGACATCAGAGAAAAAAGAACTCAACATCAGCCCTGTGATATTCTTGACAAAAATACATAGTAATGAAGAAGTCTCACAGTCAATCAAATTGACTGACATTCGATACAAGAATTTATCAATATTCTTCGAAAGTGTCAAGCTCATGAAAGACAAGGAAAGCCTGAACTTACAGACTAAAAGACTAAGGAGAAATAATAACTAAATGCAATGTGGGATTCTGGATTTGATATTGGAGCAAAAGGAAAATGTTAGTGCAAAAACTGGTTAAATTTGAATGAAGTCTTTAGTTCATAGTATTGTACCAGTGTTGATTTTCTGGTTCTGACAATAACACTGTGGCTATGTCAAATGGAAATATTAGAGAAAGGGGAAGGAGGGATATATGAAAACTCTTTGTAGAATTTTTAAACTATTCTCCAAGTCTAAAGTTAGTTCAAAAAAATTTTTTTTAAATCTCTAATTTCCTTTAGATTCAAATATTTTATTAACAATTATCAAAACTGTGGGTAGCTTTAAATACCTTTCATGCCAAAATTTGGAGTGGAATCCAGCTCTCTTGATTCCAAGTTCAATAATCTTTCTAATACTCTTTATTCTTCCAAATGTTCTTGGGATATTTTACTCAAAGTACAGTTGATTTGGTAATGCCTTAAACCTGAAGTCTATTGTTAGGCATTATAAAATATGAAGCTCATTTTTAAAAAAGCTCATATATCCCTATTCTCCCCTGAAAATAATCCATAAACTCCTCCACTTAATTTTGTGGCTACTCAATTAGTTACTCTCTACAAAAGAGTGAGATATCCAAGATGTATTTTTAAGAAGGCAGTAGACTGCTTTTTAACATATATCTTAGAATTGAAGAGCAGTGAAAAATCATTTAGAATATTTTTATATTCCTTTCCTATCCTAAGCTTGTCCTTAAAATTGGTAGTTTCAAATTATCTCTGTGGTTTTATAATGCCATTTCTGCTTCTTTGGGTGACATTAAAAAACATCTTTAATAAGATAATATTTATTTTTAAAAACACTATCAATAGAGAACAAATACTTATTAATGCATATAATAAATATATTTCTCCCTGACTTCAAAATCAGCATTTTCATTCTTTAAGCCATAGTTGAAATCATACTACCAGTTGCTAAATTATCAAATAATACTATCAGGAATTATTGGATATTTTCATTTTGTGTTTTGATTTGGCTGCATTTTCCAGTGCTACATTTTTATGTGACTGGTAGATTGTTATTTAAATGACACCAGTGCCTCTTAAAACATGCAGAAAATTAAGCTCACAGAGTCACATGCTGAATTTTATAGATGGTTCTATAGTGATACTGTTATTAGTATTGATCTATTAAAGTTTATAGCAGCTAATGAAAATAATATTATATAAATGTGGTATATAGAAATTAACCATTGGTTAAAATCATCATTTGGGGATTTATCAGTAAAATAAAGATTTTATTAAATTAAAATTCTAGATTTGGAATTATTAGGCTAAATTTTCCAAATTTATAGCATTTCCTTGAATCTTGCACTATAGCATCTGTAATGTCATTCTTTAAGTAATTGATTTTGCATGAGCTTCATTCCTATTTTGTTTAGCTAATTGAGATTATAATTGTCATTTTAACGTAAAACTTAAAGTGAAGTTACTTCTAAGAAAGATCCTGGGTGGAAACACACAGAGACAAATCTATTTAAACAGCACATTATTTTGAGGATCCCACAGAACTGAACTCAATAGGAGCTGTTGATAATGCAAACCCTGGGGACATCCTTATTAGTCTGCCCACCAAGCGGACTGTGTGTGTGTTATGAACTCTGTGGGCTAGCAATAGCCACTAATTTAAAGCTGGTAGAAGAGTCACTCCAGATACTTAAAATGCAGTCACCTACACTTTTCTGGCATTTAAAATAAAACTAAGTCAGTGTAAAGTTGGTGAAGTAGACTTGAGACACTCCAAGGTGGTACATGAAGTTGTCTTGTGGTTTTGTAATGCCAAGTTTAAGTTGAATATGAATGTTGAGACTTTCAAGGATTTCCTCTTTTTGACATGGTGGGAATGAGGGACATAATATATCATCAAATGTTCATTGAGTGTTTATAATTCTTGGTCTCCAGATATAAGAAAGTAAAGAAGGATATTCTGTCTAAACTAAAATGTGCTTCAATAGGATAGTTTCCAAATGACTGATGTATGTGATAATGATGGTAGTAGGATGATGAAGACGATGATAATAAACTATTTTAAATTTAAATACAAAAATAAATAAAATAACAGAAGGGGCATATTTAGGTAGGGTGTGGTTGTCAGAGTTCAGAAAATGACCACTGAAAACTTGTGCCCTCATCCATGTCCTCAAATTTGTCTTCATTCTCTCTTTCTCTGGGTTAGGGAGTGTTTTTTTGAAACCACTTCCATTAACTTCAAATGTAGACTAAAGAGAGATGTAAACCAAGTTAAGCTTCCTTTCAATCTTTTCCTATATGTACTATTGATGGCAGAATTTCTAAAGTAGTCACATGGAATTTGGAGTTTAAAGTGTCTCAGGGACCAATCCCAAGTTTGTTCATTATTTTTACTCTCTTAGTCATTACACTGTGAATCTTGGAAACCGTAAGTAAACTTACGTTTTACAAGTTACTGTATTACTTGGAAACCTATATGTTAAATTTCCCCATCCTCCACCAGGGAAAGTTACTATAATATATTACATCTCATAAGATATAAATCTCATAGGATTTTCTAGTACAATTTACATAAAATCCACATGCTTCTTGATCAAAAACAGTTAACGAAAATCTAACAACAGTGCCATTAGAAGAGGCATAGGGCAGAAGCTCATTCACAGATTCATTTACAAGATGAAAACACTGCTAGAATCACATAAACTATTCTATACTGTACAGTTGTAGAAATAAGATTAGTTACTGGTGAATTATGACATGTCTCTTTACCATCCCCCAAACAGGATAAGCATAAGTTGAAGTATTAAAGTTCAAGTGAACTTTAATACTTTGGTGTTGATTTTACCTCCAAGTCTAAGCTAGTCTTCATTCTTAAGCCATAGTATTTTTAAAAGTATGAAAAAAAATAGCATCGTCAAAAACTGGTTTTTCTTTAACTTGGCATTATTAGAAATATAATTCAGTTTGTGTAGATTCTTGTGTTCTTCCTATAGTGACTCTGGTCACTAACAATATTTAACCTATAAATTTTAAACTATCACATTTTTATGGGCAGTTCTGCTGATGTTTTTTTTTTTAAATTTTTATACAATTTTTAAAGTTTACTTTTCATTTGCAGTTATTACAAAATATTGGTTATATTCCCCATGTTGTACAATATATCCTTGTGCCTATCTTACCCCCAGTAGTTTGTGCTCCCACTCCCCCATTCCTATATTGCCACTCCCCCCGTCCCCATTGGTAACCACTAGTTTGCTCTCTACATCTGTGAGTCGGCTTCTTTATTGTTATATTTAGTTTGTTGTATTTTTTTTAGATTCCACATATAAGTGACATACAGTGTTTGTCTTTCTCTGACTTTTTTCACTTAGCATAATGCCCTCCACGTCCATCCATGTTGCTGCAAATGGCAAAATTTCATTCCTTTTTATGACTGAGTAGTATTCCATTGTATGTATACATGTGTGTGTGTGTATGTATGTATATACATCTTCTTTATCCATTCATCTATTGATGGACACTTAGGTTGCTTCCATATCTTGGCAATTGTAAATAATGCTGCTATGAACATTGGGGTACATGTCTCTTTTCAAATTAGTGTGTTTGTTTTTTTCAGATGTATACCCTGGAGTGGAATTGCTGGGTCATATAGTAGTTCTATTTTTAGTTTTTTGAGAAACCTCCATACTGTTTTCCACAGTGGCTACACCAGTTTACATTCCCACCAACAGTGCAAGAGGGTTCCTTTTTCTCCACATCCTCATCAACATGTGTTATTTGTGTTCTTTTTGAGGATAGCCATTCTGACAGGTGTGAGGTGATATCTCATTGTGGTTTTGATTTGTGTTTCCCTAATGATTAGTGATGCTGAGCATCTTCTCACGAGCCTGTTGGCCTCTGCGTTTCCTCTTTGGAAAGATGCCTATTCAGTTCTGCTCATTTTTTTTTTTTTTAATAAATTTGTTTATTTATTCTTGGCTGTATTGGGTCTTCATTGCTGTGCACGGGCTTTCTCTAGTTGCGGTGAGCAGGGGCTACTCTACGTTGTGGTGTGTGGGCTTCTCACTGCAGTGGCGTCTCTTGTGGAGCACAGGCTCTAGGCATGCGGGCTTCAGTAGTTGTGGCTCGCGGGCTCTAGAGCATAGGCTCAGTAGTTGTGACACATGGGCTTAGTTGTTCTGCGGCATGTGGGATCTTCCCGGACCAGGGATCGAACCCGTGTCCCCTGCACTGGCAGGAGGATTGTTAACCACTGCGCCACCAGGGAAGTCCTTCTTCTGCCCATTTTTAAATTGGGTTTTTTTGTTTGTTTGTTTTGTTTTATTTCTTTTTATATTAATAGACAGTTCCTCCATTCTTTTCACACTGTAGTTTTGACATGTTTATTAGAAAACTGATTTTCCCTGATTAGGAATAATGGTAAATATGGCCTAATTATATTTCAGATTACTTTGCAAAAATTGTACTAATTTAAAATAACTTGTAATGGACTAGCACATAGAAAAATGCCTAGCACCACATATTAGAGTTGGTGCTTGGGGTGCAGGTTCTGGAAAGGTTGGTTTGCATATGAAAGTCACAATCACAGGCAAGTCTTTTGATCTAAGAAGTAGCTAACCCTGCAAGAGGCAGTTCCTCCAGTGTCAGCTAGGCCCCAGATGTCAGAGCATGAAAATTACAGAAAATAAAAACATATGCTTAATATATACCCTTTCACAATTCTTTTAAAAATCTACAAATTTTTATTCATTATTTTGATCTATTACAACATTATATATCAATTCAAATACTTGAGTGGTGTTAGGCAAGCTTTTCCTTTCAGAAATCTTGTTGACTTCTTCCTATGAGATTATCCCAGTTTAAGGATTCGGTGAACCTGCCTTTTATTGATTCCATCTGGCTGCCAAGCATAGGCTTTCACATCTGTTTATAGCTCCCTGGGTACTTTTGGGACCCTACATAGTGATAAGTATGGCACTGTGGAAAAATCATCTAATTACAAGTTAGGAATAGCAAATTGTATATTTTGAATAAGGTAAGGTTTTTACTTTTGGATTGATTTACATATAGTGGATGTCAGCTTATTTTAATGGTTTTTTCAAATTCAGCTGGGTTTTTTTAGTGCTTGGTTAGTTTGCATGTCTTAAATTATGTTTGAGTTTTAGAATCTTTTCAAACAAACATTTAAAAATTTTGCTCTCTGACAAGTTGTTTGTTTCCTGTTTTTCTTTTTTTTTATTAAATAAAACCATTGTTATTTGAGGAAACAAGTACCTCATTTAATATATGTTTTGCAAATACTTCCCTAGTTTACTAGATTTCTTTATTGTTGTTGGTATTTTTATAAAAAATTTTATAAAATAATTTTTATAAATAATTTTATAAAATTTTATAGAATCTAATTTGTCAGCTTTTTACTTTATGATCTTCTGGTTTTAGGTCAAGCATAGAAAGGCCTTCTATACTTCAAATTTATAAAATTATTTAACCAGACTTTCTTCTAATAGCTTATACTTCCCTATCATATTTTCACTATAGATTTTTTAGCCACTTAGAATTTATATTGGTATTAAAATGTCCTCTTAATCGTGTAGTAAAACCCAGTGCATATTTGGGACTGTTTACGGACTCCATTTTTTCTCTAGTGACAAACTTATTTTTTGTCAATAAGAATATTTTAGTAACTGGCAGGTCTTTTATTACTCTATTATTTGCCTTTATCCTGACCATATCCTGATTCTTTTTACATGCTTAATTTTCAGACAACTTTAGAATAGTTTTGTCAGTTTCCAAGAAAAAAGTAAAAGGTTATCTTAGTTGGTATTAAGTCCAAAATATTGGTATTTTTTGGGAGAATTGATGCTTTTAAATATTTAGTATTTTAACCCATAAACATTACTTAAATATTGTTTTTCAACGGATGGGAAGTGATAAGATGCCTCCCCCCATCTTCTGGTATTTACATTCTTTTGTAATTCCCTCTCCTTTAATATGGGTGGGACCTACAGCTTTCTTCTAACCAAGGGAATATTTCACAGGTGATGGAATAGCATTTCCATGATTATGCTTCATAAGATTGTAATTTCTACCATGTTAGAAGACCCTCTCCCTTGCCTGCTTTGATAAAACAAATTGATATGTGCAATACTCTATGTAAAGGCCCATATAGCAAGGAACTGAATGTGACCTCTAGTGGATAGCCAGGGAAAAACTGATGCTTTTAGTCCAAAAGTCCAAAGGAAATAAATTCTGCCAATACCAAGTGATCTTCAAAAAGATCCTTCCTCAGTCAGGCCTTGAGATGAGATTGTAACCCAGAGAGAAACCTCATTTACATGCAGTATACGGATATGTACACACTGAATTTAATAAGCTAGTACTTTCAGTTTTTTCCATGGACTTTTTCAGTTAAATTAATCGGCAATTTTCATCTTCATTCCATCTTTCACTAATTTGGTACTAATGCTAGATCGACTAATTTACAAAATAAATGGCGAAGTTTTTTTTTTCTAATCTTAAAAAATTACACTGTATATTATTTTCTTCATTACAACTTGAAAAAAATCATGTAACTTCCTCATAGAAACCCTATTAGAAGCAAATTTGATAAGCTGTGTAAACCTCTTTAATCAGAGCTTGAAATGTTTGGCATTCAGTAAATGTTAATTAGTTTTATTAATGGTACTACTCTGACAGTTTTACCAGTTTCTTCCAAGGCATTTAACTGTTTAGGTTTCCTGTCACGTAATGACATTTAAAAAATTGTACTTTATGTTATATCTAATGCTTCAAATTATTTGCATGAGTTTTACAGAGCACTCATTGGCCCTTTCAGTTTACTTTGCATATGTTGTGATTTTTCTTATTCTTATTTCGCTGCATTGTGTGGCTTCTCCATGTCTTATGTTTTTTAGAATATATTCTTTTTAGATAGGATTATTTCTTGTATATTTTTATTATTCTACTCATTCTCCATTTAAAAAAATTTTTTTTGATTAGGTCCAATTTACTTGCATATTTTTTTCTTTGATGGTCAGTGCTTTTTTTAAAAAAATAATTTATTTTTTCGTTGTGCTGAGTGTTAGTTGCGGCACATGGGATCTTCATTGAGGCATGCGGGATCTTTCGTTTTGGTGTGTGGGCTCTTTGTTGCAGTGTCCGGGCTTCTCTCTAGCTGTGGTGTGCAGGTTTTCTCTCTCTAGTTGTGGCATGTAGGCTCCAGGGTGCATGGGCTCTTTAGTTTGCTGCACGTGGGCTCTCTCGTTGAGGCGCGCGAGCTCAATAGTTGTGGCCCACGGGCTTAATTGCCCTGCAGCATGTGGGATTTTAGTTCTCCAACCAGGGATCGAACCCGCGTTCCCTGCATTGGAAGGCAGATTCTTTACCACTGGACCACCAGGGAAGTCCCCAGTCTCCATTTCTTAATCCACTGTTTTTTCTTTAATATTATGTCTAAATTCTTAAAGTAGATGATTAATTCAATTTTATTCTCTCATGTAGCCTTGAAACAGGTTAAAAGTTATTTTTTTTTTTCTTTAGGGAAAAATTTAAATATCTGTAAATTTAGCTATGTAATCTTTATATTAAAACATTTTTCTAGATATTTAGCAATTTTGGTGGTAATTTCCATTTTTGGCACCAACATTTTTTATTTTTTAATAGTTTTTATATTTTTGTTTTGATATTCTTTTTATGCTTTTATAGTTGTAGTACATTTATTTATATTGTTCAAAGTACATGGCCTATGTTATTTGATAATTTTGAAATTGAGATTTCCTTTGCAGAATAATATATAGACAATATTTAAAAATGTTTAATGAGGATTTGATAGGGAGTTTTGTATTTCAGGGCATAGAATTCAATATATATTTTTAAACCTACATTATTGGTTAAATATCATTTGATTCTTCAATATCCTTTCTTACTTTAAGGTATATCCTCTAACATAATAGAGGCAGTAAGTTTTTTTTATTTCCATTGTGTTTCTGCAGAATTTGTTTTTATATTTCCTATATTTTATAAGAGTAATTTGGTTTTTAAGGGGTCATGGCATTTCAATCCTCAATGTGGATTATTTTTTTTAATCATTTTATAATATCCTCTTTTGGTTTCATTTAATGAATCATATACAAACTTACTTGATGTTAATATCTTAAACTAGATTTTTTTTTTTTTTTCTAATGATTGTCCAGCAATTTTTAACCATCTTCTACTGGCCTTGGTATAGTTTTAGTCCTGAGTCAAAATATACAGTGAAGTGTATTTAAATAATTAAGTACACAGACCCTATAACCATTGAGGCCAACAAGTTCTGGAACTATCCTCTCAGTGTTCCAAGCAAGGCAGTTCTTATGGTAATTACATTAAAGAGACAAACAATTATGAGTCTCCCTGTGGTATAATTCTATCAGTGCAAGAACTTATGGGAATGGGAAGCACATTGTAGTAGTGAGATCAGCATTATTTTAAGCACTAAAATGCAACTTACTGAGGCTAAATAACCCAAGTAATGGCATTCACAGAACATCCCTGGGTTTGAGGTTAGCAAATGTTATCAGTGTCTTTGGCTATATCACTTATTCTGTAGAATCAGAAATAGAAATGTATTACCAAAAAGAATATCTCAGAAGATAGAAGTTAATTCAATTTTAAACACTATAGACCTTGCATAATATTTTATTAGACTTCTGATTTTTGATGTAATCAAATACAAGAGACCCTAATCAAAGTAGTTGTTTCCTAAAAATATTAAAGACTGTAAATAGACTTTTCTTTTCCTCTCTCTCTACCTTTTATTCAAATTCTGTAGCAGCATAATGTTGCTTAGGTCATAGATGAACCTGAGGCAGAAACTGCTTTTATGATCAACAACTCATGGTGATTTAGTCTCTGCTATACTCCTAGATCCGTGAATGTAGTAACCACGCCTAAAGTAATTCTCTTCCCTGTATTCTTGCTGTCAATCCTATCCTTGGTACATGATGTCTCCTGCTGTTGCTTAATAAATATATTTCACCTTGACAATAAATATGAGTGAATGAAGTTGACTACTAAAGTTTATCAAACTTATCAATGTCATATTAAAATACATATTTTTAAGGTTTTCTCAATTATCCTAGAGATAAGAGTATTAATAAAAAATGGATTATATGCATAGAAAGTTTAAAAATTTGTGCAAGTTAACAACAGTTGTTTCAGGGAAATTATTGGTCAGCTTTTATCCACATATTGGGAAAAACTAATAACAGTATTCAGTTATAAAGATGGTTTAGATCATATTTGTTGAAGGTTGAACCAGTCAAGTAAGTCTACAAGGAGTCAGCAAGATCTGACTCTTCCATGAATAAGATATTGAGATTAAACAACTAGAGAAGAGAGGGCAGAAGAGAACATTTGTTGAAGGTGTGTTATGAATGGGTAACAGGGAAACAGTGATATAATCACTATCCATAGACTTTAAGATCACATCTTTATACTCACATGTTTTAAACAAACAAGTAAATAAATGTGTTAATGAAGATAAAGCAAAGGTATATATCTCTACCAAATCATGTAACTCAGATGTTCCTGGTGTTGTCCTTGTTTATACTTTTGACTCAGTTCTTTAGTTCAACCTAAAATTGATAAACTCTCTTAGAATAGCAGTCTTAACTTTGATAAACATTGGCAAAATTAATTTTATTTTAGTAAGAGTAATAGCAAAATTGGCTATTTCACCACATGCACAATACTCCCCCTATTTATGTTTCTAAATATCCTAATCTTTGGATTCATTAGATATGAACAGTGATTTTAATTTTTGTATTATATAATGTACTAGATTCTTTTTATTTATTTAAAAAATTTTTTTTAATGTTTATTTATTTTGGCCGAGCTGGGTCTTAGTTGCGGCATGAGGGATTTTTAGTTGTGGTATGTGGGATCTTTTAGTTGCAGCACGAAGACTTCTTAGTTGCGGCATGTGGACTTCTTAGTTGTGGCATGCATATAGGATCTAGTTCCCAACCAGGGATTGAACCTGGGCCCCCTGCATTGGGAGCACAGAGTTTTACCCACTGGACCACCAGGGAAGTCCCTGTACTAGATTCTTTGTATATATTTACGATTGTGTCCCTGAAATAAATTACCAAATGTGAAATACATATTCAAAATGAAAAAAAGTAAATAAATTACAGATATATACATATATAAGAATTGTCCTCTATCAATTTATAAAGCAAAACCAGTAAATAACTCTTTTTGCCCCACCATTGCTGACAGTATATTCAAGTATTTTACAATTTTGTATGATACGGCAGGTAAAAATTTTAATGACCTATATTAAGTTAAAATACACATAGAAAGAAACCTATACAGTTGTAAATAGCAGGTTCATATTTTGTAAGAGTCCTCCTTCAAAAGACAAGTAAAAACTTGAAAGAAAAAAACTTTTGAAAAGCACTGAAATATAATAGCAGTGAGGAATTACTGAATCCTAGAGGATGACAGGAATCCAGATAGTGAACCTGGGATCAGAGCCGTTTTGCCCTGTTGGTGTCCGTATGTCAATCAAAAAGAGCCTGGAAATGTCCAAAGGAGAAATATAGTGTAAAAATTATTACAGAGGTAAACCTGGCTGGCCTTGGGGATTTATTAAATATGTAATACATGAAAACAATAGATTAAGTACCTGCTTTCATGAAGTTTGAAATCTGAAATAAGAAGTGCATTATAACTACTTGAAATAACATGTGATAAGGAATACTATGATATAAACATCAAATTAGAGTTCTGGAGGAAATAATGTAGATATAGGTAAATATGGTTTCCCTTTTTATATGAGCCATGTGGAAAGTGTTCAGACATCCAGAGATCCTTGAATGTGAATTACATCAACAGCAATATAATGAATGGTCTTCTAAAACGTTTTATTTTAAAATTGTGTGACCCTTTACAGGTGCAGGCATAAGAAGTCTTACTAGAAAGGTATTATTTATTACTACTGTTATTATTAGTATCATCATTATTATTGAATCCTATGTAATTATGATGTATTACTCAGGAATAAAACCATAGAAAATTGACACTTTAGACAAATAATGTTGTGTATTCATATGGTGAAACTGAGCATTTTAATATAACAGCCAATGGGCAAGTCGATATCTTGTATTTTGAGCCTAGATTTTTTTCATTTTCACTCCTTTGAGGAAACTAAACCGCCAAGTGATTAAAAAATATATTACAAGCCTAAAGTAATGTATTATTCTTTTGACAGACTGAATGTCTTCTTACTGCTAATGTACTCATTTGCTTTTACATTACATTTGGAATTGAGTGATTCACAATGTCCACTACTTTAGACTTTTCCATCAATCCGTGGTTATAAAAATAATGAACTGAAAGGGACTCTTTTTATTAGCAGGAAGTTAAAAAAAAATAAGTTCAATGAAACTCTGAATTCTTAGACCCTAATAAGAAACATTTTTATTTGTTCTTTAAGTTAACAGAATTACTTGAATGATATGGAAAATAAAAGACAATCAAACACACTCCTGGATCTAAATCAGTGATATTGTGAGCACGGTATTACTGAGCAACTATCACGGCATTTATTGCTAAATAGAAATATTCATGGCTCTAAATTCTTCTAATCCATCCTAGTAGATTTATCTGTTTGTCTGTCTCTTCCACTATCCAAAGAACAAATTGAGGATAAAGCCTAGGTCATTCACTCAGTATTACTAATAACAATAATCATAACAAGACTTATAAACATATGCTTTATTGTGTGAATACCTTCAGGCGCTTCACAAACAGTGGCTTACTTAATGTTCATAACAACCACGTGAGGTAGGATCTCTTATGAAACCCAGTTCAATTCCAGTATCTGGATTTAAAGTCCATGCTTTTAACCACACTATTATGGTTAAATACCCATAATATTTGACCCACTAGTAATGGGTTAAATACCCACTAGTACATTATTGTCAGTTAACGGCTGTCTCTTTTAAATGACTCATGAAAAAATATTTTTTATCAATCAGTGACTGTATTAATATAGAAATATAAAAAAATACAAACACTCTCTCTCTTCTCCAGGGTCTCAAAATTTAGAATTAGGAATCTATATGCATACATATTTGAGTATATTCATAATTTTTTGTGTTGTATTTTTTCTCCTTTTCTGTTTTCTGACCTAAATTTTGTGTTGATTTCTTTTTCTGGGTGCAGTAAATAGTCTTAGAACTATGCTAACTAATTATAAGAATCTTCTGAAGTTTTTTTCCCCTATGGAGAGAAATTTCTTTTATTCAAAGAGGCCTCAGTGGGGCTATAAGGCTACAGCAATACTATTTAAGCATAAGATTCCTCTTCAATTAAAAAACGATACTTTTTACTGGATGTTACACAATAGTAGTACTTCTTTTTAGATAATGGAAGTGAGAAAATTTAACACTACCTGTATGAAAATATAGTACAATGTTAAAATGTTTGTGATTTAATTTTTAAGCTCATTAAATTACTATTAAATATAGCATTATATCCTTTACTGAGAAGTTTTCATTTTCTTTCAAAGATTGTACAACCATGTAACAAACATTTCAAATCTAGATATAATATATATCATACTTTTAAGATTATGATCTTTTAAACAAAATCATTATTCTGTCTATATTTTTAGTTTTCACTTGTGTAATCTTTTGTTTTATTTCCCCTTCTTAAGAAAAATTTTATCAGTTTCATGTACTATGCCCATATAGCAAACACAGTGAAATTAGTTATTCCTGTACTTTATGACAAATGCTCTGTGCTTCTAGTCCCAAGGCTTATGTGATAAGGGGACTACATAATTTTTGTACAAACTTGAGCCACTCTTGGGAATCAAAAGGGAATCAAAAGGAACCAAAATTGTTTAATTTTAATAATTAAGCAAAGGTAACAAGTATAATTTAAAAAGTCAGGGCTGTTTTGAATAAATTGGGATATACTTTTACCTTATATACAAGTTTTCCAGCCCTTATGTAAGATAATCTTTGATAGAGGAAAGAAGAGTCATTCACAGCTGTCTCCCTTCCCTAATGTGGGGATTTTACCATATTTAACATCCTACCTTTTCTGGATATCCAATGAGAGCAATTGACAAAAACCCAAGTTTGGTACCTAGAACCATACTGACCCAACTAGATGTGTATATTCAAGTAGTCAACAAATATTTACTAAATACATGCCAGGCACTATGCTATTATTTGGGAATTCACTACTCAATGAAATAGGATGCCTTTTGTATGGAACTCTTAGTCTAACAGAAAGGGGAAAACAAATGGGCAGATGCAGTCTGCTGTGATAGGCAACATGACGGAGTACATAACAAGGTCTAAGAGACCAAAAGTGAGGCAAAACTATTTCAGTTTTTGTGAGAGACAGCTCCGGAGAGTAAACTGAAATCTTAAAATTTATAGATTCTTTTTAATTGGCCAGGTAAAAATGAAGATTATTTCATTCAGTTAGAATGGCAAAGGGACTTCCTTGGTGACACAGTGGTTAAGAATCCACCTGCCAATGCAAGAGACAGGGGTTCCAGCCCTGGTCTGGGAAGATCCCACATGCCTCAGAGCAACTAAGCCCGTGGGCCACAACTACTGAGCCTGTGCCCTGGAACCTGTGAGCCACAGTTATTGAGCCCGTGTGCCACAACTTCTGAAGCCCACATGCCTAGAGCCTGTGCTCTGCAACAAGAGAAGCCACCCCCGCATTGAGAAGCCCGCGCACCACAACGAAGAGTAGCCCCCACTAGCTGCAACTAGAGAAAGCCCACGCACAGCAGCGAAGACCCAACACAGCCAAAAATAAATAAAATTAATTAATTAATTAATTAATTAATTTTTCAAAAGAGAATGGTATGTGTAGAAGCCTAGAGGGTATAAGATCCATGGACTATTTGGAAGAAGAATATGAAGTTTGATAAGGGGGGGCTAAGGTATGGAAAAGAAATGATGAGAAACTTGATGAATGAGAGTACAAGAGCTCATTTCCAAAGAGCCTTTTAAGTCATTCTAAAGAGTTTAATTTTCATCCTGAGCCTAATGGCATTTAAATGTTTTACATAGGAGAGTCATGCAACTTGATTTGTGGAGTGGCAGTGAAAATGTGTTGTTCAGATTTCTTACTGTTAGGTACATGATTCACAGAGGTGCTGCCACTCTGGATCCGTCCAGAGTGAGGACATACTTTTTGGTGAGGCTATACTTCCTTCCGGCGGCTCTCAGGCAATGACTGAGCAAGGTGAGGATGCCAGTGCTTCCCCATTTCTGCAACAGACAGGGATCCTTCAGGTGGCCCCGGGACTCCCCACTGGCTCAGCTGGTCTTTCTTAGAACTGCACTGCAGTCTGAGATTCTTTGTATCCAACTGTCCTTCCTTCCTCCAATAAATCTCTTGTTCATCTAATCATATCTTGTCACCCAAACTGACATAATTTGATCTCTGATTATTGGGCTTGCAAACTGAGATCCTGTGTGAGTGTCAGCCTTGACTGAGCCTTGGACTTTGTTTTGTCCACTCTGTGGATGCCTACTCAAACTTACATGCCTCAGAGAGAATAACATTAATTTTAAGTAAAACCTTGGATGAGCATATCTTAATAGAGATGTTCATACATATGCATTTTCTAATTTAATCATAGCAATGTCTATTTGTCACACTACTTTCATAGCCCTTTGAAGGCAGGAAATTTTCCTCTTGGTCATTAATGTATATCCTACCCAGTAGATCACCTAAAATACGATAGGTGAACAAGTACGGTGTGTAACGTTAAGGAAATATATTTGCCAATTAAACAATGATTTAATGCCAATTTATCTTTATTAGATTCATTTTTAGTATTTATTACATTAATGAGAATATTTTATCATATATTATACTTGTCATACATAAAAAGGAAAATAAATTAGTTGATTTAGTCCTAAAATCGTTCTTTAGAGTATGACTCTCCTGATCACATTTCAAGTCGGTTCTTGATAACTGTGCCTTCCATGCCACACAGTACAATTCTGTGTCGCATCATGAATATTGGTCAAAAACTTTACTGTAAAAATAAAGCAAACAAAAAACTTGTGTAAAAAATTCAATGACACTGTGTTCTTAGGATGACTTTGTAACTAAATAGAGTTAGCTACATTTTTCAACTATTTTGCATTGATACATAACATCATATGCAGTTCAAAACATGTAAAAGTAAAACATGAATGCACTTTTATAACTACATGACAAATGATGATATAGAGAATTGTGAGCATGGAGAATCTACCTTTATGTTCCTCCTCGGTCCTTACCTCCCCAAAATGACAGTCTGACTTCTATTGCCCATTTATATAACTGTATGTATACATGGAATTATCCAGCAATACAGTATAATTTCTTCTGTTGTCTAGTTATTTTGTTTAATATTTTTGTCCAGAAAATACATCTATTCATGCACATATAGCTAAAGTTTATTCTTTTTTTATTGCTGCATAGTGTTCTTTATATGAATATATTGTAGTGATGGATATATGGGTTTTTCTAATATGTGGCTAATTAATGCTCTGAATTTTTATAAATTTTTTGGAGCACATGATTATATTCCCACAGAGGTATATGAATTCCAATTCCTAAATATTCTAACCGATAATGGTTACTATTAATTATTTAATTAAAGGTATTCTCTTGGTTGTAAAATGACATTGAAAGTTACTTATTAGAAAGCTTGAAGAAAGACAAATTATATTCCTTTGTCAAAAGTTAGAAAATATGTTCCAGATCATCGTCCTTGAATATGCCCTGATCATACCTTTTATTATAAAGTTTGAGATAGATTATTCTTTAAGGGGCTGAGCTGGGTATTATAGACTGTTTAGTGGCATCCTTGACCTCTACCACAAGATGCCAGTAATACTTGCCTTTTCCTCTCCCCTAAGCTTGACAACCCCAAATCTCCAGATATTGCCAAATATTCTTTAGGAGGCAAAATTACCCAAGGTTACAAAGCACTGATATAAAGGAAAGATTCAATCAACTTTATGTTCAACGTCATGAAAAACAAATACATCAAACTTTTACCTAGACACAGTATCGTGCCTCAGGCACATTCTAGGAGGGGAAGAGTGGAATACTCACGAGAGTTTTGTACCTAATTTATCAAGAAAGGGGAATATGTCTTAAAGATTTTAACCATGGCAAATATCTCGAATATAACTGATTTCACCAATGAGAATATGTTTCTAATACACATTTTGTGAATTAATATGCCATTAAATTTGACCAATGTGAAAATCTGTAAATGCAATTGTATATTTCTTGAAGGTGAAGGACACTGAATCAAACTGTAGTAAGCACTTCTAAGGTATAGTTTCTCTTATTTAATGCTAAATGACCATTCTTGGAATATGCATTAATTACTAATATGAATTAATTATTAGGAAAAATAACTGGCCCATAAAGTAGCTTAAAACTAAGGCATATGTAATTTCCCATTGTTTATTTAAAAGTAAATCACAGATATCATAGTAATTAGTTATACCTCTTGATTGGATCATTATATCAATCAAGCTTCATCAAGAGAAGCAGAATCACCTGGAGATATGTACAAATACATGTGCGTTGATTTCTTATAGAGTTTGACCGTATGAAATTGTGGTAATGGTTAGGCAATCTCCCTCAATAAGGCAGTTGTTTCATGTCTTATGTTGGAGCCTGAAGTCCACAGGGTAGGAAGTCAGGATAAAAACATGAATGGAAGGTGGGAGAGATCAAGAGCAAACTGGAGCTCGTGAGGACAAACAGAAAGTACGTTAAGTGGTGGTGTGGGTGTCCTAAGCAGCTTAAGCCAACCCATCACAGAGCTAAACATACACTCCTGACCCAGGCGTCAAAGATGCTGAAAGAGGATCCAGAGACAAGTAGAGCATCATAGGCCAGCTGTTGCCTCACACCAGTGAGGTGAGGCAGCAGATCTATAACGATGTGTATGAGTTGCAAAATGGCTGCTGCTTCCCTTCCTCCATCCAATTTTATCCCAAGTGTCTTTCTTTTGGCACACCCTAAATAGAAAATATACTAGAAAGAAAATTTTGGAAAATGTAGTTCAGTCTAGTCAAATTTAACCTTCCAAAACCATGACAGTTTATAAATATTATAGCATGATATATATTGACTTAAAACATTATTTATTAGTTTTTCTATCTATTGATAAATAATTGGCGAACTTATACCACCCCCTTTCTCTTCCCCCTCTCTTTCCAATTTGTTCTCTGTTGGTTGTCTTTGAAACTGTAAATAATATGCTTAAAAGGTAGTTCATGTTTTATGAATTATAGCAATTATACCTTGAATCCCCACTGATCTGTTCATAAATTCTCCTTTCGCTCCTTTTCCCTCTACCTCCTTATTTTATGTTCCATCATCTGTTATCTATAACTTGCCAAGTGCAAGTGACATGATGATCTTGATTTTCAGACACAAAGCCGTGTTTGTTTGACTTGCTTTTTCTATGAGTAGTAACTCAGTTTAAGTTGTAATGAATATCTAAATATTCATTTCTAAATAGTCAAAACTATGCTGTGGTTATATTTTCTTTCTTGAGAATCATTTTGTAAATTTTTAAATGGTGTTTTCTTTACCTTTATTATGTTTTCCCTGATTTCTCTGTTTATCGTGTCTGTACATTCATCTGCTGTTTTCTATAATCTGCTCTTATCACAGCAACTTTCTTCCTAGAGCAATCTGGATCAGTTGCTTTTTAGGCCAGTTCCAAGTCCTGGGTCATGTCAACAGTGTTCCATGTCTTCTGTCTTCCTCTTCCTCCTTTGTGCTTTGTGTATTCTTCAGTATTGGGAAGAGCATATTCTCAAATAACTCCTAAGAAGGGAGTTGCAGAATGTTAAACTTCTGAGACTTTAAATTTCACACACACAGACATATGCTCCTTTACATTTTCCTCAAATTTGGTTAATAATTTGTGCATAGAAGTCTAGGTTCAGTATTGCCTGTAAGAACTTTTTAAGTCTTTGCTGCATTGCATTCAGCACCTGATATCATTGATTAAAAACCTGAGGCCATCGTGATTCTTGTGACTTTGTATTGAATATATGTCATTTATTTATTTTTTTTCTCTCTCTCTTTAGAATCTCTTATAAATTTCTCTTTATTCTGGCTGTTTTAAATTTCACAGGGTTGTATCTAGTTTTAAGATTTTGTTTGTTTTTTTTCACGCCTCAAATATCTTGATGAATACTTAAAGCTTGAAGAGTTGGGAAATGCTGTTCTACTATTCTTTTTCCTTAATTTCCTTTGTTTGGTATTTTCTTTTTCCTTTCTGAAACTCTTGTTAGTAGGATGATTATGTATTGAATTGATTCTTTATGTATATTTTATGATTTGTTTTATATCTCAGAAGGCCATAATTTATATCTTTAACAGTTCAGTTCTATCCTTCTTGGATAATGTTTCTTTCCTTCCCTTATCATTTTTGTTGTTGTCGGTTGGTTGTTGAAATTCATTATGTTGCTGACATTCTGCACATGCATATGAATCCTTTTTTGTCCACTTAAAATGTATAGTAGAGCTGCTGGAAACTCTTTGAGTAGGTCTGTGTTCATCAATATCAGGCCTGTTATTAGGTGAGTGAGCAAAGAACTGGCCATTATTTAAAAAACCTCCAAATTCCTGAAGGCATGGGGTCTCTTTGGGTCTCTCTCATTTCCTCTATTACATGCTATACAGTTTATTCAAATCTCATGAGTAAAGAACAAAAAAATCTCTCTCGTTATATATTTTAGATTTGTTTATTTTCTAGAGAGTAAGCACATGGTAGCTGCATTCTACATGTTACCTTTTGAGAAAAGAAGGGGAAACATACCCATTGCCTCATACACATAATTTGTATAGGTTTTTCTGATGTTCACCCATTGTTCACTCTTTTAGATACATATTTTGAGTTTCTTTAGGGTATCTTCATAAATTACAAGACTTCTCATGAGGAATGGATTGCTGGATCCCCTGCTTTGATTCATCTACCAATGTACTTATTTATATTTATTGTACTTGTTTTTATTACACGTGATAATTTTATGTGTCAGTATGAAGGGTTTTTTGGATGGGATAAGCATTTAAATCAATGAACCTTGAGTAAGCAGATTGCTCGCCATATTGTGGGTGGGCCTTATCAAATCAGGTGAAGGCCTGACTAAACAAAATGTCTGGCTTCTGCAAGCAAGAGGGAATTCTCTGGCTGACTGCCTTTGGACTTCATCTGAACCATCAGTTTTCCTAGGTCTCCAGCTTGCCATTCTTCAGACTAGAGCTTCATCATTAGCTCTCCTATGTCTCAAGCTTGCCAGCCCACACTGCAAAGTTTACACACTCTGGCCTCTGTAATCATGTGAGCCAGTTCCTTACAGTAAATTTCTCTGTATATATTTACATATCCTATTGGCTCATTTTCTCTGAGAACTGACGAATATACTGTGTTTTCAATTTTTTTTATTTTTTAAAATATCGTATCTCCTGAATGTCTTCCTTTTTAATGAGGAATTAAAAAAAAACATTTTGCCATTATTTTAACACAGTTTTAGTAGGAATTAAATATAAGCATCTGTGTGCCCAGTCCATTATCTTGAATTGGAATCAATGTTTACTTTTTAAAAAAGGAATCATTAGTCAATATGTGGAAATGAGTTGGATGGGGGCAGAATAGAAGGAAAGATTCCAAGTGGATTAATATTTCATTAAATCAGGTAAGATAGTGATGACTTGTACAAATGGAATTCAGTGTATATTAAGAGGTTATGTGAGATCTAGAGCATATTTTGCATCAAATATGATTGTCTGTTTTGTGATGGCTTCAGCTTGATGCTTCCTCTAGGTCTGTGGGGATTTTCAGTCATTTAATTAATCTGTCTTCTGCTTTATCCTCCTGCACTTCAGGCTGCCATAACAGGCCCTAGACTGCATTTATGTTTTCAATTTGATAACATTTCCAAATTGGTAACAAGCCCTGTCCTATCTTGTGCTTCTCCAGCTTTCTGAAACTCTAATAATCTGGTCTTTTGTAACATTTATCATTAATCAAGTCTCTTTTCACTGCTTGTTTTCTAGCTTTCTTCCCTCCTTTGATTTGAAGGATGTTGGCTTTTTTCCTATTTTCTTGTGAAACTTAGTTACTTTGCTTATTGTTATAAGCTAATATAAATTCCATCTTTTTGCAAATTACCTTCAAAGGTAGGGACTATAAACTTTCTATTCATCCCAGTTTTCCTTGATAGGAAAGACTAAACGTGGGTCCTCTTTAATTTTTCTGGATGGATATCTTCTCATTCAGCTGTAGATTTTGACTATATCCTGAATCTTGGATCTGCCTCTCATTTGTGTTGGTACTCTTGCCTTTTGGAAATTTTGCATAGATTTCATGTATTTGGCTTGAAACATGGCTACCTAGAAAGACTGTGTGTCAACTGACCCCTCTGTCTCCTACCACTTAAGCTTTATGTTTACTTTATCTAATTTGGCCATCATGGAGACAATCTATATCCCTGCCTTAAAGGACACCTTCTTGGCATGGCTTCTCCTCACTCAAATATGATATTATGTATAAAATAGATAACTAATGAAAACATACTGTACAGCACAGGGAACTCTACTTAATGCACTGTGGTCACCTAAATGGGAAGGAAATCCAAAAAAGAGGGGATATATGTATATGTATAGCTGATTCATTTTGTTGTACAGTAGAAACTAACACAACATTGTAAAACAACTATACTCCAATAAAAATTAATTTTAAAAAATGAGAAGCGGATTCAGGTACCTAAAACCATGATGAGCAGGATTCCAAATGCATCTGTTTCCTGAGTTCTGTTTATAGGAGTTTATAGTCACTTTTAGGTCTTTGTCTTATACTCTATAATCCTTATTTTACTCAATTACTTTTTTCAAACTCTATCATCCAATTTCCCAGGCACTGAACTGTAACAAAACTGAGATATACGAGGCTGTTGCACCTATCGTATATTAATAATAGTTAAAATTAATCGAATGCTTATAATGTCAGGAACCATGTTAAGTACTTTACATGACATATTTAGACACTCAAAATACTATGATTTAAGTAATAATTTTAACATCATTTTATGTATAAGAAAACTTAGACTTCGTGAAAATAAGTTACGCATTTAGCCAGGATGCTACATCTGTGCTACCTATTTTAGAGTTTATTAACAATAGGATCATACTTCCATTACGAATTTTTATATAGGCTAGTATAGATTAAACTTATATTGAACTAACATACAGCCCCCAAACTATCAATACCTCAAAATAACATTTTCTTCTTAACACATGGCTTCAAGATTCACCCCTGAAGGGAAAGAGGGAACATGGATAGCTTATATTTGCAGTTCTATATTTTGTTCCGTAAGTGACATCTGCCATTTTCATCACAACCCATTGGCCAGAGTTAAGCAAATAGCCCCACCTAAGAGCACCAGAAAGTGTAGTCCTTTGTACGCATGGAAGAGAAGACAACTAGTTATTGGTGACCATTAATAATGTTACTGTAACAGCATTTCTAGAAACCACGGGTGTCTGACTCTAAAGACCATGATCATAAGCACTCAGTTATCCTTTCTTCTCTCAGTTTTAATAAACACATTTAACAAAACTATATACTAACTTAAAATAAAATTGTTTAAAATACAGAAAAAAAGTGAAGAAGAAAGAAAACTAATCACTAATGACTGCTGATATCAAAATATGAAAGTGTTTTCATATCAATTCCATACATAAATCCTAATAAATAGTTAAGAAAATTACCAATGTTGCATTCTGTAGTTTTCACCTATTATTTAGCAATTTTATGAATTCAAGGTTGGTGAGAAGATTATATTAAAAAGTTATAAACTATGCTAGAGATATTTTACTTGACTAATTGGCTAGGTTGGATATTAAAGTTGTTGACGTGCCTTAGTATTATTTAGTAGTACTCCATTAAACATCTCGGCCCCTCAACATTACCTCTAACATAAATTTACAAGTATAGCAATACTCAAATTTTGCGATCTGATTTTATACTTTTATATAATTGTTTTGCATTTCCTTTCCTACTTTTCACTTCATTTGTGGCTTCACTCTTTTATGCCTGACTAAATTAATCAGGGATTTGTTTAAATTTTTAAAGGAATAAAATACTTCTAAAAGAAGATATTTTCAGTATCAATCTGTAATTGCCTAAAAATTAGATTTTAAGAAATAGCATTTTCATCAAAATATCTCCAGGGAATATTTGCCTTTCACCAATTCAAAGCAAATTGTTTTCCACCAATTATTGACTTGAATGACTTATTTTCCTATTAGTAGAATCCTGTATGGTGTGTCGTTTTTAGTTCTTCCTCCTCTGAATGTTCCCTGGTGATTCTATGATGAGAGAATTATTTTTTCCCTCACTGATTTTAGAGAATGGCTTTTGCTAAACATTGGCCTTGTATCTGATAGAACCATGGAAACCACAAAACTTTCTAAGAAACAAGTTAAATGAGCTCCTCTGCCTTAGCAGTTTGAATTTCAATACTATACAATCCTATCTCAACAATTCTATAAATTGTATAACTCTTCAGAGGTAGCCCCTCACATAGTAGGGAACTCTTTTGATACCAGTGGAGTTCATAAGTTAATTTTTAGTGACAATCTCATAAATTTTTACCAAATATATTTTGAACAGTATTAGTGTTGAAATGATGGCACTCAAAGAACACTTTTTTAAATATTGGATTTGCCATATTATGCTTATGATTGTTTCTGAACAGCATTTGGCCCAGGAACCAAGTATATTCCTGCTATAAAATTTTTCAAGCTGGTTTGTTTTTTACTACTATACTTCCTTTACTATATTTGGCATATATATTTGCTTTCTCCTTTCAATATTGTTCTTGAAATTTTAAAATAAATGATGTCCTCTTGCATCTACAGTGTTTCATTTAGAAGGCTGTAATTACATAAACACAATAGTCAGAGGATGTTCTATTTAGCAGAAAATAATTGCTTTCTCTTTAACATGCCATGGATGCAGAATGGAGGTATAGAAAGATAACATTTATACAGAAAAGAAAATGTGAAATGTTCCTTCAAATTAGGATGTTGTAAGAGCTTCATTTTCAACATGAAGATATTTTATACCTAAAAGTTGAGAAAAACATGTTTAGAAGTGAAGATGCTTCAAATTATATCTCATATGTTGCCATAAAAAGGAATGATATTTTTATGGACTTAATAAAATCTCATGGACTTAATAAAATCTCAGCTTTCAAAAGACTTGTAAAATTTATTCTTAAGCAGGGTCTGTCCTGCAGTTAAACCAAGTATTTCAAATGATTTTGATAACTTTTTCCTTTGGCTTACACTATAATTAGCTCAACTGAATCATTGTCTTCGTGCCATAGAAAAATGAGAAACTTTGATTCTGTGCATAGCAGAACAAACATAAATAATTAAAGTGATACCCTCTTTTTTTAAAAAAATTAATTTTTATTGGTGTATAGCTGATTTACAATGTTACGTTAGTTTCTGCTGTACAGCAAAGTGAATCAGTTATACGTATATATATATCTCCATTCTTTTTTAGATTCTATTCCCATATAGGTCATTATAGAGTATGGTGTAGAGTTGCCTGTGCTATACAGTGGGTTCTTATTAGTTATCTATCTTAATCCTATATTATAAATTTATACTTTTTAAAATTGGGTCAAACATATCTTTATACTCACATGATATCCATATGTATCAGATAACAATAGCCAACCAAGCAAACACAGCAATATATCTCATTTAGTCTTTCCAGCTACTTGACCAAGTGTTTACAACTGCCCATTACTTACCCACTTACTTGGTTTGAGCAGACTTTAGTCAAGCTTCTCATCTCCCCACAGAGCCTGAAACTTTGTCTTGCCACTAAGCTTCAGTAAGCACTAAGATATATAGCATGCCCTCTTAACAACTCATTCCAAGAACTAGCTGACCAAAGAGAGAAACATCTTCTGCTAATATACCCAGTCATATTTTCTGTTCATCCCCACTATTTACTACCTCCCTAACAAAATTCTGCTAGTCCTACTTACCTCTCACAATAATTAATACATAAATAAGATTTTTTTCTTCTGTTTAATTTTGAGATGCTTGCAGGTCTTATGGTCAGAGATCTCTCCCTATTACAAAAGTTTTTTTCCAAAAGACTCCTTACCTAAGTCCAGGTTTGTTTTTATTTGGTATATACAATATTGTTGTTATTATCCTTATTTATATCATCTAGGAAACAGCATATAAAAGAAATATAGTTATTTAGCAAAGATTACATATATAATGTTGATACTAGAATTTTAACATAAATCTTTTTTCATAGCTTCATTTTGTACTGCCTCAAATGTGATGATATTTATTAGAAGGATTTGTACATTTTAAAACACTAGGTGGAATTTTCGGTTTCTGATCTTTTCACCATACTGCCTGCTTTGTTGGAATGGGTCTTGCCAAGCCACTGCTAAGTAGAATTATTAAGCACATATACTCTTTTGGCACTTGGCCGCATGTTTTGTCCCCATGATCAAGCGATAGAGACTGCATGCCGCCAGCACATGGTGCAGCAATACTGTTTCCTGGCTGCCTGACAGACCCCTCTGTGATACCTCATCCTCAGTTGGTGGGGTGGTTTGGATCTAGCCCTTCATCTGGGTACTCCTGCCATCTCATCCCTCAGAGTCCTGAAGCGTGATCTAATAATCACATTGCAGGAATTGACTAAAATTTAACAGGAGACAATGAGAGATATAATTCTTAAATCCAAATGAGTGATCCTATGAATTCCATCCTTACTGGATGGAATTTCAGGAATTTGAACAAGTGAGATTTCTTAGAAATGGGGTCTTCAATTTGTTCTGTTCAAATCATACCACAGAGAAAAATATATCAAATTATCCTTGGTCTTTGTTGAGGCATGTATCCCCAAATCCTCCAAATCCTATCACTTTGCACTTTCGTTGTAGGATAAATAAATTAATGCTGATCCAATTTTTACCTGTATATAGAACCAACAAAGGTGAATTTCTTCACTTTCCACTTCTTGTGTAATTTTAGGATAACTAATGAACACCATTCCAGTTTCTGATTGCTGTTTAATGCATTTACATAAAAAACAGACATAGAATAAGTCATAAAAAGTTTTTTTGGAACAGCTCAAAATGTGGTAGGTGATGAAATTTTTTATCAGGCCCATTGCATATGGTTCTCTATAGTGTTATTTCCATGATGTAACCCATATAATTTGTGGGCCTAGCTTCTTTTAGAATAAATAGGAGGTTTGGGCACAAAAGCAGGCACTTTGTCAGTATTCTGACAACAAAATAAAAAATAATTCTGGGATCCTAAGTTTAAGACGTTAACTACGATTATTGTGCCTTGCCACAAATAATAAGAGAAGTTCATATGAACATTTTATCTGGGATAGAGAAGCAATCATTGATGCATGGCTATGTATTAAGATTAGCAACGGGAAATTACTTCTTCAGGTTATACAGAAAAGAATGTCAAGCATAAGTTTATATTCAAGCTGCAATCTAAAAGTTGAATCATGTGCTCGGGAGCATGCCATTGTGTTGTGCTTTTTTCTTTTGAAATATTTTACTGTTGTCCTTCAGAAGTTGTGCATGGCCAATGAACTATGGAATTATAAAGTATCTTCAGTAAGAGTGATGACAAAATTAATATAAAAAACCCAACTTAAATGAAGAGAAACGGAGAAAAAAAGAAGGAAATGAAGCATGTGGTGGTAGGATTCCAGCTAATTAATAACTTTTCAGACTCATTTAATTATCTATTTAAACAGGCACTTAACTTTGCTAAATTTAAGATAAATTTAGGATTTAAATGCTATGTTGAAAATTTTTAAAATATCAAATATATAAAAACAATTTATTGTGCCTCAAAGGAAGAACACGCACCTATTACAAATAGGTAGATAAAGATATCTATATCTATACCTCTATATCTTTCTATATTTAGATGTAGTATATATTATTTTATAAGTTAAAAGTAATTTGTGTGTTGTTGAGAATCCAGCTTTGATCATATTATTGTAGGAAATTACTTTTCGTTTGTAAAAGCTGTGACTTTATGTTGAATATTGAAAAATAGTATATGGTAGTCCCTTGGTATCTGGGGTGGATTGATTCTAGGACCCACTATGGATACCAAAATCCCTGGATTCTCAAGTCCCATGGATAGCCCTATGTATCCAAGGTTCCACATCTGTGGATTCAAACAACTGTGGATCATATAGTACTGTATTTAATGAAAAAAAGCTGCATGTAACTGGACCCAAGCAGTTCAAACATGTGTTGTTCAAGGGTCAACTGTATATGTTTTATAATTTTATTTTTAATTTTCCTTCCCTATTTTTAGTAACTCTGCCTTCCATAGTTTCCACTTCTCCTTACCCAGCCAATTTGGAAACTATTATTTGACTGGAATTCTAGAATAGGACATATTTATAAAATCATCAAATCCAGCTCTCTAAGCAGAACTAGAATATGATTTTTTACAGTGACCATATAGGTAGTCTATCTTCAAGTTTTCTATGGAACTCCTACTTTGAGTGAGTGATAGTCATTTTAAACATTTTGGAACTAATGCAGGAAGCAGTATGTGATGCCTTAGTTGTCCAAGGTCAAATATTTCATAGTATTTATAAAATTAGAAAAATTGGAAAACTCAGCATTTATGAAAAGAGAGGCTTTGTGTTGAGATTAAATATCTTTTAAATTTGCTATAGATTAGTCTGTGCTCCCTCCACCCCTGCCAATTCTGAGGCCATTAATTAAAGTGTAAGTAGAGGTGAGAGTGTTGGAATTATATACAATTACTTTTATTCTGATAGATTAGATTTGAAGTTGGTGGAGAACACATAGGTAGACCTGCACAGGCAGCAGTTAAAAACATTGGCTTGCAGTTCAGGAGAGAATTTTCTCTCATAAATGTTAAATCTGGGAATTACATATTTGGTCCTAAGGCTTTATTAAATTTCACTGCCATTCTATAGTCTAGGGATAAAACTGCATTGAGGTTTGACAAGGATTCTCCTCTGATTCTAGTGATTTGAAACTCATAAATATACAAATGAAAATATAAATACAGGAGAAATTTTGAAGTCATTAAAATTCTAAAAAGTAGATAATTTGTTAAAATAGTGACTGGGCAGGGAGGGGCTTTATTTAGAATGAATAGTATGCGCTCATAAATGGGTATTGTTGAAAGCTGCTATGTGTGTTGTAGTTTGTTAGGCAGCATTAGGACACTGTCACAGAGAGCTACTAGAAAAGCCCTTTGGTAGAACCTGATTCCAAGGCATTCCAGGGATGGAAACAGGGCCAGTTTGGCTGCAGCGTAGGAGTGTGGGTAAGAGTAATAGGAGGAGAAATTGGAGTTATGAGCACAGTGTACAACATCAATAACTGTTAATGGATGAGATTTTCTTGGGAGTTCTGTAGAGTGAAAAAAGGAAAATAAAAGAACAAGAAATGGTAGAGAACAGCATTCTGTTAGGAACAGATAGAAGAGGAATAACCGATGAAAGAACATAAGGACATTTGTTAAAGAAATTTGAAAGGAAAACTTGTAAAGTATCTCAAAGCCAAGGAATCCAAGGGAGGATGATTTCAAGAAAGCCAAAGTGGTCAGTGATATTGAACACCTCACAGACAACAAGTCTGACAGTATTAGATTTAGCCATTTGAAGGCAGTTAATTATTAGTTTCAAGTAATTTCCTCTGCTTATCTGTTGGTCCTTTTTATACCCCAGTGGGGAAGCAGCAAGCAATATAGTTCTTCACAAATTTGAAAGTCATGTTTAGAATGGTCTAACTTAAAATGAATGACATATGCTCTCTTCAAGTTTTATTTTTAGAGTTGTGTGTGTAGGGAATGTGTGTGCACCTCTGTATGTGTATCTAGAAACAGTTCAAAGAGGTAGAAAGAGACCTGCAACTCAGGTAAAACCAGAGGCCTGGAAAGGCATTCCATTTGTACTAAGGATTCATAAAGAAAAATTTAAAACCAACAACCTCTGACTTTAAATATGGAATCCAAATTGAAAGTTACTAAGACAGATGTTCTGAATATAGCAGCTTATTGGATAATTATGTCACATGCTCCAGGGTTAGTTGCCACAGATTTATTCATTGTAATTAGTGATATGTCTGAAATGAGTGAATAGTCAGCAAGTGTTAAATAATCTTGCTGGAGGTTGGTAGGGCATTAGTAGAGAAACCAAAGTGAACTAGGACTTTGTGTTTACAATACAGAAAAATAACTACTGGGGAAAATGTGTGCCAGGGTAGCATACATTAAAAAAAAAAAAAAAACACTAACTAGAAGAACAAATATCACAGCTGATTTTACATTTTTTATGGACTGAATATACATGTCCCCCCAAAATTCGTATGCTGGCATCCTCGCCTTCCATGTGATGGTATTAGGAGGTGGGGGGCTTTTGGAAAGTGATTAGATCATGAAGGTGGAGCCCTCATGAATGAATTAGTGCCCTTATAAAAGAGACTCCAGGGAGCTCTCTGGTCTTCTTTCTGCCATGTGAGGATACAAGGAGAGAATGGTCACCTGCAAACCAGAAGAGGTCTCCCACCAGAACCCAACCACACTGGCACCCTCATCTCAGATTTCCAGAACTATGAGGAATAAATTTCTGTTGTTACAAGCCACTCAGTCTATATGGATTGTTGTAGCAGATTCACATTAAGGCTACATTTTTATAAGTAAATAGATCACTTATTAAAGTAATATATCACTCTAAATATATCATTACATACCATTTATGAGCTTTATGACCTTGGCCAAGTTAGTCTTCCTACATCTCAGTGTGCTGATTTGTTAATTGGGCATATTAATATTAAGGTTTGTGTGAAAGATTTAAACATACAGTGTATAAAAACACTTAACCTAATACACAGTGTGGGTCAATAAATCTTAGTCATTAATAATTGTATATGCTAGCTAACTTCCAAACTTCTTTATACCTATAATCTCTATCATCAGATGAAGTGGTTCAATGTGTGATAAACTTGAAGTTTTTCTTGTTGAATTGGTTGGGGGCCTGGCACTACATCAGCCTCTTACTTCCTCCTTAAGTGGCCCAACAGTGCTTCAAGGAGCAGAGATGGAAGACCATTGTCCTGAGAAAGCAGACAATTAGCAAGTTACCTTTTCAAAAAAGACAGTAGAAATATAAAGCACAAGTCCATGTTTCAAATTTCTAACTATAATGGAGATAATTATTGTCAAGATTTTCTATTTTAATCTACCTATTCCCTCCATGGTCTGAAGACTGGCACTGCACTCCTTCCAAAATCGTATATAAGATTTAAACAAACCTATCAAAATGACTTCTGGCCTTTAAAATAACAAGTTATTATCTCTTTGGACTCAGATCCATGGCATAATTCTAGGTTAGCAGCATGTTTGCTAAAATGCTTCCAAAATTGCCTCAGCTCTTTCCTTTGGGCATCAAGGCTTGACATAGATGTATGCACAGATGATATAGCCTAGAGATTTTACAGACAGCGTTTTCTATTAAATGCATCTTGGAGGATGATAAAGTGTCTTAGGTGAATTCCTATTAGGCTTTTATTTTGGTTGTCTTTTCTTCTAAGGAGAAAAAAAAAAAAATTGCAGAAAGCTATTTCTGCATGAGCTTCTCCCATCCCATGGTATTTCTGGTTCAATAGGAGATTAGTTACCTACTCCAGTCATTAAGTTACTAATTTGGCAAGTCATATTCTTTTTTTCATATGCTTTTTTCTCTGCTACATTCCCTAGGCCTTTCTTAGGAGTGGCTTCATTAACATTGAATGGGCTTTCTTTATGGAGGTTGGAACTCCCAGTAGATTTAAAAAATATTTTACAAGCTGTGCAGCCCTCTGCTAATTGACGCTTTGCCCTTTTTCTAAACACCCTTAGATATATGAATCAAGCAGAAGCTAAAATATTGTAAATCTAATATTGAATAATTATATGAGTCCTTTTTTTAAATTAAACTTACTGTATGTAATATTCAAAATTTAACATGGAAATTACAGCTTATAAAATTCAAAATGTGAGTAATTATTATAAAGCATATTTGGAGTAAGCTATTATTTCCTCAAATGCTTTAACTAATTGATCAATTAATGTTTATTGACTTGTTTTGTATTAATATTGAGATTTTCTGCGTGCACATTAGATGGGACGATAATAGGCTGTGTGTAAGAATTAAGCCATGAATTCTCCCTTTAAGAAATTGAGATTTCTACTGTAGACAAAAACTAATACTGTTATAGTTGAACCAGTTCAGAATTACCTGATTCCTTTTAAGTTATTAAATATGTTTCAAAAATCATCTGCAAATGTTTGTTATTTATCAACCACTTTGATAGACGTTGATAGAGCTGGATATTTAAGAATCATTTGAAAGTTTTTAAATTTCTTTTTTTTTTTTAATTTTATTGACATATAGTTGATTTACAATGTTGTGTTAGTTTTAGGTGTACAGCAAAGTGATTCAGTTATACATATACATGTATTCATTCTTTATCAGATTCTTTTCCCATATAGGTTATTACAGAATATTGAGTAGAGTACCCTGTGCTATACAGTAGGTCCTTGTTGGTTATCTATTTTATATATAATAGTGTATGTAGGTTAATCCCAAGCTCCTAATTTATCCCTCCCCCACCCCATGTTTCTACTTTGGTAAACATAAGTTTGTCTTTGAAATCTGTGAGCCTGTTTCTGTTTTGTAAATAAGTTCATTTGTATCATTTTTTAAAAAATTAGATTCCACATATGAGTGATATATGATATTTGTCTGACTTACTTCCCTTGGTATGATAATCTCTAGGCCCCTCTGTGTTGCTGCAAATGGCATTATCTCACTCTTTTTTATGGCTGAGTAATATTCCATTGTGTATATATACCACATCTTTAACCATTCCTCTGCTGATAGACATTTAGGTTGCTTCCATGTCTTGGCTATTGTAAATAGTGCTGCAGTGAACATTGGGACACATGTATCTTTTTGAATTATAGTTTTCTCTGGATATATGCCCAGGAGTGGGATTGCTGGATCATATGGTAGTCCTATTTTTAGTTTTTTCAGGAACCTCCATACTGTTCTCCATAGTGGTTGTACCAATTTACATTCCCACCAACAGTGCAGGAGGGTTCCCTTTCCTCCACACCCTCTCCAGCACTTATTGTTTGTAGACTTTTTGATGATGGCCATTCTGACCAGTGTGAGGTGATACCTCACTGTAGTTTTGAATTGCATTTCTCTGATAATTAGTGATGTTGAGCATCTTTTCATGTGATTTTTGGCCATCTGTATGTCTTCTTTGGAGAAATGTCTATTTAGATTTTTGGCCATTTTTTGATTGTTAAATTTCTGTATTTTATAGTTATCGGTATTGAAGTACATGAATGATTTTGTTTTAACTGTATTTTATTAAGTGTCATGAAAAATACATGAGGAATTCATAATACTGACAAGAGAGAAAAGATCAATAAGGCAATGGAGCAGACTTGCCTTATTCTCTTTCTACCTCAAAATCCTAAACAAATCACATGCACATGTGTGTTCTGTGTACATGAACATGCATATGTATACACAAACGTGTATTTTTATGTGTTCTCATCACTTATATACCTACGTATTAATATATGTGTAACATACATCTTATGAAATCCTCAACTACCTTGAGAAACAAAAAACAGTTATCAGGAGAAAGAATACTGAACTGAATACCAGAAAGACTGAACATGGAACGTAGCCTTATTTGGAAATAGGGTCATTGCAAATGCAATTAGTTAAGATGAGGTCATACTGGAGTAGGGTTGACCCCTGATCTAATATGACTGGTGTTTTCACTTTAATTGAAAAATATTTTTAATACATACACAAATCCTGGAGTCTTAAAAGTTGGCACTAAAGCTAAAGTAGATAATGTTCAACAAAAGCAGTGAATATTGTTATTTCAGTGAATTTGCAAACTATGTGACACAGAATACATTTTGTAGTGTTACAAAATGTAGATGTTACTTCTGATACATAAACTCTTAAAAAAGAACAACTAGACAAAAACTCCACTGAGTTAAGTCAATAGCTATGTCTTATGCCAAAATAAATTTTATTTATAAAATTTCTTTCTTAAGGATTCCTTTAAATGTGAATATAATAACAAGATATAGTTGTGTGTGTTTGTTTTTTAAATTATTGGTCTTATTCTAATAAAGAGAAAGGATGTTCAATTTATTTTCCCCTCAGGAACCTGTACTTATTACCAATTTTCTCCTAAAATAAAATTCAAAGTATGGTTTTTGTATTTAAATCCCTATGGTTTTAGCCTTTAATCTCTGAATGTCACAAAAATATAGATCAGACATCCAAAATAAAATGGGAATTGTGTATTCTGTGAAACCTCACAGAATTGCTGCTTCGTTTTGTTCCAGTTTCAACCTTTGAGATATTTTGTTCAAATAAATGTACACATATTTTACTAACTAAGAATTAAGGATTTTAATATCTAGATTGCACTCACTACTTTATTAACTAGTGTGCAGATGAAAACCCATAACATACACAAGTGAACAAAGAAATATCCTTAAAAATCACTTGATTGATATTCTCCATTGATTAGAACATGACACAAAGAGAACTGATTGAAAAGGGGAAAAACACAATTTCAAAAGGACAAACAAAGCATTTTATTCTGGCAGCTACTGCTCAGTCATTTGACTAATTCACTAAATTAGAGGTTTTTTATAAGAATCTTATAATGTAGGTTCTATACAGAAGAGACAGAGTAGATAGAGGAGAGCCAACACAGCCTTTCCTATTCCCAACACAATGGTAAATGATCTATTTAAGGAAGGTTTTTAGTTATGTCAAGGTCCTCAAATGTATTTGGAACATCAACGAATAAATTATATTCAGATAAGTTTTGATTTTAAACATATTTTATTATGCAAACTGCTCTTATTTGGAAAATAAGTTTAAAAAATAATACTGTGAAAATGCAATGAAACTCCTTTGAATTACACTAAAGATCACTTATTAACATCAAGAGAAATTGTGTTTATTCTTTAAATGCCTCTCACTAGGTTCCATGAATTAAGATTGCTTTTTAGATTTTTATTTTTGACATTTCTTCCATTTCCTTTATTCTTTTGAATTAATGCCCCTCACTCATAATGGTTTCAACCTAAAACTTCCTGATTGTTTCTAAAAATAATTCCCAATATTATTTTTTTTAATTATTGTGATCTTGTTTCATAGGGAAATTTTTAAGTTTTATTAAAAACCAAAAACTAAATGTGAAGAATTTATTTCCTAACCCCTTGTTAAATAGTTCTCACTTTTTCCCAACATGGTTCTTGTCCTAGGTTGAACACCAAACAAAAAATGTATTGGTGGTCCACAGATCCCAGCTTACACCTGCAAAGGTACCTCTCTATAACCTCCTCCTGACACAACACTGCATAATTTACTGTACAAAGAGATAAAAAGTTCAGTTTAAAGAAGAAAAGTCAGTAGAACTTATTATTAATAGATTATCAATGTAGCTGATTATCAAGCTTAATCTAATCAATTCAGTACATATACTTCTTTAACCTAGTGGATGATACCCTTTAATTCTTCTATTTTTAGCATTCACCTAACTGCATTTCTCTCCACCACATTTCCAGTTATTGTTAAGAGTGTGTTCAATATCCCCAGGGATAACTCATCTGTACCTGGTACAGCCTCTCACTTCTCTAAGCTTTTCTCTAGGATCTTATTTTCCACCCAACTCCACCTACCTACTTCAGTGGCCATGCTCTAGAATATGCCATTACCTATTACTGCTCTATTAAAATACCTATTTCAGTAGCCTCATCATCTGACCACCACTTCCTAAATTCTAGCAAATTTCCCCTTAGTACTTTTCCTGGTAAGACTTCAAATAACTAAACAGTAAACAATCACTGACAGACTTCAAAAGAACTGATGTACTTGGTCACTGAACATGATGCACATCTATTCACAGTGATTTGTGGACAAAAGAGCTAGCAGCGAAGTTTGTGTTATTACTTATGATTAATATAGCTCAGTAACTGAAATTTAAATAGTACTTTTGGAGGATTGATGTTATTTAGCTAAACTATGATAATGCACAAATCCAAGATTGCCTTATTCAGTTATGTTCTTTTATAATTTAGAAAGTGTTTTGATATAGGGACAATATTGAAAATATTGCAAATACTTTACTTTATAATTAAACTGAGGCAATTTTACTCTTCTAATATTTCAACTAGTAACAAGAAGCAATGTGGCTTTTATGACAAAGGCATATTGATTTCCGTTCTGGGTTGTAAGGGTATGCTCTCCTTCCACGGTAATATCTCCCTTTCCTACTCTTCTGTGTAACATCTATGGAGTTGTACAATATGTTATTTAGTCTCCATGTTGCTGTGCAATCCAGTCACTCACTGCTCTTCTTAAAGGAAATAAATGACCACTAAAGGTGGCTGTAATTTAGGAATAGGAGATTATTCTGAAAAGAGAGTTTAAGCCCAAGGTCCACATTGAAAGACACAGTAAAAATTCTACACCTCACCTTTATAAATGCTGGCTTATTCTGAATAGGCATTTGATAGATAACCACAACTTTTTATCATAGTATGCAGACCTTTGTCCTTATGTTTTCGATGGAAATGTCCTAGTCATCATACTTATGAGTTTAAAAATGTGCAGAAGGTAATCAATATATAGCTTAGTTATAAAATATCAATATTTAGAGTATGGGCCTTCCCATTGTCCCATAAATTTGTTCCTTTATTTATTTTTGATAATACTAGATGGCTTTGAATAGTTTGTTTTTCCTCTTAGAATATAGCTCATATAGTTTTGAAAAAAATCACTTTGCTTGAATCCTCAGTATGCTATTTTAAATCTCTTATCTTAGATTTTATACAGTTTAATCTTTCTCATGTAGTAGGGAGATTAAGAGTTTCTTTATTTTTTGCCATTACATCTCTAGACTCTCACATGAACAAACATATTAATATATGTAAAGTTAATGAGCATATATTACTATTGGCTGCTGATTTGGGAGACTGCAGGGACCCATTGGAAGAACGGGCAAAATAGAAAGGAAAATGATAAGACATAGAAGAAAATAAACCAAAAGAGGGAGGGATGTTGTATTGTCAATCTCAAATTGTTGGGATTTTTTTTTTAAGAACAGGAAAACTGAATTGAATCTTTCTATTTGAGATACTGAGGCCCCTTCCCTCTTTAAACACTGTATTCTGGACTGGAAGTTATGGCTATAATAATGTAAACTATGAGTGTTTGTAAAGGGACAGAGGCATAGACAGTGGAATATAATGGAAACTCAGAAAACAGAATGAAAAGTCTATATTAAAGAATTATAATGTTTATCTAAGGACACCATTGATTTAGGAATTGTCCAGCCATATACTGTGGTAAGATATTTCCAACACATAAGCTGACTTTTATCCAGAATATGAAAATAACTCCTATCTATCAATAAAAAAATGAATTAAATTTTTAAAATGAGGAAGAGACTTGAACAGAAGGTTCTTCACAGAAGACCAATAAATATATAAAATAATGGTCAATCTCATTGGTCATCAAGGAAATACAACTTAAATCCACAATGAGATACCACTACAGACCCACCAGAATAAAGTAAAAACCAAGGAGAATTCCAGTTGCTGGGGCTGATGTGGAGCAGTTGCTTCTATCATTAAAAAAAAATGATGGGTAAATTGAAAAACAAACAAAGGAAAAGATGCTCAACACAATTAGTCACCAGAGATTTGTCAATGAAAACTGCAGTGATAGTTACATGGTATGGTACTGGCTTAAAAACAGGCATATATACCAATGGAACAGAATAGAGAACCCAGAAATAAACCTAAACATATGGAGTTAACTAATCCTTGACAAGGGCACCAAGGACACGCAATGGGGAAATAATAGTTTCTTCAATAAATGATTTTGAGAAAACTGGATATCCACATGCAAAAGAATGAAACTGAACCCCAATCTTACACCACACATGAAGCAGATTAAAAATATAAATATAACACTTGAAACCATAAGACTCCTAGAAGAAAAAAAAGGCGAAAAGCTCCTTGACATTGGAGTTTGGCAATGATTTTTTGCCTATAACACCAAAAGCACAGGCAACAAAAGCTAAAATAACCAAGTAAGACTACATCAAACTAAACAGATTCTGCACAGCAAAGGAAACAATAAATTGAAAAGGCAACCTATGGAATGGGAGAAAATATATGCAAATAATATATCTGATAAAGATTTATATATATATATATATATATATATATGTATACATTTATATATATCCCAATAGCAAAAAAGAAAAATTCCAATTAAAAATTGGCAAAAGACCTAAATAGACATTTTTGGAAGAAAACATTCAAATGGCCAATGGGTACAGGAAAATGTGCTAAACATCATTAATTATTCAAGAAAATGCAAATCAAAACCACAATGAGATATCAATTTACACCTGTTAGAATGACTATTATCAAAAAAGATGAGATAACAAATGTGAGGATGTCGAGGAATTAGAACCCTGTATGCTAGGAATACAAATTGGTACAGCCATTATGGAAAACTGCATGGAGATTCCTCAAAAAATTAAGAATATAATTACCATATGCTACAGCAATCCCACTCTTGGGTATATATCTTAAGAAAATGAAATCAGTATCTCAAAGATATATCGGGATTCTCAGGCTCACTGCAGCATTATTCACAATAGTCAATATAAGGAAACAAACTAAGTGTCCTTAGATGGTTGAAGGGATGAATAAAATGTGATACACACACACACACACACACACACACACACACACACACACACAATGGAATGTTATTCATCCACAAAAAGAGGGAAATCCTGCCATTTGCAACTACATGGATGAGTCTGGAGGACATTACACGAAGTGAAATAAACCAGACAGAGTAAGAAATACACTGTATGATATCATTTATATTTGGAATCAAAAAATAATTCTATTGCTTAGAAACAGAACAGAATGATGGTTGCTAGGGGGCTTCGGGGGGAGAGGTAGAGAGGGAATTGTAAGTCAAAGGGTACAAATTTTCAGTTATAAGGTGAATAAATTCTGAGGATCTAACATATAGCATGGATACTATAATAATACAGTATACTTAAATTTTTCTAAAAGTAGATCTTAAACATTCTCAAAACAGAAAATAATTTAAAAAGGCATAAATATATGAGGTAATAGATGTGTTAATTATCTTGAACTTGGGAATCATTTCACAATATATATGTGTATTAAATCATGTGTACTTTATGTACAAGTATATTTGTCAATTTTTCCTCAATAAATCTGGGGAAAGTTAAAAAGCTAAAGGCATAAAAATGTTTCAGTTATGCAAGTTTAATTAGTTCTAGAGATCTGTTGTACAGCATATTGCCTACAGTCAACAAAACTGTATTGTGCACTTAAAAATTTGTTAAGAGGATAGATCTCATGTTAAGTGTTCTTACCACAAAAAAACAGAGACACAAGGAAACTTTTGGAGGTGATAGTTATGTCTATTACCTTGACTGTGGTGATGGTTTTATGGGTATATGCATATGTCCAAACTCATCAAATTGTATATACTAAATATGTGCAGTTTTTAGAATATCAATTATACTTCAATAAATGTGTTTAAAAACAAAAAGAGAAAGTTTGACAATAGCGAATGTTGGTAAGGGAATGAGACAAATGGAACTCTCATGTATTGCTGGTGGGAATGCAAAATGATACAGTCACATTCAAAAACTCTGTATTGGTATCTTATAAAATTAAACGTACACTTACCATACCACCCAACAATTTTACCGCTAGGTATTTATTTAAGAGAAATGAATGGAAATGTACCATGAAGACTTTCAAGTTAATGTTTATAGCAGCTTTATTCATAGTAGCCCCGAACTAGAAACAACCCAAATGCCTATCAACTGTAAGTTAAAAATACATAATGTAGGTCCATACAGTGCAATACTACTTACCAGCATAAATGAACACTTTCAATAACAGAACTTAAAAAGCATGTTAAGTGAAAGAACTGTGGTGTTATTACCTACTATATTTTCACTTTTGTGACATTCTATAAAGAGCAAAATATCATGAAAAATATATGATCAGCTCTTCTGTGGAGAAACGGTACTAAAAACACATCACTGAGACCTGGAAACTTTACCTTTCACATAACATTAAGATAACTCCAGGGAGATTAACTAAATAAATTGTATAGTTTATTCTCTTAGTATCTAATTGCAGGATGCAGTTAAATATTTGAAAGTAATAAACCAATCTTTTGACTTTACACAGAGGTTAGAGAAAACACTATACTCGGGTTTTGTCCCTTATACACAAAGAAACGTCAGGGAATGTATCATTATTTACAGTATCACACAATTGATTAATATCCATTGTGGTTGCTTTGTAAAAATACATTGCAAAAAATCTAAAAATTAATTCAGTGTGTATTAGTAGAATGTTCTCTCTTATGATTTGCATAGATGTTCCACAAAGAGGAACAAAATGACAGGATTCGTTAAAGAATATAGATAATCAACTAGGAAAAGAAGTATATCTTGTGAAAAATACCACCAATTTGAAATCTTGGTAACCATTTAGAATCATTTTTCTTATCACTATTATCTGAGAATATCTGGAACAGTAGGTAATAATTCGAGGGAGGTCTTCTCTGTTTCTCCAGTTTTTCAAGCACATTATGATGTTAGAACTTCAATTCTTTTGTTCAAAAGAATTTTTTTTTGACTTTCCAGGAAGCTCTTGAATGGCAGGCTTATAAGGATTAGGACACAGAGTTGAATAGCTGAAGTCAAAATAACGACTTTGATATTTCTCTGTGCCTCTTCTATCAAAGCAAAGGGAGAACTCCTCAACTGAAGGAGAATGAAGGTCAACAGACAGGAGGTGTTTGGCGGCCTTAATTTAACTAGTATGCAAATGATTTAAAACATTCTTTTTATAGTACTTGGGTCAATTACTAAATCTGACATGAAAGGTCTACCTTTCAAGGAAACCAAGCTTAGGGTCCGTATGCAGCATTATGGAACCAAGAGTAGCCAGCACTCAGCATGGAGCTGGACGTTACATAAGTAAGAAAACAGAATTACTCTCCAGCCCTATGGATTTATGGTCTGTGAGGAAATGACTTTCAATGTGGAAATTTTCAAAGTTAATGTACTGCCACTGCAAGGAATAGTGAAATTGGAGGAAAAAATTCTCTAAGAGTGTTATTTTTGAGGATAGAAAAGTATATTTTGTAATTATAGATGATTTTGTTTTCATACAGAGAACACAATTTGAAAAGTCTCAAAAGAATTTAGAGATTGTCTGTTTGCAGGAAAGCAAATCATTGGCTCTTTATTTTATGAAATACAATAATTCGACTACCACCCAAGAAGCCAGGTGCTTTAGAGAATCAGTAATATGTAAAATGAATGCAAAGTTTGTAGTCATACAAACAACTTGGCAAATATAGCTTTGCCACTGGGGAAGAATTCTGGGGCAAGTGACTTCACTTTTCCAAATCTCAGGTTCCTTAGTTTTATGGTGGTTTAGTGATACTTAGTTCATTGGATTGCTGTCATGATTTATTGACATAATATGTAAGTATCCTGGCACTTTGTAGACATTCAATAATATTTGTTTTCTTTCCTTTTAAAAGAAGTAGCTCAGTACGTTGAATTGTATGTATACTTTCACATCCGAAAATTCTGCTGGATACCGCCATTTTAAACTGTCTTTTCTCTATCTAAAAAATAGGTAGTAAAAGTATCTGACTGACAGATCATGCTAAGATTTATGATGGTTAAATACGATAATGAATTTTAAAGTTTTTCAAAACCTATGTAGGATAAAAGCAATGCAAGTTATTTTATTAAAAATAATGGTATATTGCAGATATAAAAATATGTAAGGCATACCATTTTATAAAATGTAAAGTATCTATGTGCCAATAATTCACCTTCAGAAATTAAAAATAATACTGTAATGAGAACCAACCACATGGGTCCCCCCATGTGGGGACCACATGTGTCCCCACGCCAATTACTCACAACCCCCCTCACCCCTACACAAATAACTACTGGCCTAATTTGATATTCATTGTTATCAAGAACTTCTCTATACTTGTAGTACATATGCATTTTCCCATAAATGTTATCTCACGTGTTTTTAATTTTTGTTAAATGGAACATATTATATTACATGTATTCTTCTATAACGTGATATGTTATATGATGTATTGTGAGCCCCATCCTGTTGATTTGCAGAATTCAAATTCATTTATTTTCAAAGCTTATTATTCCTTTTTACACATAAACTGACCTTTATTTTTGCTAAGATTGATGGTCATTTAGTTTATTTTTAATTTTTTATTATTATAAACAATGCTGCTATATATTTTTATGCATATCCAAGTGTACCTGTCAAAGAGGTTCTCTGGAAGATATATCTGGGAATAGATTGCTGGATAATAAATGCCCACATTTTCTACTTTTCTAGACCACAGCAAAATGCTCTCTGATTTGTGTTAATTTGAATTTTTAGTCTTCTGCCTTGCAAATAATTAGTTCACATATCTGGCTTTTCCACTTTATAATTTTGTTCTTTATTGTTTATGCTTTACATATCTTAAGATATCTATTCATTCCCCAGGACATAAAACTATTCTTTCTATACTTCTAAGATTTTAAGGTTTGCTTTTCATATTTAAGTTGTTAATCCAGAATATTTATAGGTGTGATGTAAGAGAGGAATGCAGTACTGTTTTTTTCTTTTTTATTCAGATTACTGATTAGTTCAAAACCGTTTACTGAATAATTCATTATTTTTCCACTGATCTTGCTTGGCACTTCAAACACCAAGTTTCCATATATGCACAGGTTTGCTTAGTGATCTTTATTTTGTTCCGGTAAAATCCTTTTCTTTTCTGACACAAATTTCAGTTTAACTTCAATAGGTCTGTAATTTGATACCTGGTAGAACAAAATCCTCTGTCTTGTCTTTGTTGGTTTCCTATTGCTGTGTTTAAAAATATCCACAAATTTAACAGCTTAAGCACCCATTTATTATCTCCAGAGTTTGATAGATTAGAAGTCTGGGCATGGCATCACTTGATTCTCTTTTCAAGGTCTTTCAAGCTAAAATCCAGATGTAGGCTGGGCTGCCTTCCCATCTGGAGCTTGATTCCTCCTCCATACTCATGGTGTTATGTTAGGAATCAATTCCTTGAATTTGTAGGACTCAGGTCCCTGATTCCTTGCTGGCTGTCACATGCCGTTCATTCTCAACTCTTGGAGGGCAGCTGCTTTTCTGTCACATGTCCCTCTCCATCTTCAAAAACAGCAATGTATCTCCCTTGCAATAAATCCCTCTCATGCTTTAAATCTCTTCAGGAACTTTACAGTCCATTTTAAGGGCTGGCTTGATTACGTTAAACCCACTTCAGATAATCTCTCTTTCTCTGAGACAACTGGGCCATATAACATTATAACATAGCCTAAATACAGGAATGACTAGATAATCACAATCACAAATTGCATGGAATATACATAGGACATGTACATCAGCATGAGGAGTCTTCGAGGACCATCTTAGAATTCTGCCTACCACATTTTCCTAATTCAGGGGTCCCTTGAGTGTCATCCATGTTTTTCATAGAAATTTTAGAATCGTCTTATAAAATTTAACAAAACTCTGATTGTTTTCATTGGATTTATATTTAATATATCAGTATAGGACAAATCAACCTTTTATGATATATTACCCCACTTCTAAATGTGGCATATGACTCCATGCATTTTAGTATTCATTCATATATTTCATTAGTTGTATTATTTCCTCTCTCCTGGTCTTGAACATTTTTTGTTGTACTTATTTCTGAGTAATTTATTTCTCTTTTTTATTGAAATTGTGAATGACATTTTATAAAATCACATTTAAAATCATTTTAGTTGGGTTTGAGAATTCAACTACATTATTATTAATTTTATTGAAGTGCAAAATATATATGTGTGTGTGTATATATATATATATATATATATATGCAAAGTAAAAAGCGTACAGCCCAACAATTTTCAAATAGTGAAGCACTTCTGAAATCAGTGCCAAATCAAGACGTGGAAACAGTAATGGTATCCAAAAAACACCACTAGTTATTATCCCTACCATCTGGCTCCCCACTCCCTATTTAGACACTACCCTGATATTTTTCTTCTTTTTTTATAATTGAGGTGAAATTCACATAACATACAATTAAGCAATTAACTCTTTTAAAATATACAAGTAAGTGGAATTTAGTGCATTCAAAATGTTGTGCAAATACTACCTCTCTCTAGTTTAAAAATTTTTCATTATCCCAGAAGAACACCTGGTACTCTTTAAGTAATTTTTTTTTTTCAGTAATGTTTTGTAGTTTTCCATGTACAAGTCTTTCACCTCCATGGTTAAATTTATTCCAAAATATTTTATTTTTTGGATGCTACTATATTTAGAATTCTTTTACTACTTTCCTTTTTGGATTTTCCCTGCAGCTGTATAACAACGCAACTAATTTTGGTATGTTGATCTTGTACCGAATGATATCAATTGCAAATAAGAGATAATTTCCTTCTTTGTTTCCAATTTGAATGCATTTTATGTCTTTTTCTTTTCCACTCACTCTGACTAGGGCTTCCAAAATGGTAGTGGTGAAAAATGGTCATCATCCATGGATTATTTCTGATCTTGGGGGAAAAGCTTTCTGTCTTTCATGACTAAGTATGATGTTAGCTTTAATTAATGCTGTTCAGGAAATTCTATGCATAGTTTATTTATTCTCATGATGCTATAGTATGTCTTTTAAAGAAAATAATTTCTTAATGTTAAGTGTAGTCCACTTTTCAATGTTTTTCTTTCCCTTTGTTGACATTAATTTCTGTGCCCTAAAATATAAACCTTTGCATACAATAGGGTTGTGAAGATTGTATCCTGTTTTCTCCTAAAAAATTATATTGCTTTACTTTTCACATTTCAGCCCACAATAACATAGAATAAATATATTTTATATATAAATATATAAAAAATAAATATATTTGATATATAAATAAATATATATAGGCATTAGATATATATAAATATATATATGATGGCATTAGATTAAGGTTCTTATTTTTCCATATGTTATCCAATTGACCCAAACTGATTATTGAAATGCCCATCTTTTTTTTTTTTTTTTTACTGCACTGCAGTTTTACTTTATAAATAAGAACACTTTATATGTGTGTGTCTGTCTATGAAATTATCCTATTCAACTTAACTTTTCTTGTTTCTCTGTACCAATGTGACACTGTCTTACTAGAACATCAAAATATGACATGCTATTTGAAATTAAATCTTCTTATTTTTATTCTTTTTCAAAATGTCCTTGGCTCTTACTTGCCTTCTGCATTTTCACATGACTTTTAAAATCAACTTGTCTGTTTCACACATAGAATAAAATTGCTGGGATTTTTATTTGAATTTAACTGAATCATTAATTCATAATAAATTTAATTTACTCCTCATCAGTGTTTGCCTTATTGTTGTCATGTATTTCAATTATATATCCATCTTAAACCCCAAAGACATTACTATAATTATTTTGATCAGTCATTACCCAGTCAATATTCATTTATGATTTATCCTCTTCTAAGATTCATTGTTAAATTTCCTTCCTCTAGAATCAGTTTCACTGCTTGTAACAGTCATTTAAGTATTTCTTTTACTACATAATTATCAGTTGAATTGAAAATTTCTGTGTGTCTGAAAACACCTTTAGTTTATTCACTTTTGAACAATATTTTTACTGGACATAAAATTTGGAATAGACAGTACATTCCTTTCATAATTTTTAAATTGTTATTCCCTTATATTCTGACTTCCTTTATTTCTGTTGAGAAGTAAATTGTTGTCTTGTTCCTTTGAAGAGATTATGTCTTATGTTTTTCCTCCAATCTAGTTTATAATTTTCTTTCTTGATCTTTGGTTTTCGTAAGTCTTATAATAATATTCCTCATGTGGTTTTCATTGCATGAATCTTGCTTAGGTTTCAACAGAGCTTCTTGAATGTGTGGGATTATCTTTCATCAGGGTTGCATAACCTCAACCAGTATCTCTTCAAGTATTGTTTCTGTCTCATTCTTTCTCTCTTCCTCTTGGATGCTAATTGTATGTATGTCAGCCCTATGCAATAACATATGGGTCAAACCTGTTTACTGACTCCTTTATTGGTCCAACTTTCTTTAACTCCATTTATTATTTTCTGTCTCTGTACTCCAGTTTTCATGCTCTCTTGGAAACACCTTCCAGTACATTAATACCATTTTCTGGCATATCTGCTCTCCTGTAAAACCTGTGACACAAGGTTTGATAGGTTATACTTTTCACTAATACCACAGTTCAGTTCTTAATACAATTTTTAATGTAAATTCAATTCACTGTGGAAAAATCTCCAACTTTTCAGCTGTTTTTGAATTTTGTTCTTTCTGTAGTTTAGAACATACTTATCATAGTCAAAGTCCTAATAATCTAATTTAAATATTTGAAGCACTTATATGCCTGTTTCTGTTGTCATTTTTTTTTTTTGCTTGATGTTCAGCAGTATAATCCTGCTTTTTAGCCTACCTAATAATTTTTATTTAATGACTTACATTTTGTATACAACATATAGGAGCCTCAAATGAGGTTATCTTCCTCTAAAGAGGGTTCACACTTTACTAGGCATAAATAGAGCTGACTGATAGATTTATTCTCGTCAAGAACTCTTACTTGAGGCTACATTGTATCTCCCAGTAAGAGTCAGTTCACCTCTAGTTCATTGGTGTCTCTCCAGTGTTTTCATATATTGAACCTATTATATTCTGCAAGTGTCTCTCCCCTCAGGACCATACTGACATCTGTCTATGCCAGAGGCTATGACACTTTGCACCAGATTCTCAGCCTCCTGCTGGCATTTCTGACTCTCTTTCAACAACTGCCTATTTTACTATTTCCTGTAATGCTGGGTTTGGCAAAATCCTCCCTACAGGTCAAATGCACCATCCTTCTTCACTTTCCCAAAAGTTTTTGGTGGCTTAAGGATTAGAATTTTTCTTATATATTATAATGTTGAAAAAAATCAAAGTGAGAAAATGTTTTAGGATATATGAAAATTAAAAGTTCAGAATCCATAAATATAATTTTATTGGAACTCAGACACATTTATTCATTTAAGTCTTGCCTAAGGCTTCTTTCTCACTCTACCATCAAAACTGAGTAGTTGAAACAGAGACCATATATGGTGTTTTCTTTGCGCTACTGCTCATGGCATTACAAGTTGTAGTGAGGATGTTAAGACATCACAGCATTGTGAGTGCCACCTATGTTGCCTGACTGTGCGAAGAGACATTTTCAAAGATGAAATATGTAAAATCTCTTTACAGATCAGCATTAACAATTGAACGTTTGCAATCAGTTTTGAAGATAAGGAAAACAGACTTTGAACCCCAGTTGGAAAAATGTCTTCCCCTTAAAAAAAAGTTTCATTCTGGTTTTTAATGTATTTGTATTTTTAAAAAACTCTATTATTATTACTATTATTATAGTTTAAATTTCATCAATACAATTTTTGGTTATTATTTCTCTTGTTATATAAGTCTCTATATAATATCCCCTAGTTTGCTCATTGGACTACAAAGCCTAAAATAATTATTATCTGACTCTTTACAGAAAAATTTGTCAAACCCTGCTCTAACAGGTCCTAAATACTAATTACGGTTTTTCAAGGATGCTAACAATTTCTGCACTGCTTTTCAAAATCTTTCCTTGTAGGACTTCAGACTTCTTCTCATTACAGCCCCATTATTCAGAAAATTTCTAGAAGCTCTGAGGGCAAAAAAGGAAACAACATACCTGAAACAGGTGTCTGCTTCTGTGAGAACAAAGTGATTCTAGGAGGGAAGGGTTCCTATGTAGTAAACTTGCCACCAAGTGGTCAAAGCATAGTTCAGAATTGGTGTCCATTGCTGGGAGGTTGTATATAAGTGTACTTTTTCCTGCTGGGCCCAGGAATAGTCTCCATCTCTGTCACCTTGGCAATTGCTTTCTGACTCATCAGTTCTGTGGTGGTCAATAAAAATGGCTGGCTGAGGGCAAATGGTCAGAGCATTTTTTTCTACTCAGTTGTTTACTTCATCTTCTATGGGATATTATTTCTGGTGCGAATTAATATATGGTACAAAATCTTTATACTTTGTCCCTACAATCAAATGTTTGTGCACATGCCTTATCCCAGACCTCCAAGCCTCTGAGAAGCCAGCGAGGCTGTTTATCACTGACCATACCCATATATATTTTTTACTTTTGGCTATGTCTCCTTCTATTCAAAATAATTTAGGGATCTGACTGCTCTTCACGACCTCCTCCACAGTAACCTTGTATGAGCCATTTTCATTTCTTGCCTGTATTACTGCACTGGTCCTATTGATTTTCCATATCCCTATTTCCACTCTGCAATCTCATACTCATTCAGAGTACTATGAAAGTACTAGTTTTAGTTCCAGAGTTTTTAGTCAATTTACACCTCCTACTGCAAAGTAATGTAAAGTGGTGTTTTTGGAAATCTGCTGAAACAGAGTTTAGTGGGGAAAAACTCTTGGCTAATATTCTATGCTAAAATTAGATAACCTTCAAAATATCTGAGTTAACATTTGAGTGAATAATATATAAATATAATATTATATTTAAATATTTAATTGATCTGGAATTTATTTTGCTTTAAGTTATACATATGGATATAACAATGCTTCTAATTATTAGCTCTTAATCATAATACCATTTACTTAATTATTAATAACTATCAATGGTCATTTTCAGTGTTGAGATCTTACTATAATGTTTTGAAGTGTGTTATACAATTGATCACCCATTTTACTAAGAATATGAATTACATAATTTTGTCCTTTAATAATTAGGTAGCTGAATTATCTTAATATTCTCTATTTGATCATAGTTAACTGTTCTATTTTCCTATCATTTTATGTCAAATTGTTAATAATTTTTTTTACTGAATTGAACTATAACCTTTGTCATTTTATATACCCTTATAAAAACCATTACTTCTTTCTGGTTTTTTGATTCACTCCATTACTCTAATTGCTAATATCTATACCAACGTCACTTGTGACTTGATTGCAGTGAACTTATAAAATGTATTCAAGTATCTGGTATTTCAAGTCTATACTTGCTGCTTGTATTTTTAATATTTTAAAAAGCTATTATAAAATCATTATATCCAAATAGCATTGCAAAGTCTTTGAGAACTGAACTGTCGTTGGAACTATAGCCCACAAAAGGCCAGTGTAACTTAATGCCTGAATATAGCCAGGTTAATTTTCTGATAAATATAAAAAAATATCAATATTCTCCACAGGCTTTATTTTAATTTTTTAATTTTATTGAGGTATAGTTGATTTACAATGTTGTGTTAATTTCTGCTGTACAGCAAAGTGACTCAGTTTATATATTTATATATATATATATATATATATACACACATATATGTATATGTATATATATATGAAATATCCTTATCTTTTCCATTATGATTTATCACAGGATATTCCACAGGCTTTAAATGTCAACATTCTCAAGTCTCATAATATAATACTGAAAACTTCCAAAACACAATTCAAAACATTCAGCATATGTAGATATCCAGGAAAATCTTGATTCACATAAGAGTATGCAATCAACAGATGCCCACATTGAGATGGCACACAGATATTACCTGACAAAGACTTTAACTATTCCAACAAGCAATTATGAACACTCTTTAAACAAACAGAAAGATAGTATCTACAAAGAAACAGAAGATGTAAAAAAGAACCAGATGGAAATTTATAATTAAAAATTATAATAACCAAATTCTACTGAAATAGGTGGCAATAGTGATGGTTCTAAGTTTATCCTAGCCACAGCAATCAGTCAAGAAAAATAAATTAAAGATATCCGAATTGGAAGGGTAGAGGTAGAACTGTCACTATTTGCAGATGACATGATAGAGGACCCTGAAGTCTCCACCAACATCTGCTAGAACTAATAAATGAATTCAGCAAAGTTGCAGGATACAAGATTAACACACAGAAATCTGTTGTGTTTCTCTACACTAATAATAAAATATCAAAAGGGAAAATTAAAAAGAAAAAAAAAACAATCCTGTTTAAAATTGCATCAAAATAAATTAAATACCTAAGAATAAAACTTAACCAAGGAGGTGAAAACCTGTACTCTGAAAACTAGAAACATTGATAAAGGAAACTGAAGATGATACAAAGAAATGGAAAGATATCCCGTTCTCTTGGATTGAAAGAATTAATATTGTTAAAATGGACATACTACTCATTTCAGCAATCTATAGATTTAATGCAATCCCTATCAAAATACCCAGGACATTTTTCACAGAATTAGAACAATAATCCTAAAATTCATATGAAACCACAAAAGACCCAAAATTGACAAAACAATCTTGAGGAAAAAAAAAAACAAAACTGTAGGTATAACCCTCCCAGTATTCAGACTCTATTACAAAGCTACAGTAATCAAAATAGCATGGTATCAGCACAAAAACAGACACATAGATCATTGGAACAGAATAGAGAACCCAGAAATAAATCCACACACCTATGGTCAATTAATTTATGACAAAGGAGGCAGGAGTATGCAAAGGAATAACGACAGTCTTCAATAAGTGGTGATGGGAAAACTGGACAGCCACAGGCAAAGCAATGAGATTAGAACAGCACCTCACACCATATAAACTCAAAATGGTTTAGAGACCTAAATGTCAGAACAGAAACCATAAAACTCCTAGAGGAGAACATAGACAGGACACTCTTTGATGTAAATTGTAGCCATATTTGCTTGGATCAGTCCACTAAGGCAAAAGAAACAAGAGCCAAAATAAACAAATAGGACCTAATTAAACATAAAAGTTTTTGCACAGCAAAGAAAACCATTGACAAAGTGAAAAGACAACATATGCAATGGGAGAAAATATTTGCAAACAATACAACCAACAAGGGGTTAATATCCAAAATATACAAACAGCTCATACAATTCAATATCAAATAAGCAAACAACTCAATACAAAAAAAAAGAAATGGGCAGAAGACCTAAATAGACGTTTTCCCATGAAGACAGACAGATGGCCAATAAGCACATGAAAAGATGCTCAGCATCACTAATTATTAGATAAATGCAAATCAAAATCACACCAGTCAGAATGGCTATCATCAAAAAAGTCTACAAATAATAAATGCTGGAAAGGGTGTGGAGAAAATGGAACCCTCCTACACTATTATGGGAATGTAAATTGGTCCAGCCACTATGGAAAACTGTATCGAGTTTCCTTAAAAAAACTAAATATAGAACTACCATACAATCCAGCAATCCCATTCCTGTGTATATGTTCAGAAAAAAACAAAAATTCTAATTTGAAAAGATGCCTGCATCCCAATGTTCATTGCGACACTGTTTACATAGTCAAGACATGGAAACAACCCAAGTGCCCATCAGTAAACAAATGGCTTAAGAAGATGTGGTATATATACACAATGGAATATTACCCAGCCATAAAAGGAATGAACTGTTGCCGTTGCAGCAACATGGATGGACCTAGAGAATGTTATACGTAGTGAAGTAAGTCAGACAGAAAAAGACAAATACTATATCACTTTCTGTGGAATCTAAAAAATAATACAAATGAATCTATATACAAAACGGAAACAGACTCACAGATATAGAAACCAAATTTATGGTTACCAAAGGGGAGAGGGAGGGGAGGACATATTAGGAGTATGGAATTAACAGATACAAACTACTCTACATAAAATAGATATGAAACAAGGATTGACTGTTAAGCGTAGGGAAATATATTCAATAGCGTCTAATAACCTATAATAGAATATAATCAGAAAAATATAACTGAATCACTGTGCTATACACCTAAAACTAATGCAGTATTGTAAATCAGCTATACTTCGATTTTAAAAAATCAAATGAGACCAAGATATTGAAGTTAGATTGAGAAGTATTTTTTTTTCTCACCTACCATAAAACATGAATGCTCTGAATTAGCATGTAAGAACTTCTCCAGTTTCTTGTTCTAAGTATAAATTCCTATCCATACAGAAGATATTCTGATTTGGAGATCTAGAGTTGGCCATAAAAATTTGCTATTTAACAACCACCTAGGATGTTTCTGATATAGGTTTCTAAGGACCACACTGCCCAAAATAATTCCTGATCTAAAGATCGTTCATGTGTAAATTATATTTTATTGATTTATATTTTCCCTACCTAGTACTCAGGTATTTCAATTCTTCTTCTTTAGAGAATTGTTTAACTCCACTCCCTATGTGTTTCCATACCTATATTAGTTGTAATTATAAAATTTGGATAGGTGATTTGGACTTTTTTTTTTTTTTTTCCAAAAAACTGGTGTTACATTTGGAAAACTGCAGTGAGGATTTAAGGATGAAACTGAAGCAAATCACATTTGAGTCTCATAACTCATCTTAGTAAAAGAAATGTCCACTGTATTCAGTATCTTATCTAATTTATTTTTATGTACTTCTTTTCAAGTATAGGTAATGGTCTCTAAGCAAATACCTGTTGCATGTTAGACTATGAATTAATGAGGAAAATAATGAATTAGGTTTTGAGATTTTTCTAATAAAAATATTCAGGTCAGAGTCTAGTTTGTTTAAACATGCTTGCCCCGGGATTATTATGGCTATAAGCTCTATAAATTTGTGTGTTGGAAAAAGAAATGGGAAGTCTGTGGACTCATTTATGTATTTATGTTTGGCAGAATATACAGTTATTCTGCTTCCCAGTGTCTTGGCTATTGAATCATCAGTATAAGAACTAGCAGTATGTACTTAAAATGCATACGGCCAAGTAATAACCATAGCTATATTTATTGTGTTTTTATTCTGTGCCACGATTCTGATTCACCATCTTTTTTAATTCTCAAAAATTCTGTAAGAATTTTATAGTGTAGACAACAGGGGTTCAGGAAAATTTTGCAATTTTCCTGAGAGCACACAGCTTGTATGAGTTACCATTTAATCATTGATGAGTCTGACTACAAAATTTGTCCTCTTAATGTCGGTGTTATTCTGTTTCATGGATTAGGAGAACAGAATGACTAGCTAATCTAGAAAAAAGAAAAATACATTTTTCCAAATTATCATGTCATGTTCATAATTACTGTATGTTCATAGGAACAGTATGTTAGCCTAATTGACTGAGATACTTAAACTTTGAGGGAATAATAAACTCCTGTACTCCAAATTCCAAACCCAAGAGTGCAAAATAAGTTATCATACAACATAGAATTATATACATGTGTTTAGTGAAAAGGCTTTCACTAACTCTTAATGTAGCCTACTTCGGTTTAAAATTTTTCCTTATATTTTCAAAATACATTGCTCTGTAATACTCATCTTTTAAGATCCCATCATCCAGCATTATAGACGAGAGTATCCTTTCTTTTTTTGTGACAGATCTTCAACAACTGAAAACAGGTCCCATTCTCTTCTTTCTAGTCCTCATCTAGCTTCCCTTTCCTTTTACATTAGACCTGACTCTGGTCACCTCACTATTTCCATCCGGTAAGCTTTGGCACAAAACTCTAATCCATATCCCTCTAATAATAAGCTATTCAGACACAAATTCAATAATCCAAAAATGTTCTGGCTAGGATTGCAATTATGAAGGGGTCCAGGTTTTATTGTAGGATAGAGTGGTGCACAAACAATAAGTGCCTGTATCAGGCATAAATGCATGCCTTCTAGTATCGATGTGTCATTTGTGGTTAGATACCATTTTTTCTTTGTTGAGAATCAGGGAGACAGACTGGAGCCAAGGAATAAGAAAGAAGAGAATTGATTTTATTCTGTTCTCCAGACTTTTACTAAACTTTAGGTTTGTATTTTAGAAAAAAAGGTGATTTTTACAAGTGGTCATTCACCACTTATCCTGCTAATTAACTAGAAGACCATTGAAACTAAATTAATCATTTTTTTTCATAAATATGATATAGTTATTGGAAATTTTGTATATGCTTTTTCAAAAACAATAACCGTGGTTGTTTGGGTATAAGATGTCCCTAAATTCTAACTACATCTTTGAAATGGAAACAGGTGTTATGATCAGATTTTGATCTGCATTTATATTTAACCTCTGTTCAGGTAATCAAGTGTGTACTCCTGACACCTATTTCTAGGATGCTTGAGTGAAAATAGAAAATCTCCTGTCGTCCTTTCCTTCATTCCCTGTGTCCTACACACACACACACACAACCTAAAGATGGAATGATTTTCAATATCGGTGCGGTGCATCCTTTTGTTAGAAAACAAAAACATGGGATGGAAAGAATTACTCTCAAACACGTTCCACTGCCGTGACTGTCACTGGTCTAGAATTATTTATTTGGCATAAGGTTTGATGGGTAGGATTATGTTTCAGCTGGTGATTCCTAAAACAGTAAGATTCTATCCATAGTCTCTCAGTGATCCAATATTAAGAGAGTAGAGGATCTCAGGGTAAATTGCTAGTTATGTTACAAATGCATAAATTGGTTACTTTCTGTTTTGCTTTTTTATCCTTCCCATTTTTCCAATAAAATCATCCTCTTTCACACTTGTTCATTGGCACCCTTGGAATTTTTTTAAAACATTTTAATATGTCCTTGCCTAAATAAGATCTCCTTATTCTCATTTTGCTTGGAAGACAGTAGAACTGAGTGTTAAGTGACTTTGGAGTTGAGCTGCTTGGGGTTGAATCTGAGACCTGCCAGTGATCTGCTATTTAACTCTGTATACATAATATAATCTCCTTAGGTCTCAATTTATTCATGTGTAAAAGAGAGAAACAACATCAACTAGATTGTATGCTTAATAATTAAATATGATATTTCCACATGTATAGTATTACCATAGTACCTGGCACATAAAATTTCCTCAGTTTATAGACTGATAATTATTTTTTTTTGTTTTTTTTTTTAGTTTGGCTATTTGTCATTTATTTTAATGAAGGGAAAATTAAGTCTTTTTTTAGGGTGATAAATTTTAAATTACAAGTGTACAATGGTTGCTATCTATTCGACTAACAGGGCCTAATAAATCTTCACATTAAAAATATATGTAATTTTAAGTAATAGCATAAATCAGTAGAGAACAAAACTATATTTGCAGTAATCACTGGATAATAAGTGCTTCCTATAATAATGTTAATCTCTTTACACTCTGAGGTTTATTAAATATTTTGGAAAAGTATTAAAAGTAGTACATATTATTTTGCGGCCACCAAAACAATGCATCCAGATATTGTTAGAAGAACTGCTGTCACATTTAATAATATTCTCTATTCAGTCTTACTGTAAGGAGAATAAATTCAGTTTGTATTTCTGATAAAGGATAAACTCTTAAATTCAATTCTCTAAGAAGGACTATCATCTTTCAAATCCTCCTTTCTTTCTGGGAAATTCAGCTAGAAACTCCCTGGTGATTAATTATAAAAGCCAGAATAACTTTTTGGGTTTTATTTATTTATTTATTTATTTATTTATTACTTTTTGCTTTTTAATATTTTTAACTTGAAAATGCTTGAGTACAAAAGCATTTTAAACTCCACAGTACTTTAAAAAGCTAGTAATTAACTTGCTTTAATAAAGTCTTCCTCCTATTATTCTTGGTAGGGGTCAGCAGACATTTTCTGCCAAGGGCCAGATAGTAAAACATTTCAGTTTTGTGGGCCGTAAGGTCTCTGTAAATACTACTTAATTCTGCCTTTGTAGTGTGGAAGCAGCCACAAACAATGTATGAATGAATATGGCTGTGTTCCAACCAAACTATTAACCAAAAAAGGCAACCTGCTGAATTAGACCCTTAAGCTATAAATTACCCAAACTGGTCTAAATCAAGCCCAAATGAGAGATCATGAATGTGTCAGATTTCTGGTGGAAAACAATTTCTACTTATATAGGCAGAATTATTAGGGTTGAACCTATCTAACTTAAAGTTACATAATATTCTCTAAAACTGTAAGCTACAGGACAAGAAACCTAATATAGGACTCATCATACCTTGTACCGTTCCTCGTAACACTCTTATCCTTCCCGTCAGAACATAGTTCAGAGTTTCAAGAGCCATATGTAGAGTAACCATTTCCAATTCCCCAGATTCTCCAAGGTATCAAACCCAAATACATGTTTATATTAGAAGCCTCCTGAGGCTATGTATTTTCTTTAGAGTCTCTTTAGATCAAAACAGTTTATACTTGTTTGCTTTCTCCTGGGAAAATAAAAAAATATATATACATATATACCCAGGCCATTATTATCCCAGGGGTTACTAAGGCAATATCGTACTATGCATGTCCTTAACCAAGTCCTGAATCAATTCCTTGATTCTACTTTTACCCAATATGTGGATGACCTTGTATTGTTTCCGAAAGAGAAAGGACATCTAAGATTGTTCCCATCTATCTACTCACACTTTTAGGTAAAAAGGACATAAGTTTGCCGAAGGCAAGTAACAATTTTGCCAAGGTATACTACCTAGGACATGATTTTTTTTTTCTGGTGGAGTTAAATCCCTTACGCTGGATATGCTAAAACCAGTTCCAAATTTTCCGAGGACAGTAAGAGTAATTCAGAGGACTTCAGAGTCTCCCTGGTTACTGCAGACAACAGGTTCCCAACATTTCTAAAATCCCTGTTCCACTATATTATTTAGCCTAAGTCCTTTATAACCTAACCTCTTCTATCCTGATAGCCTTGGGAATTAAAATTCCATTTGTTTTCTTGTTTAGCCCATGAGTTTACCTAAAGCAATGTAGAATTTTCTATGTTTAGCCAAAATTATTTTTCTTGATTCTTGTCTTCTTGCCCTGTGCCAAAAATCATCAAAAGCCCTAAAGACTTGAATAAAGTCTTAACATCCTCTCTCAGACTTAGCCTCTGAAATCTTGGTTTTCTTGGCCACTCTGATGTTCTCAAGCCAGATTTCTAAAATTGTCCTCACCTGCCCCACTTTAGCTAAAAGAAGATGAAGCTTACACTAAAATTATCCCCACCTCACAAAAAAGAACATCTCTTCCTTAAATATTTTTTTAAGCCCTCCTCTTATTTCAGCTCAGAGATCTGACAGCTAATTGCCAGATACAACAAGCCACTGGTTCTTTTTACAGCAGTATGTCATCAAAAACATGTACACAAGTAAGAGTGTAACTATAGAAAGAGACTCTAAAATTATCATTAAACTAAAGGTTGTACCTCTAAAAATAAATTAGTAATTTGTACAAATTTTTATGCTAACCGAATAAACTCTATTTAAACAAGTGACTACATATAAACTCAGTTAATATAAGCCACTGGTCCTAATATAAATGTCCTTTTAGTTTCTGTTTATGATTTCTCTAATAAAATTGCTTATTCAATTGTAAGAAAAAAATCTTATAGTTATCCAATTTAGGTATATTGAATTATGAATTCTATAATTTTGTATTCTGCTTAAAACCAACTTAATTCTTCTTTTTAAATTTTTTTGGTGGGGGCCAAAATAATTACACAAACAAAATTAAAGTTACTTTGGCAGAAAGAACAGGAAGAAAAATTGAGTCTCATGGCAATTTGGCAATCCCTACCATGGGCAAAAGTAACAGAACCTGCTGTGATGCAATGAGCTGACAGTTCCCACTGACTCTCCACTATCCCCACACTGCTCTTTTCAAATGGAGACTTAGAATCAAATTGATGTAATAGAAACCAATTCTTAAATATTAGCTGCATTCTTTTGAGACAGGAAAGCTAGCAAACGTTGAAAGAAAGTAAAATTTCTTTAATAATGCAACCAAACCATAGCAGAACAAGAAATATTTTTTTCAGCATAAAACAAATTATCTTAGTTAATATGATCAAAACCTGTAATAGGTCATTGATGCAAAAATTAGGTTAAATAAATAAATCAAAAAACAATAGACACATTAAATTTTATTTCAACTTCAAACATGAAATCATATTCATGAATCTGTTACTCACTAGTCAACTAGTTCCCTTTTAATCTGTAGATGTGTCATCTTTCTAGAATAAACCACACCTATAATTTTTTGCCTATCATTTTTTGATTTCAGTTCCTTTAAAATGGGGAAAATATGTAAAGACATTTCTAAAAAATTCTATGGAGAATTTTTGTAAGTATATACATTTTTCTCCGATTAATTGAGATCAATTTTTTGCCTAATTTGATGGCACTCTTTTTTAGTGATATAAATGTATCATGTTTTTTAAAGAGCACTCAATTTAGTTTTCCTTTAAAAATGGCAAGTTTTTGCACACCAAATTCTGTTTGCTTATGTAATATTTTATTAAAATGTGTTTTAGTCTATTTGGGCTGCTACAAAAAAATACCATAGACTGGGTGGCTTACAAACAACAGAATTTTATTTCTCATGGTTATGGAGGCTAGGAAATCCAAGATCAAGGTTCTGACAGGTTTTGGTGTCTGGTGAGGACCTACTTTTCCTGGTTCATAGTCAGTTGTCTTTGCTCTGTGTCCTCGCATGGTGGAAGGAGTGAGAGTTCTCTCTGGGGTCTCTTTTATAATGACACTCTGTCCCATTCATGATGTCTCTGCCCTCATGACCTGATCACCTCTCAAAAGTCCCACCTCCATATTCCCTCACATTGGGGATTAGGTTTCAACAACATACAAATCTGGGGGTACACCGCATTCAGTCTAGATGAAAATGCCTAATCATAAAATAAAACACAATATACAAAATTTACTTTAGCAATAAAAGCAAATGACTTTGGGAAGTATTCACTCAACTTGTGTGAGTGTATACACTATCAGAAAGTGAAACTCTTGTGATTTCCATGCTCCAAGTGAGCTATAGTTCAAGAAGTGTTTTTCTGTAATTCAACCAATCCTGAAGTGTTTCTTGATGTATTAAGATGAAGAATGGGTTACTGTGTTGAGAGGAAAAATTTTTTGAGGACAGGGTGCGGTCAGTTGCTGGACTGAATGGCTTGCTGAGGATGTTGCACAGGGGTAGGAAGAACAAGGGGTAGAGACAGGCTGGGAAAGTAGGGAGCCTTACCATAGGCCAAATTGCAAAACTTAAGTGTTCATAAGCTGCCCTTTGTTCAGTACTATGGAATAATATTACTAGGATGTCTACTTTTATTTATCCATGTTATGTAAATGGTTTACAGATGACCCCTGGATGTTGGCCTTATGTTAGTTACTTATTCAGAGTAGACTTGTACCAGTTAGCTCGGCCAAACTCAAATATTTGCACATGCAATTACGTTAAATATAGTCACAATATGTTGATTTTTTTTTAGCAGTTTAGAGACTGTTGGCTTTGCATACCTCCCAAAAATGTACCCAACATCTGCTAGCCCTAACTAAAATAGACTGTTTTGTTATAACTGACCCCAAGCCTACGCTGCCCTTTGGAGCTCTTTGACGCAGAGACTCCTCATAGTTCTGCCAGGTGACATCATCTAGATACTAAAGTCTCTTCTCTGATTCCCCCTCTCTCCTGGGAGTCCCTTTGCTCTCTTTCCTTTCTGGGTAATAACACACTCTGATGGGCTGTTTCCTTTGGAGGGTTTCATGCTTTGTAGGGATTTCCCACATGCAAAGCTGTCAAAACACCACCCAAGTGAAGCTCTTTGTGTGCTATTGCCACCTTGTGGTCAAGACCTTTTTCCTTGATGAGTCCCTAATTCTCTTTAAACTCATGACTTTCCATCAGGGAAATACCATTCCATACTTACTGATGAGGAGTTGTTTACTAAAGAATGAAGTCTGAAGCATGATTCTAAGAGAATCTTCCTTTATTTCATGTGCTATGAAGTTCACCCTGGATCTTCTAAGGAAATTACAGCATAGAATCACCACTGATTTTTAGCAACAACCAAGAGTGCCAGAACACTAGAAACAGAAAGTGATAAAAAAGAAACATTTTAATTATTACATGCACATGAACACTACTCTTTGAGATTTATAACCACTGGACCCATTGCCTTCTTCACAATATATCTAGAAAATGAGTTCTGATTCCAGTACTGACAAAATAGCTTATCTCAAACTAATTCTCACAAAGGAAACAATTATAATCTTAGAACCAAAATGAAGAAAACTGCCAAACAATAACAAAACAAAATAACTATCATCAGCAGGGAAATGCAGGAGATTTGACCCTTGAAATAGGGCATCACTGAGTGAGGCCCACATTCCTAAGGCTTCTTTCCTGATGTCAGGCCCCGTTCCCATAGTGAAGGGGAATTGGAACACAAACAGAAAGCTTCAGTCATATTAGGGGAAAGTTAGATAAGAAGGTTAGGAATGACAGAACATCTGGAGATTGAGGGAAGAAAAAATTCCAGAAGAGAAAGCCAAAGAGAAGAGGAACAAAAGTATGAATGTAACACCCTTCAGATTCCAAATACTGAATACCAAACATTAACAAAATCTTAAAAGCAACCAAAGGAAAAAAAAAAAAAAAAGCTTTGATTACATACAAGGAAAAACCAGCAGGAATGACAGCTGGCTTAGTAGAAACAAGAGACAAGAATATAGTGAAATACAATCATTGAAGAGGCAAACTTTTTTAAAAAGACATTTTCAAATTAGAATTCTGTCTAGTGAAAATGTCTTTCAAGAGTGAAAGTGTAATAAAATATTTCAGATTAAAGAAAGCAAGAGAATTTTCCTCCAGCAGGCCTGCACTCGAAGAAATACCAAAGAAATATCTCTAGAATGAAAAGGAGTAAGACATGAAATTTTAGATATCCAGATAAGAAGAGGAAACACAAGAAATGAGTAAACATAAAACATTATTTTCTGTTTCTTTTTTTCTTAAATTCTTTAAAAGTCAGTTGCTAAAGGTGAAATGATGTAACTTGGGGTATATAAGATATGTATAAAAATATTTCCAAAAGATGGTAAGGAGGTTATTGGAATAACGTTGTTTTATATATATGTATATTTATATTCAAATTGTTATTATATATAAAATTGTATAATACTAATTCAAGGTAAATAGGGATAAAGAATAATATTTTTATCTCTAGAGCAAACACTAGAAATACACAAAGAGACAGATCTGAAAATCTGAAGGAAGATATATCAAGATAAAATTAACATATATGCATTTAATCTGAAAGAAAATGGAAAAAAGAACAACTGAATAGAAAACAGAAAGGGCAAATCAAAAACTAATAGCAAGATAGTAGATGTAAAAACCATACTCTTGCTAACTGCATTAAATGAGGATAGATTCAATTTCAAAATTGTATAACAATAAAAAATCAAGACTGAACCATCTGTCTAAAAGGGATGCTAAATGTACCTTAAGAGATGTACCATGCAAATAATAATCATAGGAAAGCTGCAGGCTGCAAAACAGGAAATAATACCAGACATAAAGAAGGACATGCCATATGTCTAAGTGTCACTTAGTATATTAACATTCTTAAGAATATAGAAAGTAAAAACTGATAGAAGTGAAGGGAGAATGAGGCAATTCTATAATTTTGTGAAAGAAGTTCAATTCTCTTTTCCCAGTATTTAAAACCACAAATAAGAAAAACTATTTCACCTCTCAAATCTCTCCAATGCTTTATGTTTCACTCAGAATAAAAGCTAAAATCTTTATTGTGCCCCCAAAAACTTGTACCTCCTTCCCCACTATACCTCCTTTTACTGTCCCTCTCCCACAAAATACTTCAGATATCCTGTCCATGTTGCCATATCACAACTCCTCCATCAGCTTCCTGTTTCAGAGTTTTAGTATTTTTAATTTTGTCTTTCTGGAACAACCTTCCTCCAGATACGTGCATGGTTTGTGACCTCATCTCTCTTAGGTCTTTATTTGAATGTCATATTCTTACTGCAGCTTCCTCTGTCCATAAAATTTAAAATGTCAACCACTTCCCTCAGCACTCTCCATTCTCCTTTCATCCTGATTTTTACTTAGTTGTACTTATCATCATCTGACACCCTCCCTACATATCATACTTGTCTTTTCGTTTATTATTTGTTTCCACACACTGGGATATAAAATCCATGGAGGATGTTCATATGGTTTGTTCCCAGCCATATCCTCAGTGCTTAGAACAGTCCATATTAGCAAATAATATAATGAATAGATAATTACACAATATTTTTCTAATCCAGTGGCAGATCTAATATCTACATACCTATGATCAAACAAACATCACATGAAAGGCACTTATAAAATAAATTGCAGGGCTTCCCTGGTGGCGCAGTGGTTGATAATCTGCCTGCCAATGCAGGGGACACGGGTTCGAGCCCTGGTCTGGGAAGATCCCACATGCCGCGGAGCAACTAGGCCCGTGAGCCACAATTACTGAGCTTGCGCATCTGGAGCCTGTGCCCTGCAACAAGTGACGCCGCGACAGTGAAAGGCCCGCGCACCGCGATGAAGAGTGGCCGCCACTTGCCACAACTAGAGAAAGCCCTCGCACGAAACGAAGACCAAACACAGCCAAAAATAAATAAATAAATAAATAAATAAATAAAAATCCTTCCCTCTTTAAAAAAAAAATAATAAAATAAACAAATAAATAAATAAATAAATAAATTGCAAAGAATCAGAGGTCTGGAACGGAACCCTTTGGTTTAGCACCATCTTTTCATTTTACCACCAAGAAAACCTAGAGAGGCCTGGAGAGATTTGAACAATGTACAAAAAAGTGAGCAGCAGACTATACCAATCTATACATTTTCTACTCCTATACAGTGGCCATCCTAGCATTTGGGATCACTGAAAGTTTTCTTTTTGTCTCCCACTGAATTTTTTTTTTTTAATGACTTAGTTGCCAATGTTTAACATTAGCATATTTCTCGTAAGAGTCTAAATATCAGCTTCTCTTGAAAAATTGGAACATTTTCAACACAAGATCCATGTTTCCATTTGGCAATAATTTCCACTGCTTAGATGGGACATGTGTTCTCAAATCCCTCTTTTTTTTTTTAAACCATATCTTCTTGGTCCTTTTGGATATCTGATTTTGTAACTTGGAATTCATCTTTTATTTTGAGATTTTGTTTTGTGTATGTATCCATAAAATTGTTGATTCTGGTAATTATGGCATAATAATGGACTGAGGAAAAAACAAACTAGCATTATGCAAAGGAAATTTAAATGACGTTATGATTCAAAATCACTGCCCCATGCATTTTACTAATTAAATATTCATACACTTCTACTTAAATGTACTTTTTAGAATTTCTATCTTCAAGTGAAATTCTACCTCAAAAAGTCACTTAGGGAAATAATCCCTCAGTCATTCAGTTTTTATTATAAATTACCTTAATAAAATCATATTTTTATTACCTGCAAGAGACAGGATTAATTAATTAAAAGAAATCTTGATTGAGAAATAATAATAACTATTAACAAAATAATTATTATTATTTTGAGATATCATGAAGGAAGCTAAAACTAGGTTAACTGTGTGGGTGTAGATTTGATAGTCAAAGAGAAGTCCATGTTTATATACAGAGTTTCAGTATAGTTAAAAGAGGGGTATTAGGAACTGAGGGAGATATTTATGTTAAATTTCACCTAACTGTACTGAATTAATCTTGCCTGACACAGGACTGCATTTCTGTTACAAGCGCTATAAGTAGAATTCTAAGAAAAACAGGTTTCATATTTTCATGAGTATCTAAATTTCTTATATAAATCTTATCCGCTATTTAATTTTTGGTAATATCAACAATGTGCACAGGCTGTTTGATTCTTGGTTCTAACTTAGACCATTGTATGTATTTTTAGTGAAAATGTGAATTGAAGACAATCCAAATCATTAGGTTATTTTCCTCTGTTTTAATGATATACTAAATAAATTTTTCTGGTTGTTTTATTTTTCTTTATTGCCTACACAGCCTTCCACATGGCCAAATTTCTTTCATGATTGCATGTTGGTGACTGAACATGTAGGTGCTTACTAAAATAAATGTGCTAATGGGACATATAGGCACAGCTTTTTTTCAGCTAATTTAGCATTTTTCCTTTAATGTCTGTATAATATTCTGATTTCCTAAATAGTACAGTTGGCATTGATAATTAGAAGTTTTGCGGGACTATGTTCCCAGTTCTAATATTTGTGTTATCATCTGTCTTGCAGGATGATTTCTTTCCCCTTCATGTTAGGATGATTCAGTAATGACATTCTTATTCAAGCTATTGCTGCTTAAAGTCTGAACTGTTATTTTTCATATTCTTCTCTCTGTACCTTTCTTTTTTCTGAGAGGAAATTACCTACCTTAGGGCATAACAGACTTTTCTTTTAGAGGAAACATTTCTTTCAGCTGCAGGTGGCAGACATAGACATCATGATGGCATAACGCATTTCACCTGAAGAGAGATGGTAGTTTCCAGTTTTTCTAAAAATTGTTTACATCAACACAACATTATCATTGCAATACTACATTACATTGTTGTTTATGATATTTCTGAAATCACGGGGACTACATTTTGGAAAAGATCAATAAATTTCAGTTATGAAAATTTTCCTGTGTTTCCCATATCCCATCTTCAGTGTGAAAATGTGGTTAGTCACTCTGGGCTTGCTCCAGCACTGGAGAAAATGTACTGTGCTTTGTCCGGGAAAAGAATGCATTTATGTGAGATGGCTCAAATGATCATTACCTCCAGACTATTGTGCATTATATTTTTCTTGCTGCTCTGTTTTGTCCAATTTTTAAAAAGAATTTATTTTATTTATTTATTTTTGGCTGCATTGGATCTTCGTTGCTGTGCGCAGGCTTTCTCTAGTTGTAGCGAGCAGGGGTTACTCTTCATTGGGGTGCACGGGCTTCTCACTGCAGTGGCTTCTCTTGTTGCGGAGCACAGGCTCTAGGCGCGTGGGCTTCAGTAGTTGTGGCTCACAGGCTCTAGAGCGCAGGCTCAGTAGCGGTGGTGCATGGGCTTAGTTGCTCCGTGGCATGTGGAATCTTCCCGGACCAGCGCTTGAACCCGTGTCCCTGCATTGGCAGGTGGATTCTTAACCACTGTGCCACCAGGGAAGCCCTTGTCCAATTTTTTAAGTTTTTGAATTTGATATTAGATATTTGCATCAAAACTGAATAATTTGGGATGGAAATACTAGGAACAAATTGTTTCGCTGTGTAGCCGTATTGTGGAGCCCGCCTATACGATTGTTTGAAATGCAGAATGGGCTGGCAAGACGGAGATAAGTCTTATGCTACGTAAGGCCCTAGTTGCCTTTCTACTCTCACAGAATTCTCTTTTGTGCTCTCAGTTGATAGTTGAGCAAAAGGACTCTGACTTCAGGTATATATTTCTGATTTAATTATCATAAAACTATATTTATTAAAGACATAGGGAATTATATAGCAGAGAACAAATTTGGACTCACTGAAAAACCCTGATTGAGACTAAAAAGAAAAAGAAAACCTGAAGCATTTTTGAAAAACTTATGTTCTTATTCATTCATTCATTCACTCATTTGCTCATTTGTCTCTTACACAAATATATATTGAGTGTTAAAGAGGCTGTAGAACCAGAATGCTAGGGTTGAAATCCCATGTTTGCCACTTTCTAGCCATTTAAACTTGGGAAAGTTAAATTCTTTGTAGTGGGTGGGACTTCTAAATCATAGGTCTTCTTAAGAACTCTCAAATACGATGTAAGAATATATTTGTTATACATACAAACAATTACCAGTCAGTGAATATTTGTCACCATTAGTAATTTTATTACATGCCAGGCACTATGGATACACAAATGGAAATAACAAAATATTTGGTGTCAAGTAGAACTCAACAGAGATGCAAATTATGGAGTTAGAGGGTATAAGTGAAATCAATCTAAATATATTGTGATGTATATAAATAGGTATAGCTGATATACATCAAAGATATGCATAAAATGATATGCACATAATATACTAAAGAAGTTGGAAAGTAAAAAATAAACTTACTTTATTGTGAAGGCCTGAAAAGATTTCAGATGAAGCTTGAGCATTTAGAAATCACTAGTGAACAAGAAGGGAAGGGTATTTGAGGTAGAAGGAGCAGCATATGTCAAGTCTCTTGAGGTAGCAGAATAGAATCAAGGGCAGCTAGAAGATAGGTCTGACAAACAAGCAAACAAAGTAGGCTGAGATGGGGCAGGAAAGAAATGAAGACATAAGGTTGCTGCAGGTATGCAAAGGATGGTTAATTGATAGCCTTAAAAGATTTTAAGCAGGCTAATGATATAATTTAGTTTCTTCTTAAGAAATAGTGGTAGTACCTCTACTGGATGTGGATGTGAAAAGACAAGTGGTAAATAGACCACCGGGATGGATTTTGCAATGACCTGCGCGAAAAGTTGCTGACCTGTACTAAAGAAAGTAGTGAGAAGAGGGAATAAATAGATGTGTTTTGGGGTGCTTCTCTGGTGGTGCAGTTGTTAAGAATCCACCTGCCAATGCAGGGGACACGGGTTCGAGCCCTGGTCTGGGAAGATCCCACATGCTGCAGAGCAACTAAGCCCGTGTGCCACAACTACCAAGCCTGCATGCTAGAGCCCGGGAGCCACAACTACTGAGCCCGACTGCCACAACTACTGAAGCCCACGCACCTAGAGCCCGTGCTCCGCAACAAGAGAAGCCACCGCAATGAGAAGCCCCTGCACTGCAACGAAGAGTAGCCCCTGCTCACCACAACTAGAGAAAGCCCGCGCACAGCAACGAAGACCCAACACAGCCAAAAATAAATAAATTTAAAAAATAGATGTATTTTTATGAAATAGAATCTAATGCAAATACCACCTAGTGAGAGGATGAACTGAGTTGGAAATGATAAACAGAGGTATGGCCTGACACTCCCAAGGAAACATTTTTTATGAGTAAAATGATAAATATGGTTTTTGTTAGATTGAATGTCAGTTGCTTGGTCTTTTAGATGTTTAGATACATATTTAGTTACAGGTGCGCACACACACACACCATTGGTCAAAGAAGTCTGGATCAGAGAATCATTCTGGGAGAATCATCTTAAAATGGTAATCATGGATGTGGATGAGATTATTTAGGTATGCAGGAAGGACACAGAATGGCCAGGAGGTATACAGAATCCAGAAGACAGGGGTGATACAATAGCAAAGAGAAAGATCAGGAAATGAGTGATAAAAACTAGCCATTGATAGAAATTCTTAAAAGTGCCCCTTCTCCTAGGAAATTATAAAAGCAGTGGTGACATTGCAAGAGTAGTCTCATTGACATGCTGCTGACAGACCCAGACTGCAGTGCATACAGTAGAAATGTTCTGTTCTTGCCAAATAATATTTAATCTTATATATTAACTGTTTCAAACAGCATGTGTGGTTTGGTCCTGTTTCTGTTAAAATATTTATTTACTTATGTACATAGGCAGGAATATATGATTTTTATATGTGAATGTTGAGAATTCCTATTTTTGGTGGTTCTATAATTATTCATAGTTTTCTTCTTTGAGCTTTTTTTTTTAAACAATGCACATGCTTTCTTTTTAAAGAAATTAGGAAATATTATTTAAAGACTAGCTATTAAAAAGGAGAGGAAAAAGTAGAAGTAAGGGTACATCTAGAGTTCAAGGAGTTTTACATATAAAAGATGATGGAAATAGAATTATGTTTACATTCTGAAAACAAGGAGTCAGTGGAGACAGAAGGCTGAATATGTAAGAAGAAAGGACCATCATGGAGAGAGGATCCCTGGAGAAGAGAGAACAGGAGACACGGACAGGATGATAGCATGGAAAGAAGGTCTGCCATGGAGAGGAATACATTTTATCCTTATAAGTAGTAGGAAGAGATTCAGCATAGATGTGGGCTGAAGACGCCGATGTTTATGGAAATACAGCCTATCTACCACTGTGAAAACTGATTAAGTTTACCTATATTAAGTGTTGGTAAAATTTATTTTAAATAGATTTGGTTTAGTTATGTAAGGGCCAGGTGTATAGCTAATATTTGACTCAGGCTAGGTGTAAAACAGTATGGAATAGTAGAGATTATTATTATAATTTATTTCAAAAATCAACTGTATATGAACCCAGGAAAAATTAAATTCACACAGATATGGGGTTGACTGCAGCTGAAAGGTCTCCACTTCCCAATCTATTAAAAAACTGCTGAATTAATGGAATACATTTAAATAATACTTCAGGTAATGTTACTTATACTATGTATATAAACATCACTTAATAGAAATATGGCTACCCCAGATTCCTTCACTTACATTCATGTGGATTAAGTTCCCTAATAGAAAAAATACATTGTCTTCTATTTTCTTAAATAGTTTCACTTTGACAGCTTTCTGAATAAAAAATCATGAATATAAATACGATGATCCTTTTCAAATTATACATAATTTTTTCATAGTGAGTTTTTTTTCTGTGCTGGCTTTCAGCTGAATAAGATTTCAAACAGGAAGAATGAGAAAACCAACACAAATTACAACAGAATTCATTTTGAACAAAATGAAGTGGAATGTAAAATATAAAACAAATATCTAAAAATGGGATTTTGGGAATTGCATGAGATTTTTACATTGTTCATATTACATTTTTGTAATATTAGAATAAGTTTTTCTCTACCTTTATGTTTTGAAGCAAAGATTGTGCATTATAATGTTTTACAGGGAGTATGATGTAAGCTTGCAGATATCAGAACACTGAAAGGAAGCAATTTTTGCCAACTCTATTTATGTTATTACCTTCTAGAGGGAAAGAATTGGCCAAGTATTTTCTCAATTTTCCATCATATTAGGAAACTGTAAAACTTTTAAATTTGCTATCCAGTTCACAGGCACAGTGTATAATTACCTACAAGCATTCTTATCTGGGGGTTGGGTGGGAAACAAGATGAACCCATTAATAGGGTTAGATTATTTTTGAACAGTTTGAGATTTCTGCCTGCGAAATTAGGAAAACTGTTTTAAAATAGTGTTTTGAATGTCTTATAAGAGACCATGGATAATGTTTATATATTTCATGAATGAATTTTTAATTAGCTATTATTTCAGTATTTTGCCTGAAAAGAGCATTTTTTCCTGACATTTATTCTCTGAGATGAGGCAGTCACAAATTTCCAAATAGTTTGTGATAATAACTGGCCATTTACTCTCCACTATATTACAACCAAACTCTGGAAATAGAAAGCATTTTATATGAAATAATTTTACCTTATAGATTTCTTAATGAAATTATATGCTATTAACAAGGCGGTATTTTCTTTTATATTCTCCAATAACAAAAAGGATGCCTGAAATAGCAAATAATAGCTTTGATCCAATTTGTAGGCAATTCTGTATACTATCTGTAAATCAAACACTTAGAATAATAGTAATTGACATACCAAAATGTTTATTTTGTATTTATTAATACTATTATTGTTATTACAACTTAGTTTGGTAAAGTATGTGGAAGAACAATATTTTATTAAAGAATTTATCAAAAGTTTTGTAAGTTGTAAAACACTAAATATAGATTACTTTATTAATTTTACTTATTATAATTTTAACTAATATTGGTTTTACCTCTGATGCTACTATTACTATTTTTATTTGTGCATGTTTTAGTTGGTTCCAAATGTTCAAAATCCATTGGGTAACAAGTTACTACGTCAGCATTTTAATTATTAATTAAATTAAGTCAAACCGTTCTTTAGCACAGCTCACTTTGAGAATTAACGTCAGAAGACTGCATAGTTATATGTTGCAGTTATAACTTATCTTCATTGCTAACAAATTGAATTGGAAAACATATTTACTTATTTAACAGAGGTTTTTATATTGCAAGACAGAGTAGGATTAGGAAATGATTGATATATATGTGCAATTAGGAAAATACAATTACAGTTTGCTTGGAAGAAATCTAGGGAGCATAAATAAATACAACCTCAAAGTATTATCCCTAATTTCGAGAAACATTCAAATAGCAAATGTAATGTTCATTACAAACAATACCTAAATTATTGATATTTACTATATTTTAAGTAGTTAGCTAAGTAAACAATTATGTTAATTATCTAATTGAACCTCCATCATGCCAGTAAGAAATAGGTAATATTCCCATCTTCCACATGAAAATACTGAGGTGTTCTCAAGGTCACAGAGCCAGGAAGTGCTGGTTCTAGTATTTGAACTCTGCTGTCTTCTTACCCACTATGTTATACTGTCAAAGAGTCATTCTTTTCTCCCATATGTTAAACATTATGTCCAGTTATTTGGTGAAGGTGAAATTTCTCCTCCACCTGCTCCTTTGGGATTGTGTTTATACAATTATATTTGTTTATACTAATCTCTTAGCAGTTGCTTCTTTTTAGACATCAACATGTAGCTTTTGCATCTTTAATTCTAATTCATCACATTTTAACATAGTTGTCTTTTGAAAATAGCAGGTAAATTTGAAGCGAGGATAATACCTCATAATATGTGAATATATATTGTATTGTATATATAAATATTCACATAAAACTTCTGCATGTTTTTTTTTTTTTGTCGTTATTGTTGTTCTCGAACTACCATTTGAGTTTGACAGCATTTCAATTTTTTTAAGCTTCCTGGAGGCAGGTCAAACATCAGCATCTAATTTATCTATACAAGTGTGAAACTGTGAACTTTGGGATTTATGCCCTCTGTTTGCTTTTATAAAATGTAATTGTTCATTCATTGCATAATAAATACTTAGCAGTGTCTGTAATGCTATAGAAAAAAACATGGCAAATGAATTGGGAAAATTTTATATGTATAACAAAATTTATTTTTCCACTGAGTTCCAAATTAAGAGTTTACCAAGTTAAAATTTTAGAAATCAGTGGAACAGACAAATAGAGTTGATTTGAAGAGCCTGCTGAACTAAATTCAGCATGGGGCATGGGATGTTAAAGGATGACATGAGAGAATCAACAAGATGTCTATGTTTCAAGAGTTGGGACATTGTGGGAGCCGTCTAGGTAGAGTATCAGCAGTGAGTTAGCAGAAAAATAGTCCAAGTTGTGCAAGGGAGAATACAGTAATAAAGCTAAGAGTAGCAAATGAAGATCAGTATCACAGAAAACTTCTGAGGTATGGAGATAATAGTAACAAAGTAATTAAGACAGTGCATTTTGCTAAATAATGTGTCTTTGTTTTGACTGAATCATTTAACAGTGCAGGTGAGCACTGCCTAGGAGACATCTTTAATAAAGGCAATAAGTGACCCTTGACAGACAGCCTGGTAAAGAAGCAGCACATTGTGAATATTTATGTACATTTTTTGCTCATCAGTGAGGTGTTGTCACTTATAATCAGATAGTAAAATAATCCTATCTAGAGTTTTTTAGTTTTAATTCATCACTTTAATAAAAATAATGTTTAATTTTAACTAGGAAGAAATGTTAAAGTGTGTTGGTTACATAAGAGCTCTCATCTAATTTATATATGGATACAAGTTCATAACTTATGTATCTAGGTCCAAATCATTTAAAATATGTTCTTATATTTTTTAAATCCAAAAACAAAAAGAAAGAACAGTGTCAAAAGAAATAAACTTCCCTGAGTTTGTTAAGAACCTGACAAAGGTAGTCTTACTTTTATTTGTGGAGGCCCCTAGTAGAAAACAAATAGATGTTACTTAACACGTGATATGTGTCCACTTACAGGTATATATTGTCATATATACTAAAAACATTCCTTATACAAAATTACATGTTCAAAAATACACCAAACTTCTTAATTCCACAAATACCCAATTTAGAATAAATGATTATAGGGCAGAAAATGGCTTTACTGTTCCTTTGGTCAAATCTCAGTTCTAAAATTGAAAAATCTGTGTCCCCAAAATGTGAAGTAACTTGCTGTGAATTCCAATCCAAGGATCTTCTCACAGTATCCTTATTTCTATTACAGAAGACTTTAGAATAGCTTTAATGATGCCCTTGTGAGTGTCCCTCATCTAAATATTTTAACTGGTTTAGTTAAGTAATACACAATATTTTGGGGTGATAATTCTATTCAATAGCCATTGTTATTTAGAGAATAAGCTTAGATATTTTCTACTGGAAAGAAGCAAATAATAAAAATCAACTAGGCTTCTGTTATTTTAACTTTCTCATCTGGTTTGGGATCTGAGCTGCCTTTTTTTTTTTTTTTTTTTCCCAAACTGCCCTTCTCCTCCACCACAAAAGTGGATCTGTGGGAACTTTTAGGAAATAGAGATTAATGCTGGGGCAGATAAAACTTGTCTTTTCAGTGGGATTCCAATATTTAAAGGATGATTTAGTCTTGACTCTGCTTGAGGGCAGTTTGATGCATGTGGAGAGAGTTTTTATGATGATAAAGAAAGATAGGGATAGGGATAGACAGTAAAACAGAGAGATTTTGACAATTTTGAAACTCCTGATTCAGAATACCTGACACCAGTTCTGCTCTTTGGACAACCTGGTTGGTCTATTAATAATACACCAAATGTTTGTGAGCACCTATCATGAGACAGGCATAATCAAAACACTGGGGAAACAGCAATGAACCAAAAAAGTCTTATGGACTCACATTCTAAGTGGGAAAGCCATAAACACTACCATGGAAGATTACAACAGCACCATGTTGAATAAAGTAGGGAAAGTGAATTGGAAATGATGATAGTGGGACTGGGTAGAGTTTTGAACAGGGTCAGCAGGGAAGGCTGAATTGAATAGGTTATTATTTGAAGTATAAGTCAAACATTTTTATGGGGCCAGACATGTGGAGAGTAGACATCAGTCAGTGTGTCTGCAGCACAATGAGATAGGTGGGTAGGAACTTTATCAATTGTTTGTCACTTATCATAATTGCTTAAACTCCATGAGGCCATATGTTTTATTTCTGTGGTTCACTCCTATATTCCCAATCACCAGAATAATGCTTAGCACACGGTTAACACTCAATAAATTTTTATTAAGTGTGTTAACCTAAAACAGTAAAGCAGCCAGTTATTTTACCAGCAAAACTGGTTCATTCAGGAGCAACAAAGTACCATCTGGGACACGCAACTATGGCAGACCAGAGTCCAGCAAAGCAAAGGAGAAAAACTCTTTTATAGAGAAGACGGGGAAGTTGGGAGGGCTGCTGTAAACAAAACATCCATTGGAGGAAACCGAAAGTTTGAAGTATGGTGGCTTTTCATTGGCTGAGTTATGACAGTTGCTCCTTGGCTGAGCTGTTGTGAGGCAAGGAGAAAATCTTTTTTGCTCCTGCTGGAGGTAGTATAAAGGAGGGTCACTTCCTGCCAGAGATGCAGCCTCTTTCTGTTGGGATCTGCATTGACGTTGAGTGGTACCTGCACGAGAGCACCCCCTTCTGGCCTCTTGACTCCACTTTAGTCAGGTTTTCTTCTATTTTCACAAGTGAGTATATGAATGATCACTGTGTTGAGATAGCCTGTTGCCAAACTGCTGTCACACATAGCACCCACACACGATGATCTTATCTGACAATGAAAACCGGTAAAGGCAGGGAGAACTGAGAAATTGGAAAGTAGTTCTAGATCTAGGTGTATTTTAGAACAACTTAATCTCTTGGACCTTCTTGTTATTATAAATACATGAACTATTTTTAGTCTGTTTTCTTCTCTAACCAATTCAGGTTAGATTTCTGTCACATGCTGTTAAATGAGTCCTGAATAAAATGGGATATATTCGTTCTTAAACATGTCACTTTCCTTTTAGTTGGGCATTAGCAGTTTACAGGGTATTTTAGAAACCTGGTAAGTCCTTAAATTCATAATTTCCCAACTGTATTTTTTTCAGAGAAAAACTTTTTACAGACATAACTAGAGAGATAGAACTCACTTGCCTTAGCTAATAAAAACTTTCAATAAGTTTAAAAATATATATCTTTTTGAAATCTAGAATTTCCATAAACATTATTGTTAAGAGACAGATTGACAAATTTTCCTTGTTCTTTTTCATTCTGGAAGTCACAGGTGTGACATGAATATAAGACTCCAGTGACAGAAGTTCTTCTGCTAGTTATTTATAACCATGATAGTTTTGAATGGGACCATTAGAAATTTTAAATTTTTGGCAGGAAAATTGGAAAAAAAAACTTAGCAGAAAAAGACTTCCAGTTCTCTCAGTTATAGCAAATGTTTACATCAAGCTATATCAGGCATATAAAATTGATTATTTTTAAAGTAGTGGAACATATCAAATTTTTAAAATTTAAATTAGCTAATGCATATTTTCATTTTTGCAATAAAGTTCAAATTCCTTGATAACTCAGAATGCCCTTTATTTTCTTAGAAATGTAAATTGAATGTTTCAATCAACAATGAAAATTTTATGGAAATACTTTACAATAATTTTTTTCCAGATTATGACAGCCTTATATAATTTAGCAAAAAAAGACATATCACTGCACACTTACCAGTATTTGAATACCAATAATGACAAGGTAGTTCTTTAAAACAATAAATATAGTATAACTAAATGTTGAATCAAGTGTAAAGATAGTGACTCAAACATGATAGATTAGGTAGAACTTGAGAAAAACATTTAGAGAGTCTATGGCAAAATATAGTAATGACCAAAGAAGGACACTGATTTAAAATAGAATAACAATAAAACTAAGCCTAAGAATTGATAAAAAACTAAGCCTAAGAATTGAAAACGTGGAAGGCCAGCAAACTATAGGTGTTAGAAAATCAAGACAGCTGATCATCTCACTAAGTATGAATACTTATAATTTATACTACCTAGGAAAATACAGCGCCCTTGTAATATAACATTCACAACTTCAGTATGCAGCTGTGCTCCTACCCACAGGCTAGTTTTCGCCCCAGAGAGAGTGTAGTTATGGGTCTTTAAAGATTAATTTCTTACTTCAAAATCTAGAGGCTCTAATTATCTCAGACATGGGGAAAATCTTCCATTGTCTACTTCTCTTGATTTAAGTTCTGGGAAATTGTGACTCATTAAAAGTATATTGTTTCTCCTTTTATTTCTTGTAACTTTGTGCCTTGCTGCAATATATGCTATGTGGTACATACTATGCTTTACTCCTCTATTATGTATTTTATTAATTTCCCTGAACAGCCAAATGTTGACAACGGGGAGAGTGTTACCTCTGAATTCTAGTGGCTTATGCTGTTATAAGACCAAATATACAGGATAGAGGAGAACGTTGTTCAGGTTTTTATTTAAATTCAGCCAGAGAATAAAGATACATTGGCCTAGGGTCCGTCCACCCCTCAAACACACCCGTCTCCCTTCAAGGGATCGGACTGCAGTGAGTAGGTGCCTATAGTAGCTTTTAGCTACTATACTTTCAGATCCACAATGCCATTTCCTCTAAGGCCATACTTCCTTTAGGATCCTCCCTTCTGCCTTTTTTGAGGCTTCTCTAATGGGGAAACTTTGCTCAGTGACCCCTTATCAGTCTGGTGAAGACTTTCTCAGAAATCTCCTGGGAACATTCTTCTTAACCAATTCTTCTTTCTCTCTTTTCACAGATGTCAAACCTGCATTATGGTCTGTAGCCTCTCTTCAGCTGTGATCTGCTCTCTCTCTCATTATCCTTTGTAGCCATTGTATTTCAAAGAATCTCTTAAAAGTCTATTTCCTTTTGGCATCTGCCTCTCTGGGAACCAAACTGTCACAGGAAAACAAGCTCAGTTCTCATCAGAAACAATAGAAAATACAAGAAAATTAAATGATATCTGTAAAGTGCTAAAATCTAACAAATCAGTTTAGAATATAATATCCAGTGAAATATTATTTAAAAATTAAAATGAATGGGCTTTTACAGATTAAAAACGAAACATACTACCAGAAACTGAGAAACCAGCAGAATTACTCAAGAAGAAATCCTAAAGCAATAACCCTTAGATAGAAGGAAAATGATACTAAATGGAAGCTCAAATGTACAAGGGCTGAAAAGTATCATAAGCTATATATATGGTAAGTAGTACTAAAAATACTTTAAAATATTGTTTTATCTGAATTTCTTTAAAAGAGTAAATATTTTTAAAAGCACAGAAATCAGTGAAATAAAAAACACACTAGAAATAGAAAATATTAAACATACAAGTTCTTTGAAAAATTAATAAAATTGTTAAGTCCCTAGCAAATCTAATCAAGAGAAAGCAAATACCAAACATCAGCAATGACAAAGGGATATTAATACAGATTATATGAATATTAAAATGATAAGGGTACATTTTTATCTAATGTATACTAATAAACTTGAAGATTCACATGAAATAGACAAATTACTTGAAAACAAAAGTTACAAAACTTGCAAAAGAAAATAGAAAATCTGAATAGCCATATTTATATATATATATATTTTATTGAACTATAGTTGATTTACAGTGTTGCGTTAGTTTCTGGTGTACAGCAAAGAGATTCAGTTACACATGTATACATATAGTTTATCAGGTTCTTTTCCATTATAGTTTATTATAAGATATTGAATGTAGTTCCCTGTGCTATACAGTAGGACCTTGTTGTTTATTTGTTTTACATATAGCAGTTTGTATCTTCTAATCCCAAACTCCTAGCTTATCCTTCCCCCTCTTTCTCCTTCAGTAACTACAAGTTTGTTTTCTATGTCTGAGTCTGTTTCTGTTTTGTAAATAAGTTCATTTGTATCATTTTTTAAGATTCCTCATAAAAGTGATATCATATGATATTTTTCTTTCTCTGTCTGACTTACTTCACTTAGTATGATAATGTCTAGGTCCAACCATGTTGCTGCAAATGGCATTATTTCATTTTATTTATGGCTGAATATAATATTCCACTGTATAAATATACCACATCTTCTTTATTCTTTCATCTGTTAATGGACACTTAGGTTGCTTCCATATCTTGGCTATTGTGAATAGTGCTGCTATGAACATTGGGGTACATGTATCTTTTCGAATTAGAGTTTTCATCTCTTCCAGACATATGCCCAGGAATGGGATTGCTGGATCATGTAGTGACTCCATTTTTAGTTTTTTTAAAGAACCTCCATACTGTTCTCCATAGTAGCTGTAATAATTTACATTCCTACCAACATTGTAGGAGGGTTCTATTTTCTCCACACCATCTCCAGCATTTATTGTTTGTAGACTTTTTGATGGTGGCCATTCTGACCAGTGTGAGGTGATACCTCATTGTAGTTTTGATTTTCATTTCTCTAATAATTTGCATTATTGAGCATCTTTTCATGCACTTATTGACCATTTGTACGTCTTCTGTAGAGAAATGTCTGTTGAGGTCTTCTGCCTATTTTTTGATTGGGTTGCTTGCTTTTTTGTTACTGTTTTGTATGAGTTGTATATTTTGGAAATTAAGCCCTTGTTGGTTGCATTATTTGCATATATTTTCTCCCAGTCTGTAGGTTGTCTTTTCACTTTGTTTATGGTTTCCTTTGCTGGGCAAAAGCTTGATTTGGTTTGATTAGGTTTGAAGTTTGATTAGGTCCCATTTGTTTATTTTTGCTTTTATTTCTGTTGCCTTAGTAGACTGACCTAAGAAAACATTGGTATGATTTATGGCAGAGAATGTTTTGCCTATTTTCTTTTCTAGGAGTTTTTGGTGTCATGGCTTACATTTAAGTCTTAAACCATTTTGAGTTTATTTTTTTGTATGGTGTGAGGGTACGTTCTAACTCCATTGATTTACACGTTGGCTGTCCAGCTTTCCCAACAACACTTGCTGAAGAGGCTGTCTTTTCTCCATTGTATGTTCTTGTCTCCTTTGTCAAGGATTAATTGGCTGTAGGTGTGTGGGTTTATTTCTAGTCTCTCTTGAATAGCCTTATATCTATTGAACGAATTGGGTCTATAACCAAAACGCTTCTCAGAAAATGTATGGCCAAATATTTTCATGGATAATTTCTATCAAACAGTACTCATAAACATAGACATAAAAACCCATAAAACATTATTAGCCAGTTGAATCTAATATTATATAAAACAGATAATATATCTTAACTGAGGTTTATTCAAATAAGGTAGTGTTGGTTGAGTTTGAAAATGTGTATTATTGTTACAGAAGAAAGGATATTTTTTCAAGAAATGCAGAAAAATTTATGACAAACCCTAATTCTTAATTGTTAAAATTCCCAGCAAACTAGACATTGAAGGGGATTTCTTTAGTCTGATTTTAAAACTGATAAATCTTTTTAGCTATCATCATACATTTAGCTAGCATGTATGTAATGGTGAAATATTGAATTTATTTCTCCTAAGATTGAGGCCAGACCAAGATGTCCACTCTTCATTTCCATTCAGCTGTGTCCTCAAAGTCCTGGTGAGTGCAGAAAAAACAGTCAGTCAATCAATGCAAGACATAAGGCTGTAAGTGAAGAAGTAAAAATATATTTATTTAGCAGGCCCATAATTGATTATCTAGAATATTTAAATAAATATTAAAAATCTACTAAAACCAGTGCATACATTTAGCAACTTTGTAGTATACAAGGTCATTATACAGAAATAACAGTGTTTTAATATACTGACAGTGAAAACAGTGAAAAATTACATTTAAATGCCATTTACAATTGCATAAAAACATTAAAAAATTAGAAATAAAATTAACCAAATTGGAGTAAAAACTTTGCTTTGTGCTGAAAATTACGAGAGATTGCAAAGAGAATATAAAGGAAACATAAAATAAATAGGAAGCTATACCATAATCATATTTTGGAACGTATAATATTGTTACAATATCAGTTCTTCCCAGATTGTTCTTTAGTTTCAATGCAATAACAAAAGTTGTAAGACATTATTGTTTTAGTAGAAGTTGAAAAGTTGATTCAAAAGTTGATTTCCTTATTATGGAAATGCAAGGGGTCTGTGATAGCAAACACAATCTTGAAAATGAAAAACAAAATTTGAGGACATATACTACCTGATTTCAAGGCCAATATAAAATCACAGTAATCAACAGCATATGGTATTGCATTAGGATAGACAAATGAATAAATGAGAATTTGGCCAACAAAATAAACTGATCTTTCTCAGTGGAGAAGAAAAAAATCTCTTCATCGAGTAAACTGAGAAAGTCAAATAAATATATAGAAAAATATGACCTTCAACTCCTATACTACACAACATACTAGAATTAAATTGAAATGGGTCATGGACATAAATATAAACACTAAAGCTATAAAGCTTCTGAAAGAAAACATACAAGAAAATGTTTGCACTAATAGTTTTCACAAAGATGACTTCAAAAGCATTTTCTGTGAACAAAACCCAGAAAATTTTGCTATTCATCAAAGTTAAATGCCTTCTTATTAAAAGATACTGTTAAGTAAATGAAAAGATAAGCCACAAACTAGGTGAAAATGTTTGCAATGCACGTATCTAACAAATAATTTATATCCAGAATATAAACTCATGCAATCAAAAAAATATCATAAGTCAATAGAATTTTGCAAAAGACTTTAAAAGGTGTTTATTTATTTATTAAAAAGAGCATAGAAGTGATTAATAAGTACAGGAAAAACTTCTCAACAGCCAGTAGTCAACAGGGAAATGCAAAGTGAAATCACAGCTCTATAAGCCTTTAAATGCACTCAAATGGCCAAATTAGAAGACCAAATATTGGTAGTGGAGGTATAAAATGGCACAACCAATTAAAAAATCGTATGTATGGCAGTTTCTTATAAAGTTAAACCTGCAACTACCCTATGACACTGGATTTCTATTCCTAGCTGTTAATCCAGGAGAAATAACAATTTGCAGCTATGAAAACTCTTATACAAGGATGTCTTTTCATCTCTATTTATAAAAGCCTCAAACTAGAAATAATCCAAATCTCAACAAAAAAATGATTTGTGTAGATTTATATAATGGAAAATTAATAATCAGAAATAAAATAATAAACTACTGAGAACACACAAGTACAAGGAATAATCTCCAAAACATTTTGTAGAACAAAATAAGCCATGCACAAATAATATATAATGTATAATTTTACTTTTATGAATCTCTGGAGAAATAATTAATCTATGATAGCAGAAAGGTGGAAGAAGAGGTGGTTTCCTCCTAGTGGGGATAATTGATTGGAAAGGAGCAAGAGGTAAATTTCTGGGGTGGTGAAATGAATTTCTAAATCTTGATTTATATGTTCATTCCAGGTGCATTTGCATTTGTCAAAGCAGATAAGATTGCACACTCAAGACCTGTGCCTTTCATTGTATATAAATTTACCTTAATGCAAAACAAAATTAATGTATAGAATGAGAAACTGACATGGTTGAAAGGTCCTAAACCACAAGTTTAATTAAAAATATTTTTCCTAAAATGCCCATTCCCCACCTCATATAAATATGTAACACATTGTATAGAATACACCTTGATGTTCTTATATAGGCAAAGTCATCTTCTAGGAGCCATAATCTCCATATTCTTTTGTTTATATCTACACTTGTGTTTCTCCAGCTATAGGACACCATGAGGTGGTCCCTGTACAGATTAGGGTTAAGGGTGAAACATGATACAGTTGATACTGTACTGCTATACTGACCCAGGCTCAGTGTACTCTGGGGTATACCTCACTTGGGTTACTGTAATAGACACTAACATCCACTTTTCAATGAAAATTTTCATGGCAGCAGAGCTATATTAAGATACCAAGTACTTACTATATGTCAGGACAAATGCTAGATGCTTCACATACATCAATTACCTCACTCTTCACAACAACCCAGTAATTTAAATAGTACAATCATCTTTATTTTCAGTAAATTAGAACTGAACTTAAAACTTCATTTTACATTCTCAAGCCATAAAGTGTCTATATTTGCTAGTGTTTCAATCAGTTTAGTAAATAAATTAAGCTCTTGAAATTAACAAGAATCTTAAACAATGTTCAGCGTTTTCAATAGTAAAGACTGAAGTTTGTCTTCATTGACAGAGGGAGAGTCATTATTATTCACTGATGTTAGAATATAAATAAAAAAATAATATTGGAAACTGTTTTGAGTTTGTAGTGACAATAGATTTCTCTTGAATATAGCTAGCTAGACAATTTCTAGTAACAGTTTGTATTTTTTTTTTTTTTTTTTCTGGCTGTGGTGGGTATTAGTTGTGGCGCATGGTCTCTTTGTTGCAGCATGAGGGTTTTCTCTCTCTAGTTGTGGTGTGTGGGCTCTCTCTTTGAGGCACGCGGGTTTAGTTGCCCCGTGGCATGTAGGATCTTAGTTCCCCAACCAGGGATCGAACCTGCGTGCCCTGCGTTAGAAGGTGGATTCTTTACCGCTGGACCACCAGGGAAGTCCCAACAGATCGTGTTTTTTATTCAGGAGTTAAAATATCAACAGCAGTTTTAAGTAAATGTCTAATAGTTTCCCATGGCATATTCTATTATATGAGACTAGATATTGCAATCACAGCCTCACAATAAATTACTCAACTGTGGTAAACTTGGAAAAATGTATCATAATTTGCAGTGTATCCAATTTAAGAAGCTTAGAATACCTGAAGTTGAGAAATAGCCTGAGAATGATTGTTGGCAAACCTTATCCAGATTTGTCTGAATTTGCTATTGCTAAACACAAGAACTGAAAAATGAAAAATATTCCTTAGTTACAACAAGCATTATCTTTCTTGTAGATCAGATAAGAGCATAGGGAACCATATGAAGAATTATGGTTTGTTTACTGGTCTAATGAATAAAAATGACTGTTGTGAAACTGCATTCTGGCACCTACTAGCTATGAAGTCTTAAAAAGTTACCAAAACTCTTATACTCTTTCATGATTTTACAGCAAGTGGTATATACTTTCTCTGACCTATTTCTTGTAAACTGCGTGGTAAGATGGGACTACACATTAAATCTAGGTTTATTAATCCATGTTTCCCATCTTTGCTTGGAATATAAATTTTATGAAAGTTAATGACAGGATAGGCCTCTGGGCTTTAATAATAGACACTTTTAAGTCAAAATGCCCAGCATCTAAATCACCTTCCTAGTTTTGAAAAATTCATATTTGTGTGATTCTTGGAAAGGGATAAAGAGTTTTCTTCAGAAGTTGTTAGGAACATGTTGTATCCTTATCCTTTGGTGGCAAGGGTGAAAACATGTTATCTAGGTTTCCTTAATCCACCAAGGATTTTGAATCTTCAACACATGACTCAAGATCAAGGGTAAGTGAAAGAATCTTGGTGGTGATGGTGTGGAGAGGATCATGCTGTCCTTATCAGCATGTGCTTGTCTAGATAGAGACAGGGGTATTGTTAGAAACAGCACTATCTGCATTCCTAAGTTTAGCTCTCCAATTATCTTATGAAACCTATAAATTAAACTTGTTTTCCTGATAAGGTTAGAACCTGTGTCTAACAAGTGCATTCAAGACTCTGGCTGAATGACTGGAACACCTATTGTATAACTAACTGCTTTTGATACAATTTTAAGTCATGGAGACAGTCAGTCCTATAAAACCCTAAATGCTAATGACCATGCCCTTGAAGTGTGGAAAAAATAGGGCCTGGTCTTTCTGGCAAAACAAATACAGTCTGTGGTAAACTAATAGAACACCAAGAGAAAACCAACAATATGTCAACCAAAGACAGATAAAATTAAAAAATGGTTCTAAAGCCTGACACTGAGGACGTGTCCCTAGTCAACGCATTGTCTAATGATGTTCTTGTCTGCCTACCGATGAAGGAAAAATGAGTAAATAAAGTCAATTTATTCCTGAAGAAGCTGACAAGAGTCAGATCATTGTGGTTTTTAAACATAACAAGAAAAGCACAAGGGGATGCAGTGAAATGATGTGACTTTAAGTGCATGTCAGTCCTGGAACATATAAGTTAGATCAACTATCGTGAAATATCTAAGTACTGAGAATATCTCATCTTCTAAATGCATTAAGCTTTGAATGATCAGCCAACTTTAAATTTCAGAAGTTCTTTACGTGCCTGAATATGTGCCCCAGGGGAAAGAAGGACTTGTATATGAAGCTCCTATCCCACTGCTTGACACATCAGTAAATGTTTATTAATTTGAATGAAAAGGATGTCTTTTTTTTATTTCAAAGTATCTTTGCTTAGAAAGGTGAATAGATGAAGACAGTATTAGGAAATAAAAACATGCTGTGTAAGAGTTGAATTTTTGAGAGAAATAAATAATGGTAATGGTTTGAAGAAAACCACAATGAGCAATGAAGCTCATATTTTGAAGAAAATATAATTAGATTTGAAAGTATTTGTGGAAATCATATAAGCCAAATTTGGTAAATACGCTGAAGGAATGAGGAAAGTCACATCAAATTTAAATCTACCTGAGTAAAAAAAGAGTTTAGCATATACAACTTTGAGAAACCCCCAAGACATTTTAAAAAATTTGACAGCATAATCCCCTAAAATATCAATCATTTAAACACTGAATTAAGATGTCTCTTATCATTTATGTTAATAATTTAATTGAGTTTGCCAAATAATATTTTATTGGAAGTGACACCAGTAAATCTCAGGACCACTATTAAAAGATGTCAATATGTTTCAGAGATAATGAAAACTTTGATGACTGCCAAATGTGTCTCACTGCCATTCTTAAGCTTTTTGTATTATGATGAAGTTCCCTAGCTAGCCGTGCAACACCTGTGTGTTAATGCATGATACACAAATAAGGAGTACAGATATCCCCCCACCAGTACAACTAAATTATGTTTCTTGCCTTTACCTGAATTCTGCAAAAACATTTATAATAATTTTATGGTATAAAGACTTTTTAATGTCAGCATTATAGAACTAAAGTATCAGTCATTTGATAGGAGATGCTATACTTGAAATTATAATATTTCTATCAGAAAAGAGCTATGGCACATAATATAAATGGCTATAGATAGACATATTGATTTTATTGCATTTTGAAAGAAGTAAACAATTTAGCAATATTCCTAAATTTTGAAGTCTATAACAAACACATTAGTAACTACTATTTATATAACATTATTTTCATGTACAAAACAAAAATCGGTTAATAACCATTCACACATTCGATTATGAGTTATTCCCTACTGATGATGATTCTTTTTTGTTTAGTGGAACATGATTTTAGTTATTTATGTACTTGGATCAATTTGATTTGCTTGGAGAAAATTAGTGTTACACATATTTTCACTCTTTACTATTCTGATAGTACTCTGAAAGTAATTTATGACATTTAAAAATGAAAATCTATAACTACTTTAAACTAATTGTTTCTGGAATCCTTTTAAGAATCCAAAGAATTAATTAAATTTGAAATTTTAATGATTTTAATATATTCAGGAATGAAAATCACTAAAGTCTTGATCTTTGCTCAGTTATTTAAAAATCCTGATTTAGAAGATATTTTCAGAGGTCACCTGCTATATATAAGCTTATACGTTCACTAACTAGTAAATAGCCCATTCAAGGAATTCATTCTTTCTCTAGCTAGCCCATTCTTAACAAAACATCAGAAACAAAACAAAACCAAAAAACACCAGAAGACTGATTTCAATCTCTCCTACTGAGGGAATTCGTGGAAATTTATACACATTATCACAAGAAAGTCACTAGATTCTTCCCTAAGACATCATTCTTGCTTCTTCATCAAACTTCTGGGCCTCCAGTGTGTTTGTCACTTGGATGTAAAGTTGAATAGGAATAGTCCATGCCCTTTGTTAGTTTATTAGCCAGTTGAAGAAACAGACATGTAATATAAGAAATAAATAGAATGAGTCAAATAAATAGAGTTCTAAGTAAAACAAATGGGATTACAAAGTAAAAGTTATTAATTATGCTCTGGGGATTAAATTAAAGCTTCACAGAGGAGGTTATTTGAACAAGACCTTGAAGGGTGAGTAGGATTTTACCAGACAGAAAATGGAAGGGTACTCTAGAATGGAGAAAGTCACGCTGCAAAAGTTTACGCTTGTGAAACAGCAGGAATCACTGTAGTACATGATCACAGATCCAAACAATTCATGATACTGGATTATGTTTACTTAAGGGTTTTAGTATTTAGCATTTGTAAAACCTCCTTAACTTAGACAACTAACTCTAAAAGATTGATATTCTCTTAAGACATGTCTGAGAGAATATAATTTATAAACACGTATATTAAATGTAGACAAATAACTGTCAGAAAACTAAAATTGTCTGCTAAAACATTAAAAATATGTATTACATTTGATATGATAGCTTCCAGGCAAAAAATAGAAAACTTGAACAGCTTACTAAGCAAAAGTTGAGAAAACTAAAGAAAGGAAGAGTCTACTACTAGGAAGTTGTCAAATAAGTTTTGCTAAGAACTGCTCCCCCACCACTCTTTTCTTTCTTTCTTTCCATTTTTTTTTTTAATACTAACACTGACATTGACATTTACATGGTTTCATGGAATGGGGAGGAGTAGTTTTGTTTATGTACACACACACACACACACACACATTGGTGTAGAATTTGACAGCCACTTACTAATAAGTTTCAGCACTGGTTTTCCAGAAAGCCAAATTACAGTGGAAGAGAAGAGGGAGAAGGCAGAAAGAAGAGGGAGAGAAGGACAAGAAAGGAAAATAAAGGAAAAGACAAAGACTGAATTTTGCAGAGAGGTACATTCTGGGTTGATAGAATATATATTTCTGACAACTTGAGTCATATTGAAATTGTGTTAATCATAAAACTGTCTGACTGAGTTGAAATTGTTGAATCAGAAGTACACGTTTCTAGAGAAAAGACAGGGTGACCTCATACATTCTGTTTTTTGTTTTTTGTTTTTTTTAAGGTTGTATTGTTCCAAAAGACCCGTTTCAAAACCAAAACACATATGTGGCATACAAACTTTTGTCGATTATGATTCCCAAGAAAGTTTGAGAAAGTGTGTCTCTATAAGAAAAAAAAAAAAAAAAAAGGGAGAGAGAGAAAAACTGGTCAGAGTGTTTGTTTTCACCCTTAAACACTCCATTCTTTGGAAATCTTAATTCCCTGCCTCTTATGTCTGCTTTTGACTCAAGACTGAGTTCTCGTGAGCAGTTTCTCTCACTGCCTGACTCCTGTTAATAGTAACTGGGGGAAGAATTGCACTGTGTGTTGAATGGCGAGTTTTGTAAACTTGAGCACTCAGGTACTTCCTTAAGCCTCAAATTTCTCAACTCTAAAAATAAAACGTCAATAGCTTTTTACTTCATAGAATTGAGGATTAGATATGGTGATGCAAGTGCAAGTTAGATACAGCAAGGACTCAACAACATTAGCAAATATTGCCTTATTTATTGTATTAACATTTAGCATTACTCATCATCCCTTAATATATATATATATATACACACATATGGGTTTTTTGCACTTGCCTTCATGTGCAACATCATCCATCTGTCCTCTGACCTTCTGTAAACACATCACATAAAAACGGATGGATGAGATGGTTAGGATGGATTCGCCTAAAATATGGCTCCTATGTACCATATCCAAAGCTAATATGGATAGAGGAGGTTTCTCAACAAGATAGGCACTAGGATGAGAACTTGAACTGTTTAGTACCTATAATACTTAGAATTTAGTACTACTAATACTAGTAATATTTAGTACTAATAATGTTACTAAATAACTAGCATTCCAACTCAGAACACTGAGGATCTGTACAGAGCCAATCAACTTAATTATATCTCTGTTTGTATAGCTACACATCTATTTATTTTATTAGTCCTTCCTCATTGCAAACGTATTTTAAGGCACCACTAGTTGCTGACCATACTAACATATGCACTAAGAACTATTGAAGGAAGAAAGAATTGGTGGTGAGCAAAGAGTGCAAAGGCACCCCAAGCTTGCATCTGTTTCCCATGATGGGATAGAGAAAAGGAATGATCATGAAAACTCAATCGGGTAGGAAAGATATATTCAAGCTGCATGCAACAGATGTACAGGAGCAAAATACCATTGAACCCAATAACATTTATGTGTGATTTTAGTGCCATAATGACAAATTTAACCCATATTTATACTAACTCAAAACAATAACATTAATGACAACTTCTGACACATTTCATAGCGAACCTCAGACTTTATTCTCTGTTCACTCTAGTTATTCCAGCCTCAAAACATTTTTCCATTTCTTTATGATGCTGGCTGCCAAATCATCATCATTATTATGGGTTTCCAAAGCATTTTTGAGAGAATTATGTTTCTCAAAGCCTGTGAGAAAGGGGGAGTAGAATCATTTTGCAGGTGAATGAAATTAAGACATTGTAGCATTAAATAACAATGAGGCTTCACAGCTGTGACTTCTGATAAATTGTGTAAATTCTAAGTGACTTTTTAAACCCCATATTGATATTGCTGCCTTGATAATTTTCTCTGCAGTATGCGTCTCCAGAGCGCTGTGATGCACTTTTATTTCCTTTCTTCAGCCACTTGTGAAAGACTTGGCTAACGCTACACTGCTTGTGGATCGCTTTCAGCACGACACAGGGACATACCATTAATTCCTTTTTTAATTGGCTGTATTAAAGCCAACACCTGCTCCTTATTTAGCAAGTCACCTGCAGTGTAGAGTAAATTAAAGTGATTAAAAAGATGTGTGAGGGCTTCCCTGGTGGCACAGTGGTTGAGAATCTGCCTGCCAATGCAGGGGACACGGGTTCGAGCCCTGGTCTGGGAAGATCCCACATGCCGCGGAGCAACTAGGCCCGTGAGCCACGACTACTGAGCCTGCGCGTTTGGAGCCTGTGCTCCGCAACAAGAGAGGCCGCGATAGTGAGGGGCTCGTGCACCGCGATGAAGAGTGGCCCCCACTTGCCGCAACTGGAGAAAGCCCTCGCACAGAAACGAAGACCCAACACAGCCATAAATAAATAGATAGATATATTAAAAAAAAAAAAAAAAAAGATGTGTGAGTTTCACTCCACATTGTCTTTGCATTTTCATCTTCCTAATCTCCTGGTCAATTGTTTTTCTTAGCATCATTGATACTTGAGAGTAATACATGCAGGGAAGTTTACTGTTTTAATGATTTGTGCCTCTATTCAATTCAACATATGTATTCAGTATCTGCTATGTGTCAGGCTCTCTGTTGCAAATCTTGGGAGATAAGCAACAGGATTCTATTTTACAGATGCATAAACTGAAGTTGATAGACATAGAATGCTTTCATTGAGGCCACGCAGGCACAAAGTGGTGAAGTTCAGTTCTGTTTGAATTCCAATCTCATGCTCTTTCTCTTAGAAGTAAATTGAGTGATTGAAATAGCACACTATGTTTCCATTTGCAGAAGTGCTTGAAGAGGTTGCTCATCACAAATCCATTAATATTTCTGTTGCATGGAATTATTTTGATTTTCTGTCCTGAAGAAGGAAATTGAAATATGACTAAAGAGATTTGGGTCTGTGCCTATTACCTCTCTACTATCAAGTAACCTGAGCAAGTCACTTTGATTGACTTATATTTCAGTTATCTGTAAATAAGAAATCAGTTACAGTTAGATCATAATTTTGATGACTGAGTAAATAACATATATAAAAAGCATACCATGAAAGGTAAAATAATCTATAGTTTCAAGGTACCTAAGTGCTATTCAGCCAACTCTCCTGTTTTTCAAATCAGAATTTCAAAAAAAAAAGACTCAACAAAAATAAACACACAAATAATTCTGTTGTATTCTTCTTACCAGCTCATTACTCTTGATTAGGAGTGCTATTTTTCTTGCCTCCACCCAGTTAAGAGAGCAGAGTTGCAAAAAAAATGTGAATAATGTTAAACTCTCAATATACAAACTTTTTTTTTTAAACTGCCACTATTCATGAGACTGTGTTCTATTCACTGCTTGTATTTCCATTACTGGCATTCTCTTTCTAAACTTATCAATTCAACAACTGTCCCCACCTAGTTCCACTAAAACTGCAATCACTAACTTTGCTAATGCTTGCTGTTTGTTGGTCTCTATTTTCATTTTAGATTGGTGTCATTGTTGCCACTTTTACCCTTTGGAAACTATCCCCTCATTGGTTTTCCTGTTGGTCTTTACTAGTTTTATTTTTCTGGTCATTCTTTCTCGGTTTTCATTTCTGCATATCCTTATTGTTACCCCTTAATTATAGAGGTTCCCAGGTGCTCACCCTGAGTGCTCTTAAGTCTTTCTCAGCATGCTCTTTTCAGTGATTATATTTGTTCTCATTGGTATAGAGTATACACCCAACTCCTTAGAATCTCGACTTTGAAATCTGCTTTTCCCTCCCTTACTGCCATCAAGAAGAGCTGTGACCCTGTGTACCCCTCTTTTGCCATATCTAATTACACCAAAACTGTATACCTAAGTTGGCACAAACTCCTTTCTCACTACTTTCTCTCTCTCTCTCTCTCTCAACAGAATTGTGACGGAAAGTTGAGAGGCAACCGTTTAGTTTTGTTTTTAACCAGAACAGTAACAGGCAAATTTTGATCATGAAGGCTACCAAATCCTGACAGGAGCATGGAGAGGTAGAAGGAGCTGGTGAACAGAGCGAGAAGTAGTTTAGCAGATGCCAAGAAAGAAATGAGATATAGAAACACAGTGTTTCTTGGCTTTCTGATATTTCTTCAAGTCCTGATTTTTGTGATAAATACATGTTTTCTTATAATACATTCACTTTATTTTCTTAAACAACAGAATGTGTTTCTATTATTTACAACTTGTCCCTCTTAACTACTATTCTAATGCGTTCAACTAAAATCGACGTGCTTTTGGATCAGAAATATGTACCTACAAACTGGACTGTAGGTTATTTCAAAGGGAAATACAAAAATCTCAAACTTAATATGTCCATTAATTTTCTGTCATCTTTACTTTATCCTTATTTCCTCTCTGTAACAACCACACCCCCAAAAGTAAAATTTCTGCCAAATAGTCTGTATTTTGCACTTCAAAAAATTAGAAAATGCAGATCGAGTGTTAGGCACAAAGAACCGTTCATTGAGTAAACACTCAATAAAAGTTAGCTATTATCATCTGTATAATTGTGGTAGCCTACATGCTATTATATGCAAGGTTGTTAAACTTAAAGCCTAGGGATGCTGTCATAAGGTGAAATGCTTACTAGTTTTTCATAAGTAGACTCATTGTTTTTACTGAATGGGAGAAATTTTATCTGAGTAAACTAAGATAGAAAATTTTCTTCCATCCAATAGGAGAAAAAAAATACAATTTTCATATTAAGATAGTTGTTAGATTGTGTTCAGAGAAGGTCAGAGAGAGATGGCAAAGCCGAAGAGCTGTGTCAGATGAAAGACAATCCATTACTGGGATTAATGGCAGTTTGATGCATGCATCTTGCAAATGATATTCGTGGAGACATACTGTCTCAGATATGAAGAACATACTTAAAGTGAACTTGCAGCAAGATCAAACAAGAGCAGTAGAGTTTAGTATTTTCTGCAATTTGTAGAAGAAAAACATCATCTATCTGTCCTCTGCCCTTCTGTAACCACATCACATAAAAATGGATGGATGAGATGTTAGGATGGATTTGCCTGAAATACGGCTTGTATGTACAGTATCCAAAGATAATATGGGTAGAGGAGGCTTCTCAACAAGATAGGCACTAATATTAGTACTAATACTTGAACTATTTAGTACCAATAATACTTGGAATTTAGTATGACGAACACTAGTAATATATAGTACTAAATGTTACTAAATAACTAGCATTCTAACTCAGAACAGTGAGGAGCTGTACAGAGCCAGTCTTCTTAGTTATAGCTCTGCCTATATAGCTGCACATGTATTTATTTTCTTAGTCCTTCCTTACTGCAAAAGTATTTTAAGGGACCTCTGACTAAACTAGAATAGAAACAATTTAAAGTTTTTACAGATTTATTGGAATAAGAAACTCATTGTGCATCCTGCAGTATTTATTGTGTGTATATTATCTGTAACTATCCCTTTACTGACTACTTGTATGTTAGTCTATTCTTTTTTTTTAATATAAAATGCATTTCTCAGTGCTTTTTGGTTGATCTATATTATGATGCCCTCCAAGTATTAACACTGATTGTAAAACTTATGACCAAAACTGAACTGTGCAGAACATGAGGGAATAGCCATACTATAGAAGAATTCTCTCTCCTCAGGATTATATTTAGGTTACATGTGTTTAGTCATACTACTCATTTTGAGTTATGATAATTTGTTTATAGGATGAGAGCTCATAGAACTTGTGAATTTTAGATATCAGCCAAAAATATTGGAAAGCAGAATTTGAAGCCAGTTTAAAAAACAGTTACTTTAGAAAATTGGTTTAAACATTTTGAAGTGTTTTCAGCTAAAATCTTCTAAAACTTTGCTTTCCAATTAATATTTATCAAATACCTTTATTACATCAACTTCTAAAAGCTTTTCTGTTGTTGTAATTTTAATTAACAGTAATTCTCTAGACAGCTCTCTATTATGAAGCTGGTTAGCTGCTTAGGAATCCAGAGATGGTAGATGAGGTCATTGAGAGGATGTGACTGCTGGTTGAGCCAGGAGCTGGCCCAGGGCAATTGGAGTCTCCTCACCCCTATCCCTTGTCCTTGGAATGTACATTCCACCTACTACTCCCATACTAGCAGCTGTTTCAATGACAAAGTTTTGAGGGAATAATGTGTTGTTTAGACCATGTGGATTGAATACCTGACTGGACCGCGTTAAGGCCTCTATATAAGATTTTAAGATTCTGGAGGACGGGTACAGAGACCTACTCACCTTGTGGTCACGCAAGACAAGCCTCCTATGTAAGTGACCTTGCTTACACCACCTACCAGTCTGGAGTGGTCTGCCGCTTTCTTAGGTCTCCCTTGCCCTCCTTGTATGGGGGCCAGTTTTGGGTTTCACCCCAGGGAAATTCTGAGGTTGTAAATTAACAAACGAGTACTGTTGAGGATAAATAAGAGGTACAGATACCTAATTATAAGTTTCTGGTTTTTTTCTATATTTTAAAAATCTTTCTGTTTATCATTTCTTTCTTTATCTAAAAGATCAGTAACCATTGAAGATGAGATATACATGCTACATTTATACTGAATCTTACTTTAGGAATATATTCTGTTTTGAAAGAATAATATTCTTAACCTACATTGGTAGTAAGAAAAATCTTTGTCTATATGCGTACACATGGCTATTATTAGAAAAATACAAACATTAATATTTTTAAGAAATGTATAAGATAACTATATTTTCTAAATTTTATTGGTCTTTCCAATCTCCTTTATGTTATAGATAAGGCTTTAGCTATGTGCTGTAATTTTAACCACACCATGCAGTTACCAGTAATGTAGATGAAATGAGAGTTCATTTTTTTTCTTATGAAGTTTTTAAGCAATAATAATGATCTGGGCGGAGGGAATAATGCTTTCTCAAAGTGTTACCTTTGTTACTTATCTTTCTGGCTAATCATGGGTGTGAAATATATTGTTTTAACTTCCAAGATACCCATCCAGATTCTTCTTCAAATGATAAAATTCAGTGAGAACGCTGACCTTCATTAGAGTCAACATTTGCCCCCATCCTTGTTTCAGAGATAGCTCTTTGTATAGAAAGTGCTAATTGCCTAATTAAACATGGTGATGACAAAATTTGTTGGAGCAAAATTGCACAGGATTTAGAACTTTAGAAGTACAACTTAGTTTTATGATTTTTCTTACAGATTCCAAGAATCCAACATCTACCTTACCTGTTTGCTTTGGATCTCTAATAAGATATAATCAACTAATAAATTCATTGATTTTAAATTATTTTATTCAATCCATATTTATTAAATACTTACACTGCGCCAAGCGTTATATTAAGTATTGGGACAACTGAGATGAGATGACTCTTATTGAAAGCCAGAATTTTAATGAACATTATAATTTCTCAGTCACATTAGTAATATATTAAAAGACCTAGATCCTTATCACTCAGGATAGTAGAGAGAAAACCAGCCATCATTAGGTAGATAAGCATATAGTGCATATAATATGACCTAAAATTTTGACCTAATGATATTTCACTGACTTAAAAAAAATTTAGCAGATAAAATCACCTGAATATTCCATGCAACACCTAATGCCCTTTTATAATGTGCCAAAGAGTTTAGTGAAAGATCTGGAATGCACTTGAGATTTTCTTAAACAAATTTCTAACAGTCAGGCAGCCATCCCACAAAAAGAAATTGGTATTAATATATAAAAATGATATTCATCCTCTTTATGGTTTTCTAGATGCGGTTTGCATATAATTCTTATTAAACTTGGCAGCTATCACTTCAAAGCCAATATTCTAAAAGGTTCTACTATATATTAGAAATAATAAGTATGGCATATTATAACATCATAATGATGGAGATAGAAAATGTCTTATTTATTATGGTAATAAATCAAGTAATAAAATATCACCTATGTTAGAGCTAGAGGATTAAAATATATTTTAAACCTATTTAAAACAGTAAAACCCACACATTTAAAATTTATGTTGAACTGGGATAGAGATTAAACCTGACTGAAATAAAATAAAACAGTCTGTCACGAGCTCAGCTTAGCTGAGAGAGAGCTGACCTGCCAGGTTGGAAGCAGCCAATTAAAGCAAGCCAAATGAAGTAACAGTTGAGCCTTTAATCACTTACTGTGATACTGTAAGCAAGAGGCTAAACTCCCCTATTCCATTTCTTCTCATGGAATGGCATTCACAGCAATCCATGGGGGAACATGGAACAGGGGAGGAGCTTAGGTCAAGGGTCAGGTGAATCAACACAGTGGAAAAGTACTGACTATATTGAGGGCACAGAAGAAAAGTGTCTTCAAGGTTTCCCTTTCCTCCCAATAATAAAGTCTCCATGGAGGCTCCAGAGGAAGGGTTGGCAGAAGGATCCAGGTAAAAGAAGTCTCTTAATGAAGGTGGTTGCACTAGGATTCTAGCTATTCCTAAGAGCATGACTGGCCAGGGTGGGGCCTGAGCCTAAGATGGCAACTGCCTTTAGAGACCCAAAGTCACTGGCTGCACTTCAAGTCCAGGGTGGGAGTGGGGGCAGCTCCTCCCATGAAGTGAGGTAAAGGCTGTAAAATTGCTTATATTTGGGTTTTAAAGATCAGAGAGAGATTTTTTTGACGAGGAGCTTGGCTCCTCAATTCTATTTTAATCACTGAAGTCCTGGAAATACATATATATTGTTTAAACTATTTAACCATATGTATATTCACCTAATTACCCTGTCATCTTTCTTGCCTCTAGAATGCATTTGTTGTCCAAGTGGGATGTGTCTGCATGTTTTCCCACTGAGACCGTGATCTCTTCTTTGTGGCCTTGCATACTCCTGAGAAAAGGTCAGTTCTATGAGATAAAATCACCTTCTCACATCGGGGCTTTCCTTCTCATTTTATCCTACTGATTGTTTACAATTTATTTCTTCCTGTTCTAACTGAACAAGCAAGTCATTGAATTTAGTGTAAAATACTTAGTGAGGTGCCATGAGCCTCGGACTGGCATATTAAGGTTATTATGTGGTCATCGACACAATTACAAGTTCGACAAAATTTAGTTGAATCCTCTGTATTCCTCATGCATTTCTTTAGTTCCTCTCATGGAAACAATTGAATACTTTCCTATTTGAAAAAGTCTGTCTTCTCACATAGACCTTAATATCTTATGATTCATCAGTGGCATTCCATTGTATTTAAATAGAATCCAATGAATAAATTATGGAGAGTTAATGTACAATATGGTAACTATAGTTAATAAGGATGTATTGTATATGTGAAATTTTCTAAGGGAGTATGTCTCCAGTATTCTCCCCATACAAAAGGTAACTATGTGAGGTTATGGATAAGGAACTGAAGAGACAAAAAAATCACATCACATACTTTCAATATATACAATTTTAATTTGTCGATCATACCTCAAAACTGCTGGTAAAAATGTAATTGGTTTAAAAGAAGAGAGAAGAAACTTAAAAAAAAATAGAATTCAAAATCATTAATATGCCTTACAACATAAAGTAGATTCTTGTCAACAATCAAGCTGACCACTAATATGGTCTTCTATTTCTATAATTTGTTATTTTAAGAATGTTATATAAATGGAACTATACAGTATGTAAACTTCTGAGGTTTTCTTTTTTCAGTCAACATAATTTTATGGAAATTAATTCATATTGTTGTATACATCAATAGTTCCTTTTTATTGCTGGATATTGTTGCATGGTATGCACGTACTACAGTTTATTCACCACTGAATGACATCTGGATTGTTTTAGTTTTGGGTTAGTATGAATAAAGCTGCTATAAACATTCACAAGCAGGTTTTTGTGCATATGTATTGAATAACTATTTCCTTGGGACAAATGCATAGGACTGCAATTGCTGGATGGCATGGTAGATGCAGGTTTAGTTTTTTGTTTATTTGGTTTGGTTATTTTTTTTTTTTTACTTTGTTTGTCTTTAAGAAGCTTCCAAACTCTTTTTGCATAGTACCTATACCATTTTACCTTCCCACCAACAATGTATGAACGATCCAATTTCTCCATGCCATCTCCAGCATGCATTGTTGTCACTATTTTTTATTTTAGTAATTCTGATAGGTATAGAGTAATATCTCATATGTGTCTTTATGTACATTTCCCTCATGGCTACTGAAGTTGAATATCTTTTCATGTGCTTACTTTCCATCATCTGTACATCTTCTTTGTTGAACTATTTCTTCAAGTCTGTTGCTCATGTTTAAACTGGTTTGTTTGCTCTTACAGTTTAAAGAGTTCTTTCTGTATCCTAAATTCTAGTCCTATGTTGAGTATGTGAGTGACTGTAAATGTTATTGTGTTTTTAATTTTAGGCTTCATGTGCTCATTGCTGATATATATAAATACAGTTTTTTTGTATAATTATTTGGTATCCTGTGATCTTGCTCAATTCATTTATTCATGATAGGAGAATCTTTTCTTTCTTCCTTTTTCCTTTCCTCCCTCCCTCCCTTCCTTCCTTCTTTCCCTCCTTTTCTCTCCTCTATAGATTCCTATGCCATTTGCAAATAGGAATATAGTTTCATTTCTTCCTTCTGATCAGTGTGCCTTTTATTTTATTTTCTTGTCTCATTGAACTAGCTAGAAATTCTAACATTGTATTGAATTGAATGGTGACAGTAGAGATATTTATTGTGTTGATATAAAAATTAAGCATTCATTTTTTCACCATTAAATAAACTATCAGCTGTAGTATTCTGTGGATGTTCTTTATGAAATTCGGAAAGTTTCCTCTATTGCTGGTTTGCTGAGTTTTTTTAAAATCATAAATGAATGTTAAATTTTGTCAAATGCTTTTTCAGTATCAATTAATATGATCATGTGATTTTTTTCTTCCTCAGCACATTAATATGATGGTTATGTTGATTCATTTTTGAATATTGATCCAATCTTGCATTATTCTTGGGAAATAAAGCTCACTTGGATATAGTGTATGACTTTTTATATATTGCTGAATTCTACTTGCTAATATTTTGTTAAGAATGTCAGTGTTTATATTCATGAGGGATATTGATCTGTAGTTTTATTCTTTTTCTTTGTATTCTCTTGGTATTTTTTAGGTATCAGGGTAATACTAGATTAATAAAATGATTGGAGATGGTTCTCTATTCTTCTATTTTCTGGAAGAGATCATGTAGAATTTATGTTAATTCTTCTTTAAATGTTTGGAAGAATTTTCCAGTGAACCATGTGGATCTGGAGGTTTATTTTCTATGCTCTAGGGCTATTCATAGTATATATTTAATATTGGGTGAATTGCAGTACTTTGTGTTTTTCAATAGTTAGCCTATTTTGTTTAAGCTATCAAATTTAAGTGTGTAGACTTTTTTTGCTTTATTCCCTTATTACCCTTTTGATGTCTGTAAGGTCTATAATGATTGCTCCCTTTAAGAATTTCTACTGCTGGTAATTTGTGTCTTCTCTCTTTTTTTAAATCAATCTTTCTAAAAGTTTGTCAATATTATTGATCTTCTCAATAGACCATCTCTTTGTTTCACTGACTTTCCATTTATGTTTCTGTTTTCAATTTCATTGATGTCTTGCCTTTATCTTTATCACCATGATTTCATTTCTTCTTGATTTGGGTTTAGTTTGCTCCTCTAGTTTAGGCAGTTGTCCAAAAGTTGTCCTTCTTACTAAGTTGTCCCTTTTCTGGTCCTTTTACCAGCTTTTTGGGGGGCTTTGTTTTTCTTTTTCTGTTAGAGTTTCCTGGTTTTCAACTTTATCCATTCCTAGTCTGGATACTAGTTATTTGTTCCTGAGTTCCTTGACTGAATTATCTTCTATCCATCTTTCAGTGTCTTCTTATGTTTGTTTTATATACATATAATGTCTAGGTTTTATATTTGTACTTAGCAGGAGGAATAAGGAAAAGTATATCTATGCCAACATATCTTCCCAAAAGCAGAAGTCTTTTTTTTTTAGTTACGGAAGATCATGATCTTTGATATTCTTTTTTTTCTAGAGAAAACATAACTGATTTAATTAATTTACTATGAAGATAAAGAAGTAAATGGGATTTTATTATCATTTATAAAACACAAAGTCAGAGTGAATTTAGCTTTCACCAGTCGCTGTTCTTTATATATTTAAAGAAAAATTTAAGCAGGATTGACTAGGGAAAAAAGAAAGAAAGCTATTACCCAGAGAAGCAAAACTACAGTTAAGCCTACTAAAGCATTTCAAGAGAAATAAAATGGAAAATTGCATTAAAATTGACAGTGTAGTAGTTGGACTGATACACTTATTTTTGTGGACAATATGGGTGCTTATAAAACTATTAATCATTACAACTTTGTTTTCTTATAGACTTTAAATTTTTCCTACTGCTAAAGAAATACTTAACTATTCACTTAAGTTTTCATCCCATCTTGGTGGTTATGTTTCAGTTTTGAAAGGCATAAGAATATGTTAGTATCTGCTGGTGTCCATTCAAAATGGCTTTATTTTGCATATATTCACATTTCTTTATATCTCTCTCTATATCTTTCAATCAAGGCATTTGTACATCCTGGTAGTATTGTTAGTAATAGCAAAATGCCCATAAAGTTCCTGTTTTTAAAATTACTTGCCTTTATTCTCATATTATTCTCATTATTTTTTAAAACAAGATATAGAAAGTACATATAAATATTTATAATACTTACTGAAAAGTAGCATAAGATGCATAGTGTATACATAGCCAAAGCACATATACCAATCACAGATATATATGTGTGTCTATATCCATATGTAGATTTAAATATTTTACTGAAATCAGAGTAAGTTTTGTAGCTAATCTAGCTCAAAATTCTCTCAAGAGATTCTCAACTGTTTTTAGCTTCATCTCAGAAAAAAATGCATCTCAAGAATCATATTAAAATGGCCCAAATCCAGACCCTTCCCCACTGCACCCCCCACAAAAAAACAAATCAGCAATGTTGTGGGACTGCAGATAAAAATGCAATTTAATTTTTAAAATAATGTCCTCCATTTAATTAAAATATTGCATGGATTTCGACTGTTTTTTTTTTAATTAAAATTCATATTGGCAAGCATTTTGAAAGATCCTGTAATTGAAATCTCTCTCCTTATTTCTTTCCTTATTCTCTCACAGGTAAAAATGTTTATGGAATACAATAGAAAGATTCTAAACACTTGTTTTTCTATCTAGGGAAGACAACAGACCAGGTAAATGTAAAAGTACAAAAGAATGCCTGCCATTATATGATTTCAACTGGCAATAGAATAACTGCATTTCTTAGGCAACAAGAAGTAGGCTGACAATGGCTAGGCAGACCCAGAACAAAAGTAGTATTGCACTGGCATTCACATTTCTGCCCAGAGTTGTCCTTATTTATTTACTCTCTCATTCAATATGTATCAAATATTTGAGTAAACAGGGCATCATCTTAGATCCTTTAGATATAAAGAAAAACATAGTTTTTTTATTTGTGTGCCTTCAGATATCTTAGAAAATTTGGGGGCTTTGACTCTATGCCACTTATAAATATCTAGGGAAAGGTACCTAAGATTAAAAGAAAATATAGGAATGATATGGGCAAATAAAATTCTGAAAGGGAAACAAGAGCTTATTAGAACCAGTTATATTTAAGATAAATGGCAAAGGACAGTGCATAGTAATCAGATGCATAGAAAGGAACCAGAAAATAGTCCAAATCATAGGGTTTTGCTACCTCTGCACTATTGATAGTGTGGGCCAATTAATTCCTAGTGTGTGCTTATTGTCATATGTCTCCAGATATTGACAAATGGCACCTGGAGGTAGGGTTGCCAGATTTAGCAAATAAAGATAAATATTATAGCAGATAAAAATATAGGATACTAGTTACATTAGAATTTTGGACAAAAATGAATTTTTAAAATTTAAGTATGTTCTATATTATTTGTTGTTTATCTGAAATTCAAATTTAATTGACCGTCTTGTATCTGGCAACCCTAACTGGGTTAGGGTTTCAGTAGTTGAAAACCTCTGAGTTAGAGGAAATGTGTGACCAAATTTCATATGTGGGAGTTGTGTTTGAGGGACAATGAGTTGATGAGGCTTCAGCATAACTTTAAATATGTCCAATGTGCCTTGCACTGTTCTAGGTAGAAGACATATAGTAGGGAAGAGAAAAGCAAAGTTCCCTACCTCATGGGGTTTATGTTATGATGAGGTACAGACAAATAGTAAGTACATAGCTAAGTAAATTATAAGCTCCATCAGTGAGCAGAGAATAGGTTTTACTGCTGTGTGGTATCAAACAACCCCCAAAACTCTACAGCTAAGAACTATAAGGGATCTTTTTTTCTGTGTTACATATCCGTCATGGTTGGCTATAGTCGTGCTTCACATGGCCTTCACTCTAGACCCCAGACTGACAGAGCAGCCTCTTTCTGCTACATTTCTGCTTGTCTTGGGTGAAGAAAATGAGAGTGCAGTGAAACATATGCTGACTCTTGAAGCTTTCATTCACATTTCTTTAGCCAAATCAACCATGTCATTCTAAGTTAAGTGGAAATGTATAAAACTCTCCTGATAGGTTGCAGAAGCTGTAAAAAATTAAAGAAGTTAATATAAAATTCAGGATAATGATATCTTAGATTGGTTTCCCACAAAAGCCGAACCTGAGATAAAGGCTTGGTTTCAGGTAGTTTAGAAAGTCAGCATAGTGGGGATAATGAGTCAGGGAAGCAGGAAAATCTAATATGAAAGGGCCCTACAGCGCTGGCTGCTCCAGGCAATGGGGCTTTGCATTGCCTCTGCTGGCACCTCCTCAGAAGCATCCACATTATCTACTGGAATTGTCTCCTTGAAGTAACAGGATGCTGGAGCATTTATCCACTGGTTTTGTTTTACAGTGAGTGACCCCAGATGTAGGTGAACAGTAATATATTCTACCATACATGTGATGTCAGATGCTGATGAGTGCTTTAGAGAAAAAGACAAAAAAAGAAAAAGGAAACATGGGAGAAAATAGGTCATGAAGTGAGTGGGGAGCTGATTTTTATAAGTTATTGATAAAATGGTTGAGAAAGGAGATATTTGAGCAAAGTTCTGAAGGCAATGTGGAGATCCTCATGTATATCTGGGGAAAAAGAATTCCTGGCAGAGAAATAGCAAGTACAAAAAACCTGTCACAGCATACCTGGCACATTCATGGATCTGGAGCTGTGATGCTGCAAGTAAGGATGGGTGTAAAATATAAGGTCAGAAATATAATAGAGATCAGGAGATCATGTAGATCCATGTAGGATGTTGTAAAGATTTAGGATTTACTTCAAGTGAGATTGGAAGGTACTGGAGAATTTAAAGCAGAAGAATGACATTGTCTGACTTCATATTTCAGGATCACTCTTGGGACTTCCCTGATGGTGCAGTGGTTAAGAATCCAGCTGCCAATGCAGGGGACATGGGTTCGAGCCCTGGTCTGGGAAGATCCCACATGCCGCGGAACAACTAAGCCCATGCGCCACAACTACTGAGCCTGTGCTCTAGAGCCCATGAGCCACAACTACCGAAGTCCTTGCGCCTGGAGCCCGTGTGCTCCACAACAAGAGAAGCCACCACAATGGGAAGCCCGTGCACCACAAGGAAGAGTAGCCCCTGCTCACTGAAACTAGAGAAAGCCCGTGCACAGCAATGAAGACCCAATGCAGCCAAAAATAAATAAATTAATTAAAAAAAGAAAAAGATCACTCTTGTTGCTGTATTGAAATAGACTCTAAGAAGGTGAGATCAAAGTCAAAGAGACCAGTTCAAGGCCATTACAGTAACAGAGATGAGAAAATGCAAACATCTCAACAAGGCAGTAGCAGTAAAAGTGTTCATAATCCGGATATCTTATAAGAGATTATAAGAATATTACATTTGGTTTTGCTAATGGATCCATGTGTGGTGTGAGGAAGAAAATAACCAACTTAAGCAACCCACAAAATTCCCGTTAACTGAATGCGAGATGACAGAGGAAGTTTCAGGGGTTGCGAAGAGAGGTATTTACCTTGGTCATGCTAAGTTTGAGGTGCTTATTAGGCATCTAAATGGAGATGTTCAACAAGCAGTTGGAAAGAAAGAGACACTTAGGGAATATAACATGAGAATTATCAGTATATAAATTAGGTTTTAAAACATGAGTTTTAATGAAATGGTAAAGGGATTAAGGTAAACAAGGCTTAAATAATTATTTCTCCTTTGATTCCCATGGCAAATCAAACATACAATTCTGGAATGATGAATAACAGCTTAAGATTCTCTTTATCTTGGCTACAGTGGGTGTCCAAAAAGGGCTAAAAATGACTATTTCTATAAACATAAAAAATAGGTCTATGCCTATGCTAGCATAATTCTTTATCATGATAGTTGCTTCAAGGAGGATAAAGAATGCTACCCTGTGTTAATTATGCCAGAAATGAAAGTTTCTTCCCAGAAAGCACATGATTGATATAAAAAAGTACTTATTTAGCTCAAATCCAGAATCTCCACTTATACTGTGGAGAGACAATTCCCCATAGAGCTCTTGAATTTTTGCACATCTTTTGAACAGACTACCTTTGTTCTGGACCATCTTTTCTGAGTATGGCTGTATAACAAACAATCTTGGAATTTAGATATAGTAGCCCAGAGCAAGTGGTCAGCATGTTTTCTGTCCAGTACAAAATTTGCAATTTCCCTAAACTCTGGGTTCCTCTCCTGTAATGCAACTTACTCTGAAGCCAGGTTATACCTGGCTCCTTTTGCACTACCCTGCATAATTTAGGACTCAGGAAACTGGTACAAGAAAATGCTGCTACATTGGCTATTGCTATGCCTGAGTAAGGAAGTCCTTTGTCTCTGATCCAGGATACTCCTGTCTTTTACTAGCATTCATGCAACCAGGGCAAGCTACCTTGGTAGATTGTACTCTGAGTATATATCCAGGACATTTCACCATTCTTGACAATTACACACCTTGCTGCTCAGCTCACTGATGGATCTCTATGAAGCTACAGATAAATGTTATATCTTATTTACCTACTTTCAGAGATTCAGATGTTTTGAAGAGAGCTTCTTCCAAGAATAGATACCCTTCTCTTATTACATGATGTGAATCCATGTACCAGCACCACTTATCTAGTCCACAAAGAGGCCCATCCGTCATTGGACAACATAAGATATCAAGGTAGAGGAGATCATTATCATCATCACTTTCCTAGTCTGTCTGATGTTCTTTTATGTTTGAGACCTGATCCCAAGTCATCTGTAGTGACAACTGGGGTCCCAGAGCAGAGGCTTTCAATAAATATGAGGACTTTTCAGATCTCCCAAATACCAGCCCTAAGCCTCTCAGGTCAGGTCTTCTGACCATGACTTCTGCCACAATACAACAATATTATTCTGAAGTCCATCAATGCCTACCCACCCACGCCCACTCTGTGAAGTACTTCTTTATTTCTTTTTTGAACTTCAAGTATAAATTTTAATTTTTAAAGAAAAGAGTTTTAAAAAATTCTAGCTATTATAGATAAGACTAGCTTCCTTTAACCAATATTTCTCTTTTTATTACAATGTTTAAGTAACTATAATTTACATTTTGCTTTTATGATTTTAAACAGTTGAAATAAATGTTCTGGTTAATTTTATTTATATCTGGTATCTTTGCTCCTGTACCTTTGGTGGTCTTTGAACATAAGTTTGGAAATTTTATATTTGCCAAAATTAAAAATGGTATGGTTTTCATGATCATTTCAACAAAGCTTATTTTAAAGCTTTTTTGAACTTCAACATTTTCCCTCATCCTACACCTACAATCCAGTACATGTTGAACCTCCGTCATTCAAAAAGGAAAAACTAGAGACTGAGAATCAAGGTTTGTATATTTAAGGAAGGCCTTCTCCTTTCTTTATGTTTCACTTATTTGAAATAAATTTTTTTTTTAACATCTTTATTGGAGTATAATTGCTTTACAATGGTGTGTTAGATTCTGCTTTATAACACAGTGAATCAGTTATACATATATCCCCATATCTCTTCCCTCTTGCATCTCCCTCCCTCCCACCCTCTCTATCCCAGCCCTCTAGGTGGTCACAAAGCACGTAGCTGATCTCCCTGTGCTATGTGGCTACTTCCCACTAGCTATCTATTTTACGTTTGGTAGTGTATACATGTCCATGCCACTCTCTTGCTTTGTCCCAGCTTACCCTTCCCCCTGCCCATATCCGCAAGTCCATTCTCTAGTAGGTATGTGTCTTTATTCCTGTCTTGCCCCTAGGTTCTTCATGACCTTTTTTTTTTTTTTTTTTTTAGATTCCATATATATGTTTTAGCATATGATATTTATTTTTCTCTTTCTGACTTACTTCACTCTGTATGACAGACTCTAGGTCCATCCACCTCACTACAAATAACTCAATTTTGTTTCTTTTTATGGCTGAGTAATATTCCATTGTATATATGTGCCACATCTTCTTTATCCATTCATCTGTTAATGGACACTTAGGTTGCTTCCATGTCCTGGCTATTGTAAATAGAGCTGCAATGAACATTGGGGTGCATGTGTCTTTTTGAAGTACGGTTTTCTCAGGGTATATGCCCAGTAGTGGGATTGCTGGGTCGTATGGTAGTTCTATTTTTAGTTTTCTTTTTTTTTTTTATTTTTATTTATTTATTTATTTATGGCTGCATTGGGTCTTCGTTTCTGTGCGAGGGCTTTCTCTTGTTGCGGCAAGTGGGGGCCACTCTTCATCGCGGTGCGCGGGCCTCTCACTATCGCGGCCTCTCTTGTTGTGGAGCACAGGCTCCAGACGCGCAGGCTCAGTAGTTGTGGCTCATGGGCCTAGTTGCTCCGCAGCATGTGGGAATCTTCCCAGACCAGGGCTCAAACCCGTGTCCCCTGCATTGGCAGGCAGATTCTCAACCACTGCACCACCAGGGAAGCCCCTATTTTTAGTTTTCTAAGGAACCTCCATACTGTTCTCCATAGTGGCTGTATCAATTTACATTCCCACCAACAGTGCAAGAGGGTTCCCTTTTCTCCACACCCTCTCCAGCATTTATTGTTTGTAGATTTTTTGATGATGGCCATTCTGACCAGTGTGAGATGATATCTCATTGTAGTTTTGATTTGAATTTCTCTAATGATTAATGATGTTGATCATTCTTTCATGTGTTTGTTGACAATCTGTATATCTTCTTTGGAGAAATGTCTATTTAGTTTTTCTGCCTGGTTTTGGATTGGGTTGTTTCTTTTTTTGATATTGAGCTGCATGAGTTGCTTGTATGTTTTGGAGATTAAGCCTTTGTCAGTTGCTTCATTTGCAAATATTTTCTCCCATTCTGAGGGTTGTCTTTTCATCTTGTTTATGGTTTCCTTTGCTGTGCAAAAACTTTTAAGTTTCATTAGGTCCCATTTGCTTATTTTTGTTTTTATTTCCATTTCTCTAGGAGCTGGGTCAAAAAGGATCTTGCTGTGATTTATAGCATAGAGTGTTCTGCCTATGTTTTCCTCTAAGAGTGTGATAGTGTCTGGCCTTACATTTAGGTCTTTAATCCATTTTGAATTTATTTTTGTATATGGTGTTAGGGAGTGTTCTAATTTCATTCTTTTACATGTAGCTGTCCAGTTTTCACAGCACCACTTATTGAAGAGGCTGTCTTTTCTCTACTGTATATTCTTGCCTCCTTTATCAAAGATAAGGTGACCATATGTGCGTAGGTTTATTTCTGGGCTTTCTATCCTGTTCCATTTATCTATATTTTTATTTTTGTGCCAGTACCATACTATCTTGATTACTGTAGCTTTGTAGTATAGTGCGAAGTCAGGGAGTCTGATTACTCGAGCTCCATTTTTCTTTCTCAAGATTGCTTTGGCTATACGGGGTCTTTTGTGTTTCCATACAAATTGTGAAACTTTTTGTCTAGTTCTGTGAAAAATGCCAGTGGTAGTTTGATAGGGATTGCATTGAATCTGTAGATTGCTTTGGGTAGTATAGTCATTTTCACAATGTTGGTTCTTCCAATCCAAGAACATAGTATATCTCTCCATCTATTTGTATCATCTTTAATTTCTTTCATCAGTGTCTTATAATTTTCTGCATACAGGTCTTTTGTCTCCTTAGATAGGTTTATTCCTAGATATTTTATTCTTTTTGTTGCAGTGGTAAATGGGAGTGTTTTCTTAATTTCACTTTCAGATTTTTCATCATTAGTGTATAGGAATGCAAGAGATTTCTGTGCATTAATTTTGTATCCTGCTACTTTACCAGATTCATTGATTAGCTCTAGGAGTTTTCTGGTGGCAGTTTTAGGATTCTCTATGTATAGTATCATGTCATCTGCAAACAGTGACAGCTTTACTTCTTCTTTCCCGATTTGGATTCCTTTTATTTCTTTTTCTTCTCTGATTGCTGTGGCTAACACTTCCAAAACTATGTTGAATAACAGTGGTGAGAGTGGGCAACCTTTTGTTCCTGATCTTAGTGGAAATGGTTTCAGGTTTTCACCATTGAGGATGATGTTGGCTGTGGGTTTGTCATATATGGCCTTTATTATGTTGAGGAAAGTTCCCTCTATGCCTACTTTCTGGAGGGTTTTTATCATAAATAGGTGTTGAATTTTGTTGAAAGCTTTCTCTGCATCTATTGAGATGATCATATGGTTTTTCTCTTTCAATTTGTTAATATGGTGTATCACAGTGATTGATTTGTGTATATTGAAGAATCCTTGCATTCCTGGGATAAACCCCACTTGATCATGTTGTATGATCCTTTTAATGTGTTGTTAGATTCTGTTTGCTAGTATTTTGTTGAGGATTTTTGCATCTATGTTCATCAGTGATATTGGCCTGTAGTTTTCCTTCTTTGTGACATCTTTGTCCGTTTTTGGTATCAGGGTGATGGTGGCCTTGTAGAATGACTTTGGGAGTGTTCCTCCCTCTGCTATATTTTGGAAGAGTTTGAGAAGGATAGGTGTTAGCTTTTCTCTAAATGTTTGATAGAATTCGGCTGTGAAGCCATCTGGTCCTGGGCTTTTGTTTGTTGGAAGATTTTTAATCACAGTTTCAACTTCAGTGCTTGTGATTGCTCTGTTCATATTGTCTATTTCTTCCTGGTTCAGTCTCAGAAGGTTGTGCATTTCTACGAATTTGTCCATTTCTTCCAGGTTGTCCATTTTATTGGCATATAGTTGCTTATCTCATGATCCTTTGTATTTCTGCTGTGTCAGTTGCTACTTCTCCTTTTTCATTTCAAATTCTACTGATTTGAGTCTTTTCCTTTTTTCCTTCACGAGTCTGGCTAATGGGTTATCAATTTTGTTCATCTTCTCAAAGAACCAGCTTTTAGTTTTATTGATCTTTGCTATCGTTTCCTTCATTTCTTTTTCATTTATTTCTGATCTGATCTTTATGATTTCTTTCCTTCTGCTAACTTTGGGGTTTTTTTGTTCTTCTTTTCTAATTGTTTTAGGTGTAAGGTTAGGTTGTTTATTTGAGATGATTCTTGTTTCTTAAGGTAGGATTGTATTGCTATAAACTTCCCTCTTAGAACTGCTTTTGCTGCATCTCATATGTTTTGGGTCGTCGTGTGTTCATTGTCATTTGTTTCTTGGTATGTTTTGATTTCCTCTTTGATTTCTTCAGTGATCTCTTGGTTATTAAGTAGTGCATTGTGTAGCCTCCATGTGTTTGTATTATTTACAGATTTTTTCCCACATTTGATACCTAGTCTCATAGCGTTGTGGTCGGAAAAGATACTTGATACGATTTCAATTTTCTTAAATTTACCAAGGCTTGATTTGTGACCCAAGATATGATCTATCCTGGAGAATGTTCCATGAGCACTTGAGAAGAATGTGTATTCTGTTGTTTTTGGATGTAATGTCCTATAAATATCAATTAAGTCCATCTTGTTTAATGTATCATTTAAAGCTTGTTTTTCCTTTTTGGATGATCTGTCCATTGGTGAAAGTGGGTGTTAAAGTCCCCTACTATGATTGTATTACTGTCAATTTCCCCTTTTATGACTGTTAGTATTTGCCTTATGTATTGAGGTGCTCCTATGTTGAGGGCATAAATATTTACAATTGTTATATATTCTTCTTGGATTGATCCCTTGATCATTATGTAATCTCCTTCTTTGTCTCTTGTAATAGTCTTTGTTTTAAAGTCTATTTTGTCTGGTATGAGAATTGCTACTCCAGCTTTCTTTTGATTTACGTTTGCATGGAATATCTTTTTCCATCCCCTCACTTTCAGTCTGTATGTGTCCCTAGGTCTGAAGTGGGTCTCTTGTAGACAGCATATATAAGGGTCTTGTTTTTGTATCCATTCAGCCAGTCTATGTCTTTTGGTTGGAGCATTTAATCCATTTACATTTAAGGTAATTATCAACATGTATGTTCCTAGTACCATTTCCTTAATTGTTTTGGGTTTGTTATTGTAGGTCTTTTCCTTCTCTAGTGTTTCCTGCCTAGGGAAGTTCCTTTAGCATTTGTTGTAAAGCTGGTTTGGTGGTGCTGAATTCTCTTAGCTTTTGCTTGTCTGTAAAGCTTTTAATTCCTCCGTCATATCTGAATGAGATCCTTGTAGTTTAGAGTCATCTTGGTTGTAGGTTTTTCTCCTTTATCACTTTAATTATATCCTGCCACTCCCTTCTGGCTTGCAGAGTTTCTGCTGAAAGATCAGCTGTTAACCTTATGGGGATTCCCTTGTGTGTTATTTGTTGTTTTTCCCTTGCTGCTTTTAATATTTTTTCTTTGTATTTAATTTTTGATAGTTTGATTAATATGTGTCTTGGCATTTTTCTCTTTGAATTTATCCTGCATGGGACTCTCTGTTCTTCCTGCACTTGATTAACCATATTAGGGAAGTTTTCAACTATAATCTCTTTAAAAATTTTCTCAGTCCCTTTCTTTTTCTCTTCTTCTTCTGAGACCCCTATAATTCAAATGTTGGTGTGTTTAATGTTGTCCCAGAGGTCTCTGAGAATGTCCTCAATTCTTTTCATTCTTTTTTCTTCATTCTGCTCTGCAGTAGTTATTTCCACTATTTTATGTTCCAGGTCACTTCTGTTCTTCTGCCTCAGTTATTCTGCTATTGATCCCTTCTAGAGAATTTTTTATTTCATTTATTGTGTTTTTCATCACTGTTTGTTTGCTCTTTAGTTCTTCTAGATCCTTGTTAAACGTTTTTTGTATTTTCTCCATTCTATTTCCAAGATTTTGGATCATCTTTACTATCACTCTTCTGAATTCTTTTTCAGGTAGACTGCCTATTTCCTCTTCATTTGTTAGGTCTGGTGGGTTTTTACCTTGCTCCTTCATCTGCTGTGTATTTCTCTGTCTTCTCATTTTTCTTAACTTACTGTGTTTGGGGTCTCCTTTTCGCAGGCTGCAGGTTCATAGTTCCCGTTGTTTTTGGTGTCTGCCCCCAGTGGCTAAGGTTGGTTCAGTGGGTTGTGTAGGCTTCCTGGTGGAGGGGACTAGTGCCTGTGTTCTGGTGGAGGAGGCTGGATCTTGTCTTTCTGGTGGGCTGGTCCACATCCGGTGGTGTGTTTTGGGGTGTCTGTGACCTTATTATGATTTTAGGCATCCTCTCTGCTAATGGATGGGGTTGTGTTCCTGTCTTGCTAGTTGTTTGGCATAGGGTGCCCAGCATTGTAGCTTGCTGGTCATTGAGTGGAGCTGGGTCTTGGCATTGAGATGGAGATCTCTGGGAGATTTTTGCTGTTTGATATTATGTGGAGCTGGGAGGTCTCTTGTGGACCAGTGTCCTGGACTTGGCTCTCCCACCTCAGGGGCACAGCCCTGATGCCTGGCTGGAGCACCAAGAGCCTGTCATTCACACGGTTCAGAATAAAAGGGAGAAAAAAAAAGAAAGAAAGAAAAAGATAAAATAAAATAAAATAAAGTAAAATAAAATAATTAAAATAAAAAATAATTATTAAAATTTTTTTTAAGTAATTAAAAAAAAAGAAAGAAAGAAGAGAGGAACCCAACCAAAAAACAAATCCACCAATGATAACAAGTGCTAAAAACTATACTTAGAAAACAAACAAACAAACAAAAAACCGACAGACAGAACCTTAAGACAAATGGTAAAATCAAAGCTATACAGACAGAATCACACACAGAAGCATACACATACACCCTCACAAAAAGAGAAAAAGGGAAAAAAATATATATCTTTGTTCCCAAAGTCCCCCTCCTCAATTTGGTATGATTCCTTGTCTATTCAGGTATTCCACAGACGCAGGTTATATCAAGCTGATTGTGGAGATTTAATCTGCTGCTCCTGAGGCTGCTAAGAGAGATTTCCCTTTCTCTTCTTCGTTCGCACAGCTCCTGGGGTTCAGCTTTGGATTTGGACCCGCCTCTGAGTGTAGGTCGCCTGAGGGCGTCTGTTCTTCTCTCAGACAGGATGGGGTTAAAGGAGCAGCTGATTTGGGGGCTCTGGCTCACTCAGGCGTGGGGGGAGGGAGGGGTACGGATGCGGGGTGAGCCTGCGGCGGCAGAGGCCGGCATGACGTTGCACCAGCCTGAGGCGTGCCGTGCGTTCTCCCAGGGAAGTTGTCCCCGGATCACGGGAGACTGGCAGTGGCGGGCTGCACCAGCTCCCGGGAGGGGCGGTGTGGAGAGTGACCTGTGCTCACACACAGGCTTCTTGGTGGCGGCAGCAGCAGCCTTAGCGTCTCATGCTCGTCTCTGGGGTCCGTGCTGATAGCCGTGGCTTGCGCCCGTCTCGAGCTCGTTTAGGTGGCGCTCTGAATCCCCTCTCCTTGTGCACCAGGAAACAAAGAGGCAAGAAAAAGTCTCTTGCCTGTTCGGCAGCTCCAGACCTTTTCCTGGACTCCCTCTGAGCTAGCTGTGGTGCGCTAACCCCTTCAGGCTGTGTTCATGCCACCGACCCCAGTCCTCTCCCTGCGATCCTACCGAAGCCCGAGCCTCAGCTCCCAGCCCCGCCCGCCCCAGCGGGTGAGCAGACAAGCCTCTCGGGCTGGTGAGTGCTGCTCGGCACCAAGCCTCTGTGCAGGAATCTCTCCGCTTTGCCCTCCACACCCCTGTGGATGCGCTCTCCTCCATGGCTCCGAAGATTCCCCCCTCTGCCACCCGCAGTCTCTGCCCGCAAAGGGCCTTCCTAGTGTGTGGAAACCTTTCCTCCTTCACAGCTCCCTCCCGCTGGTGCAGGTCCTGTCCCTATTCTTTTGTCTCTGTTTTTTCTTTTTTCTTTCTTTTGCCCTACCCAGGTACATGGGGAGTTTCTTGCCTTTTGGGAAGTCTGACGTCTTCTGCCAGCGTTCAGTGGGTGTTTTATAGGAGCAGTTCCACATGTAGATGTATTTCTGATGTATCTGTGGGGAGGAAGGTGATCTCCATGTCTTACTCTTCCGCCATCTTGAAGCTAACTCTCTGAAGTACTTCTTGCAAACCCAAGAGCAAAGAAGACCTTGGGGTCCAGAGGAGCATCCGCAACTCAATCTTCTGAGAAATTTTCTGCAGTAGAACCCACCTTTAGCCACCTCATTCCTATTAATATCCGGATCAAGCTAGAAACTTCCTAAGGCAGTTGAAATGCTCCTGCCATCTGCCACATCTTTGAGCCGTCTAGGCTTTAAATTATTTTCATCCCTTCCTGCTAAGGTCCTAGTTGCCTCTCTTATCCTTAAGGGCTGAGCCAAGGATATAGTGACTATATCCAAGGAGCATGCTACTGGGAAGATACTGACAGTGGGTTTTCTCTAAAATGGAATATGCTATTATGATGAGGTAGCGAGTGACCTCACTCCTACAGTTCATCAGCCAAATGACCGTCCCCATGATATTGTGTAGAATATGGCTTTTGTGGGAGATTGGACTGGGAAGGTACCTGAGGCTTCTTCCATTGCTCCTGGTTCCTCATGGCCCTCAGGTATACTCTCTCCCACACAGAGGTGCATGCACATGAACATGTACAGTCACAAAATCCAAACTGATTGTTTTTACAAATAATGTATGTGCACACACGTGTCCTTGAACATAGGTGTGCATTGATTTTCTAAGCCCAGTAATTTGAGATTTAGGTCTTAGAATATTCTGGGAATTTTTGAAAGTTACAGTCTTAATCACTAGTTCTGGCATCACTTATCAGTTGTCATGGAATTGATATAAATGCCTCACTTTACCAAACAGTTAACCGAAACTGTTTTGTTGAACGTAGTATTTATTTTGTTAGACATAGAAAATGGGGTCATTTTTATTGTAAGGATCTTAAAAACAATAAACTATATATAATTTATATCTATGTTTCAGATCATCTAGAAATATCAATGGAACATAATAGGCTTGTTAATGTCTACCAAATTAATAGAAAGTAGATTGACAAAAGAAAAATTTGTGTTTAAAAATGGAAAATAAGACAAAGCAACAATAACAACAAACCCAATCAAAATAAAGACTATTCTTTCAGCTCTTTCATATATTAACTATAATATTAGTAAAGTATAGTTATTATAGTTTAGAACATTGAGAATTAATTATCTTTTTTTAATTACCTTTTTCTTTAAAACAGTCATTAATAACTAGTTTCACCAAAAAGGAGACTTAAAGATCTAAAAGTCAATTATGCCATATTGAATAGTGTCCCCTCAAAATTCATGTCCACCAGGAACCTCAGAATATGATCTTATTTTGAAATAGGGTCTTTGCAGATGTAATTAGCTAAGATTAGATCATATTGGATTCAGGTGGGCACGAAATCCAATGACTGCTGTTTTTATAAGAAAACTGTGGGAAGACACAGATATACACACAGGGGGAATGCCATGGGGGGATGGAGGCAGAGATTGCAGTCATGAGTCTGCAATTCAAGGAAAGCCAAGATTGCTAGCAATCATCAGAAGCTAAAAGTGAGACATGAAACAGATTCTCTCTAGAACACGTAGAAAGAATCAACCCTGCTGATACCTTGATTTCAGAATTTTGGCCTCCTGAATTGTGAGAGAATAAATTTATTTTAAGCCATCCAATTTGTACTTTGTTTGAACAGCCCTAGGAAACTAATACACAAACTAAGGAAATCAGAATTGGCATTTTGGAAAAATTAGTCATTATATTTGACAAACTGACACAAACTCTAAATAGTAAGAAATCTACACATAGTATCTGGGTTTTCAAATCTAGACAGAACCATATAATATTGCTATGTTTTCTGTTAGTTATAAAGCTGATCATTGAGGAAGGAGTTCTCCCTCCTGAGTTTGCCATTTATCTTTATTGTTGTCATCATCATCATTATCATTGTTATTATCATTATATCCATTATCATTATCTTCAACAACACTATAAACAAATATCAAACTGCTTAATCACTTCATTTAGCTTATCATAGTTTTAGATGTATGATCCCTGTCATAAAGGACATAAGGAGCAACCAAGTATTGAACAAGCACATAAATAATTAAGAGTGCACTTCCTTTCTTAAACCCATTTGTAGCAAACATCATTACAAAGAAATGTTCTTTTTAACCATGTTATTTCTACCATGGGCAGATGGCCAATACTGAGTAAACGCCAATAATGTGATTGAATTGAACCCTCAGTGATGAATCAAATTACATTGTGGATGATTCCTATGGTCCTAACCCAGCAACAGCCATTTTCAAAACCAAATATAAGTGTAATTTGCATTACCAGAGTAAGTCCAGTGGGTCCAGGCTCAGAAAATTTGAGACAAAAAAAGTTGAAGCAAAGATTTCATTAACTATTTCTTAACTGTCCCTTACCCAAATTCAAATTATATACCCTTGAAACTCAAATATTTCCAGTTCATCACCCAAAGGCCTCCTACAAGCTTAAACCATCCACACAAACTAAATGTTTAGGGTCCTTCCAAAAGAGAGAGGAAGAGAAAGCGGTAAGAGGAGAAAGGGGGAAATAGGAAAAGACGGAAGGGTAATGAGAAGGAAACACTGGCAAGAAGAGAATTCTCTCTCCAGTTCACTGACTAGGGATGGCAGTTAATATTTCCCCTTTTTCTCTCCTGAATTCAAAGCATTTTTTTTTTTTTTCTATTCTAATGATTTAGAGAGACTGGGCATCAATTCAAGTTTTACTGTAATTCTGCTGACTGGAAATTTGATACCAAATAAAAGATTTATTATAAGATAAGCTTATAACAGCAAAACGGCGTGGAAGTACTGCATTTCATCATAATGGAATTTTACCTCTAAAAGCTTCTTCACACTAGTGAATTGCAAAATAAAAGTACAAGTATTTGAAGTTCAGAGAAAATTTTGTTCGAAAATGATGTGATGATTACACATTTGGATTAGACAGTGGGTACTTATTTTATTCATTATTATAAATAGACTGCACTACCATGATATATAATGTAATTACCATGAATTATTTTTTAATGTGAAACATACATTCACTAGTCTAATGTAAGATAATTAATACTTTGGTGTAAAAAGCAATGGGCATAGATTTAATTTTCTCCACGATAAGAAATGAGAAGTTTTAGAACACATAATGGTCTTTACCATTGAAAGGGTAATTTTATTGTCTTGTTGTGTTTTATACAAAACAATACTACACAAAATTTACATTTTATCAGAGTTCTCAAAATTCTTCTTATGAGATTTTTTTTTTCTCCCTGGTTGTCTGAGCAGGTCCAGATTGCTGACATATTTTTGGTGTCAGACCCAAAGGGTCTCCTTTGGTACCTTTTGGAGAAGTGGGTGGTATCCTAGAGTTCCTACCAGCTCTGCTAGGGCATAAACGGTTAGAAATAAAGTCTATCTCATATGATTAGTTAATAAGTATGTTTTTTTCTGGTTTTGTCGGAACAAAGATCTTTCACAGGAATTTTGAAAATTGTACTTGTCTTATTTCTTACAAAAATGTACAGTTCACTTTTCTGAAATAGATGCAAAAGGATATTAATGTGACTTCATGAAAATCATTATAAAAAGCCATAGTTTCTTATATCTATGTTTATCTGAAAAGAAGGGAGTGACATTAAATACAGAGCAAAAGGAAGCTTCAGGACTAACAATTTGAGCAACTGTCTCCTACACTATTTAGTAACCTGTGTCTTAGCCTTGACCTAAGACGACACCTTAATAATAATCATAACCATGCATAATTATGTAACCTTACAGTTCACAATGACCTTTCAAATCTATCATTTTATCACTATAACACTACTGTTGAAGTACACATTGTAACCTATTTTTTACTTGCCAGGAAACTGACACTAGCTCTCCTATGTAAGTAAATAAGGCTCATCGTTTGGATTTAGGAATTCTCAGACCAAGTTCTGTGCTGTATAAAAAAGTGAAAAATAGTAAAGTCCACAGTATTAACATCTGTCCTATTGCAGACTGTGAGAGGGCCACTGAACATTGAGCATTAAAAACAAACAAACAAAAATGACCTGCCATTGCAGTGGGATTTCAGAGAAAACCCCTTCTGTTGTTTTTCTCTCCCTCCCCATACTGAAAGAGATTCTCAGCCACTGATCTTGCAATTGCTCAGAGATTTAAAAGCAATGTCATTGTGCTTCATGGACAAACGTTCCTCAAAATCCTATTTCCTCTTCTTTCATTCCCTAGTGTTACTTGTATACATACACCCTCTTCCAATCAGATAAGCCCTGATTTCAGAGTCTGTTTAATTTTTCTTATATACTTGCATCAATGCCTAGGCTGATACAAATTTTAAGAGGTCTTCTGAGAACAGTATGGTTACTTTCTCTAAGGGGTCATTCCCTCTTTGTCATAATCAGCTCAGGCTGCTATAACAGAACATCATAGACTGGGTGACTTAACTAACACCTAAAATCAAGGTACCAGCTGATTTTGTTCCTGATGAGGACCCACTTGCTGGCCTGCAGATGGCTACCTTTTGGTTGTGTCCTCACATTGCAGGTTTATATAGAGAGACCTCTGGCCTCTCTTCTCTTTTTATAAAGGAACTAATACCCTCATGGGGGCCACACCTTATGACCTCATCTAAACCTAATTACCTCCTAAAGACCTCACCACTAAATACCACCACCTTGGGAATTTAAATTCAACATAAGAATTTTGGAGGCACACAAACATTCATTCTGTAATACTCTTTAACCTAAGTCTTCACATTTTGAGAAATAAAACATATAACTTTTTATTCTGCATGTTTCGGTACCAGACCCTTGGACAATGATGAGGTATTTCTAAGAGGAGATCTCTCTCTGGCGGGCATAGTGGTAGAAAATGTTACTGACAATGAAGAAAGGTAATTTCTATTTACCAAGCATGTCCAGGAGGCAGAAATATGATAGGCATACCCCATTCTTTATATGGTTTAATCCTTAGAGCAATTCTATAAAGTATATTATCTTACCTCAGTTTTGTATATGAAGATATCACTGTTTATGAAGTTTGAGTAACTCTTCCAAATTACTCATCTTTTAAGTAGCACAGACCAGACTAGAAATATACATCTATATTTATTTAAGTATCTGCTTTTATCATTTGTTGCATAGTATATAAAGTGGGACTCAACTTTTAGGGTTTTGGCTTCTATGAGTATAGTTTATAGTTTTCAGGTCACAGTGATCTCTCTAATGCAGCCATGTCTTAGTAGCAGTAGGAATTTGTACAGGGTACAATGGACAGAAGTGGAATTGATGAGTTACCAGAGTAGACTTTTTGGAGAAGGCTGACTCTGAAATGGGATTTAAGCAAAAAATGGAGGGACTCCCTTCCACATTCTAAGTGGAAGTAATGTCGTGAGCAAAGGCATAGAACTTTCTAGCATATTTTCTAACAAAACAAGCACATTTTTCATAATGATGGCGGTAGTGCTGACAAAAGAAAAATTTCAGAAAGTTACCAAGTTCCAGTGATTATACTTCTATTGCAGAAGGGGGAATATATATCTGGGAGAAGAACAAAAAACAGAAAAAGAGATGAAACAAAGCCTGGAAATGCAGTCATGACATCTGTGTCGGGATAGTATCTTAGTAGTGGTATCACAGGAAGAAGCAATAATCACAGAAGTGGTGTTTCATATTTTTTTTAAATAAAATAAGATGAATAAAATATTAAGATTTAAACTAAGCACAAAGTGTTAATAGGTTTTGTTAGTTTTTTCTCAGATTTTTGTAAATTTAAATACATGCAAAAATAGATTTTGCTTTTGTAATTTTAATATGTTTAGGAAATGAAGGTTTAAAATGCATAAAGAAATAGAAACTAATTTTCTTAACAGTTCATCATCTAGAATGGCCAAATATTCATTTGGTCATTTTACTTGTGACTTCTTTTTCTTACTAAAAGAATAAACATGACAGGTAACTCTTTGTTCCTTTTTTCTACTCTTCTATACTATTTCTCCATGGCCCTTAAGGGCAGTTCTCAAACTGACACATATATGGGTTTTTTCAGTCTTTGTTTCTAAATTTTATAGTTTTACTACTTATATGTATTAATAAAAACATTTGATATAATATTGCTTGAAATGTAGATAGGTGATAAACATAGGACATTTCCTTTCTTCCCTCCTTTCCATCTCTTTTCTTTTCTACCAAAAACCCTAAAACCAAAGCCTCTCCTTTGATTCACTTTGGAGTAAGAAGAGAAATGAAAGACATGGAGATCTTCTGGCAGCAAAGAGACCTATTCTAATAAAGGAGTAAGAGCAAAATATCTAAAAAAAAAAAAAAAAAAAAAAAATTGGATGGAAACATCTTAAATTTACAATGGCCTGGTCAGAAATATTCAGATGACTATCCATCCATATGTAAGATAGTAAAGGCCAAATTATGAGACACTCAACATGAGTCGGGATGAATAGATCAAGGCCAAAATGAGGTAACTCTTTTTGAAGTCTAATCAGGTAGTTAATTTATTCAAATGTATTATAAGGGACCTTATAAACACCAAATTCTTTTGAATTTAGAAAAGCCCATTTTTCAGTGAAGTGCCTGGGTCTTCCTGGCTTATGTTGCAGTTAATAAAAGGCTACAAACTTGAGAAATACTTCTATAACTTGGCTATGACCTACTGAAATCAATATTCCCTTGTTGAAAACATGGCATTTAATTTCTTCGTTGTTTTGTAAAAAGAGTTCTATATTGTTGTTTAAATCCCATAATAAATACTGTTTAAGAAGAATGAAGAGGGTACATAAAATACCTGGAACTCTAGATATCTGAGCCATAACAACTTAGAGACACAATTCAATAAACCTTGTGTGGATACTCGTTTCTTCTGATTTATTGAAACAGCATTTGCAACTAATTAAGAAATTATTAACACTTATAAGTGTAGCCTATGATATGTCTTTTAGGGCTAATTCCTATGGCATTAATTTACGTCACAAATACTTATTGAGTGCTCTCTAGGTACTAGGCACCATTTAAGGTGTTGATCACACCACAGAAAATAATAATAATAATAACACAGCAATGATAATAAATATATTTCAATCCTTGTGAAAGTCTAGTGTTGCATAATAGGTTTGAAAATTCAAATACTTTCATACTTCCATAAAGGTTAGTGCATTTGTACAGATTTCACCTAACTAAAATGTAATGTTGAATGATTGAAAGAGCAGTTTCTCCACCATATAGCCAGTACTAAGGTATGATATGAATATAGGAACAAATAAGTCATTGTTATTTAGACATTATTAAAGTAAAATAAACTTATTGCAATATTTCCTAATATTTTTTTAAACAGTATTTTTTTAATGCTCCTACAAAATTTTTTCTCAAGAAAATACTGCCACAATATCACTCTCTAGAAAGGTTACATTGCACAATAGTAGACTAAATCCTTAAAGGAAACATGCAGAAAAAAATGTACATTTTTTTCTTTATACCAGTATTTCCCAAATATCTTACCCTGGGATGTTCTGCGTATGTATCAGCAATCTCAGGATATCAGTAATCCACAAAAAATTTTGAAAACTGTTTCTCCAAACTAAACCAAACTTTGGGATCCTTATAGCTTTAGTAACAAATGTCACTTGCATGGACCCTACTAATAGCCACAATATGCATTCTTGCCATTAAAAAAAAAAATTCCTTGAGTTTTGCCTAGACGCTTGAATGCTCAGCCAGGACGCACATTTCTCAGCATTCCTTGCAGCATTTTATGGCCATATACAGTAACTAAATTTGGGCCATGTGACTGAGGTTGGGCCAATAGGATTTATTTTAAAAAGTAATGGGTACAGTTTCATGCCATATGTTTAAAGACAACCTGCTTATCCTAGACTTTCTCCTTTGCTTCCTGCTGGTTGTGAAGTGGTAGCAAGAATAGCCTCTTTAGCTCCAGAGAGGATGATAGAATTGTCTAACTAGACCGAGTCCATTGATGAACTTGTGTAAGAACTTGCTTTTGATGCACTGTGATGAAAGAAAGAAGTATATTAATATCAATGTTATGTGAGCCATTATATTTTTATGTATCATTGTTTTAACAATTTTGTATTTAACCTAAATATTATAGTAATAATCTTTGATTCTTAATTTTCAACATTTTTTTTCACTTTGACATTAAGCCCAGTCTTTCATTCCCATGTGGGTTAGCTTATTTAAAAAATTGGCTACAATTTTCCCTCCCTATATATCCACCCTTTTGCAATGTGATTTTGTAGTTATTCCCCCTTAATGTTTGAATGCAGCTATCTTTTTTTTTTTTTTAACTGATCTTGATACTACCTTTTTAAATAAATGTGTATGAGGACCAGTAAAACATTATCTTTATCCTCCATGCAATCATAAAATTTTACCAAAACTAGGTAAAATTAGGATTTAGGTAATATTAGTCCTTTGTGTCATGTGACTTGTTGTGTTCCATAACCCTAAGGTGAACATTGGTCTCGTCTTCCTTTCAGATACAAATTTTCATCAACTTCAAATATTTCAAATTCCAGTAAAACAATTTGTGACCAGTAGTCTGACAATCAGTAGTGTACTGGATCCCCCTACACCTCCTAGTTTGTTACTAATGCTAAACATGTTCCCTAATCCTTTGGGTAGTATTCTAAAAGAGGCGCAGTAAGCGTTAGAAACAACAACACTTCTTTAAAATGTTCAGACATAATGCTCTGCGTAATCACTTTTCATCACCAACTCCTCTTTGTGTATTCCTATTCCTTCTAACATAAATGTTGTGTCATTTCAGAGAAAATAACAAATCCTCCTCATACAAAGTTCAGCTAGAGCTTTTCTGTTACACTGAGATTAAGTCCCATTCAGTAGGCAGTAATCTGTTCTGTAAAATGGTATATTACTGTTTTGAGGATTGAATGAGATAATCACATGAAGTACTTACTGAATGTTAAACTGAATACTTCTTATAAATATTAGCTAATAACTATCAGCGCCATCATTGTTGTCTTTATTGTCGTCCTCATCATCATTATCCTCGCTGTCACTTATAACTGAATTTGAGATCATGGTCTTCACTTTTAGCCCAGTCCAAGGTCTCTGTCGCATATTTTTAAAGTCCTTCCACAACTTTTTTCTCTTCCTGTAAAATCCTACAACATTTTTCAAGCACAGGACAAATCTTATCTTTTCCATGATCTCTGTGCCCATGAGTCTTTTCTTTCTTGTTACTTTCATAGAGCTAGTTTAGCATGTATTACCTCTACCACTATTCTTTGCTTTGTTATGTATCTATTTACTTTTAGTTGCATCTCTTTAATTAAACAGTTCGTTTTCTGTTTATTAAGATAATTACACAGAAAAAAGTAAATGAAGTATATTCATCTTAAGTGTACAACTAAATGAATTTTTCCTCGTTTACTCCAATAAAACGAGCACTCATATCAAGATATGTCACTTCCAGCAGCCCAGTGGATTCGCCTGCACACCTTCCCAGTTATATCACTCACTTCCCCTCCCACAGGGACATCAACTTATGACTTACATAAACATAGATTAGTTTTGCCTGTTCTTGAACTAATGCATGGGATTTATCATTCTAGTATTTTTAAAATTTTATTTAGAAGTAATTATAGATTCATAGGACATTGTAAAGAAATGTACAGGGAGGTCCTGTGCACCATTTACCTAGCCTCACCCAATATTAACATCATACATAACTATAATGCGGTATCATCACCAGGAAATTGATATTGGCATAATAAACAGATTTCACCAGTTAGTAATGCATGTACTGAATTTTGTGTGTGCAAGTGTGTGTGTTTCTATGCAATAAAATTACGTGTGCAGATTTAAGTAACTAAACCACAAGACACGGAAGTGTACCATCACCATGAGGCTCCCTGGTGCCATTCCTTAATAGCCACACACCCGCATCGTCTCCACACCTCTCCAGCCTAAATTCCTACAACCCTGGCAAACATCAGTCTGTTCATCATCTCTATAAACTTGTTATTTCTAGTAGAATTCTACAGTGTGCATCCTTTTGAGACTGGCTTTTTTTTTAAGCAGTGTTACCCCCTCGATGTTCGTCCAAGTTGTGCGTGTATCATTAGTTTGTTCTTTGTTATTGTTGAGTAGTATTCCATGGTACACCTGTACCATGGTTTGTGTAACCATTCACCCATTGAACACTTGGATAATTTCCAGTTTGGGGCTGTTAAAAGTAAAGCTTCTATGAGCATCAGTGTACAAATATGTGCAAACATAAGTTTTCATTTCTCTGGGATAAATGACTGAGAGCTCAATTACTAGCTCATATAATAAGTTTAGTGTTAGATTTTTTTTAATAAACCACCACATTCTTTTTAACTGCGTCTATAATATTTTACATTCTCATCAGCAGTGTATGAGTATTCGGGTTTCTCTGCGTCCTTGCCATCATTAGAGTTGTCACCATTTTAAAATATTTTAGCCATTCTGACTTCTATGGTTTTAATTTGCATTGGATCAAAGTTTTAATTAGCATTTTCATAATGACTAATGGTGTTGAACATCTTTGCAAGTGCTTATTTGTCGTCTGTGTATTCTCTTCAATGCACTGTATGTTCATATGTTTTTTCTCATCTTTTATTTGGACAGTTGTTTTTATTAAATTTTGGGTTTGGGGAGTTATTTAAATATTCTAGAATACAAATCAAGACAGTGTGGTACTTACAGAGTGATAGGTTCGTAGAACAATAGAACAGAAGAGAGAACCCAGCAAGAGTCATAAAAATATGCCCAGTTGACAAGTGTGCAAAAACAATGTAATGGAGAAGGGATGAACTTTTCAACATATTGTGCTGGAGCAATTGGCCATCTATAGTAAAAAAAAAAAAAAAAAAAAAAAAAAATGGACCTTGACCTAAATCTCACACTTTATACTAAAATTAATTCAAAATGGTTTTTGAAGTTAAACGTAAGTCTAAATCTAATGTTTGGTAAAGAAAAACACAGGAGAAAATCTTTAGGACCTAGAGTAGACAAAAAACTCTTACACTTGATATTAAAAGTATTATTCATGCAAATAAAAGTTCATAAATCTAATCTCATGAAAATTACAAAATTTGCTCCATGAAAAACTTTGTTAAGAGGATGACAGATATTTGAGAGACTGGGAGAAAATAATTTCATTTTTAAGGGCAGGAATTAGATTTGTGTCTCTCCTCATACTTCATCTACAAACAATGCCTAAATATAAATAGTACACAGTCAGTGTGAGAATACCTGTTGAGATAAAACTTGGAAGTTGACTGAGAGAGACATTCTCTTTCTACTTTGGTATCAAAGAGGGCAAATTATTCCAGAATGCACAGGGAAAAGTCTGATTTGGTATTACAGAATTCATGAAAGAAAATGCAAAACATTTTGAGAGCTCCAGTTTTCATGGACCCTGTTTAACACAGTGTTTCTCTGAAAATGATGTGCATTGTTTACCATGCACGGGTCATACTCTCATGTCCCTGTTGACAAGTGTAATTGATTGCAATGGAACTGCTCTTGACAGGGCTTGGTCTGCTTGCTTTGCAGAATTTGAGTGTCCTACCACCGTGTTGCTTCAAGTCAATAGGAAAAAATTACCAATCTCCTGAAAAGTCCTTTTATGTATATCCTGGCTATCAAATGTCAACACAGCTGACAAAGTGGCCAGCAAACTGCAAGTACTAGATATCACACGGTGATTATAAAAATTTACAGTTCTCAGCTAAAATGAGAATGTCTCCCATGGGTGTGAAAGTAAAATGTGAAGATTAGCTGATAAAGCACTCTGCTCTGGCTTTTTACTTCATGAACTAAGATCACAGGGATGTGAGAATGTCATCCATGACATTCAACAAAATGTTCACCAAGATTTAGAACATGATATTGGATTTTTTGCAAACATCTTTCTTATGTAAGATAAAATTTTTAAACTACTTTGAAAGATAGGGTGAAGTTGTTAATTGGCAAGATAAACTCAGAAAAGATTAAAATGAACCGAAAGTAGCATCATACATTTAAACAATGAGTTGCATTCCCAAGTAATCATTCATTGTGGCATGGGTATTGCTGTCATGTTAAAGGTACTGCTAATTTGAAGATAAGAGTAGGGTCATCAGTTTTCAATCATGGCTAGAGAGGTCAAGTGTTTTGACAAGAAAAGTAGGGCTATGACTGAGTTTTGATTTGATATTTGCACTCCTCTAAAAAGAAATTTTCTTATACATCAGTGTATTCATATACATGTTTGGGAACATGCCTTTATCAGTAAATCTGGATGAATTCGATGCTTGGTTATTAGACTTTTGTCTGAATATCAGTGGCGTTGTTAAAATAGGGAAGTGGCTAATTTAGAATGGTGTGTGAATCAGCAGAAAATGCAGAAATATCCTAGAGGTGAAGCAGACACAGATAAAGAATGAACAAGAGACACATAAAGCAAATTTTACAGATTACTCTCTCAAGCCAACCTACTGCCACATTTATGAGATCAGTGTAATTTCTTAGTTTACAACTTTCTAATCCAATAACTACCTAATTCAATACTTTATTTCCTCTCTTGGATGTGTGCTACCTGGATTTCTCTATCCTCAGTTTCTTTCCATCACCTCTATTACCAGGTTAATTTTTCTAAGGCACAATTCTTACTACAATAATGTTAGACTCACAAATTTGATTATCAAGTAAAGCCATACTAATTTAGTATGACATTCAAAGTCTTTGGCTCTTTGGCCTCAATATATCATCACAGGAATATTTCCCATTCTTTCCTATAAGTTATCTAAATAAATTAGATATGCCATGCATAATACCCAATCTTATTGTAGCCTTTTTCACTGGAATTTTCCTGCTAGCATGTATGATTTTTATTTCCAGCATATTAAACTTGGAATCAGTATAAAACTTTGGAGAAGCCACTTCTGACAATATACTAGGAAAATATGCAGTACACTGGGATATATGTAATGACTTGTTGAGGAAAGAGAATCTGGTAAAATTAAATTTTCTTTTTCAAAAATGTGAGTGGGAAAACATTAAATTGGATGAGTTTATTAGCAGTGGATATTGATGCTAAAATATGCATATGTAGGAGACTTGAAGCTGATCTGAGGCCATGAGTGGTAAAAGTTAGCTAAAGTTATAAAGAGAGAGAATATATAAATGATTAGAAGAAATGAGAGTGCATCACTGTACAATAGTCATGAGGAAAGGATTATTAGAGAGATGCCAGCAGACATGATAAGAGGATACTAATTCCTGTACTGGAGCAAAACTAGGTAAGAATTCAGCCACATGAAGATGGCTCTACATAACAGGAATTCTGACAGTATTGTCAGTCAGAGGGAATCTTTCTTGACTCCAGTCCCCATGGTATCCATCCTGCTGATAATGATACCACCTAATTGGGTTGAGGATTTTGATTTCGTTAGGTTTGTTGAGAAATTACCTTTTCTATTTGCGTAGAATAAGTCCCTCCTCACCCTTCAAAATGGTTCTGGAGATTTGGGTTAGGTTCCTGCTTCCCATGAGGTGCACATTAATGGTAACAACCCCAGAGTTTGCTATGTTCTTACTTAGAGACTGGTCCATTTCCAAGGTCACTAGCAATCGCAGAAGTTATGCCATTCTAAGTTTATTCCTAAAATAAGCCTTAGCATTATTGTAGATTCCATCCAGCAGGTTTAGAGCAGGATCCGTTTAGTAGGTGTAGGCTTTTTGTTTGTTCTTTAAAAATTGACTATAACAAATCAGGCACAAGTCAAACATCACTACTACAGTTACTTCTTGAATGGCTCAATTAAGAAAATGTAGCATACTGGACTTCCCTGGTGGTGCAGTGGTTAAGAATCCGCCTGCCAATGCAGGGGACACAGGTTCGAGCCCTGGTCCGGGAAGATCCCACATGCCGTGGAGAAACTAAGCCCATGCACCATAACTACTGAGCCTGCGCTCTAGAGCCCATGAGCCACAACTACAGAGCCCGTGCACCTAGAGCCCGTGCTCCGCAAAAAGAGAAGCCAACGCAATGAGAAGCCCGCGCATTGCAACGAAGAGAAGCCCCACTTGCTGCAACTAGAGAAAACTTGCACGCAGCAATGAAGACCCAATGCAGCCAAAGATAAATTAATTAATTTAAAAAAAGAAAATGTAGCATATTAAGTAAACCAGTCTGTATATAATAAGTCCCCTTTTAATCCTTAGTTCAAGAATATTGGGATGACTCCAAAATGTACAGAGAGTAATGATACTGCTCAGCATCATATCAGCATCAATTATCTACCTAGAAAACCAAAATTCTCAGTAAAGGAATGATAGGGACTAGCAGGCATATACAATTAACAGAAAATAGCAGTGAAAGGGACGAGATATTAAAATACCAGCATTTTATGTTTGCCTACATTCTCCTATTATATGTATTTATCTCTTTAGTTTTAAACACTGGCAACAAGGATTTTTTTTAACAGTTTTTACTTTTATTTTTTTATTCTATTTATTTATTTATCCATTTATATTTTGGCTGTGCCACGTGGCATGTGGGATCTTAGTTCCCCAGCCAGCGATCAAACCCGCGCCCCTGCAGTGGAAGCAGAGTCTTAACCATTGCACCACTGGGGAAGTCCCCAAACTCTTTTTTTTTTTTTTTTTTTTTACAGTTTTTAAAAGCCATTGGATAAATGTGATATTAATATCTATTATACCATTCCAAATTTCTAAAAGTTTATTGAGAAGACAGAAAAGTACAACATTACTGTCAGGAGTCATCATAGATTTTTAAAACAATCCATAAATTTCCAGTGGAATATTTTCTATCTATATTTTAAAAAGATTTTCTGGGATTCTATAAGCACCAAGGCTCAAAATCCAAGTTTCAAAGTTGGATTATCACAAGTTCTAGGTGCACATTTTATTCCTCTTGCATTTATATAGTGCCGTCATACTTTAAAAATTAACATCTAGCTATATCATCTCCATTTTCATCAGTTTTGTTCTAACACAAAACAAATAATTCAGCAAGTGATTACTATAAAGTGTTTCAGAGTAAATAACTCTTGGGGTCAATTAAAGGTAAGCTCTAGAGTCTTTATAGATTCTTTGACTTTTCTGTCATTGATATTTGGAGGACGGGGGTACCAAATTCCCCTCTCTACCCCTTTTCTTTCCTATGTCAGAAACCATAGTTTTAAATCAACTTGCATTTATTCCTTAAGGCCTAGATGTGCTTTGTTGGAGCAGCTAAACTGGACAGTTATTTCAATAATTTCTCTTATTATTTCACTTGGCTTTAGCCCAGGAAGGAATAAAGACAATCTCCATAAAAATAAAATGGTTGCTGTAGAAATCTTCACAGTTGTACAGATGATGGTGAGGTGATGACATATGTTCAGTGCAAAGAACTCAACAGTAACAAGGGACACATGTTCCTTTACTGTAAGAAAATGATAAGAAATTACTTAATTGTATGAAAATGGTTCTGCATATTACTAAAAAATTACAACTTAGAAAGTATCCTCTCTGATCTTTAAATTCTATTAACACAGCCAGTTATGGAAGTATGATTGCCATCAGATACTTCAGGAACCTTCCTTTGCAATGTTTACCCTCTTGGTTCTATCAGACTATTCTGAAGGCTAAACAGAATATTGGCTCTAGAATACAGGCCATGCAGACTCCTGTATTACTTTGCTTGTATTTGGGATGCCTTTGTCTGGATCTGTATAAATGTGTCAATGCTCCAGGATAAATTTCAATAAAATTTTTGGACAACCGTGTGAACATAGCTTAATCCCTTCTTTTCTTTTTTTAAGTAAAATAATCAAAAACTATAAAACAAGGAAAATCTTACATCAGTAATGAACTTGAGACACAAAATGTTGCTATCTGCCTCTCTGAAAGAGTAAAAAATTTATCTTGATAAAATGCAGATGGAACCTGATAGAAGGGGATATTTAAAGCTGACACCAAGTTATTCCTGCAGCTGAAAGATGAGTGTACCTCAGCAATAAATAGATGACACATCTGCCACATAGCACTACTACTTCTAACACCAGAAGCTGATATGGCAGAGGACTTATTCCAGGAAAATCCTGTGAAAAGCAGGCAGACTCTTCCTGAAGCGACAGTCTCAATAATTGGACAAAATTGGCTCAAAATAGTATCTTAAGCTTTAAGTGGAAAAAACCTCAGTATCCCTTATCTGAACCATAGTGTCTGACATAACATAGATGCACAAAAAATATCTACTGACTATATGTATTGAATAAACTCTATTCAAAATGGTATGCCAAAATAGTTTGAAATCCCATATTGTGGAACTTTTTTTTTTTAATTAATTAATTAATTTATTTATTTATTTATGGCTGTGTTGGGTCTTCGTTTCTGTGCGAGGGCTTTCTCTAGTTGCGGCAAGCGGGGGCCACTCTTCATCGCGGTGCGCGGGCCTGTCATTGTCGCGGCCTCTCTTTTGCGGAGCACGGGCTCCAGACGCGCAGGCTCAGTAGTTGTGGCTCACGGGCCTCGTTGCCCCACGGCATGTGGGACCTTCCCAGACCAGGGCTCGAACCCGTGTCTCCTGCATTGGCAGGCAGATTCTCAACCACTGTGCCACCAGGGAAGCCCCTGTGGAACATTTTTTAACGTCGTAATAGGTTGTAAACTAAATAAACTATCATAATTTTAACAAAAAATAGTGTGGTTAGGAAAAATTTCACAATATGAAATGAGAAACAGCATTTTTGTTTTGAACACTGAAATAAACAAGTTCCACTGTCCAAAACATAAAATTTGATAGGAAATATCGCTAAAAGTCTCATGGTAAATTTGAAAGTACTGCAATCATCCACCATCTGGTGATTGTTTATAAGATTAGCTGTACAGGGATCTAGGCATTTCTATTGGGATTCAATGAGTTAGTTAGAAGGAATAAGAAGGCACAAAATATTTTCTATAAATATTATAATGAGGTGGTGTTCCAATTTCACACAATAAATGTTACTGGCATGTGGATAAAACGATACAATACTATTCGACTTTCGTTTCAGCTTTGTAATATGGATGGCTATTACATCATTCATGTTTCAGACCCAATGCCTTTACAGAAGTTTGTGTTTGTGAAAGGGTTGAGTGGGTGGGATATTCAGGGAAATATTTAAGGACTGTGAAATTCCACTTTGAAAAATCCTGGTCAAGATTAAGTAACAATCATGCCATAAAATTAAATAAATCTGTTCTGGCAAAATCATAAAGATGGGTTTTCAATATTGAAAATTTTCAATGTTGAAACATTAATCTATTGAAATTTACATTTTGTCTATTTTTCCTTTTCTCTGCTAGAAAACAATTCTCCACTTTCTCTAATTAAATCATTAACAAAATAGAGGTAAATTTGACTGCTTCTATGAATAACTTGAGCCTCTTTAACTTTATGTTTTTCAATTAATGTTAGAGTCAGAAATTATGTTTACCCAGAGGATAACTGGAAAAATTAAGATTGCTCTCTTTCACTACCATTGTGAATTTATCAGTGATAATAGAATGAAAAAAAAATACATAAACATTTTGGCAAATGTCTCCAGACATCTGATGATAACTGACATAATATGTATTTAAGTTTTGTCTCCAATATATCAGTCAAATCATGCCAACTTCAATATCCTTTATTAACTTCTCTGAGAAAACATAATCTAAGAATGGGGTTATACCTAAGGTAAAAATTATTCCATTTAAAATTCTTTGCCTCTTTCACAAACTTAGCTATTTATACCAACATAGCTAATTTTACAGGAAAATGAGGGAACATGCATATAGGTCACAAGAGGAAAATGATTATTAAAAATAGTAGATACAGTAGAATCAAGACTTGTGTACAGAAGGAATAAATCTATTATGAACTAATAGCAATGTGAAAATATTAAATATCACTATGTGTGCATGTATTCTGCCAACATCATGATTATTTATTAATTAAATCTTAATATTTGGCATATGGCCTATTCTCTTCCCCTCAGGAATTTCTTCCATTTGGATGAATATGAATTAAAATGGAATTGCGTTGAGTAGCACTGAGACAAAATATTACATTGTGGGGCCTTGTGGGTCTGGAATGAAGCTCTACTTTGGGACCATAGGAGTGAAAGTGCTAGGACTACTTGTCTGACAATGGAAGATATTATCAACTGAGATTTATCACCTCAGATGTTGCATAGTCTAAATAAATGTGCCTAGTAGAGAATTTTCCCCTGTATAATTTTACAAGCCATTGTTGCTTCCTAAGTCTATGTCTAAGGATGTTGATAATGATATTATAAATATTTAAATATAACTAACAAATTTGTTTTATATTTAAACAGGGAATAAAGCTATTTCAATTTGTTATTTTTTTTGGAGATAAAATGTGATTATGCCTTCCCAATTTATTTGAGATAAATTTTATGCCTTGCTGAGCATCTATGTTTCCAGTAAGTTGCACATGTGGAAAACAAACAAATCTCTGTGTACTGTTACACTTGTCTGATTTTAGAATTAAAGATAAACAAAGTCAGCCTAAGGCAAATTTGTGATGAAAGAGATGAAATTCTACATCTACTGATCCATTTCCTTCTGTTTGCTTCCAGAATGAAATATCTCTCTTTCTAAGCTTTGACACCCCTCTTTCTCTTTTCTATGCTCCCTATCATGAGATGGATTGACATACTTGTAAACCCCATAGTTTAATATTTGAAATGAAAGAACATAAATAGAATAATTAATGGAGAACACCTGTTGCTTTATTCTGTAGCCTTAGGTGTACTTACTATGCAATTAATAAAGTTAAGAAATATTATGTCAAAAATCTGTCTTGGGTATTAGAGGTCATGATAGTGGTCTCACAGAGCCCTAGATTGTTGTAAAGTTTGTATGTGTATGTGAGAAGGACTTAATAGACCTGAACTTTACCTTCTCCTAGCCTCTTAAAAATTGCCCTATGTTATGAAGTACAATAACTTTATCACTGTTAGTATACAACCTAAGTACATATTATAACACCTTTATTTACTAAAGAGTTTCTCAAAGTGGGATTTGCCTAGGACTGATGGGCCTAGAGATCTTTGTCAAGATGTCCACAAGCTCAAAGCTATTTTTATAGTAATACTAACAGGTTGTCTTTTCTACTCTGTAAACATCTCCACTGACGGTGCAAAAACAATGGTGCATAAAACTATCGGTGGCTTAGTACAAATCAAGGTAGTGGCCCCAAACCACTTGTAACATGTTCTTCACTGTCAGGAACTTGCTGTAAAAGAAAAATAGTTCAATTTAAGACTATCCTTGTTGAAAAAGAAAAATTACTAAGTGTATTTAACCACAACCCTTGAGTAAATGGTTTTTTCAATATTCTGTGTGACAAAAGGGCATGTAGACGTAAAGCACTTCTGATAAATGTATAAGGATGATGGTTTTGTAGAAAAGTGTCTGTGTGGTTATCAGACTTGTGATCTGAATTAGCCATTTTTTTAAGGAACACCGTTTTTACTTGAGAAAACAACTGGCAGACAAACTTTGATTATTCAGACTTGGGTATTTGACTGATATTTTCTGAAAAAAAAAAAAAAGAAAGAAATGAGTCTGCCTATTGTGAAAAACAAATTATGATATTTATGGCCAACAGTAAGATTCAAGCTTTCAAGAGAACATTAGATTTGGGGGAAACTTGTGTCAACACGAGATAGTTTTCCAATACTTAGATTCTGTTTCATGAGAACAATCGTGATAATAACAATTGTGATTTTTTTTTAAACAATGCTACATCTTTTTTTTTTAATTAATTAATTTGTTTTTTTAATTTTTGGCTGTGTTGGGTCTTCGTTTCTGTGCAAGGGCTTTCTCTAGTTGTGGCAAGTGGGGGCCACTCTTCATCGCGGTGCGCGGGCCTCTCACTGTCGCGGCCTCTCTTGTTGCGGAGCACAGGCTCCAGACGCGCAGGCTCAGTAATTGTGGCTCACGGGCCTAGTTGCTCCGCGGCATGTGGGATCTTCCCAGACCAGGGCTCGAACCCATGTCCCCTGCAGTGGCAGGCAGATTCTCAACCACTGCGCCACCAGGGAAGCCCAACAATTGTGATTTTTTGATACTACATAATAAATTGTGTCAAAATATGGAATATCTGCATAACTCAATGAACTTCTATTTTCCAAATGACAAACTAATGATATTGCATTGCATAAAGTTAAAAAAATGAAATGACAATGCAAAATGTTACAAAATTTTGGTGAGTAAGTGATCCAGTCAAAATGTGAGGAAAATGTAGAATAATACAAAAATTTCCATGATATTTATGATTTGGATTCCACACTGCAACAAACCTTTAAGAAATTCCCAGTTGTTAGGCATTGGTACAGTATCAAATGGAACTTCTTTATAATTTTTTTAAAAGGTATTAAAATACGCCTTCCTTTTCCTACTATGTGTCTATGTGAAGCCAGATTATATAGATACATTACAACTAGAAAACATATCAGCACATATTGAAATTCAGGCACAGATGTCAGAAACCAGCTACCTTCTATTGAGTCAGGCATTTTAAAAATTGCAAAAATTTTAAACAATGCTTTTTTACTCACTGGTTTCTTTTGTTTTAGAAAATGTATTTCTTTTTCATAAAAGTTGGTTATGTTAACATATAATGGATTTATTATTATATTTAATAAATTATAAATTAAAAATAATCATTTTTTAGTTTTTAATACAATAAATATCGATAGATATAACCCACAGACACAAGACCTCTTTGAGGTCCTCAAGAAATTTCAAGAGTATAAAAGGTTCCCAAAAACAAAAATTGTGAGAACCACTGCTTTATTACATCTTCACCTTCATAGAACCTGTAAATGTCTCCATATTTGACCTGCAGCTGATCTAGTTTGCACAAAATTTATCCACTAAGACATGATTTGATTGTCATTTTCATGTGTGAGTTTTGTACTACTAAATTTGGAATTTTAGAAGGTGAATAAATGTTATGTGATAATCTTATGATTTCAGTCGATACTAAAATTTGATGTTAAATATCTATGAGCCTTGATCAAGTTTTGTTAAGGATTTTTTTAAACTCTGGGTAAATCATTTAAGCCTGTTATGTTCCAATTTCCCATTATAAAAACTGCCTTCACTATTCTTATTATATTATAATGTCAAGAGAATTCATTAACAAATAATTTTTCATCTGTAGTTTTCACAGAAATCTTAAAGGATAATAACAAAATTCTGTACTAGTGACACATGTGAAAAATGGATAATGAAAATATTAAGAAGATATGAAAAAACAAAGAAAGTATTAAAATTTAAAATGTTCACTATTTGCTTAATTAATTTAAGGATGAGAGAACATATAATATATATAGTAATACAAATTGATTGTAGGAAATTCTTGTGATGTAAAATTTTGCAGATTGCAAGAACCATGATCTATGGATTACTTTTCAAGAAAAAGTAGTGGGAAGTCTCATTATACAAACAATAAGAATTAAACCATCCATAAAAATTTCAGGAACATTTAGAAAGAGAATTCCCTAAAGTATTCTGCAAACTTTCTAATATCTCCATATGTAAAAATCTACATTTTAAATAAATATAACAGTGCATCAAGAGTTCTAATTTAATACAATATTCTATCTTATATTTCTTGAGCTTTTTTATTTTTAAATTTGGTTTACATTCATAGTCACTTTAAGAGTTAGGTATAAACCCAGCACTATTTCAAGGACTTCTTAGGGCATTGTGCAATATAAGTCTATTTATATATGTTTTTATATATTTGCCTATACATATTCAGTTAGATCTTGGGAGTAAAGATGATGATGGTAAGACCACCTAACATTTCTTGAGGGTCTAGTATTCACAGGGATGATGCCAAGGATCGTCTATCATCTCTAAACTTACAACCTCTCTGTGCTATAGATATTGACAAAACTAACTGGGGCACATCCCCCTCTGCAATTGTGGTCACTGGGATACTAGTGTGAAGCAGCCGCATAGCACAGGAAGATCAGCTCGTGACCACCTAGAGGGGTAGGATAGGGAGGGTGAGAGGGAGGGAGACGCAAGAGGGAAGAGATATGGGGATATATGTATATGTATAACTGATTCACTTTGTTATAAAGCAGAAACTAACACACCATTGTAAAGCAATTGTACTCCAATAAAGATGTTAAAAAAAAAAAAAGAATATGAGGATACAGTAGGAAGAAACTCTATGACTAACAGATTATTCACCACATGGTGTTCAAGTCAATAATATGAATCAGACTATGTCCCATGCCCAGACTGATTTACTAGGCATAATATGTACTCTGAGATGTAGCTGAAGTATTTTTACTAAAACAAACCAGAGAGCTGTCTTTGTTGGTTGTTTTTTCATATTTTACTTCCAAAGTTATGCAAATAGTTGAAATTTTGATACTTTTTTAGGATTTATTTTTACATATGAATTACATTTTGGACAATAATCAAAATTGAGGAAAAATCGAAGATTCATTTTGTTCCAGTTATATTTTTACAAATTTAGTCACTTCCCTTCTCATGCTTTAAACCTGCACTGTCCGGAGAATTTTTTGTGATGATAGAAATTTTCATCTGTGCTTTCCACTAGGTATGTGCTAGACATGTGGATTTGGAGCACTTGAAATTTGTTTAGTTCAACTAGGTAGTAATTTTTAAATTTTATTTACTTTAAATTTAAGTAACCACATGTAGTTTGTGGCTACCCTATTGGACAGTGCAACTCTACAAAACTTTGATCCTGCAAATAGCATTCTCCCACGTTACTAAATCTTTTTACTGGCTCATCATCATCAATAAATATACTATAGTATCACCCATGTTAAGAAATAAGAAAGTGTCCTTTCTCAACGCAAAAGCCATTTCAACTTGGCCTTAATTTTCTATGCTAAAATTTTCTTAAAGCATAATCCAATTAGATGTAGATGTTTATTTTTATTTTTGTTGTCTGTGCTTTTGTTGTCATATTGATGAAATCATTGCCAAGACCAATGTCATGAAAATTTTTTCCTATGTTTTCTTCTAGAATTTTACAGTTTCTGGTCTTATGTTTAAATCTTTAAATGATGTTGAGTTGATTTTTATATTTGAAAAAGATGAGTCCATTCTTATTAATTTGCATGTGAATATCCAATTTTCCCAGCATTTGTTGAAGAGACTATCCTTTCTCCATTATTTGTTCTTGGCACCCATCAAACTAAAAACTTCTGAACAACAAAGAAAATAATCAACAAAATGAAAAGATAACCTACAGAAGGGGAGAATATATTTGCAAATCATATATCTGATGAGGTGTTGATATCCAAAATATACAAAGAACTCTTACAACTCAACAACAGAAACAACTTGATTAAAAGATGGACAGAGAGGGCTCCCCTGGTGGCATAGTGGTTAAGAATCCACCTGCCAATGCAGGGAACACGGGTTTGAGCCCTGGTCTGGGAAGATCCCACATGCCGTGGAACAACTAAGCCCGTGCGCCACAACTACTGAGCCTGCGCTCTATAGCCAGTGAGCCACAACTACTGAAGCCTGCGTGCCTAGAGCCCATGCTCTGCAACAAGACAAGCCACCACAATGAGAAACCCGCATACCACAATGAAGAGTAGCCCCTGCTCGCTGCAACTAGAGAAAGCCCGCGTGCAGCAACGAAGACCCAATGCAGCCAAAAATAAATAAATAAACTAAATTTATTAAAAAAAAAATGGACAGAGGAACTGAACAGATAGTTCTTCTTTTCCAAAGAAGATATACAGATGGTTAACAGACAAATAAAAAGGTGCTCAACATCACTAATTATCAGGAAAATGCAAATCAAAAGCACAGTGAGATATAACCTTACACATGTCAGTATTTCTATCACTAAAAAAACAGAGACTAAATTTTGTTGGGGATGTGGAGAAATTGGAACCCTTGCACACTGTTGGTGGAAATTGATCCAGCGATCCCACTTCTGGGTATTTATCCAATAGAATTAAAATCAGGATCTCAGGGAATTCCCTGGTGGGCCAGGGGTTAAGACTCTGCACTTCCAATGCAGGGGGTGCAGGTTCGATCCCTGGTCGGGGAATTAAGATCCCACATGCTGCGCGGTGCAGCAAACAAAAAAAAAAAAAAAAAAAGAAAAAAAAAAATCAGGATCTCAAAGAGACATTAGAACTCCTATGCTAATTGCAGCACTACTGACGTAGCCAGGATGTGTAAACAACCTAAACATCCATCGACTGAGGAAGAGATTAAGAAAATATGGTAAAAACATAGAATAGGATACTACTCAGCCCAAAAAAGAAGGAAATTCTGAAATATGTGACAACATGGAAGAAACTTGAGTGCATAATTCATGTTTTTTTTTTTTTCCAGGTACAGGCACAAAGGGCTTCTTTCACTTTCTCACGTATAAGAAACGCTTTCCCTTCAGAGAGAGTTTGTAGTTGCAGGGTGACTTTTCCCACGCGTAGTGTGGTACAGCTGACTTCTTTGTTTATTCATGTCTTATTGCAATAGTCACCTCAGCAGTGAGGCTTTCCCAGGTCATCCAGTGAGGAGAGAGCCTTCACTACAACCCCTATTTTGTTTTCTCCATAGTTCTTACTGTCTGCAGTTATCATATTTGTTTATTGTCTGTCTTTAGCACATATCTGAAAATGAAGATGAAAATAATAACATCAAACCCACAGGGTTGTTGTGAAGAATAAATGAGTTGCTACATATTACATGCTTAGAAGAACAATAGCATATAGTAAATATATCTTATTTTGGTTCAGCAGTTAATTCTACACATTCAGAATACCTAACTCATGGTAATCACTAAAACATTTGCTGGATGAATTAATATAATTGCAAGTGACAAGAAGAACTTATGATTATTTTTAATCTAAATACCATTCACAGGAATGATTCAGAGGTCTGGAAAATAAGATCTCTTAGAAAAAAAAGTTAATGGATTTTAATTGTTCAACCTGGAATAAAGAAGGCCAAGTGTTGCTGTGAATAATTAAGTAACTATATAAGCGCAATCACATCATTGAATTCAGCCATATAACTTCTTTTCATTTAAGCTGTGAAAAAAAGACAAACTGGTAACTAAGCATCAAGAGACAAAGATAATAGTTGCTTTTATTGAATTTTCACTTTTTTTTAGCAATTTGAGTTGATGTGGATAAAATTAAGCTGATGGAAGTGACCAGCTGTTTTCCATTTCTACTTTGGATAGAAAACTATAAACAAGCTCAAACTAAGTCAGAAGGATAAAGGGTAGCTAGAAAGAAGATATTCCTCACTGTGAAAGTTGTTGCAACTCTTTGCAACGAGTTATAAAGAAGGGTCATAAAAACTTTTCCTAAAAAACTCTCTTTATATTCCCATCTCTGGGAAAATATAACCATATACTTTACTTACAGAGATCAGGCAGATGCAATCTACAACCTTTTTATTACTTTTTGAGTCTTTGTCAGAATTTTAAAGATGTAGTGTAATCCAAATAAAGATGAAACAAAATGATTCTATGCCGTCTAGAGTGCTTTGTAGAGAAAGAACACATGATGTTTCGGCAGAAAATAAAATTTGATTACTCCTAGAACAATGTTTATTTTTCAGAGCAACAGATCAAATAGTACAAAAATTCTTAAAGGTTCAGTCCAGTTTTGTCCTAACAGTTGACTATATTAAGTAATTTGTTAAATTGTTTAATTTGTTTATAATAAAGTAGGCTTTATTGAAATTCATTTGTATATGCTGATCTTAAAATTCACCAAATACCCCTCTTAATATCTTGCTTGACCAGTTAGCTTGAAAAAAATGAACCATTTTAATTTTTAGGTTAAGCTAAAAGAAGCAGGCTTTCAGAGTATATTAATGATAAACTAAGCTTTTATTATCAAACTATATTTAAAAATTTTACAATTACATTAAATATAAACTTAGGTTCACACAAGAATATATCCAGGTTTTTCTTAATGTAGGAAATTTGATTATTATTTAAAATAAAGTGGGTTTTTTCATAATATACACAGTGAATATTTTATGGATTACTCAGTATTGCAAAGTGATAGAAGGGCAACCTAGCAGAAGGCAATAAGATATTGCATCAAGTGTTTTTGAAAAAAGATATTATAAGTTATACATGGATTAACCCCCAAGCTGTACGAGTCTACTGTATATATTGTGTGTAGGAATTTGTATTCATCAATGTGTTTTCAATTGTCTAAATAATTCATGTTATTTTTTTAAATAAATAGTACCATTAAAATAATAAGAAATTTAGTAGCCCTTGGTTCTTCAAGAGAAAGGAGAAGAAATAACAGAAATACGGATAATATATGCACAAAAATGTACAATGCATCCACCTTACATGGTGAAGAGATGAAGAGTTCTTATTGTAAATGCATTTTTTCCCCATTAGCTCCCCCTCCATAAAAGGTACAAAAGACCATTTTAGGTCAAACTGAAATAAAGCAAAAAGTTTTTAATTTATAGTCATTTTTCTCATGTATCTCTGATTCTTTCTCCTTGTAAAGGACACAAAGTAACACTTTGTATTGGGTCACATTATTGTAAAAATTTAAAAAGTGATGGTAATGGATAGGATATTTTACGCCTGATTAATTCTGCTTCCATCATGTAGGTACAGGCTTACTATGTCGATCAATTGTGCGGCAAACTAGGTGAGGTGCAACCTATTCTGCCCCCTACAGGGATGCAACATTAGTCCCTCAAGTTAAACCAAACAGAGAACCTAGTACCCCCTTTTTAATCTGGGGTGCAATTATTTGTCTTTCCATAATACAATGTTTCTCAACTGGGAAGATTTTGCTTAAATAATGCCTATAGACATTTTTGGATGTCTCAGTTGAAGGTAGGGGTGTTGCTACCAGCATCTAATGGGTAGAGGCCAGGAATGCTGCAGAGGACAACCTATAGTGCACAGGACAGCCCTCCCAACAAAGAATGACATGCTCCACAATGTTAACAGTGACAAGGTTTGAGAAATGCTGCCCTAGTAGGCTGTGAGTTGTCTGTAGGAATTTGAGATGTTTCTTGTTGGATCTACAGAACCTAGTGCAATATCTGCCATGGCTAGTGCATCTAAAAACACCTGTTGATTTTTGATGTTTCTCTGCAGACAATTTAGAGAGAGGCCTTCTGATACATGTGAAGCTAAAAGGATTATTCCCATTATACTCTAAAAGCTCTTCTTTAAATAGATTGCTTTATTCAAAATCTCAATCCCTATCAAACCATGATTAAAAGTGTTCAACAGTTTCCTTTAGCCTCGGGATAAAAAATGTTCCAATATACTCCCTCTTTCACCTCATCTTTTACTACTCTCTGCTATTCTGTCTCCACTTCATGTACACTAACGTTCTCTCAATTCCTCAAATGCTCAAACTGAATCTAGAAGGACTAATATAAGCAGTCCATGCACAATTAATAATGTACGATTTTTCATTAATCCCATGTGTTAAGTAGCACTTTAAACACACACATTTGTGAGAAGTCATATTTAATAACTGCAAAAATCTGATATGATGGTGCATTATTATCTCCATGCCTAGAATTAGTAAACAGGAGCATAGAAAATTTGAAAGTGACTTGCCTGAGGATACTCACAGAATGTAAATAAAGAAGCTCTTAAAGCACAAGGAGGAGATTAATGCATTCCAGTTTGAGGGAAGACACAAGGAAAAACAGAATGACACAAGGAACATAGTCAATTTGAAAAACTGCATGTAATGAATATGATTGAAGTAAAATAGGACCCACTGGAGCATGTCTCACAAACAATTATAGAGTGATACACATGCTCACTGCATTGTAGACTGTCCTGTCCAATATCCACTCCCTTGTCTATCAAGACCCAAATAACCAAAGATAGATAATATAATATAATACATTATATTATATTATATTATATTCAGGCATCTTTCTTCATTTAGAAATACATGTCCTAAAATGTTTAAAGATTATAGAAAACGATTTTCTGAAAATTTGCTCACATGCAATCAATTTTGAACTAACTGGAATTCTCAGGTATCACTATTATCCCTATATTTAGTAATGTCTGTTTCAACTCTGAATAGCCATGCCAGTTTTTTGCTGTTGGGTCCAATTGTTTTATGAATGAGATAATGTCAATAAATAAAACATCACTGATAACCATTTTAGGCCTTTTGAGGAATGAGGTAATTTATATATAATTGAATGCATTAAATGAAATCCAACCAATATACAATTTTATAATTTAGTAATGATGATAACACATTCTGAGAATTGACCAAAAGTAGTTAGTCTGAGAAAATGGATTGTTTATGGGTGAGAAATTTTATTAAGTTCCTAATGTAATGAAATTTATACTGTCTTTTAGTGTATGACTATAATGATACTGTGTGAAAATTAATTGTGTAGATGAAATGAAGTGATTCCATGTAATTTATTAAATTAGAAATATATAAGTAAAATCTTACAATAGCAACATAAATTTTTTTGAAGTTATTTTTCTGATTTTCACTGAATGAATGTTCAGCTTGAATATGATGACTTCCCAGTACAAATTAAATATGATATCATAGAAATAAAAAATCAATGAGAGTAAGTTTTACAGCTGTTTTCTTTTGAACTGTATTTACTGTTCACATACAGTAATCTTGCACTTAATGTGATCAACTGATTAAAATATTTGGGACATAAACTTCACAATTATGGGAACTTCAAAATGAGTAATATTCTTGGGAGAGGAAAACTAAAAAAAGTTATTCAGAAAATACCAGACTACTCTGAAAATAATGTATTTTCTCAGAGTTGTCTGTTTCATCTTATGTGTGATGAAAATTTGCTGAGTGCCTACCTAGCATCTATTTCCTCTTTCATATACACGTAAGAGTATCAAGATATTTTCCTTGGGTTTCCTTTTCTTCCAGCACTGTCCTCATGCTGGCTGACCCCAGTTCTGGGGATGAGCCTTGATTAGTCTAATCCAACTGGTAATTCAACCTTAAGTGTTACACTCAGTATGATTTCAGACTCTTTTTTTTAAAATTATTTTTTATTGGAGTATATTTGCTTTACAATGTCATGTTACTTTCTGCTGTACAGCACAGTGAATCTGTTATATGTATACATATGTTCCCTCTTTTTTAGATTTCCCTCCCATTTAGGTCACCACAGAGTACTGAGTAGAGTTCCCTGTGTTATACAGTAGGTTCTCATTAGTTATCTGTTTTATACATAGTAGGATATATATGTCAATCCCAATCTTCCAATTAATTCCTCCCCTTCCCCCTTGGTATTCATAAATTTGTTCTCTACATCTGTGTCTAAATTTCTGCTTTGCAAATAAGTTCATCTGTACCATTTTTCTAGATTCCATATATAAGTGATATTATATGATATTTGTTTTTTTCTTTCTGACTTACTTCACTCTATTATGATAGTCCTAAATAGACATTTCTCCAAAGAAGACATACAGATGGCCAACAAACACATGAAAAAGATGCTCAACATCACTAATTATTAGAGAAATGCAAATCAAAACTACAATGAGGTATCACCTCACACCAGTCAGAATGGCTATCATCAAAAAATCTACAAACAATAAATTGCTGGAGAGGGTGTGGAGAAAAGGGAACCCTCCTACACTGTTGGTGGGACAGCACTATGGAGAACAGTACAGAGGTTCCTCAAAAAACTAAAACTAGTATGACCATATGACCCAGAAATCCTACTCCTGGGCATATACCTAGAGAAAACCATAAATCAAAAAGATACATGCAAAAAAAAAAAAAAAAAAGAAAAAGATACATGCACCTCAATGTTCATTGCAACACTATTTACAGTAGCCAGGATATGGAAGAAAACTAAATGTCCATCAATAGAGGAATGGATTAAGAAGATGTGGTACATATATACAATGGAATATTACTCAGCCATAAAAAGTAACAAAATAGTGCCATTTGCAGAGGCATGCATAGACCTAGAGGCTGTCATATACAGTGAAGTAAGTCAGAAAGAGATTCCAAGACTCTTGCTTGGATATTTCATTTTAGTTGTTTTGTATGTGTTGATGGGAAGCCTGAATGAAACTATTTTGCCAATATAAGGGAAAGGTAACTTAAGACAAGCTAACATTGAGGAGGGCAGACATGGCAGATGGAAAGAAATTTGGTCCTTGAAGACACACTGAGCTGCTGAAACAAAGCAAATTAATTTTCAGACTTTTTGGTTTTTCAGCCAATAGCAGCTCACCACCCCTCACCACCACCCTAAATTTTCTGTTTCTTGACACAGATCTTCCTGACTGATATATAATATAATGATAAAATGATGCTTGTGGTATTGGGATTTTAGAAATGAATTTGTGCATATACAAGTGATGAGCTGTGAGAATAATTAATTGCATGATCAAGAAATAGAAAAGGTAAATTTCACAAAGACAGAGTGGTTCTTGAACAATCTAGAAAGATAGCCCACCTGTATAGCATAATTTTACCCATCAGGTGGCTACAAATTATGCAAGAATCAAGATGATAAAATTAGGGAATCCAAATCCTAAGAGATAAATTCCACTTATGCACACACAGATAAAGTAAGGTCACACGGATAGGAAGTTACCAAATAAATCTGTTGTGCTTTGAATTGCTCCTATTCTATTTTCAATTAATCTGGGAAACTCAGGTAAACAACCAGTACTTATTTGGTAAATCAAAGAGATGAGCATGTAGAGTATATGTTTACTAAAATCTTTACTTTTATTGTATGTTACAATGTGCACAACTGATTATGAGTACTCTGATTTTACTCTAGATAGAACATGTATAGAGCATGATAGTGCTTTATTTTCCCATTATCATCATTATTATATATGTTTTCTGATTAAATGGCACTAAATAAATTGGGAATAGTTTGGTATTGGGGACAATAATGCTTGAATTCATACTGTCCTTAGGAAGTGGGAAATATAATGGCAAGTTTAACAAGTTAAAATCTAGAGGTAAATCATGTGAGATTATTCTCTTAGGTAAGAAATGCATTATCTAAAAATAAATCAGATATTATCTATACTAGGATTTACCGTGATTTCCTTATTTCAAGTACACATAATTTATGCTACTTGAAGAAAAGCCAGCACAGCCTTGCTTTTTTGTTTTCTTTCCCTGAATAGAGAGCAAATTAATTAAAGTGTTTACTTCTATTTTTTATTATCAGATACAGGCATGGAGAAGAATTCATACATATAAATCAATATATTTGGAAATGTGAGCCATAAATATATATTTAATGGAAATTTTCATCATAGAATCATAAATTCAATTACTCAAAAATCTTGCAGCAGAGAGTTGAAGCTTTAGTCCAAGGAGAGGCAACCAGGTCTGCTCTACTTGGGTTTGGTTAGGTACAGTCAAAAAAAAAAAAAAAAAATTCAAAAGCTCAAAAAAAAGTCTTGCAGCAGAGAGGCACAGAGAAATTTTCTGAATTCTTGTCATTGTGCATTTCTGCATGGGACATTGTTGTATAGAAAGGTTTTCATATACACATATAAGGATTGTCTTCATCTGCATGAGATATATCAGTATCTATCTATCTATATACGTCTTTCTGTAGATGTTGCATTTAAAGACTTATTCTATTGAAAGACCTGTAGCCAAGTTGTAATTCTCCTACTTACTGATAAAATGATTTTATCAAGTCAATCTCCCTTTAACAAGGATCCAGTAGGATAGTAAATGTAACTCTTATTTTTCTGGACTTTTAACCACAAATGATAGGTTCAAGATCACTTGCATAAGACAATCTAAGAAATTATGAAACCTACTGTGTGGCTCTTAGTTTATCACCCATTTCTAAAGATTATAAAATAACTGAGAAGATTGATTAAGAAATAACAGTAGTGGGGATTTCTTACAGGGAATGCTCAAAATAACTAGGGTGAGCTTCAGAAAAATTTCAAGGCAGCTTGACATTGGTTTCCTTGAATTTGAGTGAATCATAAGAACTGGCTCTTAGTCAAATTTTCAAAAGGCTAAAGATCAGGGGCTGGCTAAAGCTATCCATGATTTCAGTGAGAAGGAAGAAGACTAGAATGAAAGTACAGCCATCATAACAGCATGACAAAGATTTCTATTTCCTATTGGCAGTATAGAGATACCAAGGATGAATGCTGAATTGAGTTATTTTGAAAAGGACTTTCAATCAAGGGTATAAAGGAGATATAAGTGACAGTAAATATAAAGTTTGTGTGGAGTGGTTAGCCAGATTTTTGGATGTTTCGGGGTGTGAGGTTGGGGGGAGGGAGGCGTAGTAAATAGTCAGCAGTGAGAATAATCAACTGCATGACCAAGAAGTAGAATATGCAAGTTCCTCAAAGACTGGGTTTCTTAATAATCCACAAAAGCTTTTGGGGTGAGGAAAAAGATTGCACTTGGAGAACTACCATATCTGAGGGTATTTGACTGCCAAGAGAGAACCATTGACATGTTGCAACATAGTGAATTTTTTTTTTTTTTTTTTTTTTGCTCTTTCCCCCTTTTTTGTACCTATCCACTCTTTGACAGCACAGAGAATGGGGGTAAATGGTAAAGTCAAAAAAAGAAAGAAAGAAAAAAGAAAAAGAGCACGCCCATTTTCTGTCTATCCCCTGTAGCCTTTGGAGCCTGAGTTAAGCCTGAACTTGAAGGGAGAAAATACTTCAAATAGATAAGAGGTAGATATTAGATTGTACTAGACTTTTAGAAAGTGAAAAAAAAGGACAAGTTGGTATTATTGTGAACTTATTGGAAAATCTTGCTTAGATACAACTATCAGCAGTGATAAGAAAGACTAATGTTGCTTTGTAGTTTATACATAATAAAATAGTACAATATTTCTTCCACACATACTCTCCTCTTGAAAGATTTCGTCAGTTGGTTTTGATAATAATAACAAAACAGACCTTTATTAATTGTTTTCTGTTGCTTATTAACATAAATGCTTTATTATATGTATATTGATCTTTCAAAAATCATAAAGAGGTGAATATGATGAATATCGCATTTGACAGAAGTACAGACTGAGACTTGGAGTGATTAAGTGATACTTCTGAAGGCGTACAGCCAGTAACAGAGAGTGCCTGCATTTTAATCAAGGTCCATTTGACTCCAAAGTATCGATGACTATACTCCATTAGGTCATTTGTCAGTCTCACTTAATGTACTCTCTATCCAAATACACTACTAGCCAAACTTTACAGCTAGAATAATTTATACTACCCTGACCTGACTCCAGAGTAAAATTTTAAAACGGACACAATCTTACTGGCATCACTTTTATGCATGCCTTTCTCCAGGGCTGACTTATAAGCTTATTATAGGGAAGAGATACGGGGTGGGACACGATAAATGTCAGCTGGGAACCTCCATATCAGTGCAACATAAAAATTCTACTGAGGAACTTGTTTTACAAGCAGAGCCAAGAGGACAACTGTGGAAATATTTATGTTAATAAATCATGGTTTAGGAAAAATATCAACCCATGCAGCAGGTTTGGAAAGTTGTATTAGTCTATATTTCTACTTGATCCGATATTGCTCTAAATAAAATCTCAGACTTCATCACTGAAACTTAGTAAATGATAATTAGGTTTTGAAGCAATTTTCTCAGTTTACTCTCTTACCCATCACTGACATAAAACCAACATGGTGCAGTATTTCACCTTTCTAGTGTACTTTTGCCAAAGATGACTTCAAATGGAACTAAGTTCATTTCAGTATTAAAGGGGATATTTTAATTGAAGTAATCAGACAGTCTTTTCCAAACTGTTATAGCAGGTATCCTTCAGAGTATTGTGCAATCAAGACATATTGTTACAACATAAATTTCTGAAATAACACCACAAAAAATCTAATTTACAAACCTGCATGATACTCTAAAAATTTTTCTTTTTAAGGATTTCAGGTGCACAGAATTGGCTTAATTAAAATCCTTTCTTCCTGAAAGATATCCTCATTTTCCAGGAATGGTGTTATTTCATTTCATTGTGTTTTATTTTATTTTTTTAGTTATAGAATGAATGCCTATGTATCCCAAACCAGAGCATAACTGATAATTTATATATACTTGTGTGCTCATTTTACCATCTCCTTGCATCTCTCATACTAACCATTAGTCTAAAATTTGCTTTTATCATTTCCTTGCTTTGTTCCTTTTTCAGATTTATCTCATATGCATGTATGTTTATATGATATATGTATTTATTGCTTTTTGTTGTTTTTGAACTATATATAAAGTCTCTAAAACTGAGTCCTGTCCACAGGACTCCTTTTCACTAAATATTATGCTATAAAATTTGATCACTGCTATCCTGTGTCATTTAAAATCACTGATTTTCATGGCTGTGTAATAGTTCATTACATACATATAATGATTTTGTAATTAAATTTTCTGATTTTTAAAAATATTTATTTTTGGTTGCATTGGGTCTTCGTTGCTGCACGCGGGCTTTCTCTAGTTGCAGCGAGCGGGGGCTACTCTTTGTTGTGGTGCATGGGCTTCTCAATGCGATGGCTTCTCTTGTAGTGGAGCATGGGCTCTAGGCACGTGGGCTTCAGTAGTTGTGGCATGCGGGCTCAGTAGTTGTGGCACATGGGCTTAGTTGTTCCGCAGCATGTGGGATCTTCCCGGACCAAGGATTGAACCCATGTCCCCTGTATTGGCAGGCAGATTTTAACCATTGCACCACCAGGGAAGTCTCTGATTTTTTTTTACTATTGCAAAAGTAGTTATAAGAATGTTATCATATATGTCCCCTGATGTATATGCACAAGGAGGTATGTACCTAAAAGTGGAACTGCTGAGATGTATGGTAGGCAATATCCAATATTATTCAAAGATGATCTTAGCAACTTTCAAATATGCAGTGCAGTGTTATTAACTATAGTCACCATGCTGTACATTACATCCTCAGAACTTACTTATAACTGGAAGTCAGTACCCTTTTTAGTTTAGTATTTTTGAAATATTTGATATAGTAAGATTTCTGAAATTTTCCAGCTGACTAGATATAGAATATTACATCATTGTGATCTTGATTTGCATCTCCCTGATCACCATGAAGGCTTAGCATCTCTTTGTAAATTGATTTGCCATGTATTTTATTTTTGGCAATTTTTATTCACTTCATGTAAAAATTCTAATAATTATACAGAATTATTCAAAACTTGTCAGAATCTGGTGATTCTCCAAACACATATTAAATGTTTGGATTAAGTACTGCTGAAAACAACTAAATATGAAATAGTCTTCAGGTAAAGTAAAGGAAAATTACTTTACTTTTTGGCTACTCACTGGGACAACAAAATACTTCCATTATTTCCTGTAAATGTACTCGTTATTTGAGAGAATATGTATCATCCTTATAAAGGCAGTTTATAATAATTCAAATATAGCTATATGAATCAGCAGAATAGAATAGAATGGAAAGTATCTTGTATGATAATGTTTAGATTCGAATAAAGAGAGCACTGCAAACACATGGTTAAGTGAAGCTGTATTAGTAGAGGATACTGAGAGGTCTTGCTTGAGATATGAAAAACTGAATTGGATTCCCTCTTTTTTCAGACCTAATGCTAACCTTAATTTAAAGAGATTAAATAGATAACTATTTGAAAACTAACAAAGCTATTAGTAAAAGAAGGAAATAATTTAATAGTCTTAGATATGTGTGATTATTTTATTGTTTTTTTAAATGTTACCGAAGTATAGTTGATTTACAATGTTGTGTTAATTTCTGCTATACAGCATATTGACTCAGTTATACGTATATGTGTTCTTTTCCATATTATTTTCCTTTATGGTTTATCACAGGATATTAAATATAGTTCCCTGTGCTATACAGTAGGACCTTGTTGTTTATCCATCCTATATATACTAGTTTGCATCTGCTAATCCCACACTCCCAGTCCTTCCTTCCCCCACCACGCCTCCCCCTTGGCAACCACAAGTCTGTTCTCTATGTCTGTGAGTCTGTTTGTGTTTCATAGATATGTTCATTTTTGTACTATTTTAGATTCCACATATAAGTGATATCTCGTGGTATTTGTTATTCGTTTTCTGACTTACTTCGCTTAGTATGATAACTTCTAGGTCCATCCTTCTTGCTGCAAATGACATTATTTAATTCTTTTCTATGGCTGAGTAGTATTGGATTGTATATATATATACATACCACATCATCTTAATCCATTCATCTGTCCATGGACATTTAGGTTGTTTCCATGTCTTGGCTATTGTAAATAGTACTGCTATGAACATAAAAAGTTCATGTATCTTTTCCAATTTTAGTTTTGTCTGGGTATATGCCCAGGGGTGGGGTTGCTGGATCATATGGCAACTCTATTTTTAGTTTTTTGAGGAACCTCCGTACTATTTTCCATAATGGCTGCACCAATTTATATTGGCGCAATTATTTTGCACAATTTATATTCCCACCAACAGTGTAAGAGGGTTCCCTTTTCTCCACACCTTCTCCAACATTTATTATTTGTAGATTTTTAATTATGACCATTCTGACTCATGTGAGGTGGTACCCCATTGTAGTTTTGATATGCATTTCTCTTATAATTAGCGATGATGAGCATCTTTTCAAGGGCCTACTGGCCATCTGTATGTCTTCTTTGGAGAAATGTCTATTTATGTCTTCTGCCTGTTTATCGAGTGGGTTGTTTGTTGTTGTTGTTATTGAGTTGTATGAGCTGTTTGTATATTTTGGAAATTAAGCCCTTGTCAGTTACATCATTTGAAAATTTTTTCTCCCAGCCTGTAGTTTGTCTTTTCGTTTTGTTTATGTTTTCCTTTGCTGTAAAGAGGCTTGCAAGTTTGATTAGGTCCAATTTGTTTATTTTTGCTTTTATTTCTATTGCCCTGGGAGAGTGACCTAAGAAAATATTGGTACGATTTATGTTGGAGAATGTTTTTCCTTTGTTCTCTTCTAGGCGTTTTATGGTGTCATATCTTATATTTAACTCTTTAAGCCATTTTGAGTTTATTTTTGTGTATGGTGTGAGGGAGTGTTCTAACTTCATTGACTTATATGCAGCTGCCCAACTTTTCCAACACCACTTGCTGAAGAGATGGTCTTTTCCCCATTGTATATTCTTGCCTCTTTTGTTGAAGATTAATTGTCCATAGGTGTGGGGGTTTAGTTATGGGCTCTCTGTTCTGTTCCATTGATCCATACGTCTGTTGTGTCAATAGCATGCTGTTTTGATTACTGCAGCTTCATAGTATTGTCTGAAGTCTGGGAGGGTTATGCCTTCCACTTTGTTCTTTTCCCTAAGTATTGCTTTGGCAATTCTGGGTCTTTTATGGTTCCATACAAATTTAGGATTATTTGTTCTGGTTCTGTGAAAAATGTCATGGGTAATTTGGTAGGGATCACATTAAATCTGTAGATTGCTTTAGGTAGTATGGCCACATTAACATATTAATTCTTCCAATTCAAGAGCATGGAATAACTTTCCATTGCTTTGAATCATTTTCAATTTCCTTTATTAATATTTTGTAGTTCTCATCATATAAATCACCTCCTTGGTGAGGTTTCTTCTCAAGTATTTTATCTTATTTTTTTGCTGTGATTTTAGAAAGGATTGTTTTTTTACTTTCCTTTTCCAATATTTCATTGTTAGTGTAAAGAAATGCAACAGATTTCTCTCTGTTAATCTTGTATCCTGCTACCTTGCTGAATTTATCAGTTCTAGTAGATTTTGTGTGGAGTCTTTAGGGTTTTCTATATATAGTATCATGTCACCGGCATATAATGACAATTTTACCCCTTCCCTACCAATTTGAATACCTTCTACTTCTTTTTCTTGTCCGATTGCTGTGACTAGGAGTTCCAATACCATGTTGCATAGAAGTGGTGAGGGTGGGCATTCTTATCTTGTTCCAGAATTTAGTGGGAAGGCTTTCAGCTTTCACCATTGAGTACTATATTGGCTGTGGGTTTGTCATAAATGGATTTTATTATGTTGAGATATGTTCCTTCTATACCCACTTTGGTAAGAGTTTTTATCATGAATGAATGTTGAATTTTATCTAGTGCTTTTTCTACATCTATTGAGATTATCATCTGATTTTTGTCTTTTGTCTTGTTGATGTGGTGTATCACACTGATTGATTTGCCTATGTTGAGCAATCCTTATGACCCTGGGATGAATCCAACTTGGTCATGGTGTATAATCTTTTTTATGTGTTGTTGGATTAGGTTTGCTAATATTTTGTTGAGAATTTTTGCAACTATATTCATCAGATATATTGGCCTGTAATTTTCTTTTTTGGTAGTGCCTTTGTCTGGTTTTGGTATCAGGGTGATTGTGGCTTCATAGAATGTCTTTGGGAGTGTTTGTTCCTTGTCAGTCTTTTAGGAGGAATTTGAGAAAGATTGGTATAAGTTCTTCTTTTCATGTTTGGAAGAATTGGCCTGTGAAACTATCTGGCCCTGGACTTTTGTTTGTAGGGAGTTTTTTTTTTTTTTTTTAATTACAAATTCTATTTCACTTCTGGTGATGCATCTGTTTAAATTATCTGTTTCTTCTTGATTCAGTTTTGGTAAGATGTCTGTTTCAAGCAAGTTGTCTATTTCTTCTAGGTTATCAAATTTGTTGGCATATAATTGTTCATAGTATTCTCTTAATTTTGTTGTTGTTGTTTTTCTTTTTTTTTTTTTTTTTTTTTTTGTATTTCTGCAGTATCAGTTGTGATTTCTCCTCTTTCAGTTCTCATTTTGTTTACTTGGGCTTTTCTCTTTTCTTCTTGGTGAGCCTGGCCAGAGGTTTGTCAATTTTGTTTACCCTTTCAAAGAACGAACTCTTGGTTTTATTTTTTCCTATTTTTTTTTTTAATCTCTATTTTACTTATTTCCTCTCTGTTCTTTATTATCTCCTTCCTTCTGCTGACTTTAGGTTTTGTTATTTCTTCTTTTTCTAATTCTTTTAGGTGGTGAGTTAGGTTGTTTATTTGAGATTTTTTTTATTTCTTAAAGAAGGCCTGTATCAGTATGAACTTCCCTCTAAGAACTGCTTTTGCTGCATCCAATGCATTTTGTATGGTTGTGTTTTCATTGTCATTTGCTTCAAGGTATTTTTTAATTTCTTCTTTGATTTCATCATTGACCCATTGGTTTTTTAGTAACACGTTGTTTATTCTCCATGTAATCATTTTTTCTCATTTCTCTTTCTGTGGTTTATTTCTAGTTTCATGCTGTTGTGGTCAGAAAAGATGCTTGAAATAATGTGTATCCCCTTAAATTTGTTGAGGCTTGTTCTGTGTCATAGCAAGTGGTCTATCCTAGAGAATGTTCCATATGCACTTGAAAAGAATGTGTTTTCTGATTTTTTTCAATGTAATTTCCTGAAAATATTAATTAAGTCAGTCTAACTGTAAGGATCTTTTTTGCCTTATTGTTTTTCTGTCTGGAAGATCTGTCCATTGATGTGAGTGGGTGTTAAAGTCTCCTACTATCATTATATTCCCATCAGTATCTCCTTTTATATCTGTTAATATTTCTTTTATTTATTTGGGTACTCCTGTATTTGGTGTATATATGTTGGTGAGTATAATATCCTCTCCTTGTGTTGATCCTCTTATCACTATATAGTGTCCTTCTTTATCTTTCTTTATAGACTTTGTTTTAAAGTCTGTTTTGTCTCATATTGAATGTGATTATTTTGAAGCATGAATTTATAAAGAATTACATTGAAATTGTTAATATAAATTATTAGTAGTTATTATCTGCATTTAATAACAATTTGTATATTTTTAAAGAACATAATAAGTGCCTAGTAGATGAGTAACAAAGGAGATAAATAGGCAATTTTCAAAGAGAAAAATAAAACAAAACTAACAAACAAAAAGCAGTGAGTGATTAATGTTTATAGTCATCAAATAAAATACAAACTAAGCACAAAGTATAATTTTATGCTTATTTACAAAATGGATCCTAAGACTCACTGTAAGCAGATATTAGTCAAGCCGGTATCTTGTATATTGTTATTGCTGGCTCCTGGGTGCATAATATTGGAAGGAAAGCATGTTATTGATATAAATTAGGAACAGTAAATATTTCATAACCTTGGTATAGGAACTGATTCCTGGAGACTATCTTAAACACATAATTTAAGGAAAGGGAAAAACTGTTTGCAGGGTAAAACTTATCATGGTTTTAATTTAATTATGAACAACTATATATAAATAGCTTAGATATCAGAAAATATATGCAAAATTAAAAAGTCAAATCATCCCTTTAGGCAGAATCCTTCCCTTCATTCTTCAACTATGTAATTTCAGTTATCTCTAGCATCATTTAACTCAGGAGTGGTTTCCTGACATCCTCAACCCATTCCAGTCCTTTGCCCCAAACCTGATTTACCTGTCTTTTCTATATGGCCTCATGGTAATCTGTAAATGATTTAGTTCTTTACAGTTTTCATGGAACTGTCTTAAAAATAATGCAGATGACAGCTGGGTCCTTCTTGCTCTTTTATATCTAGGTAGAATTATCATTTTTTTCAGTTTCTCTACTTGGAGATGCAAAACATTTCTCAAAATTTATGGAGAAACTTACTTTCTCATGGTTAGTTGTGGGCTGCTGCCCCATGTAAGCCACCTCTGGCCAGAAACTAATATAAATCCTTGATTTCACAAATTTCCACTAACCATCTAGTATATTGTTCAGGAGTTGTGAGTTTACATTTCAGGGAAGAAAATATTTCAAATTGTTCACAAGAAATTCCTATTCTGCCTTCCTGCCATTCTGTCAAGGAATTTCCACAACCTCTTCCTTCAGTCAACCTAGTCATCTGACTGTTAATCTACATAGCTTTCTCTTAATGTATTTATCACTGCCCTTTTCTTCTGAGGATCAAAAACCACATTGTTCTTATTGTTCCATTTTACCAGGCCAAGTAATTTTGCCATCTCTTTTATTACCTTAGATACTCATATACCCATATTCTGGGGGGGAGGTCTCACTTTTTGTCCCAATTAGCTTATAAAGTTATTTTTCTAAGCAGACAACTGTTAAAAAGTAACATTTTTTACTCTATGCTTATAAATATATGTTTACCTGTCCATTTCTCTTATTCATTATGAATTCCATGAAGTCAGATAGCACTACTCTTGATATTCATGACAACTGGAAAGATCTTTTTTGTATAACAGGTGCTCAATAATTATTCATAGATAATAAATGAGCAATGTTTGGGGTGATTTTTTCATTTTATTTTCATTTTATTTATTTCACGTTTATTTTATTGATCTCCAGGCTGATTTCATGTGTGCTTTGTTATATAAAATAAATTAAAAATGATTAACATGTAATGATTAAATATATATGTCATAGTAAATGCTATGGAGAATTCACAGAAAAGCAAGTTTCAAAGAAAATTACCATCCTCTGGTGGATGACATATACAGCATTGTGTAGTGATTCACTACTTTTTAAAAAAAAATGATTTCATAACTATTAAATAGTAAGTGTGGTATCAATGACGTATATACCTGCTAAATTCAACTGAAAAACTACCTAGATTTTGAACCTATTAGCTGAAACCCATCTTTATTGAGATTTAGTGTGATAGAAAAGAACATTAACCTACAACTGAGAAGACCTTTATTTTATGTCTAATTAAAAGACATTATAAATTAGTATAGGTCAGTACTTTCTATTTTGGACTAAAATTCTCTATTTAAATAGCGTAGAATTAGATAAGAGATTGAAACAGAAACTGGTTCAAGAAGATGTCTTAGAGAATGCCTGTGTGACACATGACTAAATTAGAGCACAGAGCTTCCATTTCTTCTAAAGAGATACATTTGTTGTAAGAATTAAGGGAGGAGAAGTTTATGTAAAAGCATTTTCCAAGATTATAAGGACATACAGGTTTAAAGGAAGAGGCATTAAAAAGAGCATGTAAGTAAGGACAAACGTGGACTGGGAGTTTGGGGTTGGTAGATGCAAACTATTACACTTAGAATGGATAAACAACAAGGTCCTACTGTATAGCACAGGGAACTATGTTCAATATCCTGTGATAAGCCATAATGGAAAAGAATATAAAAAAATGTCTGTATGTGTATAACTTTCACTTTGCTGTACAGCAGAGACTGGCACAACATTGTAAATCAACTATACTTCAATTAAAAAAAAATTTAAAAAAGGTAGTGGGGAGAAACAAATGACATCATGGCAGGAGAGTAATATAGAAGTCCTGGCAAGATGGAGAAGGAGGCTCAGATGCACTTAGCATAAAGTCCTCCAGGTTCATGCATGTTGTTGTAAATGGCAAGATTTCCTTCTTTTTATGGCTGAATAATATTCCATTGTACAGAAAGACAAATGCTTTATGATCACACTTATGAATAGAATCTAAAAAAGTCAAACTCATAGAACCAAAGAGTAGAATAGTAGTTGATCAGGGTTTAGAGGGTAGTGGAAATGGGAAGATGTTGGTGAAAGGTTACAAACCTTCAGTTATAAGATGAATAAGTTCTGGGATCTAGTATACAGAATAGTGATTATAGTTAATAATACTGCATTATATACTTGAAATTTTCTAAGGGAATAGATCATAAGTGTTCTTACCACACACATGCACACAAAAATGGTAAATATGTGAGGTGATGGATGTAATTAACTTGAGATTGTGGTATCATTTCACTATGTATACATATGTTAAATAATCATATTACAAACCTTAATCATGTTCAACCTAAATATATCCCATTTTTAAATTTGTGAATCATACCTCAGTAAAACTGGGGAAAAAAATAGCCTCATATTTCCCAAATCAGAGCACTCAATTGCCAAGGAAGCAAAGGAAATAGTTGTGGGGTTTCAATTTGCTGTATATCACGACACTAAAAGCAGGGAGTTTAGAAAATTGATGAATTGCATTTTTGAGATTTTCATTTAATTTAAAACAATATATCTGTGAGATTTCTATTTTAGGTTTCAAATTAACAAAGAGGAAAACTTCAGTGAGATTGGAAAATACCAGGGACATTTATTTCCAGGCTAGGTTCTAACACTAAATAATTTACCTTGATCAAGGACATAAGCCTTTTGGGCCTACGTCTTTTCATCTTAAAATGAAAATGTTGGATTTTACTATGTTAATGTTTTTTAGGTCTCTCATAATTCTTAGCATATTATGCTTAATATGTATATGCATCTTTCGTGCCTGGTGAATAAAATGTTGTAGAATTAATAATAAAGAATAACAATTTAACTATTGAATTATTAGCACTTTGTAAACGTAGGAATATCTATATTATATAGAGTATTTTAAATTGGGAATTTTACCCACAGTTGCATCATTTTAATTTTATTTTTTCTGTTGAACTAGATCTAATTCATTTATTTACATGTCATTCACAAATATTTTAGATACTATGAATTCTACTTTGAAGAAACATTCTAGCACATATTCTAGATTAAGGTTTCTGTTAGCTTTCTACTTTTTTTTTTTTATATGCAAACATATAAAGACATTACTCATATACAAATTTATATAGGGGACCTTGAATGACATAATGGAAAATGTCCTCAGCAACAGTTGTAAAATAGATGCTGAAATAGTTCCCATAGGGCTGTTCCTTATAAAACTCTTAATAAAAGCAGAGTGTATAATTTATTATTACTCAATAAAGGTGATTATGATGTGGAAGAAAATAGTATTTATTGGCCATTATGTGCCTGGCATTCTACATTCATTACCTTAATTTTCAACATCATTGAGACATGGGTGGGATATCCCAAGAGAGAAGTGGAGAAGATGCTAGGGGTAACAGATAGAATATTGGCCAATTTGGGGCTTGAATCCAGATCTATCTAACTCCAAAGTACCTACTTTTATCCATACAGTCAAAGTACATCCACTTCCCTGGCCTAAAGCAATGTTCTCCTTCCGACATCCTAGTTAGTTAAAGATCATTAATTCCTGGAGGAGTGGATGACTTTATTCTACTAATAATGAATTTTGGATTCCATCAGGGCTTGTGGAAACACCGACTACTGGACTGGACCTCACTTCCAGAGGTTCTGATTCAGTAAGTGAATGGTGGGGTTCTTGAATTTTCATTTTTTACAAGTTCCCAAAGTTTGGTGCTGTTGCTGTTATGGGGACCATGCTTTTAGGACCACTGGTCTAAATTAATGCACTCCATTGTGTAGCAGGTGACTCCAAAGAAAGGAACTTAGAATTCTTAAAGGAATTGATAATCTTTTATCGAAATAGAGAACCCAAATCAATAAAATAATAGTAATAACAATAAAAACAGCAAGGAAATGATTACTCCCTTTATTGTAATACATAGAGCAAGGATTAGTTTCTCTTCAGCACTTACCAGGTAAAAGGTACTAAATGTTTTACGTGAAAGATGAAGTCCTCAAGGTATATACAAAGTAAATAAGTGTAGAGAAAATGGCAGTCACAGCATGAGTGTAATCTTTGCAAAGTGTGGAGTTTGTCAGCTAAAGGTCCATTTGCACAAAGGAATTGGCTGATGCTCTTTGCAGGAACCAGAAGCACAGCTTCATCCAAGGCCTCACTATTTGGATGAGATGGCTTATTTTGATAGACACTTGACTGCAATTCTCTGATTTGTCTTCTGGTCCAACATTAGTTTTGTTTCTTTCTTTTTTGTTTTTCTTCACTTCCTAGAAAAAGGAGTGAAAAAAAACTTAAGTAGTTGTTCTTCCTAAAATATATATTCTTATTTTCCTCTTACACTTCTGTAACACTCTCCTCTCTCTTCTTATTCGCAAAACCTTTTCATTTTTCTTGTCTTCCTAAACCTTAAATTAGTCATGTTCTCTAGAGTTTTATGTTCAACTCTCTTCTATTTTCTCAATAAACCTCTCACACCTCTAACAGATCTAAAATATGATTCTTTCATGATCCTTCATGTATTTATGCCTTTGAACTTTCTGAATAATGTTCCTGGGATGACCTTTTTTCTTTCTATTCATCCAGCATATTACTCTTCAGCTCAATTCTCACTCCTACAATGCCACTCCAAACTCCTTTAAAAATTTCCTCTGTAATTCCAACTACATTTGCATATATCTTGAATATTATCTACATTAATTTATATTATACTTATTTATTTATGTCTCTGTCTCTTCCAAATGACCCTGAAGAGTGGTTCTCATGACTTCTTAGTCTTTGTGTCCTTCCCTTCATGGCCTCTGAGGATATTTGTTCCACTCCAGCAATGAAATGAATAAACGATTGATATCATTTGCAAATTGCAAATAATATATAAACATGCTCTCACTACAACATGAGTAAAGCCCTTAAATAGGAATAACTAGCATATTGAAGGTGGTCACTTATTTTACCATTCACTTGGTGATAGACTGACTGCTGTCCAGAATACTCCTCTACATGACTCTAAATCTCTCTATACTGTGTTCTCTCTTTCGTTGTCAGATTTGTTCTACTGGTGCAGGAGCCCTGGAGAAAACCCTGTTTGTGGTGAGGGGATGTAGTTCTAACACTTAATGTCCATTTTTCAAAGGATTACGCTAGTAAGTAAAGTCACAACTGAGATGAAAGGAAATCTAGATATATAGGGAAACTGTTAATGAAAACCCAACAAGTCTAATGTAGGACCAAGTCCATGAGTATGCACCAAGTATATACTCATACATAGATGAAGCAGGAGGTACAGCAGTGGGTAGCAGACTTCCAGAAATGGTAGTAGGGATCTAGAACCAAATATTCTAGACCAAAGTTAAGAGTAGAGACACTTCAGTAGAGGAAAAAAAACACAGTGATCAAATGAAGCTGGTCTTGTTTTGTGGCTCACAAGTGAATCTCTCCTATCTAATATTAGCTTGTGTCCTGGATTTGTGTGCAGAAGTTGAGTGAGATGAAACTTCTGAATAATGGCCAGAGGAGAGGAATGTCAGACAACCTCAGATATATCTTGGCATCTTTTCTTTAGTTGTTATGTGTATACCACAAGGGTTTAAGCTAGAAGGATCTATACCTTTTCATTTTTATGGTTTAGTATACAGCATATGGAAGATTCTCAACAAATATTGTATTAAAAAAGTAAATAAGTAAATGAATAAAATAATAAAAATACTTGGCTTCTCACACTAATGCATTCACCTCAGTCTTTTCATATACAGGTCCAGCAAGCCCCTCAACCCAACATTTTGTTTGTTTTTAATTTTGTACTTTCATGCTGAAAGCAGTGCCTTAGGAAACGTGCTATTTTCTGTGAATTTTAGGCTTGAGATGACTTTGAGAGTTCCTTGGATCCATTATTGTGCCTCAAGGCAGCACTAGGACTAAATAGACTGAAAGAAAGTATGGAACATTTTTAGTCTTGTGTAAAAACTTAGTTGTTTTACCCGGCAAAATAGCGTACTTCACATTTTTCTTTTCTTTTTGATTGGTGTTAAAATCATTTTCAACGTCACCAATCAATTGCCTATGTTCAGTGGCCCAAACCATGTTACTACAAAATGAATGCTATTTTTTTATCTGACTTTAGACATTGTTTTTCTCATGGCTAAATTTCAAGTTTTGTAATATTAAATACCTCATCTTGCAGAGACATAATTTCATTTCATATCAACATTTAATTTGATCTGCATTTCTCCTGACAACACAATATCAGTGATCCAGTGTGTTAAGTTACTGCAAAATAATTGTTTCTAAATGGCACTGATCACTTTAAAAAACTGTTTCTTCTCTATATGTTCTGAAATCACTATATGACATGCTCAGTTGCACAGGAACTAGCTAAAACTGCAAAAAACATTTTGGCAATAATTTTAGAAGTAATTAAGAATTATGTGAAGATTGAGAATTGATTATTTCAAGAAATATAGTATATTATGGAGGTACATATATATATATGTATATATACATATACGTATGTATATGTATATATATATAGAGAGAGAGTATATATATAGAGAGAGAGAGAGAAAGAGAAAGTGTATAAATTTTGTATCCATAGAACTTATTTGTGACATGTATTAATTATATACACATTCAAAATATTAGTTGCAGCTATCATCAACTAAAATGTTTAAGCATTTTGGAAGAATATAATTTTTATTTTTAGTTTCTAAATTTTTACTCAGTTCCAAATACTGTGCTTGACCCCAAGGATACAAATTCAGGTAAGACCAAATTCCTGATCTCAGTGATCATAATGTATGAAAATATACACATAGGTAATTTTCATATAATATTATAAATAAATCACAACTATATGTATAAATTCCTAAGCCAGCCCAGGAGTTCTTAAATTATCCTGGGTTAGAGTAGGTAGGTAGAGATAGATCAAGTAGATTTCAAGGAAAATGGTAATCCAGAGTAGAATGTTGAATGAGTATTAGGAGGTAACCAAAAATGATGAAACCCTTTTATCCACTTTTCCACGTTTGCATGTTTACTGCCACTATCCTAGCCCACATCCTCATGTACCTGTATTATTTTAAAAGGTTTTTGGTCTTTTGCCGCCCTACACCTCATTAATTCTATGGCTGCCAAAAAAAATCATATTGTTAAAATGTAAATAAGACAATGTTTCTACCCTATGTTTTCCAATAACTTCCTAGAACTTAAAATAGAATCTGAATGCTTTATGGACTACTTAATGGCCTAAAATATTCTAAAAAAATATGGTCTCTGCCTACTACTCATTTCTCCCTATACTTAAGCAATTTGTATTTTTTTTCTCCTTCTCAAAGTTAAAACGTGTTTCCTACTTTGGGACTTTAGACTTATTTCTTCCTCTGTGTTAATTAATGAGTTCCTCATGGCTGATTTTTGGAGGTTTTAAAATATGGCCCCACTTTTTTTTTTTTTTTTTTTTTTTTTGGCGTTCCTTCTATAAATAAGTCTATGTCTTGGCCTCCCAAATCAAAGGGCTTGTTTGACCAACGCAGTGTGCCAGAAGTGAAGCTATGTAACACTCAAGTTTGGGTCTTGAGTTATCATATAAGAAGTCTAACTATTTTGAGACTGCCTTACTGTGAGGAAGCCAAGAAACAGAGAGTCCACTCATGTATTATTGTCAACAGTGGAGGTCTTCAAGTAATTCTAACCCAGGTATCATAAATGTGAGTGATTGAGCCTTTAAACCATTACAGCTCTCAGCCATCCAACCATAGCCAACCTTTGTGTCTTTAAGTTGAAGTCTCAGATACCATGAAGCAGAGGGCAAATTATCCAACTGTTCTTTTGCATAAAAATTGATTGTTTAAGCAATTACATTTTGAGATAATTTGTTATGCACCAATACTAACTGATATATGATATAAATCTTATTGCAATAACACCTTCTCAGAAAATACTTTCTGACCAGTTTATTTAAAATTGGGTGCCATTACCAAATTTTATTAACCATAATATTCATAACCATACTATTTGTAGCCCAAATCTGGAAATAACCCAAATGTTTATCTATAGTTGAAATAAATGTTGATATATTTACACAGTGGCAGATTATACAGTATTTAGAATGGAGGATCTATATTCACATGCGAAGTCATTAATGATTCTCCAAATAAAATTTTGAACAAAAATAATCAGGTGCAAAAGAGTACTTTTCATGTGAATTATTTTATATAAAGTAAAAAACAGGTGAAACACCCCTTGTACTCTATTTAAAAATGACAAGAGGGCAGCTTCTGGGGTGCTGGTAATATTGTGATATGAGTGCTGGCTGCAATTTGTACACTGTATGCATAAAATACAAGTCTAAATATTGGCCTTCAGTTATTTCCCACTTTTATAATACATTTTTTGTTTTTCTTTATAATTTAAATTATTGAGGATTATCTGGTATATCAATATAATTATTCAGTTATAACTCTGTTGTCACCCTTCCAGAATGCATTCAGAACAGAACCTAGTCCTGTTTACTTTTTTATGTCTTTAGTCAGATGAATTAGTGTCAAACTGTAGAATATTAATATTATGTAATTATTTGTAAATTATATTATAAGATTCTGTTATATTATTTGATATTAATTTAGAAACATTTAAAGGAAAGAGCTTTTTGGAGTGAATCATGGTAGATTCTGGAATTGAATTCAAGAGTACTTACCTTTTAAAATCAGAAAAACATATAAGCTGGAAACTACTGTGTCCTATCCTAATTAAACAAAGCTAAAGCACTCTTTTACACTGAAATTCCAGGTTTAAGAGAAATATAACAAACTAGGGTATCTTCAGAGAAAAATAACTAGAGGATTAAAAAAATTCCAGAACTTATACCGTGCAAAAAGATTGAAGGTCTCCTGCTCTCACTTGAAAATCTGTCTCTTATTTTGTGCTTCTATGAATCCTACTTCTTTTAAAAACATAAGAGTTTTCTGTTTCTTCTTGTAAACAGAAAACCCATAGTGAGTTATTAATCCAATCATTCATTAAAGATAAAATCTCCAGACACTCAGCACGTGAAGTTTGATCTCTGTCTCCTCATCTCAGTGAGAGAGAGAATGCTGGACTCTGCTTGGTTTCCCTCTCTTTTCTCTATATTCTCAAGATTACCCCTGGGCTATAAGATGGAGCAAAGTGGGACTCACTCTGTTTATTTCCCAACTCTCAGGGACCAAAATCCTGTGGTGCCTTTCCAATATGTGAAAACAGTTTTCTACTTGTTTATAGTGGGGGGACAAGTTTAGTACCCATTATTATATCACAGTTGGATGCAGAATCATGACCAAAGTATTCAATTAAAGATGTATTTTTCCATTTACTTAATATCTGCTTCCATTCTTAGATTGCAGTCTCCAGGAGACTAGATTCCTACCCATCTTTAAAAATCAAAACAAACAAACCAGCAAAAATACTTCTTAGCCTGTGTCTAGCACACTGCCTAATGTGTAATTGGTGCAAAGTAAATATATGCTGAAATAATGAGTTAGTTGCTAAAATATATATAAAAGCCCAAAGAAAGACTCCTTTTACACCATTATTCCTTTGGTTATCACAGGCACAAATACTTTGAAGAGGATAAGTAATATATCTAGATATTTTATGTAATTATTAGTTACCAAGATTCACCTTCCTACAAAGCAAAAGAAATGAATATATATCCTTCCACATTAAAAATTTTATTTAGTTCCACAATAGCCCTATGTAGAATTACTTTACCCCAAGAAAAGTGAGAGCTAGAGAATTTAAATTTGAATAATTAATGGGTCAAAACTTCAAAATGAACTTATTTCTTTTTGCTTCAGTACGCTACCAAACATCTCTTACTGCAGTAACATGATTTGGTGTATCAACTATACTATTCACTGTTTTTATATTGAAGTTAATTTTTATACATCAATTATTTCTTAGGAGTAGTATACAGTATGAATGTTAACATATTGGATAAATTTATAATTATTTTTGCAACCATATTGTAACTCTTTCAATGGCAAGAATCATTCCTTAATGGCCATATACCTATATAAAATGTGTGTATGATATATAAGCAGTTAATAAGTATTTTGCTTAACTGATCATGTAACATTATATTAGAACTGTTATACTATTCTTCATTGATGCTATATATCTTTTGCAGTAAACTATGTATCTTTGACTCTCACATTTACCCACAACTGATGAAATTCCATTCACCTCACCCCTCAGAAAAAGAAGTTGAGGTGTCTGATGTGCTTAAACTAGGGAGACTGGGGGTGTACCATGTGTGCATACAATATCTACTTTTCCAGCTTTAATGTAGCATCTGCCCTTTTTCCATACTGATCTAGACTTCTTTCATGGTATTTCTACCAAGAGCTCTTTTACTAGCAGGAACCCTTTTACCCTGATGATCACTGTCACTGCACACCATAAGGATGCTAATGTTTAAGATAAGAGATCCTGTCTCCTAATGCCCAAATGCTACTTGTTTTGCCTTTCTTCTTTAGCCCTGATTATTACTGATGCAAAATTCATGCTGCACTAAGATATGTGCAATAATTCCTCTACCCAGATGGTGGTTTTCTCCTAAATGTCTGTCCAGGCTCTTGTTCATTTAGACACTGGCCTTCTCATTGAATCAGACAAGTGGGAATTACAAAAGTATACAGTTTAGATTTAAACTGGGAATCTAAGTGCCTTTCATATAAACAGAGTGATAGCTGCCAATATGTCATTCTCCATCATGCCTTTGTCTAGATTCATTTTCTTGTACTCGTTTTTATAACAGACATAGTCAAAATAGAGCAGTGAGACAAAGGTAATTAAAAAGTGACAGAGATAGACGAGTAGGGTTCAGTGTGGCTTTCTTCTCTTATTTAAATATTTCTTTTTCTACAAAGCAAAATTGGAAATATCATCCATCAGATTATCTCAAACTTGTCATCTGACTTAATTAGTTAGTTAATATGGACTTCTAAATGGGCATACTTCTATTTTTACAGGAAGGGTTTATATAAAAGAAGCTCTCTGTTTAAATTAACTAAAGTCTTTCATCAATCTCTGCCCAAATGTACACAAGAGAACACTAAAACAAATAGCCTTTATGTGATAGTTCCATGAATTCTGGAGAGAATCAATAAATATTCATTGCAATATTAATTGAGTCATTTGAAGTGAACACACATAGGGCACTTTCCTGGGTGTCACTTGCTTAAACTACTCATTTATTGTCTACCCAGGATTTAAAAAAAAAAAGGTTGACAAGTCAACTGCAAAACGGAAGCACAGTACATGACAAATACTTGAGCACTCTTCTAGGCAAAATTAAATAGGTTCTTTTGGATGCCTAGGCATATGTGAACTGACTGCAAGAAGTCTGTAAACTCTCTAAAAATGCATGTAAATTTTTAGTTATAAGCAAATGCTTACATGCATATTTCTTAAAAGAGCTTCCATTGCTTTTAATGCATTCTCAAAAAGGGTCATGAATCATTATTCTACTTTGATTCTGGTATAATCCCATCTAGAAGTATTTCAACAACTCGTATATGTGCCCTATATATAAGAATGAATCAAAAATATGATATGTTTATTACTTTAATTGTAGTGATGATTTTGTGGGTGTATGTATATATCCAAACTCATCAAATTGTACACATTAAATATGTGCTGTATTTTGTATATATATATCTCAGTACCACTATTAAAAGAATCATAAAAAAAATAGTATGCTTGCATTTTTTTAGAAATAGGAGAATGGAGAAAATCCTATTCCCATGCAATTTTTTGTTTCTCAAATTTGTGTTTCTTGTTACTGGGAAGACCTCAAATAGAGATCCCTGATTTAGTGCATATACCATGACCAATAGGATAGGCTACATACTTTTTAATATACAGAACCCCAGCAATTCCATGGAGAGTAAAAGAAGAAAAAAAAAGAATATCAAGGCCACTTTTGAAGTAAATAAATATAGATAAATAAAATCATTAGAGACGTTATGGATAGGCTATAGGCTATGGATAGTGCTATAAAGCAAACAGATAAAATTGTTTTTGACAAAATGATATTTACTGGAAACAGAAGAAGATCTCATGAAAAGAATATCTCATTTAACAATAATGGTAATAATAAAGAGTTGAAGAAATGGAACTGAAAACTATATAAACATGTAATAATAATCTGAATAAATTCCTGAGTTACTAATATGTGGAAGGAATTCAATAGCACTGCTAAACAGAAGCCTTCTTTGAGAATGCTGCAATGTTAGAACATTGAAGGATTGTTCTACCTTGAGTTAGAAAGAGGGACTTTTATAAGACAGGAAAATTTCAGCTGGTATCAGGAATAGTTGCTAAAAAATGGTTTGGGGAAGAAGTTAAATTGTTCTTGTGATTTAGCAGCCATTGTTTGTGCAATTTGATTTTATTGAGAGCTCTGAGGAAGAGTTAAGGTCATGTGCAAGAGGGTGGGGAGAAGCAGCTGCAGCGGCCAAGGGAATGTGAAAGCCTCTGTGGATACCTGTCTTGGTTAACAGGGAGATGAGTCCCATCAGTTTACTGTACTTTGGTTTGTTTAGAATTCCAGATCTAGTGCTGATGGCAGTCTAGGACTCACTGGAGATGACTGCTGTTGTGGCTTCCTGTGACTTGTCTTTGCAGTTGCATTTCAGTCATGTATTGTGAGGGGCTAGAAACATTTAAAAATTTGGAGAAAACCTAACAACAGACAGTGGAGAAAACAAGTATTAACTGGAGAATTGCTAGCAAGTCTTGAACAGTACCTCTTAGCCAAAATCCTGCTATTGTTGGTATTAGGTAGGTTCTTGTCACCACCTTGATCAGTAGAGAAGGGCACTTTGATATTTATGGAATTGCAAAAACTTTGTTTATCTTCTTTTTTTTTGAACAGGAATACCTGCTTTATTTATTTATTTATTTTAAAGCAACAATGATTGCAATTACCAAACATGAAACACACTTATACTATGTCATAATATTGACATTCAGTCCAGTAATCCTCCACTGTAACAGCTCCTTTACTTTGCAGTGAAAATTGATTTGTATATTCTTTTCCTCTGAGTCCTTGTGGGATTTTTTTTTTTAATTCAGACAGAAAGTCACAAAAATTATACTCATCCTCATCAGTTCACTCAGTCCCATTGTTTATCTTCTTGAATTACTCAGAGAATTAAGATTAGTGGAAAAAATATTTAAAAATCACACTTCGGCATTACAAATCTTTAAGGCAACTCAGTAGGAAATTAATATCCTCAGAAAGCAAGCAAAAAATAACAAGAAGAATGCAGAATCAGTGACAGAATCATGTGTGGGTCTTATTCCAAAGTCTTGAGCAGAGTTATGCTATCAACAAGTCTGCTGCTTGATCTGAGGTTTTGGGAAAGCTTCTTCTTTCATGACGGCGACTTCTGGAAAAATTTGAGACAGTCTCAGTTTTAGATCTCCTATTGACATAGAAGTCCAGGATATCTTTTTGACTGGAAAATATGAATACAAAGGTTGATTTTCAGTTTCACTGGATTGTTTGAGGTTAGCAGTACATGATAATATATCTCCTATTGAGGTTATTGAAACTCCTGCTATTCAGAGTTGATGTGGAAATCTTAAGATTTAGGTTGGCAGAAGTCTCCATTAACTTGGAGGTTGCTGCAAAAATAGGAGGGTAGACTTCACTCTAGATTCAATAAACAATGGTGTCTTATTTTTATTGTCCTGTTGAGATAGAACCTCAAATCTTCTCATGATCTTTTTATGTACAAATAGAAAGAAAGATTCATGGCAATGGGTAAATACAGAATAAGGAAGTTTTCAGAGGGAGTCTTTCATGTTACAGATAGAGTTTTTATTAAGTCTGTCCAGGGCAAGGACTTCGGTGTTACTGTTTTTGTCAGATCAAATATAGGCCTAGCCTGTTCAGGAAAGTTAAGAATCCAATGTCAACAGTGTCCTATGAGACTAAGCAATCCTCTAAGGTGTCTTTTGGTAATTAGCAAGGAAAAGTCAAGAATAACTTCCAATCTTTGAGCACAAAGAAACACTCCAATATGTGTGGTAGAGGATGGCTGTACAGTGAGCTTTAGTCCTTTAATAGTCTTGTTTTTAAATGAGTAATGGGCCAGTTTCAATAATGAATAGCCAGATTGGTTGAGATCTTTAAGGGTTTACTGTCCCTTATATGTCCCATATCTGTTTTCTTTAGCTCCAGTGTTATTGTGGTCAGATTTAAAGTGTAAGATATTGATAAGGGAGGCATCAGATAGTAAAAATGAGACTGTGACATTATTCAGTTATAGTCTGGGGATTCTTTTTCTGGACATTCCAGAAAGAGGCCTTCTGGTCTATATTTAACAGTAGTACATGTATGCAAAATAGGTCTACTCTTTAAAGATTTAGCAGATAGTAATAGTTGATAAACTAGTGAGAAAGCCCAGAGAGGCACGAAGTAGCTGAGACAAATACAGTCTGAGAGTCATTTGACATACCTACCTCTAATACCTGTTTGTTACTCCAAGGACAAATAATGGAAAAGTAATAAGGTTTATGGTAGAGAGGGTGGACACAGCATCAAGTAGAAACCGAACATGTTGTGTTTGCAATTGTACAGAAATATTTCCCTTTTTTATGAAGAAAAATTGTGGGCTGACCAGAGCAGCTAATTCCTCAGAGGGGTGTCATCCTGTCAGACAAGTCTGTTCTTTGTGTACTTAGATTCTGTCTTTCAAGTGAAGGCAGGATAATTGCTTTTTCAGTGAGTGTGTTCTTTACAGTAACTACAGGTATATATGTCTATAATGATTTAGACATGTGCTTGTACATGAGTTTATTTAGATGTTTAATCAGAAGAGCTACTAATTAGAGCTTAATATTTCTTTCTAAATCAAAGTATTTTCAAAGTGCTCAGCAATCTCTTGTCATTTCAGGATTAAGACCATCGACAAAAAATATACATAGGCCAGTCGTAATATGTTCTCCCTCAATCAGAGTAGAATATTCTCTGAAGGTAGAAATGAGATGGCCTCTAAAATCTTGAAGCTACTTTTTCTCTGTTTACAGCATTGGGTATTGGTCAATTAATACTGACAGTAAAGATCTCAGTGTCAGATACTAAGAGGTCTTCTCCTACTTTTATACTTGTCATATAGCCCACCCATGGTCAAGTTTTAATATACATATTTAGTGTCATTTTGGTTATCAATTCATCTTGCCTTCTCTAACCAGCTTTTTTTTTTTTTTTTTTCCATATCTCTTGTGCCTGTAAGATGATGGATTCAGTTTAAGACTTTCTCTAAACTGCTAGGAGAATCCTGTATTCTTTTGTGAACTTCTATTCTTCCACATGAGAGTTTGAGAAGTTCTCAACTAAATTACAGAAATCTAATTTAACCAAGATTTAATGTTGTAAGACAAGGAAGATAGGTTATCATCTCTGACTACATTATAGGACTTTGGGAGGGGATATTGTCCAATGAGAGGGTACAGTGGAGGAAGGGGGAAAAAGTCAGGTGAAAATGCTGAAGAAGTTGGAGTTACAAAGCAATGTGTGTAAGAGGCAGAATTCTAGATGGCTCACATGAACTCCTGTTGTTACTTCTGTGATTATATTATGTTACATGGCCAAAAAAATTTTTGAAGATGTAATTAAGGCTGCTAATCACTTGACTTTAGAATAGGGAGTGTATTAAGGTTGGCTTAATCTATTACATGAGCCCTTGAAAAATAATTTTCTTTGGCTAGTGACAGAAGAGGAAATCAGAGACATTTGAAGCATGAGAGATATGGATGTGCCATTGCTGGGTTGGAGATGGAAGTCACCTTGAGAAAGGAAAGTAGGTGGCCATTAGAAGCGGAGAACAGCCCCCAGCTGATAGCCAGCAAGGAAACGGGGACTCATTCTTCCAATTGTAAAGAACTAAATTCTGCCATAGCCTCAATAAATTTGGGAATGGATCCTTCTCCAGAACTTCCAAATAAAAGTGCAGCCTGGGGCTTCCCTGGTGGCGCAGTGGTTGAGAATCTGCCTGCTAATGCAGGGACACGGGTTCGAGCCCTGGTCTGGGAAGATCCCACATGCCGCGGAGCGGCTGGGCCCGTGAGCCACAGCTACTGAGCCTGCGCGTCTGGAGCCTGTGCCCCGCGATGGGAGGGGCCGCGATAGAGAAAGGCCCGCGCACCGCGATGAAGAGCGGTCCCCGCACCGCGATGAAGAGTGGCCCCCACTTGCCGTAACCAGAGAAAGCCCTCGCACGAACCAAAGACCCAACACAGCCAAAAATAAATAAATAAATAAATAAAGTAGCTATAAAAAAAAAAAAAAAAAAAAAGTGCAGCCTGGCAGACAACCTGACTTTGGCCTTTGGTTATAGTGAGACTATAACCAGTGGAGCCCACCTGGGTCTTACAGATCAGTGAAATAATAAATGAACATTGTTTTAAATGGATGTATTTGTGGTAATTTGTTATGCAGTGATAGAAAATTAATATGAATGGGCAGAGGAAGTTGAGTTATAGGGGTATGGTGGGAGGTGAGTCTGGAGTTGAGTCAGAAGAGGGAAGGGAGAGTTTGAGTTTTGACTGTAGATCCTCCATATTTGTGTTAGCCTTTTGTAAGGAGTCCTTCAGGGAAGCAATTTTAGAATTTGCCCATCTTTTAGAGGCCTCTTTGTATCAAAAAATAATTATGCTATCCATGGAATATTTGGAGTCTTTGTGTTACCAAACCAAACTTGGGTCTGCTCACCCATGTGCAGTAAAGCCAATCTACTGACACTGAGTTGTGGTGAAGGAAAGTGCAGCGTTTATTGTAAGCACCAAAGAAGGAACACAGGAGGCTAATGCTCACAAGACTCCAACTCCCTGTCAGTTTTCAGGGAAAAGTTTTTAAAGACAGGGTGAGGAAGATGGTTGCAAGGTACATGATCAGCTGGTGGACATTCTTCTGACTGGTTAGTGGTGAGGTACTCAGGAGTCAACATCTTCAACCTTCTGGTTCCAACTGGTCTGGGGTCTACATGCTGGTGGTGAGCATGCTTCTAATTTCTTCCACCTGGTAGGAGTTTCAGTATCTGCAGAAAAGCTTAAAGGATATGGTTCAGAAAATCACCTCTAGCCCCTGAGGAGGAACTAAAGGCTCTTGAATTTGTTTAATGGCTAAACTATTTTTATTTTGCCTTGTTTGACTATTTTCCTTTGTTTCTGCATTTTCTCACTTTTCTGATTAAATTTGTTCTTCGGAACAATGGGAAGGCCTAGATAGCTAAAGTTTTTCTATAAATAAGAGGCAGGAGGAGGACATGGGGGCAGGGGTCTGTCCAGGAAAGGCCCCTGCTCAGTTACATTTGAACTTTTTAAATCTGTGACTTATGTGAATTACTTTATTCATATCTGAAGTTCCCCAAAGTGGCCACTGTAATTCTAAATTGTTGGTAAAATCCTGTAAGAGCTTCAATATTTAGTGCTGTGGTGCTAAAATGTTTGTACATGTAAGATGCTAGACACTGAATGGGAGTTTCACTGAATGACTGTTGATCACCCATAATTAAATAAAGAAAAAAAGAGGGATAGATAAGAAGATCCCATTAATATCAATTCAACTTCTTACTTCATCTGTGGGAGTCCTGAGTAGTGAAAATGATTTAAACAAGGAGATCCATACCAAGAACTCTAAAGAGGAGAGGAGGAAATGTTTAGGTGGTGCTCAACGGGAAGAGGCAGGGCACTGGTCAGAAGGTCTGAGAAAGGAAGATAACAAGGGTATATTGAAGAAGTGACCTTGGCTTAGAAGCAGCAGATCTAGTCCCCTCCCAGTCACATCACAAGCTGTAAAAGCATATTAACTAGAGCATATGCCTCTAGGCATAAGCTTTTATTCAGAATGCCCAGGACATCCTGACAAGGCCTAGAAAGACTGATCTACCTTTGGGAAGAAAGGTAGACTTTAGCTGGAGGGATAAGCTGAAGTTCAGCCAGTTTCTGTAATAGTTCTTCAAAAACAGTTCTCAGAAGAGGATCAATTGTTCTTATAATTTAGCAGCCATTGTGTGGGCAATTTGGATTTGAAAAGAAAGGTAGAAGTTGGGGAGGAATAGTTGTGAGGCCTGAGGTTACCCAAGGGTCATGCTGGAAATTTTTCAGTCTGTCAGGACCTTTCAGAAAAAGTCTGTAACATATCCCCAGAGAGAAAATTATATGGATAATTAACAAAGACTATATATATATCACAAGAACACTGACAAATACCAAAACTATCTTTTCTTCTCTTTTTATCTCTTTCTTAACATGTGAATAAACTGATATCTGGAGTAAAGTTCACTAAATATTGAGGATAGTTATTTTGGCTTAGGATGTCATTTGTCATTTTTTCTTAGTTTCTATGTGATTGAAGGGTCTATTTTTATTACTAAGTATGCATCACTATTAAAGCAATAATATTTTTAATAAAATTATATTGATGGATATAGTATTTAATCATTTATAATGATTTAGCCAATAAATGATGCCTAATTACATTATTTTGATTTCAGTTTTTCTTTTTAATTTTGTCACTTTTATGCATTTAAAATTTTTTTCTGTTTAAATTTTTTGGTCTTTCTTTTCTACATTCTTTTAATGGAATACTTTTCCATCTATGCTCTTTACAACAATGGAAAGTTAGAATTTTAGTTATCCATAAGAAGGGATTACATAGAAACATGCACAGCTTCTAGAATTGGTATACATCTTACATATATTAAAACAGCACACATAGCAGTATAATTCTATAATCCATTTCTCGGAGAAAATAGTAATATATTCATAGGCTTCCCTGTGGTAACACTGGAAATTCTTCTCTGATGTCCACAGTTGTGAGGAATTAAAATGCCTAAAAAGAAGCATCATTTTTACCCTTAAAGTTATATTTCCTCTAGTGAATTCTGATCCAGTCTTAAGAATGCATTTCTTTCATTCTCTCTCTACTCTCTCTTTCTCTCATATATTTATATATATATATACATATATATATATGTTTAATGTGTATTTAATGACAATGAGTGACAAATAAGTGCTTTATGCTTATTTATACAAAGATATTTAAAAAGTTATATGTCAATGTTATCAGTAGTTGTTTCTAAAGAGTAGGATTATTGATTTTCAAACATCTTTTAATTTTATAATTTTATATAAAAAGAAGATATTATTTTTGCAAAAGTTATAAGATAAACAAATAATTAAAACAAAAATGAGAAATTACATTTTTAAATAGTTTTTTTCTGAATACATGAAAATCCAAATGGGCCTTTTTACCATTTTTGTTGGAAATTAGTTCACTCCAAATAATTTTCTTTGTTGAACATTCAGAGTTTATAGATTTCTTTAATCACTCAGGGTTTTCAGAACATTTAGGATAATAAAGGATGATAAAAAGAAATATTTGGTTGAAAATAAATTAAAACCAAAGGAAATAAAAATAGTGTGAAATTTCCAAAATTCTTAAAGTGAGCTCAGTACATACAGATGAATGAAGTTATGAAACTGCTCCATGTTAGACACACACACACACACACATACACACACACACACACACACACACACACACACATTGAAATACAAAAAACAAATCATAAGTTTTACCAAATTGCCCTATTTATCAATTGATTATTTTTATTCAATTTTTAAAATTTAGGCCAAAAAAAAGTTAAGACTATCTTTTAAAAGCAAACTGTAGCATGAAACTTTTAACGTGTAAATTATTTCTAGTAGTGTTACTTTCCTTACAAGCAGTTAATATTTAAGATCTGGTACCAGCCATCTTAGTATCTGTATGAATGATATACCATTAATTGAATGTCATTATGCTCAAAACTGAGTAACTAGTATGTTAGCAACATTTTAATCCTATCACTTCTACAATGACATACTACAAATAAAATTAAGGCAAGAAACATACTGAGAAGGGGAATTCATAATAAAGAAGTATCTGGATTTTGCTTTGATTTTATTGGCCCTTCATTTTCAGTATGTTACCCAAACTACTTGTCCCCATACAGTGTGAAAATTGTGTTAGATTCTCCATTTGTGAATTCCCTGCTTATATAATAGGACACTTACTGATTCTCTATTAATATCAATGAGATTTTTAAACATGTATTAGAAGTTACCTCTCCTGGTTTTCTGTTTTTTTTTTTTTAACTTAAAAAGTTTCATTTTAAAAAGTTTCTATTCTTAAACAGATTAATGTCAAAATAAGAAAGGTTTTCATGAATGACGTAAAATTTTGGAAAACAAGAAACAGTGAGATACTGGGCCATTTTTTTTCCCATTATAAAAGAGCCTTTCTCATCTCTGATAAGTGGGGCAGAGACTGCATTGGGTAATCAAAAACTTACTTAACAAGAAATGACTGGGCTGCTTGTTTTCTAGGGAGCTGAAGATACATGATAACAATTGGCATGAGGGATACTTCACAGAATATTGTAGTTTAAGGGGGCAACTGACATGTTATCAAAGCTAAAGTAAGAATATAAAAATTGGGATATATCATTAATAACTTGATTGAACCAACTGTCAGGAATATGAAAAATCCAAAAGCTTGTTCAGATATATTATTTATAGCATGTTTCCATCACTAATAGCCTTTTAGGTTTATAGAGTCCTTAATGGAGCATCAAATATTTTCACATACATTATTATCATCACAAACATCTGCGTCTGATATAATCATAGGTGCCCCCAACTTAAAGCTGGGGGCATGGACCAGTGAGAAAGATTCACTGCTGCAATATCACTCTACCCACCCACCCACCCAAACAACAAGCAAAAAGCTTGATTTGAGGTAGGCTTTTTGATTCTAAGGCTAATAATCTTGAATTGACCTTATATGTCACTCAGTATTCCCCTAATTGTTTGAAAATGACCCAGATCTCTTCATTTCTTTTAATCTGGCCCTGAGTCATACTGTGGCTGGCATCACCATCAGTAAGAAATTGCAAAATCCTTTCTTTTTTTCCTACTTTTTCCCCTTTCTTTCTTTCCTACTTTTTCCCCTTTCTTTCTTTTTGAAAGCACCTGTCATTAACAACTTATCCCTACTAAAGGACCTTAATTACAGATATTTATATAAAACAACTTATGCAAGTAGACACCATCATACAAACCATTCAAAAGCATTCTCATGAGTAAATTGATATGACATTCACATAAGCTTCAGTGTTATCTTTTGAATAACTAAAATCTTTGTAGGGGTATTTATATTTGCCTTAATGGTTCTGCCTAGCCAGTAAAAATATAAACTATGGATGGTTCATTTGCAGCAGAAAATACCCACCTGTCCACCAATCCCTGCCACCCCCAGAAAAAAGTTTAATTACTTACTGGCCAGGCTAGGTTTCCCCTGGAAAAGTGCTTTCAAAGTGGTCTTCTGTTCTATACAACTGTACAGAAGTACCATGGGGACTTCTTTGGAATGGGGCATTGGACAAAGCTCTGGGGACCCTTTATTTAAATCATAAGCTCTGAATGCGTTCTTGTTGGGAGGAGAGGAAGAATTCTACTGCTAAAATAAAGTTTGGAAATAATGCCTTACAACATAGATTGAAAATAAAGACAAGATGATAAATCACACTTTAATTTCCTAAAATATGTGGATGGCATTTTTTCTTATTTTTATTTTTCATTAGCCTTCATCAGTTTATTTCTATAATCAATACGGGTCCAATGTAAGAATGTATCAATGTAAGTGTTTTTTAAAAGCAATACAAATATAAAATACTTAATTTTCATTTGAGTCCAACAGACTCGAATATTTATTCCTTATTATAGTTCATTACTTTTCAGGAAAAGGTTATATGTTTTTATGAAATATTCTCCTCTGCATAACTGTCCACTTGAATCACATCTTGAAATAGTAATTTGATCATTTTAAACAGGGAGGACCAGTGGGAATGTGTATGGCACCTTATTCTCAGGTGTCAAATGGTCCTCTGAGAACACTGCCATCTTGTGGTTACTCTCTTAAAACGATTCCTGCCTGTCCGTATAGGCTGCAAAACTACCAGTAAAGACCAACGTCAGTTAAAATGGCCAAGAGTGCTAGAATTTTCAAGTGAATTAGCTCATTACTCAGTAGGAATTTAAACAATACGAATGCTAAAGAGAGTAACAAAGGTCGACAAAATACATTTTTTTCAAGACAAAGCTAGTTACTTAAATACAGTCTAAAAGTGTAAATGAGGAGAACACAGCCAGAATATGTACCTAAATATGAAGACACTAGTAGATTTCTACTATCTGTATAATAACAATAATAGCTAATGTTTATTTAGTGCTTACTGTTTATGATGCTCAGTTCTAGGTTCTTTAAAGCCAATAATACATGTAATCCTCAAGTCCCTTAGTAAGGTAGTTCTCTCTCTCTCTTTCTGTCTCTCTCTCTCTCTCTCTCTCTCTCTCTCTCACACACACACACACTATATGCTTTATGTTAATATAGCATTAGATATTCTAAGTATAATATTTAATGTATATATTATCAAGAAACGATGTTATCAGAGTCTTATAACACACACACATATGTGAAAATAATTGGATATATTTGAATTTACTTGGTAGCAATTTTAATTAATACAAAAAATGTATAATGTTTCTCCCATTCCTGCTCTTCAGTTTCCCTTATCATAAATGACCCCTCTTACAATTTCTTGGTATGTTTATTCTGGATAATACATACTCATATGTGTATCTGATTATATATAATACTCATATGTATATGTGTGAGTACACATGTATGCACTTGCATGTGTATAATATCTGGGAAAACACATTTATTTATTTTTTTATATGTTGAATTTTACTTTCTAGCTCTGGGCTATATACCTAATATTTCTATGCCTTATCTTCCTTTTCTGCAAGATGAGACTAAAAATGTTACCTACCTCATGGAATTATTGAAAGAATTAAATAGTAAAATTCACATAAAGGTAAGCTCTCAGCCTATCTCCTGGCACTTGAGTGAATTCTTATATTAACAGATACATTTTGCTCCTGCTGTTGTTGTTGTTATTATTTTCTTAACTACTATTAAGGTAATAGAAAATGACTTTCAAGTAATTTTCTCACATCAATCTGATTATAGGAAACACATCATAGAACTACCTATTTTATCAAAAGGACTTTTCTGTGTAGTTGCACAGGACAGTCTACCATTTCATATGTGATTTTCTTATTGTTTGGGGCTGTTGTTAGCACATTAACTCTAGAAACTTGGACACACCAATGTTGAAAACCCTTATAAATATTTCCTTCAGTTATATAGAGATAAAAACACTTGTGTGGATGATATGGCAAGGAATTTTTTCAAAGTTATGTGTGTTTAAGTCATATAATAATATCAATTTTAAATTATTATTTTAAATAGTATAACTTTTTCCTGATTATGACTGTAGCTTTTTAAAAGTCATTTTTAATAAAGATAGGAAAAGATTTTGAAGTTACTATATTGTGCATCTCTTCATAAACATATAATGTGTTGATGGCAAATTACTGATTGTACAAAACCATGAAAAAATTTTCTGACCGTCTCCTTAACCATGGTCTTAACAATCTCTAACTTTTATGAGGTGTTTTTATTTCTGATGTTAACAAATGTGTCATTGCACTTTCTCTAAAGTCTCACCAGGGATGCCAGAGCCTGCCAAGAGGAAACATTAATTTCCGGGAATCAAATCAAGGTCTTACTAAGGTTATCAGGAATTGCTAACAACTAGAAAATGGTGCAGTGTCTATATGTATACCTGTGATTCTTATTTTAAATGGGTCTTATTAAATCTTATCTGTCAGTCTTATTTAAACACCATGATAACCCTTGTGTACTTGACCAGTCACAGGCATACTTCCAATTCCATAAATTGCAGTTTTTTTTCACTACACAGGTTTCTAATATATGCATCATTTTGCCATTTTGGTATAAAACTGGGACATTCAAAACATGAAATTTCAACATATATTTCAATAATTAGCATTAAATGTTTAATAATATCAATTGGCATAGAAAAAGTAAAAACAAAACAAAGCAAAAAGGGTTTATTCTTTTCACAAAATTGAAAAATGATCATAGAATTAATTCATTTCCCTGAAGTCTAGTTTTCCCAACTCTGTCCTGGGCAGCTATGTTACCTTAGCACAAGTACCAAAGCAATTCTGAAAAATAAAATATAAACAAAATATACCTTTCAAATACAGATTATGATATATTATTTTTACTCTTTCGAAAGGCAGGGATCTCCATGGTCACACACAGTTGTATTTCTAGAAAAATGTTTTGTGGGCGATTAATGCTGAACAAGCTTTTGATTCCAATTATGAAAATTATCAAAATACTATGGAAGTTTGTCTCATTGACATAATTCCCCAGCCTATCCATTTGTAGATATTTTTAATCCAGTTAATATGAAATATATTGTTTTTTTTAATTCGGACTGATATATATTCATATTATACATTATTTCAATAGACTTTATATTAAACTGGAAGTGGCCTGTTCCTCAAAATATTTACAAAGATAATGAATGAACACATAACACCACATATTGTTTAGAGTTGAAATAAACATCACACCTAGTTCACAGAGATCTCGTTGAAATCACTCAGCAGCTGTGTTAGAAAATTGTCTCTCAAGTGGCCCTGGCTGATTATGACTTTGCACTGAACACTCTGCAGAGTGTACAGCATTCCATTTACTCTGAAAGAATTCAAGACGAAAAGCAAAAAGTAAGATATGTCTCCTCATCTAGTTATGGGATTCTGAGATATCATAAGAAAGTCAAACCAACACATGCAGAAAATGACTTCAAATATAGCAGAGATGTTTGACCTGTTGTATATATATTTTTGTCTCCTTTTGTTTCCAAGTACAATATTTTATGGTTACTTAATTATTATGTTTCAAGTGACTGAAAGTCATAAATGCTGAAACTAAAATAACTTTCCTCAAACTATTAGACATCTTTGGAAATAACTTTTGACAGTGCTTTTCCAGGTGAATGTTTTGGGACACTGAAGTTACTTGTAAAGGGATTTATAAAAAGGTGGCATACTTAGAGATAAATATTTGGCATCTTAATTCTACTGGCCGTCTGATCTATTCATTCAACAAGTTCTATCAAAGATTATTTCTTCTGCAGGGAATTTGATGGCACAAAATATTGGCATAAAGTTCAAATTATTAGATAGAAGCTTTTTTTCTATCACTCATCTGTAAATTACAGATTATGTAACAAAGCCATTTCAATGACACCATCTATGTTCCACGTGTATCTGAAGGGGTTTACCTTTTGATAACATTAGCAAAGGGGTGATTGAACAGACAAAAGAGGGAAACTAATGGAGGAAGAAGAGTTTTGAAGGAAATACCTCAAGCCAAGATCCAAATAACCTACTCCAAACCATGTCCCTTAATATCTAGCCTTGTTTTGTCTGTTAAGAGTGTATTAGGATTTAGCTGTGACTTTCCAATCAAAATGAGAATACCACATTACTTAGGATAGTTAAAGTCTTACATGCCCCTGTAAAGTAATGATCTAATTCTCACTTCTTTAGTGAAAAAAAAAAAAAAAAAGTCTGAAATATACATCAATGAGAGTGTGTGTTTTAATTTAAAGATAAACAAGATTAAACTTCAAATCTAACAGTTTTCAAATAATTATTGAAACTTCTAAGGCCCTCCTGTCTTAATTGTCTCTTTCTCTGATCTCTGGTTCCCCTGTATCTCCTGTCTACCCACCCAAAATGACCGCACCCCTAGGGTTGTCATAACACAAGGGAGACTCACTGCCAGGAGTGCATTCTTAAAATATAAATGATGCCTTGGTTATCAGAGAAGAAATAATTGGTCAATAATATGAAGTCAATTCACTCTTTGGAAGATTTTAACTTTTATTTATTATTTACTAGCTCACAAAATGTACCAGCTTTCCCCACATCTACAACTAGCAGGATCCTAAAGTGCAATGGTAGTTGGGCAATGTTGTTACATCTTTGTTGAAGTTTTCTGGCAGTTGGATTTCTTTTAACTGTAAAAGGAAGAGAATCCCATTGATTCGCCACAAAGCAAAAATAACTCATATAAACTCTCGTGTCAAATTGAATAATAGGTTTCAGGCTAAAATGCTCAAAAACACAATTTAATATAATGAAATATTTAGTCAATTTACAACTCACATTATGAGTAGAAATTTATATTTTTTAGCTAAATCACTTACTTTTTATTATATGTATCTAATACTGTGCTTTTCAGAAGGAATTTTATCAAATAACATAAAATATTAATTTTTAAAATTTTGTATTTAGTTTAGGATTTTTTTCTGTTGTTGCTGTTAACAACTAACCATTCTGGTGAAAAGACAATAATAGTACTTATTTCTGGCAGTGTCTATAGTTCTCTCTCTGTCAAAAATTCCAACTACTTCTAATTGGTAATTTAGGGATTAAAACATTGTATGTGTTTTGTATCTCACTTCTTTGCTTTGATAACCAAGTTTTCAATTATCATGCACTCCAATTTAGAAATATCTGGTGATATAAAAATTAAGAGCAGTTGTTAAAATTATGTAGAAATATTTCATGCTTGGTAAAAATATATTTGAAAGCAAAATTATACTGTTGAAATACCTAAACAATTGAATTAATACAGAAGTAAATTATTTCCAGTAACAAGTAAATTTTTTATAAATATGTTGTTACCAGAATACTTCTATTAAACAAATAACTCTTTGAGAAGCACCAGGAAAGTGATTTGGTTTCTCTCTTTCAAGATTTGTTTCACTGTACATTATGGGGCAGAAAACATTTATCTTAGGAAAATTAATGGCTTAAATATATATATATATATATATATATATATATATATATATATATATATATATAAAACACCTATCTGGCAGTTTTATTTAATATATTAATAATGGTGGGATTAGAAAATGAATACAATATTTTCAAACTTTTAGCCACTAACATAAAATATTTAACCTTCCTTTGTAGAAATGTAAATGCATTAACTAAAAGGGAAACCACTTTGTTCAATTAAGTAATAAAATAAAGAACCTCAGGAATTTATGCTGTACTATATGAATATCATTTGAAATATCCCATATTCTACTACTTTATCATTATCTTTCCAAGTTTGTTTTAGTTATCTAGAAATGATTATTTTATGGCCAATATGTACTTCTCTACAAAGTAGACTAATAGGCAAAAAATAGAAAATATATTTTACACAATATACAGATGGCACATTTTAATAACCTTTTGCTTATCTGATTTAAAATATTCTAGAATTTACACGAGAAAACTTTTTAAAATGAAGAGTGGAAGAATTTATAGATGGAGGTACTCATTTACATGTAGTTTGTCAATATGGAGGGGTATTGTAGTAAAATCATTAGCAAATATCTCTGCAGTGCTTACTATGTGCCAGGCCCTGCTGTTCAGTGCTCCAAATCTTTTAGTTCATTCATTGTTCACAACAAAACTATGAGTTAGGTATATTTTACTAATAAAAGAAATACAGTTAAGTAACTTGCTCACTTGGCTAGTAAGTGGCAGAATTTGTGTTTACTATACTATATCATCATACTTAACAGCACATTTGGTCCTGGCTGAAACATCCATAAGACATCTGGTCCATGCCAAAAAGACTTTGGAATCTGGATCTATCCAAGATGGCCATGAATACGTTTGGTCCATGCCATATGGTTTTGGACAGGACCAAATACCCAGGGCCTTTTGGCATGAACCAAGTGTTTTCTGGAGGTTTTAGACAGGACCAGACATCTGCTAACCTTTCATAACTAGTTAAATACAACTTCAAACAAAAGTAAAAATAAACATTTCCCTTCATTTATGTGAATTTAATAACAATAGCAACAACGAAAAGGAGAATGTAGTGAAGTACAATGATAGTGGGCATTAAAATGTACAGAATTCAAACAAGAAAAAAACTCCATAACTGAAAATTAGAAAGAAAAACAAAAATGAAACCAAAATGAAAAGAGGCAGAGTTGAAATTACAATTTTATCATTGTAAATGAATTTAATTTCATGTTTTGCTATTTGATTTAGATTAAAGTCATGTCATTACATCACATTATGGTGGCAGTATCTTTTGGACGCAGTGGATTTTAGAAAATAATTCAAATCACTACAAATTCAACAATATGTTTGGCTAATTAAATGCCATAGAATTTAAAAACAATAATGATATGGAGCACAGTCTGTTTCCTACAAGAATCACATTAACAAAATACTCTTGAAAAATAATCATTGTGGGTTTCTTTTTTTTTTTCCAGACTAGCGGCAAAAATTCAGAAAACAGTCAGTTAAATTGAAAGTGCTATATTACTAAATGTATATAAGGCAACAACTTAAGAATCATCTACCTCAATTGTATTGACTATTAAGCCCCTGGTTTATTGTCTAATGTGAAGGGAGCACATACTTTCTCAGTCCAGTTGAGAGTCATTTGCCTGTTTTTATTGTACCACCTCAAGCAGAAGTGGCCATTTGAATATGAACTTTGTGCAGAAGCATATCTACCCTTAGTCCACTAATATTAATATACATTATAATACATGCTCAGTAATCTTCTTAAGCCTTAGGATATAGCAATAAATGAAATAAATTCTATGTGTTCAAAGAGCTTTCTCTCCTCTGGGAGAGAACGGCCATGCACACCATGAAGCAATGTGGGCTCTATAAGAGTCGTGTGAAGAGTGTTATGGAAGCAAAAGGATGAATAGGCTGAAGTTCTCTTGATAAGAGGAATGTGGAAATGTTAGGGCAAATATCTTCACTTGGTCATAAAGTAGACATAACAATAGTACTTCACAACCAAGGAGATGGGTGTTTTTTAGAAGCCACAGCATATTCAGAAATAAAAGGGCATTATACATTTGGAGAAGAGCAAGACATTTTGTGACAGTGTACAGTGAGTTTTATGATTCATTGCAAATTGTTTAAATCCTTTCAGCTTTAGTTTCCTCAGTTATACAAATTAGAGTAATTCCTGAACTCATATCTTATTTTTGATGAGTATAAATGAGGTATATACCTACAGCATACGACCTGGCTTAATAAATGCCAGCTATCTTTATTACCACTATATAAGCACAGAGTAATAATCTTCTCTGAAGAGGAAAATTCAAAATGCGATATAATCCTTACACTTAATAAAATTAAAATTCTATCCTAGTTATCTTGATTATGTTTACATTTATGTAGATTAAAACAGAAGTTGTGATGTAAGTTGATAAGTGGACCAAGGTGACCTTAATGATTCTCTCAGCCTGACTAAACTTCAGACAGGCTTCCTCCTGACTCTAGGCCATGACCTCCTGTTATCTAGAGCATTTCTTTAGAAAACTTGTAAGTGTGAATTCCTTCTCTGCACATTGAGATGTTGTAAACCTTTTTTCAAAGCTTCTTGCCTGTTTCACAGCACAGGAATGCCTTTGCCAGGGACCTGGGAGCCATCTCTCTGAAATGCCATTGTCGGTGGAGATAGCATTCCCAGCTCACAGTCTGTATGGGAGGGTAGAAGCCTAACTTCTGCAGATGCTTTGCTCCAATTGTAAAACTAACTCTGTCATGAAGATAGGACCTCCTTACTTTTCTTTGGATAAAACCAATTAGTAAACACAGATGGCCTAGGAACCCCCAGCCCAGCTCTTAAAAATTCTCCAGCTCATTCTTTCAGAGAAGTTGAATTCAGAATGAGTTCTTGTCTCTCTGCCCTGTTGAAATAGCCTTCAGTAGTCATCCTTGCCTGTTTAACTTTGTCTGGTGTAATTTTGGCTTCGACAAAGTGAATGGAGCATCATTTATAGTCAAAATCAACAGATGATTTTTTTTTTAAACTAGAAAAAAGAAATAGGTGAAGATGCATATTACTGATTGTATAGAAATAAATGCTGGGAGAAACAGCTAGAAGTTGTAAAAGTAATTGTCTTTAGGGAACAGAATAAAAAATTGTGCAAATTTGGAGCAGGGGACAGGAATTTTTTATTATAAGCCTTGTAGAACTATTTTTATTTATAAATTGTGAACATGTATTCCATGTTGAAATTTTTTTAATTAAATTTTAAAGACACCAAAGCAAAAGATTTCAGTTAATTAAGCACTTGGGAAATTAGATCAAAATAATCTCATAAAATTTAACATATATTAAATCATAGTTAAATTTGCATAATACTTTTCTTGCTTACTAATGCCTCCCTGTACATACATTCTAATTTATGCTTCTTTTTAAAAACATTCCCAATAATAACAATGCCCTCAATTACAATATTGTGCATTTTCTAGTGCTTTTCATTTTACAATGTGCTTTTATATAAATTTTCATTATAATTATATTGGGTATCTCCTTCACCAAGCTAAGAAAACAGAAATATTTTTAAGAGAGAGAGGGAAAGAGAGACAGAGCAGATAGGTAAGCACCAAATACTGAGAAGGCTACCTTTCTTTCAGTGCATTGCAGGGTAAATGGTGAAATAACTCAAATGTGTGAGTCTGTTTTAGCCACTGTCTGCTTAACACTCCCACCTCTTTCCTCTGTGGCTTAGTTTTTCAGTATGCTTGAAGTCATTTGGTAGTGTCTGCACAGTCTGAAAGTCCTTGCCTTTGTTTTCTGTCACATAATCACAACTCAGCTATGGAGAACTCAAATAAATGATCACTGTTACTTGTCTGACATCTCTCTACTCACCCAACAAAAGAAATAAGCAAATGAATGTGTTGCTTTTTAGAATGAAGGCAAAGTAAATTACAATATGTGCAAATTATATAGTTTGTTATTAGAAAAATAATTTGGAAGAATTTGATGCTTCTTTTTCCAATAGTAAACTACAAAGATAAACAACCTGTTTGTTTTATATGGCAAGTTCATATGATTAAATGGTGTGTGTGTTCTGTATGCACTTGACTATGATGTTATATTTCCCAAAGGCTCAATTTTCCTATATCTAAAGCTAGCACAAGGAAAGCAATTTATAAGACTTTCAGATAAGTAAAGCTATAACATATTAGGTTTTCTCAACTCTAAGTATACTACATTTAATAAAATCTATTCTTAATTTCCTCATTTGAAATACAATAAAAATATATATCTTACAGAGGTTATTTTGAAACTTGGATTAAATTATATTTTAAAAACACATTTATAACCTGCCAACTACAAAAATTTTATTGTACTACTGGGTAGGATCTTTCAGTGGAATTCCTTTTGGTGCACCTCAACTGAATACCGCTGTAGAGGAAATAGTATTATGGCAAATGATGAGGGTAAAAATAATAAATATAGCCTTTGGAAGAAAAAAGTCAGCTTTTGTCCTTGAAACCAATGAAATTAATACATTCATTTATTAACTCAGAAGGAGTAAAGAGTGTGCTCCACAGTTTAAAACACTTGACATGAACCCATCCTCTTCTAAACTTCCTAATCCCCAATTCTGATAGGATTCTTATTCAACTCTGAAGCCCTATATCTGCAAATTCCTTAATCCTGCCTCAGGCCAAAGCCTTGACTTTTGGATTTAGTACCTCTAAAACTGCTTCAATAGATTTATAATTTATTATGTATTCCTGGACTCTTGGGTAATTAACAGAAAAAAATAGGGATTATTTTAAAGCTACTGTGAGAGAAAGATACCATATCTATATATCTATCATCTATACCTATTTATCCATCCATCCATATAGGTATATATATTTTATATGCTATACATATTTTCTCTTAGAATTTGTATCTGCTTGTTTTTATGTCTGTGTACAGCAACTGAAATCAAAAGGCCTTATATATAAAACAAGAAACTAAGGCATATATTATATATATTATATGCATATACATGTTCATATGTACACATGTAAGTTTTACATAGCTTAGACTTAGAGACTATAAGTCAACATTCCAAGAAGAAAGGAATATATTACTGCATATTGTAGATTTGAGTATTTGTTCAATGTTCCCATAAAATAATCTAAAATAAAATATGCAATACTTTTGAATTTTATAACTGGGGAAAAAAACCTTAATCTACTCTTTGATGTCTGCTATCCTTGAACATAGAACTTTTATCACAATATTACTTTAGTATTTTAGAATGAGTTTATGTACAAACTTTAGTATTTTAGAATGAGTTTATGTACAAACAATGTAACTTACAAATAAAAATGGACCTCAGAGATGCACAGTTATATGTCCAAGGTGAATAGTTAATTAACTAACAAAGCTAAAATTGGAATATATTTTTCCTGACTTCATTCTTTTCTTTTTTTTGAGACATGTGGAATATTACAGTGGAGTCTTAGTAACATTAGTACAATAATTGTTCTTCTTCTTGAATGAATGAACCGCAGGACTTAGAAAGCTCATAGACCAAATACAGGCTTAGACACTTACCTTGAAATCCACTCAGAATAAATGTTATGAAAGTCTGTGATAGATAATGTGTTTATAGCTGTCATGCACCTAGCAAGTAGTTACTAGAACTGCAGGCTGTATTTCCATGTATAATGCATGAACTCTCAGGCTGTCGAACCCATGTATGTCAGAAATGCAGTCATACAAAGTTTTATGCTTTCAGAATATACTGCATAACTCACCTTCACCTTCAGGCATCCTTTAGATGAATTCAAAAAGCTGGAAGAGGAATTTGTTCATGCTAATAGTCAACCATCCCACAAGTAATGTGCATCAGGAGATGAAGTTATATAGAAAGAGCTTATTTTCCTCTAGGCATATAACAAAATTGCTTTTTCTTTTTTTCAACCACTGTTAGAGAGGCTTAGAAATGATGACATAAGCTGTGCTGTAAACAGTCATAGAGAATATGTTAAGCATTGCATTTTGTCACAATATACAGAACAAATAAAAATTTCCAAACAATACAATTGATGCTTATTCCCTGCCTAATGACAATATAGATTTTAAGAATTTACCAAAGCATTTGATATTTGGTTTAGCAAAATGGTTAAGTGCATGGACTCTGGAATCAGAGTCTCAGTTCTAAACTTGCCTCTGCAACTTAAATTTTACAACTTTGGGAAAGTTCCTTAAAACTACTGTATCATTTAGTTTTCTCTTCAGGAAAATGGGGCTGATAATATCTACCTCATAAGGTTGATTTAAGTATTGAGTTGTTACCTTTGCAATACTTAGAGTATGTCAGACATAAAGTAAATGTTCAGAAAATTTTAGTTTTTCTTACGAATATTTAATGAGTCTCTAACTCAAAAATGTAAGGTACTGTAAACTCAGCCATAGCATTTATGCTCAAGGCAGAGCTGTCATTTCCTACTTTAACACATTGTCTGCTAAAAACCAAAACAATATCAAAAGAAATACAAACATAGAAAATTAAAAAGATATTTATATGCTTAAAAGCAAGATTAACGTATCCATGAGCCAGAAATAAAGTAGAAACTACAAGAAGTGAATGGGTCTGAAAGCACTGCTCTGCAGGTTTCTGAGCTAGAGACCTCCTGGGGACCAGAAGATCATACAGACTAAACTGTACATAAAATACGGCATACTGCAGCCAGATTCACTGCTTTAGGCAAATGTATGTAGAAGGCCTCATGTTTGATGGTGAAAAAATAACATGACCACCAATATAGGGCTTTGATTTTATCAGAAACTGTGGATACAAGATAAGCTAAGGCCAGCAGGGAAAGGCAAAACACATACTTGAAAGACAAATTTAGCCAACTCCTACTAATTCCATGATGACTGATGATTTGTAATAACGATAAATATATAAGACTTCATTCTAGATTGGGGATTTATCAGATAGAAGAATGCAAAATGGCTATCAAGAAGGAAAGAGTAAATCAACTGTACTTCAATAAAATTTCTAAAAAGAAGGAAGAGAGAAAATAAATAATAACAATAGCAATACAGAATAAAAACATTTCCCACTCAAAATTAATCTGCGAACCAAAATTACAAAACACATGAAAGAACAAAGCGCTAGAAACATATCCTACAAAAATCAACACTTGAGACATGAATTTACTTAAGATGAATTTCATTTGCAGGAAGCAATCTGAGAAAGATTTAAAGTAAGCATAATTAGCAAACTCAGATTGACAAAGAAGACCATAAAAATAAATGGTGAAACTGACATAATTAGATATGAAGGAAGGACAGATAAGCATGAAAAGTTTAATTCTTTTTTCCTGTGAAGAGGTAATTAGTGAATTGAAATATAATATTTAGTAATTAACTCAGAATTTATTACAGAGAACTAAAGATATAAAATATATTAAAGAAAAGGTAAGAGGAACAGAAGAGAGACTGGGCTGTGCCTGCATTCTTAAATAAGAGTTCCAGAGAATGTAAGAAATGTCAGAGTTAACAATGTTTAAAGAGATAATTACCAAGAGTTTAGCAGAATTAAAAATCAGAGAAATGAATTTCACGTGTGGGACAAATATAACTATAAATTCACACTAACAACACTGTGGAAACACTTAAGGAAAAAACACATATAAAAGAAGAAAACCTTAAAAAAACTACTTGAGAGAAAACAGATTATTTTCAAAGGAATTGCAAGTACACTGCTGCAGATGGATGAACAACAATCAGTTTCATTTATCTAATATTCAAATATTTATCAATTTCCTACTGTTGGCCTGACACTGGTATTCATGCCCTGGAGAGAGCTATGAACAAGAGACAGAAATCCCTGCTGTCATGGAACATATTACATTCTAGTAGGAGAACAAAAAATAATAGAATATATAAACATTCTAGGGCAAATAACTATGAATCTACTGTGTAAAAAATAAGCCATTATAAAATGATAGGAACAATAAAGATATTTTCAGGCATGTGAAAATGAAGGTTACATTTTAAAAATTACCAAATAAGGAATAACCACATTACAAGAATGATTGTACATTTATAAAATCTACTGAGCCACAATACCAAGCGAGAAAGAAAAATATGTGGTCACTTCAGCAAACACAGAAAAAAAAATCATTAACATACAATCATTTTTTATGAATTTTTAAATTTTCTAAACTATGTGTTTATTGAAGACTGTAAAGTGATGAAATTGTGGCTGATATGACCAAACTCACAACTTTATAGTATTAAAATACATATAATATCTGACATTGATGTTAAGGTAATAAAACTGATTTTATGCGCCACAAACAAATTAGGCTTCTATTTGATAAAATATGCTTTCAGACTTCTAATATAATTAATACAATAAAGAAAATATGCAATTCATTGAGGAGAAAACTGCATGCAACAATCTTTAAAAATTTTTCTCTTCATTTTTATTTTTATTTTTTGTATTGAAATATAGTTGATTTACAATATTACATTAGTTTCTGGTGTACAACTTTTTTTTGAAAGGTAATTGCATGGAATTAATTACACATGATGGAAAAGGCTGAGAAGCTAATCAGGAGACACTGAAGCAACCTTAAAAAATGATCATAATAATCATAATAATAAAAAGCAGAAGTCATGACTGTCCCTAGATATGGAGGTCAAATGGAGGAGATTGTGTTAACTGAGCAGAGGGACTGACATCAACTTGCAGAAGTTAAACATTCTGGAGCTGTCTAGCAGGAACTGGCCCTATAAAGAGATGCAGCTGCTGCCAGTGACATCTCCCAAGCACAGGAAGAAGGGAAAATATCAGTCCCTTCTCTTTCAATTTCCTCCCCATGTTTTCACCCAGCCAGAAATAGGTTGGCACTTAGGACTCACAGGAGTCAGACCCCATTTCAAACAGAAATGAGAAGCAGAAGAGGTAAGAAATGTGTCTCGGAGCAAACAGTGCAAAAAGAAAAGGAAAGGAAAAATGATCCTTAACTTATATTATATGCACAAAGCTGAGTTCACATTACTGAAAACCTAAATGTGAATAGTAAAACTTCAAAAGTATCAGATAAAACAGTATCATTATAATCTTTGCTGGGAAAGTTTTCTTAAATAAAACAGAAACATGCAAATTATAAATAAAATACTGATGTACTTTGCTACATTACTATTAAAATTTACTTTTCAACATAAACAAAATTAAAAAAAATATATATATATATCTGTAAATTAGAAGAAACCTTTTCAATGCATCTAACTCCTATTGAATTACTCTCCAGAATATAGAAAATCCTAAACATTAATGAGAAGAGATAAATAGCCTAATAAATAAATGGCCAAAAGATGAAAGGAAATCCAATGTGCTGATAAAATTTAAAAACATAAATATACTATCAACACAATACACAATCATCCCCTACTCATCAGATTGGCATCAATTTAAAAACCTGAAAACATGAATATTATTGAAAATATAGAGCAAAGAAAATGCTCATAAACTACTGGTAAGAATGTCAGAATAAGTATTATGAAAAGCTTGGTGTTAGTGAAGTGAAAATGTATTGAATTGAGGCATAGCAAGATGATATGATTTGCCGATGGTTCACAGTCTGTAAGTGGGGAATGTGGATTTTTTTTTTTTTTTACAGTTTTCTAAATGAGATGATGATAACTCTATTTACTGATTGCTTGCATATGCTAAAAACTCTATTAGGTGATGATATATACATGTAATCCTATCAACAGCCTGTGAAATATTAAAATGTTTCTTTTTAAAATTTTTTTAATTTAATTTTTTTATACAGCACATTCTTATTAGTCATCCATTTTATACATATCAGTGTATACATGCCAATCCCAATCGCCCAATTCATCACACCACAATCCCCACCCCCTGTCGCTTTCCCCCCTTGGTGTCCATACGTTGGTTCTCTACATCTGTGTCTCAATTTCTGCCTTGCAAAACGGTTCATCTGTACCATTTTTCTAGGTTCAACATAAATGCATTAATATACGATATGTGTTTTTCTCTTTCTGACTTACTTCACTCTGTATGACAGTCTCTAGATCCATCCACGTCTCTAGAAATGACCCAATTTCGTTCCTTTTTATGGCTGAGTAATATTCCATTGTAACCACTTATTGAAGAGACTGTCTTTTCTCCATTGTATATCTTTGCCTCCTTTGTCATAGATTAGTTGACCATAGGTGCGTGGGTTTATCTCTGGGTTTCCTATCTTGTTCAATTTATATTTCTGTTTTTGTGCCAATACCATATTGTCTTGATTACTGTAGTTTTGTAGTATAGTCTGAAGTCAGGGAGTCTGATTCCTCCAGCTCCACTTTTTTCCCTCAAGACTGCTTTGGTTATTTGGGGTCTTTTGTGTCTCCATAAAAAAATTAAGATTTTTGTTCTAGTTCTGTAAAAAATGCCATTGGTAATTTGATAGGGATTGCATTGAATCTGTAGCTTGCTTTGGGTAGTATACTCATTTTCACAATATTGATTCTTCCAATCCAAGAACATGGTATATCTCTCTATCTGTTGGTATCATCTTTAATTTCTTTCATCAGTATCTTATAGTTTTCTGCATACAGGTCTTTTGTCTCCCTAGGTAGGTTTATTCCTAGGGATTTTATTCTTTTTGTTGCAGTGGTAAATGGGAGTGTTTCCTTAATTTCTCTTTCAGATTTTTCATCATTAGTGTATAGGAATGCAAGAAATTTCTGTGCATTAATTTGGTATCCTGCAACTTTACCAAATTCATTGATTAGCTCTAGTAGTTTTCTGGTGGCATCTTTAGGATTATCTATGTATAGTATCATGTCATCTGCAAACAGTGACAGTTTTACTTCTTCTTTTCTAATTTGTATTCCTTTTATTTCTTTTTCTTCTCTGATTGTCATGGCTAGGACTTCCAAAACTACGTTGAATAATAGTGGTGAGAGTGGACATCCTTGTCTTGTTCCTGATCTTAGAGGAAATGCTTTCAGTTTTTCACCATCGAGACTGATATTTGCTGTGGGTTTGTCGCATATGGCCTTTATTATGTTGAGGTAGGTTCCCTCTATGCCCACTTTCTGGACAGTTTTTTATCATAAATCGGTGCTGAATTTTGTCAAAAGCTTTTTCTGCGTCTATTGAGATGATCATATGGTTTTTATTCTTCAATTTGTTAATATGGTGTATCACATTGATTGATTTGTGTATACTGAAGAATCCTTGCATCCCTGGTATAAATTCCACTTGATCATGGTGTATGATCCTTTAAATGTGTTGTTGGATTCTGTTTGCTAGTATTTCGTTGAGGATTTTTGCATTTATATTCATCAGTGACATTGGTCTGTAATTTTCTTTTTTTTGTAAGTATCTTTGTCTGGTTTTTGTATCAGGGTGATGGTGGCCTCATAGAATGAGTTTGGGAGTGTTCCTTCCTCTGCAATTTTTTGGAAGAGTTTGAGAATGATGGGTTTTAGCTCTTCTCTAACTGTTTCATAGAATTCACCTGTGAAGCCATCTGGTCCTGGACTTTTGTTTGTTGGAAGATTTTAATCACAGTTTCCATTTCATTACTTGTGACTGGTCTGTTCATATTTTCTATTTCTTCTTGGTTCAGTGTTCGAAGGTTATACAATTAGAAATTGTATAATTAGAATTCTATTGTATAATTGTATAATTAGAATTCTTAGAAATATTACAATTTCTAAGAATTTGTCCATTTCTTCCAGGCTGTCCATTTTACTGGCATAGAGTTGCTTGTAGTAGTCTGTTAGGATGCTTTGTATTTCTGTGGTGTCTTTTGTAACGTCTCCTTTTTCATTTCTAATTTTATTGATTTGAGTCCTCTCCCTCTTTTTCTTGATGAGTCTGGCTAATGGTTTATTATTTTTGTTTATCTTCTCAAAGAACCAGCTTTTAGTTTTATTGATCTTTGCTGTTGTTTTCTTTGTTTCTATTTCATTTATTTCTGCTGTGATCTTTATGATTTCTTTCCTTCGACTAACTTTTGTTTCGTTTGTTCTTCTTTCTCTAGTTCCTTTAGGTGTAAGGTTAGATTGTTTATTTGAGATTTTTCTTGTTCCTTGAGGTCAGCTTGTATTGCTATAAACTTCTGTCTTAGAACTGCTTTTGCTGCATCCCATAGGTTTTGGATAGTCATTTTTTCATTGTTATTTGTCTCTAGGTATTTTTTGATTTTCTCTTTGATTCCTTCAGTGATCTCTTGGATATTTACTAACGTAGTGTTTAGCCTCCATGTGTTCATGTTTTTTACATTTTTCCCCCTGTAATTGATTTCTAATCTCATAGCATTGTGGTAAGAAAAGATGCTTGATATGATTTCAATTTTCTTAAATTTACTGAGGCTCGATTTGTGACCCAAGATGTGATCTATCCTGGAGAATGTTCCTTGTACCCTTGAGAAGAAAGTGTAATCTGCTGTTTTTGGATGGAATGTCCTATAAATATCAGTTAAATTTATCTGGTCTGTTGTGTCATTTAAAGCTTGTGTTTCCTTATTAATTTTCTGTTTGGATGATCTGTCTATTGGTGTAAGTGAGGTGTTAAAATCCCCCACTATTATTGTGTTACTGTTGATTTCCTATTTTATAGGTCTTAGTAGTTGCCTTATGTATTGAGGTGCTCCTATGTTGGGTGCATATATATTTATAATTGTTTTATCGTCTTCTTGGATTGATCCCTTGATCATTATGTAGTGTCCTTCCTTGTCTTTTGTAACTTTCTTTATTTTAAAGTGTATTTTATCTGATATGAGTATTGCGACTCCAGCTTTCTTTTGATTTCCGTTTGCATGGAATATCTTTTTCCATCCCCTCACTTTCAGTCTGTATGTGTCCCTAGGTCAGAAGTAGGTCTCTTGTAGACAGCATATATATGGGTCTTGTTTTTGTATCCATTCAGCAAGCCTGTGCGTTTTGGTTGGAGCATTTAATCCATTCACGTTTAAGGTAATTATCGATATGTATGTTCCTATTACCATTTTATTAATTGTTTTGTTTTTGTTTTTGTAGGTCCTTTTCTTCTCTTGTATTTCCCACTTAGAGAACTTCCTTTAGCATTTGTTTTGACCTGGTTTGGTGGTGCTGAATTCTCTTAGCTTTTGATTGTCTGTAAAGCTTTTGATTTCTCCATCGAATCTGAATGAGATCCTTGCTGGTAGAGTAATCTTGGTTGTAGGTTCTTCCCTTTCATCACTTTAAGTATATCATGCCACTCTCCTCTGGCTTGTAGATTTTCTGCTGAGAAATCAGCTATTAACCTTATGGGAGTTCCCTTGTATGTTATTTGTCATTTTTCTCTTGCTGCTTTCAATAATTTTTCTTTGTCTTTAATTTTTACCATTTTGTTTACTATGTGTCTCAGCATGTTTCTCCTTGGGTTTATCCTGTATGGGACTCTCTGTACTTCCTGGACTTGGGTGGCTATTTCCTTCCCATGTTAGGGAAAGGACTATAATAAATTTCGACTATAATATCGTCACGTATTTTCTCCGGTCATTTCTCTCTCTCTTCTCATTCTGGGACCCCTATGATGTGAATGTTGTTGCGTTTAATGTTGTCCCAGAGGTCTCTTAGGCTGTCTTCATTTCTTTTCATTGTTTTCTCTTTATTCTGTTGTGCAGCAGTGAATTCCACTCTTCTGTCTTCCAGGTCACTTATCCATTCTTCTGCCTCATTTATTCTGCTATTGATTCCTTCTAGTGTAGTTTTCATTTCAGTTATTGTATTGTTCAGCTCTGTTTGTTTGTTCTTTAATTCTTCTAGGTCTTTGTTAAACATTTCTTGCATCTTCTCGATCTTTGCCTCCATTGTTTTTCCGAGGTCCTGGATCATCTTCACTATCATTATTCTGAATTCTTTTTCTGGAAGGTTGCCAATCTCCACTTCATGTAGTTGTTTTTCTGGGGTTTTATCTTGTTCCTTCATCTGATACATAGCCCTTTGCCTTTTCCTCTTGTCTATCTTTCTGTGAATGGGAATGTGGATTTTAATTCCAGTTGTGATCTTAAATTTCCATAGCTATACTCTATGATGATAAATAGAAGTATTTATTTTAACGAGCAGTAAATTCCAAAATGATCAATGTTTGAATTGTTGAAAATTTTGTTTACTAAGGTAAGAGACTGTAAGCATAGGTAGAACTATTTTGAAGAAGGTGTAAATTGAGGCAACTCTATTAATCGGAAAATATTCTGGTCTATCTGAGAGAGATAAGCGTTTTCCATTCTTTTTATTTTCTTTGTTTGTCTTTTTAATAAAATTTTTAAAGATTACTTTCCATTTAGAGACATTACAAAATATTGGCTATATTCCCCATGTTGTACAGTACATCCTTGAGTCTGTTTTATGCCCAATTGTTTGTATTTCCCATTCCCCTGTCCCTACGTTACCCCTCCCCTGCCATTGGAAACCACTAGTTTGTTCTCTATATCTGTGAGTCTGTTTCTCTTTTGTTATATTCATTAGTTTGTTGTATTTTTTAGATTCCACATATAAGTGGTATCATACAGTATTTGTCTTTCTCTTTCTAACTTATTTCACTTAACATAATGTCCTCCAAGTCGATCCATGTTGCTGCAAATGACAAAATTTCATTCTTTTTTATGCCTGAATAGTATTACGTTTTATACTTTTACATTTACATATATATACATACCACTTCTTCTTTGTCCATCCACCTATTGACTGCACTTAGGTTCCTTCCATATCTTGGCAATTGTAAATATTGCTCCTGTGAGCTTTGGGGTACATGAATCTTTTTGAATTAGTGTGTTTGGGGTTTTTTTTGGATATATACCCAGGAGTGGAATTGCTGGGTCATATGGTAGTTCTGTTTTCCATTTTTTAAGAAACATCCATGATGTTTCCCACAGTGGCTGCACCAATATACATTCCCACCTACAGTGTATGAGGGTTCTGTTTTCTCCACATCCTTGCCAACTTTTGTTATTTGTATACTTTTTGATGATAGCCATTCTGAAACAGGTGTGAGGTGATACCTCATTGTGGTTTTTATTTTCACTTTCTCCATAATTAGTGATGTTGAGCATCTTTTCGTGTGCTTGTTGGCCATCTGTATGTACCCTTTGGAAAAATGTCTAGTCAGGTCTTCTGCCCATTTTTCATTGGGTTGTTTGTTTTTTTAATGTTGAGTTGTACAGGTTGTTTATATATGTTCAATATTAATCCCTTATCAGTCATATCATTTGGGAATATCTTCTCCCATTCAGTAGATTGTCTTTTTATTATGTTGATGGTTTCCTTTGCTGTGCAAAATCTTTTAGGTTTAACTAGGTACCATTTGTTTCTTTTTGCTTTTATTTCCTTTACTTTAGGAGATGGATCCAAAAAAAAGATTGCTACAATTTATGTCAGAGTGTTCTGTCTATGCTTTCATCTAGAAGTTTTATAGCATCTGGTCTTACATTTAAGTCTTTAATCCATTTTGAGTTTATTTTTGTATATAGTGTTATAGAATGTTGTAATTTCATTCTTTTACATGTAGTTGTCCAGTTTTCCCAGCACCACTTATTGAAGAGATTTTCCTTTTACCATTTTATATTCTTGACTCCTTTGTCATAGATTAATTGACCATAAGTGCATGGGTTTATTTCCAGGCTCCTCTATCCTGGTCCATTGACTTATGTGTCTGTTTTTGTGCCAGTACCATGCTGTTTTCATTACTGTACCTTTGTAAAATAGTCTGAAGTCAGGGAGTGTGATTCCTCCAGCTCTGTTCTTCTTTCTCAAGATTGTTTTGGTTATTTGAGGTCTTTTGTGTTTCCACAGAAAATTTAAAATTATTTGTTCTAGTTCTGTCTGAAATGCCATTGTTATTTTGATAGGGATTACATTGAATCTGTATATGGCCTTGGGAAATATGGTCATTTTAACAACACTGATTCTTCCAGTCTAAGGACACAGCATTTCTTTCCATTTGTTTGTGTCATCTTCAATTTCTTTCACCGGTGTCTTATAGTTTTTGGAGTACAGGTCTTTTGCCTTCTTAGGTAGGTTTATTCCAAAATTCTCAACAAAATACTAGCAAACCAAATCCAACAGTACATTAAAAGGATCATACACCATGACCAAGTGGGATTTATTCCAGGATGCAAGGATTTTGTAATATCTACAAATCAATCAATGTGATACACCACATTAACAAACTGAAGAATAAAACCATATGATCATCTCAATAGATGCAGAAAAAGCTTTTGATAAAATTTAACATCAATTTATGATAAAAACTCTCCAGAAAGCAGGCATAGAGGGAACATTCCTCAACATAATAAAGGCCATATATGACAAACCCACAATTAACATCATACTCAGTGGTGAAAAGGTGAAAGCATTTCCTCTAAGATCAGGAACAAAACAAGGATATCTACTCTTGCCACTTTTATTCAACATAGTATTGGAAGTCCTAGCCATGACAATCAGAGAAGAAAAAGCAATAAAAGGAATCCAAATTGGAAAGGAAGGAGTAAAACTGTCAATGTTTGCAAATGACGTGTTACCCTACATAGTAAATCCTAAAGATACTACGGGAAAACTACTAGAGCTTATCAACGAACTCAGTAAAGTTAAAGGATACAAAATAAATATAAAGAAACCTGTTGCATTTCTATAAACTAACAATGAAATATCAGAAAAAGAAATTAAGGAAACAATAATCCCATTTACCATCACATCAAAAAGAATAAAAATCCTAGGAACAAAACTACCTAAGGAAGGATTTTCCTTTCTTAATAAAATTCTCTTTAACAGAGTTCCTTGGAAGTCTCCCAAACCAGTTTCTTTGTGTATATTTTACATGTCACACATTCTCTAATCAGATGTTATGGCTCCCTCCCCTCTTTACCCATTCTTCTCATGTCTGGGACTAGGTTTCTTAGAAGCTGTATGATTCTAATGGCTGTCAAGATTTTTTTGTTTTCCCCCTAACTGTAAGTCTCCCTTACATTGTTTTTTTTATATTTTCAGTCACATAAATATTTTTTCCTTCACTAAGTGTTTGTTTCTGGTGGAAATACTTCTTTCCTAGCCAAAGATACTGACATATTCTAACAGACTAAGAATATAGGGACCCTTTCATGCTCAGATAGTTTCTAAAGACAGTTTAGGGTTTTTTGTTTGTTTGTTTGTTTTGTTTTTAATTTATTTATTATTGGCTGCATTGGGTCCTCGTTGCTGTGCAAGAGCTTTCTCTAGTTGCGGCGAGTGGGAGCTACTCTTCCTTGTGGTACACGGGCTTCTCATTGCAGTGGCTTCTCTTGTTGCGGAGCACAGGCTCTAGGCATGTGGACTTCAGTAGTTGCAGCACGAGGGCCCAGTAGTTGTGGCTCGAGGAATCTAGAGCACAGGCTCAGTAGTTGTGCACAGACTTAGTTGCTCTGCAGCAGACAGTTTAGGTTTTATGACATTATTTTTTCAGTGCGTTATTTCCACCTTCTATCATGTTGTATCCAGGGAAATTGTCTTAAAGTCAAAATTAAGCAGAAATAACTTCCACAAAAACTCTAACAAGTATTTTATATCAAGAAACTGAAAAAAATCTATTTGTCATGAAGCACTTCCCCTATCATTAATTCACATGAAACATATTTTTGTAACCAAACCTGGGTCTCCTAAATCCTATGGATTGCAATAAAATTTGTGTACAAAATCTTGTATAAGGATAAAAACTTGACCAAATGTATTTGCTAAGGATTTTTTCAGCTCTGAGATCTGTCATTCCATATTTCTCTCAACTATAGCCATTTGTTGCTACTAATTCTATTATATTAAGCAGTGGCTTTACAAAAATAATAACACTGACAGTAGACCACAGTCACTGCTCTACTACAGTATAAGTTTCCAGCTTACCTACATGTATGGCATTAATTCACTTGTTCAGTACATTTTATAGATTAATTTCCATGATTAACAAAAATCTTAAAAATTTAATAATATTTAATGTTAAATTGCTAAATATCTGCATGAATTATAACATTTGTTTCAGAAACATTTGCAAAAACACATTTCTACTTGTAAATATTCATACATGCTGCAGATAAAGTGAGAAAATATACAAAATTACTAATTATGATCTATTCATTTGTAATTAAGTCATTCAAGGATGTGTAATTCTATCTTAGCAAATGACCTAGAAGACAACTCATTTTTAATTCAAATGTTTTGCCAAAGAAAATGTACTAATAAGATAATTTGTATTTATATATTCCTTCATATAAAAGCAAAATATCCCTTTAATATTAAATACACCATTCTAAAAATAATTTGTTTTCAGGTTAAGGACTGCCACGTTATATGTTTATTTAACCTTAAGGTGGAATATTCTGATAAGTGTTGTATCATCTTATCTTCATGTCATTAATCTGAAGGTAAGCTGACCTCCTCTGATATGAGATTACTTCAGTGCCAGCAGGAATGAGTTCCCTGTGGTGAGCACTTGGCTCCTGACAGACTTGTTTTCTGTGTATTCTGTGGATTCTTAGCAGGGTGGGAAGCAATTGGAACAGACAGAACCATCACAGTTGACAAGAAACTCACTTTGGTGTTCAGTACAAAGATGAACTTAAGTCATTTTTTCCTCATAAAATATAATTGCATCACATAACTAAAGAATGTCTACTTCATTCATCTCACTGATGAGTAGTAATATGGCTTTTGAAGTTGGTAAAAAGAAGGAAGAACACATGAATTATTGGCCTATTTGCTCACCTTTTTAAGGAAAATGTTCTGATTTAAATGTGCATCTCCTTTACAAAGTTTCAGTACGCTTTCAAAATGATGTCTATTTTACTGGAAAACTACTGGGTATCTGCTAAATTTTATTTATGATATAAAACTATGTGTGGTATTTTTGAAAGTAGTGTTCATTAATTAGAAGAAGGATAAAAGATCAAGCTTTGGAATCAAATGGAATTAAGTTTAAATTTAGCTCTGTTACTTAACTTCTATAAGCCAGACATTTCTTCATCTGAAAAAAATCAACAATGTTAATATTGGCAGGTTGTAATGTTGTGAGATTTAAATGGGAGGACACAGATTCAGCGCTTAGCACAGTGAATGGTATCCAATAAACACAAGCTATTAGTGGCGTTATTATATTTCCTCTTAAATTATAACAAATTTAGAGAAAATGTGTATGCATATTTGTAGTGGACCTTTAACTTTTAGCTGACATTCAAAGCATATTTTAAATACAGAAGAATGAACACATGATCCCTTTTATATATATGTATATATATTTAGTAGAGGTGGTGAGAATGACACAGGTTAATTTACTTGATAAAAAAGTTAAGCAAGGCCACATATATAACTAAAAATGTAATTGTAGACCTCTAGATTTATGAACAAATATTTTAATCATTAGGCCATTTGACCTTTATATCTCATTAAAAACATTAGTTAGTATGTCGTACTAAGGTTTTATTTAAATTAGTCTTCTTTGTTCTGGCCTACTAAGGAGCTTTTTAAAATTGACTTGTAGCTTAATTTTAAAAAAGTATAGCCAGTCTTTAACTTGTAAGTGCACTTTCTTCTCTAATTAATTTTGTAGAGTTTGTAATATTTTCCTATAGAAACAGCATTGTAAACATATCTTGCTGTTTTCCAGAACTAACCCTGAAAAGCCCATGTATTCAATGATATCACCGGATTATAGTAATAACAGTATTAATCTCAGTTCTGGTTTCTGTACAGATGTGATATAAAAGAGAGGGGGAAATAGAAGGGACCTGTGCTTCTTCCTCACCCTCTCTCATGGAGCAGCATGAACAGGAGAAAACTCCTCCTCCTTCCCGCTCCCCCTCCTCCCCTTCCCCCTCCTCCTCCTTATTCTTCACTGTTGTTGTTATTATTTTCACATGACCCTAGTCTTTGACTCATTTTCCCCTCCCAGCGTAAACCCCTCCCACCTCTTGTGGTATCTTCTGCTAATTTGTCAATGAATCCATACCCTGGCAGTGCCCCCTCTACCACAATACCAAATCTACTCTGTACCCCAAAGCAACCCAGTCTCCAAAATTATGTTTCTCATCTCCCTCGCAGATCAAAAATCCCATTTCCACTAGGCAGATCTGGAATTAGGAAACCATGTGCCTGGATTTAATTCATGAAAAAGGGGGAGGGATTTTAGCCCCTTAAACTTTCTAGGGGTATTTTGCATTTAAAAAGGAACTCAACCAGTCAATTGATTCTCTAAATATTAATATTTTAGAGACTCTAATATAAATGATGTGACTGTGGCCAAGGAGTCTTGGGAGAGTAATTTATTGGCATCAGTAGCATCAGAAGTCAGCCCAGCCTTTTTTGAACGTCTGTTCCTAGGGGGCCCTCCCTAAGCTCTTCCTGGTTTTCACAGATTTGTCTACTGTGCTTGGCATACGAAGCAAAAGATGTTGATTATACAGGGGCACAGGGATTCTTTTGGGAGCAAACAGATATTTAGGGCAGTCAATCAGGGAAAATAACTGCAGGGAACCAAGAGCAAGAGGTCGTGAGAGAACAAGAGGCAGATGGCATTAATTTGCATCCTGACTGGTGGTTTGAAGAAATACTATTTACATATATAAATAGAAGTTTCTTTAGAGAATTAAGTTTCTTTCACAGTCAGTTATTAAATGTTTATTTCACTCATTCATTCAATCACTCATTCAACAATTATTTATCAAGCTCCTCTTGTGTGCTGTGTACTGAGTGTATAGAGGTGATTAAAACAGACACAGTCTGACTTTCAGAAATCACAGTCTAACAGGGAAGAAAGAAAACTGAACAGTTTTTTTAAGGAATGTTTTTATTTTGAACAGTTTTAGATTTATAGGAAAAAGTGCAATCACAGTGCAGAGAGTTCCCATATACTCCACACCCCATTTCTCCTATTATTAATATTAGCATAGTGCACTTGTCACAATTAATGAACCAATATTGATATATTGTTATCAACTAAGGCCCATAGTTTATTCATATATTCCTAGATTTTACCGAATATTTTATTTCTGGTCCAGGATCCCATGCAGGTTACCACATCCATTTACTGTCATGTTTTCTTGGGCTACTCTTGGCTAGGAGAATTTCTCAGACTTCTTGTTTTTGATGACCTTGATTGTTTTGAGGAATAATAGATATTTTGTAGGATTTTCTTTATTGGAATTCGTCTTCTGTTTTTTTCCATAATTATCCAGGGGATATGGGTTTTGAAAACAAGGCCAAAGAGATAAAGTACCATTTTTATCACATCATATGAAAGGACCACACTATCAACATGATATTGCTGTTAACCTTGATCACTTGCTGAGGCAGTGTTTGTCAGATTTTTTCACTATAAAGTGAATCTTTTTGTCACCTTTCCATAGTGTATTCTTTAGAAGAAATGACTATAAACAGGTTTTAAACCATAAAGTGGGAATATTGATAACATAGGAAGGTACAGAGAGTTGTGAAAATGTGTATAAGGATGAAATAACATAACCAACGGCAACAAGGTTAAGAAATCTCCCTCCTTAAGAAATCATGCTTATATCGTATCTGGAGATGGAAATTAATTAGCCAAAAGAAGTATGAGATAGAGGGGGCAGAATAGGTATGCAATTATATTTAGTGTTTTTAATATTTAACACCCTTGTATAGGCTAATGATCTCTTCAATTTATAAAATTTTATTATCTAAGGTCAACTTAATCCCAAAGTCTGTCTGAATTGATAATCTGCATGCTGAGTTTTCTATCTACATAGAATATTGTACCCAGTGGATGAAGATAAACTTATGAAATGTATATAGGTTTAGCTAAATATATATTTCTAACTTTACTATAGCCTTTAGGAATGAAGTCAAGTTAATATAAACTATTGGCAAGTGTTTCTACTCAATTCTATCTATTCTTTGTAATCTTTTAGAGGCAGGTGTTAACCCTGGTGTTTTGAAAGAAAGGCTGATAATTACTAGGAAGGGAAAATGATTGATCCTGTACAAATGGGATGGGTGCTGAAGGTGAGGTAGCCTAAATCCATTATTCTAATTTATTTGTATTTAACCCCAGAAATCAGACAGAGATGAATGCCCTGGAAAAATACAAACTGGAGAAATGTGTAATTGTCAAAATATGCAATTGTTCAATCATTCAGCAGTTATTATTCAGAGTCTACTATGGAGCAGCACAGTTTTTCTTTATTGGAGTTCATATGATGAACTCAAGTATAATCAACTCAAGTACTTTAATGTTATAAATACAAATACACCTCAAGGACTTGGTTTTCACATTGTGCTATTTAACTACCTATGTAAACTTAAGACAATTAGGCTAAACAGGATCACTTCTCCCAAACCTTAGAAAGCTACATTTTTTAAGAGCATAGGGAGGGAGTTGTGTAGAATAGAAATTGTCATAGCATATAACAGGTTTTCTTAATATATTATCCTCTAATACCTGCTTCAAAACTAATTGGTCTGGCATGGGTTTTGGAAGATAAAAAGAGAGAGAGAACCCAACAGACACAAAGAATAAGAATTTCTGAGGGGCAGGGCTGAGAAAGTGGATTTTTGAATAAGTTCTCCAGGTGATCACAAAAGCACTAAATCTTGAGCCCCCCTAGACTGGATCCAAAAATATAGCAATAGCAAGAAAGAAGAAAGAAAACAGAGGAGTGTGGAGCAGTAGAGAAAAGGAGAAAAAAATACTTGATTCATTATTAATAGGCATACTCAGAGCTCCCAAATATTTAAGAAGTAGCCAGAAAAGAACTTTTATATAATCATAAATGTGTTTATGTCTCCTAAGGTAGTTTGAGTGCATATGGAATCATGGCTTTTTTTTCATCATCAGGAAATGGAGATATGTAAGTTCAGTGGGCAAGGGCATAGGTGTGCTCTGGGAAATGGAGAGCACAGTTAGAAGATATTGAAATGTTAATAAAAATGCCACCTTTATTCTCTGAAATGCTAGTGGAAAGTTAAGTATGTACAATTCAAAGAAGCTTCCATGTATACTCACAATTCATTTCTTCTTGATACTTAGTTTTCTACCTCTTGCAAAGTCTTTCCCTTCAAACTCGCAACATCTGTTTTAAAATTCAGACGTAGTGAAAGAACTGGTTAAGCCTTTTTAAAACTCCATATGCCCATTTATTCCTACCGGTCAGCCTGTTGTCTTGCTCTCCTTTAGCTCTTCCCCTTTTACTTTATTTCTCCCTTTAAAGGCTCTGATTGGTGGGATCATTTCTGTCTTCCAAATGAGGGCTCTTGCCCATTGCCTGGGGGCTTGGCCTCAGCTGTTCTTTCAGCCCATCCTTAACTTTTGTCAGAAGCATTTACAGGGTTCAGGTTCTGAATCTATTCTACGCTATGCTAGGCTGATGTCCTCTTTCTTTCAAAATGCAATATTGAGCTTTAACTGTGGCAGAGTCCAAGCTCAGTACTAAAAATGAAGGCATCTATTTACCAGCTGTACCTGGAAGAATAATTTAACTTTGGTAATTGTCATATTCCTCCTCAGGAAATAGAAATAATAATGCTACATTGTAGGATTCTGTGAGAATTAAACAATAAGTGTGATGTGAGTAGCTCAGTGTCTGACACTAATAGGCAATCAAGCAGCAGTGGAGACCATAATTACTAGCACAAAGTGAAAGTATTAGAGATTTGCGGTTCTAGTGAATGTCTTTCTGTGTTATTACAGCATCTCTGAATCAATTTGTACTATTATTTCTATGTTTCTCTGTCTTTAAAATTCGTTCAGAACCACAGTCTCTCTGGGACTTAAGCCTAGTTTAACTGTTTAATCTCATCAGGGACTCCAACCCAGATTATATTTCTATGACCAGAACTATGATAATTTCAATCAGTGTACCCCACAAAGCCACATGGTCCAAGGACCATCTATACTAGAATTATTTGGGAGTAGAGTTATATGTAAAAACTGCAGAGCCCTGTACCACATCCTAGAAATACTGAATCAAAGTCTCTCAAAGTAGAGCATGAAATTGTGACTTTATGAAAGTGTATTAGCTGAATGTTGATGCACTGTTATAGATTGAGCTTTATTGCCTGACTCTGTCCACCTATTACCTATGGCAGGGCTGGACTTTAGAACCAGCAAATAATTGGCAGGCAGAAGTAGAATCTAGGTTTCCAAATTCCAAAGTAGTGCTATTTTCCATACTTCATACTACTTTTCAAAAGACAAATTATCCCTGCTATAGAATTTTGTAAAGATTGTCACATTGTGACTTTTTAGGGATAGTGATACTATCACTGAATATTTTGTCTTGTGAATTTCGTCATTTTAGATAGGGTCAAGCATAGGATGAAGGGAGTGAGGCGCTTACTTCACATACAAAATTTAAAGGGGCACTAAAAATAAACTCAGTAATTCAGATAAATACCATTTTAATGCAATGTCTAAAAAAATCAAAGTTAATGGAAAAAAAACCCTGATAAATAAAATATCAGAACTTTAAAGACTTGATCAATATTAGTGATTTTTCCTTTTGACTCAGGTTCTAACATGGCTTGATGTAACACTAATTCTAGAAGCACATAATTAAAATCGTTCTATTATTTTGTGGACATATACATAAAAAGACACAGCTTTTGTCTATGAGCAGTTTACAAATTTGTTAAGAAACAGACAATTCAACACAACACAACTGAAAAGATATTTATTGTATCTTAAGTACTTAAGAGTGCCTGTCATGGACTGAGTTGTGTCTCTCCCCAGAATTCTTACGTTGAAGCTCTAACCCTTGTGTCTCTGAATGTGACTGTATTTGGAAATAGGATCTTTAAAGAGAAGATTAAGTTAAAATAAAACCCTTAAGATGGGCCCTAATCCAATATGACTGATGTCCTTATAATAGGAAATTAAAATACACAGAGGGAGATAACAGGGATGTGTGCACACAAAGGAGAGGCCATGTGAGGACACAGCAAAAAGGCAGCAGTCAGCAAGCCAAGGAGAGGTGCCTCAAGGGAAACCTATTCTGCCAGTGCCTTGTTCGTGGACTTCCAGCCTCCAGAACTGTGAGATAATAAATTTCTCTTGTTTAAGTCTCCCAGTCTGTTATTTTGTTATGGCAGCTCAAGCAGGTTAGGAAAATGCCTATTTGTGTGGTTGTGGTATGGTGGTACACATGTCACGAAGTGGTGACATTAGAACCTTTTTTGAAAAAGTAGTAACAGTTGGTCAGGGGGAAGGTACAGGAAAGAGAATTTGCCAAGTGGAGAAATATCTGAATGTTTGAATGAATGAATGAAATTAAAAAAGGAATAAGTTTAATGAATGCACCAGGTAAAGAAAATCACATAGACATATATATTTGTATCTCATGACCTTACTCTGTCATTAAGCACACTGCATATCATCAATGAATTTATACTGAGAATTTCAAATATGACATATATAAAATTAAATGTAATTCTATATCATGCAATTTTTTATTCAAAGTGAGCTCTTCTGGTTCCCCTGACCCTGTGAGTTTTTACTATATAAGGAGAGCCCCATGGATGAATGGTATGAAAATTGACATATTTTATTCACATTCATTCATTAGGCCCACCCCTGAAAGAAAAATGACTGGTACTCTTTTATAATTTGCACTTCTTTCTTAATAGGAACAATTTGTTGTATATAAGTAGAACTTGCTTTATGACAGAGTGGGTCTTGAAAATCAGAGCAAAAATTGTGGTAATCAATACATTTTGTAGCAAATATTGGCTACTCATATAAATCTTTATGCTATACCATAAACAAAAATAAACCTCAAACAGAATAAGAACTCATTTGGAAGGTAAGACTAACGAAGAAGAGGTACAAGACATTTTTTTTAAGGAACCAGATGAAGGGAATGAGTACTTAAACTGTATAGGAATAAACTTACAAACTACACAGAACAAAATTGATAAATTCAATAAAATTAAAATCCTTTCTTTTCATTTATTTATTATTATTTTTTTAACATCTTTATTGGAGTATAATTGCTTTACAGTGGTGTGTTAGTTTCTGCTTTATAACAAAGTGAATCAGCTATACATATACATATATCCCCATATATCTTCCCTCTTGCATCTCCCTCCCTCCCACCTTCCCTATCTCGCCCCTCTAGGTGGTCACAAAGCACAGAGCTGATCTCCCCATGCTATGCAGCTGCTTCCCACTAGCTATCGGTTTTACATTTGGTAGTGTATATATGTCTATTATTATTGAATTAGAGTTGGTGTACAATATTATGTTAGTTTCAGGCATACTACATAGTGACTTGACATTTGCATGCATTATGAAAAGATCACCACAGTTAGTCTAGTAACAACCTATCCACCTACAAAGGTATTGCAATATTATTGACCATACTCCCTATGTTGTATATTACACCCTGTGGCTTATTTATTTTATAACTGGAGGTTTGCAACTCTTTTTTGGTGAGGTATAGTTGATTTACAGTGTTATGCTAATTTCTGTTGTACAGCAAAGTGACTCAGTTTGGAGGTTTGCACCTCAATCCCCTTCACCTATTTTGCTCAAACTCCTCATCTCCCACCCCTCTGACAACCACCCCTTTGTTTTTAGTATCTATGAGTCTGGTATGATACGGTATTTGTCTTTCTCTGACTTATTTCACTTAGCACATACCCTCTAGATCCTTCCATGTTGTTGTAAATGGCAAGATTTCCATGTTTTATGGCTGAGTAAATTCCATTGTGTATATACACCACATCTTCCTTATCCATTCATCTATCGATGGACACTTAGGTTGCTTCCATATCTTAGCTATTGTAAATAATGTTGCAATGAAGATTGGGGTTCATAAATATTTTTGAATTATTGTTTTTGTTTTCTTTGGGTTAATACCTAGCAGTGAAATTTCTGGATCACATGGCAAGAACTTTTATTTTTCAAATAATCATATAAAGGCATTGAAAAGAAAAACCACAGAGAAAAATATTTGTAATAAATACAAGCAACAAAATACAGTTGATTGTCATTACTTGCAGCACTGCGTTCTATAAAGTTATCCAAACACAGGTTTAGCCAATACTGATATTTGTTCCAAGGGAAGATATAGAGTTATGTTCCTATGAGCCTCTGGTCAAAAGGTTTTCATCAGGCCATCCATATAGAACTTTGTTTAATGTGTGTTTCTGTTTAGTGACACCTTATTTAATACATATTATTGATTCATTAACATTAGCTCATGGTCACCAGCACTATAACTCTTGCCTGATCCAAGCTTATCTAACATACTTCTTTGTAAAGCACATCACGTCTTTCTTGCACTTAGGAACAACACTACACTGCACCTCAGCACTATGCTTGAGAACCATTTAAAACAGTAAAATTACCAACAAACACACAAAAATGAATAAAAGGTGGCACTAAATAGATAGCAAAAATGACAGAGCAGAAATAAGCAGCTAGAGTGTTATCTTACTCTACCCCAGCAGGGACCATGCATGTGTATCAAGCAACTCAATTTTTTGCTGCTCCATGCATGTCTTTGAATGATTGTGAAAGCACCACAACTGTTGATTTTAGGGTTATAGGCTAATTTTAACAGTAGGCAAATTCAAAAATATGAAATCTGCAAATAATAAAAATCAACTGGATTAGTATTTGGAATACATAAATTATTCCCTACAACTTCATATAAAAAAGTAAGGCAGCCCTGTAGAAAATGGGCAGAACATACACAAAAATTTGACAAAAGGGGAAAGACAGAAAAACAAACAAACAAACATGAAATATGGCCAATATCACTCATGATCAGGGAAGTGATAATTAAAAGCATTAAAGCATTATTAGATAACCCTTCACAATGATTACCCTAATAAAAACAATTACTGGTGAGAATATAGTACAATGGGAACCCAATAATATTGCTGTTGGTAGTATACATTGCAATAACCACTTTCAAAACAATTTAATATTTTAGATAGTAACATTGAGTATTCATTTTCTATACTAAGCAACTCCAAGCCAAGGCATACGCCAGTGAGAAAGATTTTGAACATGTACACCAAGGGTCAGATGTAACAACATTCAGACCAGTATTTGCATAATACCAAAAATCTGGAAACATCCCAATTGTCCATCAGCAATAGAACAGATAAATAAATTATGCCATCTTGATATAAGGGAATACAAGAGAATTTACAGCAGAATGAACTGACTCATCAACATGAGGGCATCAACCTGAGTAGATTTTAAAAATGTAATGCAGGGAGACAGAAGCAAAGAACTGAAGAATACATATAATTTAATCCAGTTAAGCAAATTTATAAAATAGATAAATTTAAACAAATATTTGGGAATGAATAATACAAAAGTCAGTTTTGAATGATGGAATGAAAAGTGAAGAGTGCAAGATTGCTAAGGTGGGCTTTCATATGCTAATACCATGCTATTTCTTAACTTGTCCAGTGAGTCAACAGGTATAAAGGTTTTTATTATTTTACTATGAATTTAAATTATAACATAAGCTTCATAGTTTCATGTGTTTGTACTATATAGATCATAATAAAAACAATAAAGATGAAATTACCTGAGGAAAAAAAAGACTTGGTTCAATTCCTAAATTTGTGAAAAGCTCTAAGACTTGTGAATTATTTTACCTACCAAAACTAATATGAATCAGATTAAAAAATATATAAAAGAAAAATTTAGATCTGATTTAGATAAGCTTTGTACAATAGTCAGTTCCCCATGAGGTAGGAAACTGCTTTGTGTTGTTTTTTCAAACACAAGAAACAACATTCTCGTTCACGTCCCCCCAAAAGTTAAACTGTAAAAAATGTTTCCATATTATTATTATCTGTTAAGATGAAATGAGGTGTCTTGGATAAAACACCAAAGAAAATTTAGCTGTATTTCAGTCTGACACCTATTTCTTTTCTTCCATACTTCTCTCCCAGCTTGCTCTGAATATCTTTGAAGTCCCACTGTCTTTGCAAAATCAATTCTTGTTTAGTATTAAGTTAAAATCCTTGCAGTCAGAGCAAGAAACAAAGGAGAGGAAGTATGTAACTTCGGAAAAATCAGTTCAGTTGCCTCTTTGCTAAATTTTTTTAATTGGTGTGTACTTAATTGGGTTAATGTAATAATTAAATATATCCTTATATATAAAACCCAGTACAACTGCAGTCAAAAGATGAGTGCTCAGTAAATAGTAGGTATTATCTGTAATAGTAGTAGCAGCATCTGCAATGCAGAGAGTCAGTAATCAAGGATATTTCTCCAACTTTTGATAATGATAAAATAGTAAATAAATGCTAGTAAAGGTCTATATCAGTTCCTTAGAGGAAAATTTTGTGCATTTGTTTATATTATTGCCTATTTTATGTAGAGCTTCTTTTATTAATGAGCTTGTACATTTCCCAAGGGAAGTTACCATAACTCCTTAACTTTCCCTCCTAAGCTCTTAGCATATTAGGGACCAGATGAAAAGGATTGAACAAATGGAATAACCTCCAACAAAACATATTTAATCCAGTTAGAAAGAATCAGAATATTTATACATGAAGTATATTTCTAAACCACTTATTTTACTAAAGAAAATTTAGAAATATGAACAATGTTTTCAATGTTTGTAAATCCATATTTATACATGGAAATTGTTTTAAAACGCATATAAGCCTATAAAAGCCAATTCATTTTAGAACCTATTGTTACATTATATTAGGAATGATATGAATAAGGTGACTGATAACACTGATTTTGGCTCCACAGAGCAGTATAAATAATTTTAAAATTTAAAGTTTAACCATGAATATGTATTCAATGAGGAACAGTTCATTGTATAATGTCTTAATTTTTATTTGGTGAGTAATAGTGTGTAATGATTCAAAGGGAAACCTTAGATTATTCAGAGAGCAAAAATGTCCTTTATCATTGTAATAAGTATGATTCTTTGTCTTATAAATGTTCACTCACCTTATATTCCATTTATTTTACTTAAGCCCTTAAATTGTAGTGCTCCAATATAAGAAATAACATTGTCAACTTTACCCAGAGTGCCATCTAATGGCACTGATGTCTCAGTTTAAATCAATCCAATATGCTGCTTTGCATAACTAATTTCAACTGAAAAGAAGTGTATCAAGCATTAGATATTATTTTGCTTTCCTAGTATTGGTTTTCCAGTTTCTCTTTACAGAAAGATGAAGTAGAGAAACTATTATAAGGATAAGTAAAAAAGAAAATATAAAATAAAGATGAAATACACTATATAGCAGAAGGGTGCAAAGCTGTGTGTTTCTGACAGTGCCAAAGTAAGCTTATTTGTATGCACAAATCATTAATAAAAATTGCAAGTTGAGAAGCACAGAAGCAGAATTAGTGTTAGGCAAGCATTTTTGAAATAGTAATTTGAGAGAAAATATGAAAGAGCAAATACTTCACCAAATTCTGGCAGTCTTGATTATTATTTAGCCTTTATCATTAATTAGCTATAAAACCTTTGGGAAATGCTCAACCTGGCTTATCTGCATCCTGATGTGTACAATTACGATAGTGATATTTTCCCTAACCTATTTTTTTTTACTATTATGATGAAAGAATAAAAGGGAAACCTCTTTGCAAAACTCAAAGTGTTATATAAATATAGAGATTATTGTCAGATCAAAACAAAGTTTATAAGAAGGAAATGTATAAAGTTCAGTAATTGGCCAATTATATAACAGCCTTTAAACAATCTATGTATATGAGAAAACACAACAAATTATCTTTAAATAAGTCATGTCTTAGGCTACAGATACCCTTTTTGCATTTTTTGTGTATTTATTTGTTTATCCAGCTTTACTATTCGTGTGGAGTACTTTCACGAGTACTCCATACGAAGTACCACTATTAATTAATACCACTATTAGTTGCCATGTCTTTTAAATATATATGATTTGAGGAGAAATAAACTATCCTTTGCTTCAGCAACAAAACTTGCAATGACATCTCACACAGATATCAAACTTTTGCTTTCTCTCTTATCTCTTTTATTTTCCCTGAGAGTTTGTATAAGAAATCAAGCAATTGTATAATTCAATATATCAATGACTTATAGACATGGCTTAGCATGGTTTGGTTTTAATGCTTTTAAATGGAAACAGTTATGTATGAGCATCATTTCAGTAAGTACTTATCTTTTTCCTGGGCTCTCATTTATTTGTTTAAATTAGAGTTTGGAACTTTTCACAGGGAATCATCACTTCAAACCACTAAATCTAATCAAGAAATATCTTCATCTTCCACCTTCTTAAATTCTGACATAAGACTCAGGAGCTAGCCTGAGTTTTCTAAAATTTTATACTTGATTTCTCAAAGTATTGATTCTCTCTTATCTCCCTGAGTCTAAAAGGATCTCTGTCTAACTGGCTTGAAGGAATAGACAAGAATCTTTTCTTTACTGATACATAATTCAACTTTGATTATATTTTTAACAAATTTTAGGTAAACTTTTAGGCATTATAACTTAATTATTTAATTGGTTTTAGACTTTTTCTCTTAAATAAGAGGAAAGAAGAATTGAAAATAAAGAATTATCCTCCAAGCATAATAAACTTTTGAATGGGTCTATAAAAATGTTACTTTAATTTGAAAAAGCTTATTTATATCTCTTAATATATATCTAATTTTTTGAAACAGTAATTTAAAGACATATTCTGAGAGAGGATTTGTTTCTGATGAAGAAAAAATACAATATGAAGACCAATTCAATAATCCTATCTTGATTTTCCAGGGTAGATTATCACAATAGATAGTTTAATGATCATAAAAATGATGAAGTGAAGGATAGGTTTTAAAGAGTTTCTAAAAGATAACATTTAAAAGAAATAATCTCACTCTTCTCTTAATCAGTTACATATCAATTGCTATTATAGATAATATGATACTAATTTAAAATAACTCCAAAGAGATACGATAGAGAAAGGAAATATTTATTTATGCAGAGTTCATAATAGTAATAGAGTATCTATTTACATATATAATGATATGATAATACAAAATTTTAAAGTAAACTAATTTTTCATTATGCAAAAGCTATTCTCAATAATATAGGAACATTTTTCTGAGATCGAAAGAGAATAGCAGATGGTAGTCAGCATATAGAAATATGTCGCCGTTTTGAAAAGTGTATCTGTAAGAAAGGAAATTACCTGGATAATGGGAATTTCTGTAGATATATATGTATAGGGAAAATTTACAAGAACTAACTAAAAAAAGAGTCCAATATATAGGCAGAGATACAGTTTTAAAGTGAGGCAGAATCAACTGAAATACAGGTAATGAATGAATGGATTGCAGATCAGGCCTCATTACATAAGGTAGCTAAGTCACAATGTTCAGCATACATAAATTTGGAGAAATCTACTTTTATGATGCTCGGTAATGAAAAGGCCACTGTTTTATGATGATTCATAGACCTTTCTACAATGATAAAGTAGAAGAGTGGCTTAGCAAGTCACCGAACTTTTCACAAAGGAATCAAAAAAGGAGAAAGACACAGAGAGGTCCATCTGTTCCCTCTCTCTCACCCTGGCAGGACCACACGTAAACTATTCTAGACAGGATTATTTGCTTCTGAAAATGGAAGTAAAGAATATGTGGTTGGATAAATATGGGACAGTCTCATCTGACTTTTGGAAAGAAAACTTTTATTTTTTCCCTTTTACCCTTCTTCAAGTTTCAATGGCAGAAAAAAATTAACATTATAACCAGAAGTAGAATGGAATGTAGATAACTTTAAAATTCAAAAATGGAGAAAGATTAAATCCCCCCCCCACCTAATTTACATCAACTTGTTCTGTAAATAAGTAAATGATATCTATATCTACAGGGTACAGTGAACAAGTTATTATTTGAAAAAAAGATCAGAGCACCATAGAATAATGGTTACATAACCCTTTCCAATTGCTTCTCAAAACTAAAACCTGTAACAGGAGACCAATAAATGAGCCAGATAAATTAATAATTCAACATATTAGCAAATTAAAATTACCATGCAACTATTTAAAAACAAGAGTATAGTTGAAAAAATACTAGTCTCTGAGTCAAGAGGTCTGAAATAATGTAGTGGTTCTTCTAATAAGAAGATTGACATTGTATATATCAATCCCTTTTTATGGATTAGCCTTCTCAATAAATAAGTGGAATAGACTGGGTATCTTTTAAGACCAAATTCTAATACAATTTGTAGATATATCAAGGATTTGTAGACAGAGATTAGAATGATCAAAATTCTACTGAATTAATGAGAAAAGATTATTTTCTTTTCTGACAGGGTCATTCCAAGGGTTTTTTGACTTATTGGAGTCTTTGAGGTAGCCTAGTAAATATTATACATTTTCTTAACCTGAGTTTTGAACCAAAATGTATCAGTAGGTGGATACTAAAAATATAATCTTTAACATTTATAAAGTCTAGGTTGAAGGACGCATCTTAATGTCAGAACAAAACTGTGTTTGGTAATTGCCCATCCTCCCCCAAATTTGAAATGCCCTATTTGAAGTGAAACTTGAGAATCGATGACAGATGCACTTGCACAGGCAGCAGACTGCCATTGGTCATGGTGAAGAGGGAGGAGAAAAATAGCAAATCCTCTGCACTAAGTTCTTTTAATGAGTGATTTACTCAATTGAGAAACCAAGATGAATGTCTGCTGTTGACCAATCAGATAAGTAGCTCTTTCAGTGTCAGGAGTAAGTGATGGGGTAAAGAGACCAAGAACGTATCCTCAACTCATATAAGCAAAAGATATGGGGGTGAGGTAGTCCTTCCAGCTTAGCTTAAAGACCATACTTATTTGTCCTACTGTATCAAATGTAATAAGTGCAGTATGAAGCAACATATAAAACATTGCTATAAGAAAGTATACTTGAAATATCAAATAATTTTAATGACTTTTTTTGAAATTTCAGAGAACAATAGCAGATAACTGAATAATTAGAAAATAAGAACTAAAAGAAAAGTTAAAATATCGGGGATAAAAACATTTTGGAAAACAGAAGACAAATATGATATGGAAGATTGGTAATTATGAATATAAGTTTTTTTATGATTTTAGATACTACTTAATACCAGTGATAATATTCATACTATAAAAAAATGAAATTTAAATGAAATGCTTTTATTCTTCTGGCTAAGATAAAGTAATAGGGATATGATTTATATTTCTGCCTGAAACAACTAAGAAGTTTTAAAAGTGTATATATCAGTATATAAATAAATATGCATGTATAATTATATATGTATATATAAATGTAATGTATTATACATATACATATTTTCAAACTAAATGAAAAGAACCCAAACAACCCAGTAACAAAATTAGCAAAATACTTGGACAGAAACTGAACTAAAGAAAATATACATATAGAATATAGGCATATGAATCTCAGCATCTTTATTCTTTAGGTAAATGCAAATTAAAAACATATGAGACAACACTACACACCTATGAGAATAGCTACAACCAAAAAGCCTTTTGATATCAAATCTAAGAATGTAAAACAGTAAAATGATTTTGGCAATTTCTTAAGCATACAGAAATATGTGTTAACAAGTATTTTTAGAAAGTTAAAGACAATATAAAAATAGAATTCAGTCTTTCTACTCCTAAGTATTTACTGACGACAAAATCTATGTCCATAGTAGGATATGTATACAAATGTTCTTAGCAGCTTTATTTGGAATAGCCCCAAACTGAAAATAACCCAAATATCCATTGACAGGTGAATGGATCAAATATTGTGGTATATCCACAAATGGATTAGTACCCTACATTAAACAAAATAAGTTAAAGAACTGTTACTGCATTAAAGATGTCTAGGTTTCCAAATAATTATGTTGAGTCAAAGAGACCAGACAAAAAATGTATAAGATTTCATTTATATAAAATCCCAGAAAATGCAAACTGATCTTTAGTGATGGAAAGCAAATCAGTGGTTTCCTGAGGAGCAAAAGGGAAGGACTACATAGGAAATTTAGGAAATTTATGTATATTTAAAGTGTACATGATGATTTAACATACATATACATTGTGGAATGATTACCAAGATCAAGATAATTAAAACATCCACAACCTGACCTAGTTAAGTCTTTTTCTTTTTGTGGTCTCAGCAACTTTTACGTAATACTGTATTATTAACTATCATCACCATGCTGTACATTTGAGCCCCATGATTTATACTTATAACTAAAAGTTTGTATCCTTTAACCTACATCTCCGCATCCCCATCTCCTCAGCCCCTGGAAAGCACCATTCTATTTTCTGGTTCTATGAAGTGGGCCTTTTTATTTTTGTTTTTAAGATTCCACAAATAAGTGACACCATACAGTATTTGTCTTTCTCTATCTGGATTAGCATAATTCCCTCCAGCTTCTTTCGTGTTATCCCAAAAGGCAAGATTTCCTTATTTTTCTGGCTCAATAATATTCCATTCTGCGTGTGTGTGTGTGTGTGTATCTGTGTGTATAAAATCATAATTTCATTATTCGTTCATCTTCTGAAGGACATGTAGGTTGTTTCCATATCATGGCATATTTGTCGTGAATTATGCTGCAGCAAACATGGGGGTGCAGATATCTCTCCAAGATACTTTACTTCCTACATGTACATATTCAGGAGTGAGATTACTGATTTAAATGGTTGTTCCATTTTTAATTTTTGGAGGAACTGCTGCCATACGGTATTCTATAATGGCTGTACTGATTTACATCCCTATCAACAGTTTACAAGGGTTTCATTTTCTCCACATCCTCACCAACTTTTGTTATCTCTTGTCTTTTTGATAATAACCACCCTTACAGGTGTGAGGTAATACCTCCTTGTGGATTTGATTTGCATTTCCCTGATGATTGGTAGTGTTGAGCACTTTTCCATGTACCTCTTGGCCATTTGTTTGTCTTCTTTGGAAAAATCTCTATTCAGCTCCTTTGCCACTTTTTAAATTGGGTTTTTGCTTTTTTGCTATTGTGTTGTATGAGGTCTTTATGTATTTTAGAAATTAGCCTCTTATCAGACAAGTGGCTTGCAAATAGTTACTCTTATTTTGGAGATTGCCTTTTCAATTTATTGATTGTTTCCTTTGTTGTGCAGAACATCTTTAGTTTGATGTAGCCCCAGTTGTTTATTTTAGCTTTTGTTGCCTGTGCTTTGATATCTTAACCAAGAAATTGCCAAGACCAATGTCCAGGAACTTTTTCCCTATGTTTTCTTCCAGGAATTTTTGGTTTCGGGTCTTACACTGAAGTCTTTAATCCATTTTAAGTTAATTCTTGTGAGTGGTGTAAGATGGGGTCCAGTTTCATTCTCTGTATGTGGATATCCAGCTTTCCCAGAAACATTTATTGAAGAGGCTGTCATATCCCCATTGTGTGTTCTTCGTGGCTTTACTAAAAATTAATTAACCATATATGCGTGGGGTTATTTCTGGGCTGTTTATTCTGTTCCACTGGTCTATGTGCCTATTTTATGTGACTATGATAGTGTTTTGATAACTATGGCTTTGTAATGTAGTTTGAAATCAGGAAGTATGATGCCTAGAGCTTTGTTCTCTCTCAAGATTGCTCTGGCTATTCATGTTTTTTTGTGGTTTCATACAGATTTTAGAATGTATTTTTCTATTTCTGTGAAAAATGCCATTGGGATTTTGATAGAGATTGCATTGAATCTGTTGATCATTATTGGACGGTATGGACATTTTACCTTTTCTTTGAGGAAGAATATTAATTCTTCCTCAAAAATAATAAACTGCTTAGGAATAAATTTAAACAAGGAGGTGAAAGTCCTGTATACTAAACTATAATTCATTGATGAAAGAATTGTAGAATATATAAATAAATGGAAAGATAGCTCATGTTCTTGGATAACTTTGTTAGTGCATGGAGATCTGAAGCACACAGACCCACATATCAATTTACTGGAGATTTAGTGGACCTAATACTTTTTGAGGTTTCTAGGGTTGAAATTTTAACTCATAACTGTGAGTTATAATTTTATGAAGAAATAATCGACTCAATATTTACTACATCTAATAATAGGTGGCTCTAAGAGGAGGATTTGAATTATCTTATAAAAGAAGGAAAGTAAAAGAAAGGGTACTGAAGATTATGTTACCATATGTCAATGGAGAGACAGGGCTCCTATAACCCAAAGATAAAGAATGAAAACAAACCTACTCTGTAATATTTTATAGCAATACAGTTGATGTAGTGCAGGCCCAGTGAACGTTTTATGTTTTTTTCCTCAATTAAAAGCATATTTGAGCATACAACACAATTAGCCATGTGGATGAATCTGAATTCTGTGAACAGAGACAGATTTTCTAGATGATGTATTTCTATATTTCTTTTAAACTTTACATTCATTTGAGAAGCTCTTTTTAGAACAGTGAGTTTTGCAGAATTACTTAGAATAGTACTTTGAATAAAGGACAACAGAATACAGGATTTAAAATTCTGATGGACGGTACTTTGTTATCATTTTATAATTAAATTCAATGACATATGAAGTAGTTATATTGACATTCAAAGCTTAAATAGTATGAAAAAATAAAATTTACAGATCTATGGCTGTTAGTGGATTTACTTTATTTGTATTAACTTTGTGAAAAGTAAGAGACTTTATACTTTATGCCTCTCCATCATAAACAACATCCCAAGTAATATCAATTATGTTTCAGTTGAAATAATGGTATTAGTTATTACATTTGCTTTTAGTATTACTAATTATGGTCTTTTTGAAACAAAATACAAGGCATTAAAATGAGCATAAAAGTATAATCCAGGAATGACAGATCAGCAATAACATATTAATGGGCTTCCCTGGTGGCGCAGTGGTTAAGAATCCGCCTGCCAATGCGAGGAACCCAGGTTCGAGCTCTGGTCCAGGAAGATCCCACACGCCGCAGAGCAACTAAGCCCGTGTGCCACAACTACTGAGCCTGCGCTCTACAGCCCACGAGCCACAACTGCTAAGCCCGCACGCCGCAACAACTGAAGCCCGCGTGCCTGAAACCCGTGCTCCGCAACAAGAGAAGCCCGTGCACCGCAACGAAGAGTAGCCCCCACTCGATGCAACTAGAGAAAGTCCGCGCACAGCAACGAAGACCCAACGCAGCCAAAAATAAAACTACTTACTTAATTTTTAAAAACCCATATTACCAAATAACATAGTTTTATTCCAAAACTAGTCTAAAAGTTATGATGGTCTCTAGAGTTAAATACGGAGATAATCATTACCTAAAACTTGTCTGAAATTTTGTCTGATGGACACTGAAATTTGAAAGCCTTGTTCTGAAAAACATATCTGAAAATAGAAGGTAGACTGTGGTCCCAGGGTTATGGTTTTTATAGTCTGCTTACACTAATCGTATCCAAAATATTACATATTACTATTTAGTGCAGTTTGATTCAATCAATCATAAGCTAATTTGATAAAAATATGATTTCATTAGAAAGACTATTTCAAAGCATCACCTTTCTGTACAGGGCAATGAAGTTAACAGGGTTTGTAAAATGTATTTTGGTTATGCCCAAATTTGACTGAATCACAATCAAGTTAATTATTGTACATCTTCCATCCTTGCGGAAATGATGTTTCATTTTCAACACCTGAATTTTAAAGCATCTTTTCTTAGGGGGTGGGTGTGGGAGGGGATGAGGTCATTATAGAAATTGAAGCCTAACTAGCAAAACTAAACTGTTAAAAGCACATTGGAAGCTGTTTCAGGCTACTGATAGCTGTCATTATTTAGAAGTCATTGCAATATAAAATTAATGATGTTGTCAGAGCTGAACAGAAACTCCTTTCCCTGTTAAAAGCAAGGAAGAAAGAGAAAGGTAGTGCATTTGTAAAGATGACACCTCTTCACACTGGTGTGGAGCTCCAACTGAGCTTTAATTTTTATAGGATTGAGATTCTGATGTTCTATATTTACAGTAAAGCTAGTGTACGATTCATTTTCTAATGTTTGCCATCTGTTTCCTCTCATAATTACTGCTTAACAAAGAAAAGAGTTGGGGTGGGCAGAGAATCATCAATAATGTGATAGTTTGCACCAGCAGGTATACTGGCTCCCATCATAATATAAGAAGACTACACTAAATAATAATAATACTTTGTGGTGTTTACACGCAGATAAAACAAAGTAATGCAACAGTATATCCCCAAACTTGATAAAGAACATTTTAACTCCAGCTCTATCAGCAGCCCCAGTTCTGTCTGTGGGCTATATGTGAGGCTAAATTTAGATTGCCTCCTATGATTTTGATTAAAATTACCTTATTCCTGGATGTAAATGGAAAGCCAAGGTGGTAAAAAGTTTGCCAGAATTTCAGAAAGATTGTTCGTAAAATATAAGTACGGGCTCCTTTGGTGTGATGATAGCCCTCTACCACTCTTTTCTTCAAGACGTTTAAAGTCTGTAGGGATTAGTGACGTCCTAATAAAACAACATATGTTAGGCTCTTTTATAGATGAAATATGCATACAATGTTCAACGTTGATGATCCTTTTAATTTTTTCATAATAGCACTTATGACTAAAAATGTAATGATGAGACATTAAGAGCAAAAATTTGGTTTCTGGCTAATAAAATGGAACTTGGTTGAAACCATGAAAATTACTAATTGAAAAGTTTTTAGTCAAATATATTTATTGCCCTTGGTTTAGTCACAATTGTTCCTGTTTTGTAATTGAATTATTTTTAAATATCATGGAACTTAATTCAGTCAAACTTCATATGTTTCATTCTCATCTGATAAAGCTCACTCCTAAGAGGAAATAAAAATAAGTCAAAGAAATATCTAAATCAAAACTTCTCCAATCGCTGAAACTTGAAAATATTAAAAATTAGTGCTCTAGTTTTCATACTAAGCTTTCCCCATACATCTTAGCAATCATAATGTTTTACCTTGAAATATATTTGAGGGAAAAAATTACAATAATGAGTGAAAGATAATTCCCTTTCTATGGAAGTGAAATGTAGAAAATACTTTAATTCCTTTGTGACTGAGAGCAAACTCCATCAGAAACAAAATTCTAATTTCATATCATATATGTGTGTGTGCGTATATATATATGTATGTGTGTGTATATAGAGCTTTAATTTTTATAGGATTGAGAATCTGTTGTCATTGAATAAAAACTCAGTGACTAATTACCTGGCCTGAGAAATCTTAATGCATTATTCTCTGTCTTCTTTCAACTTAGGCCTTTAAAAAAAAAAGTGCTTTTCTTTTTTTTACACTCTTAAGTTTATCTCTAAAGGGAGAGATTTTTATTAAAAAATAAAACATTACCAAATAATTATGCTTGTCTATTAATTATTTCTGTCATTTCTTTCCTTTGTTACTGGAATAATTTAGCTTTGGGTCTCTAAATATTCTGTTCTAGCATTTTTTTTGAGGGTGCATACCCAGCAATTAATGGAACTTAAGAGCTGATTCTCTACATTTCTAAATTTTAGTTTTTCTTTAAAGTCATAGGGAGCCTAAAATGGTATATTATTGCCATTTAAAGGAATATTTAAATATCTAGAACACAGAGGTCCACATAAAAATTTCAACTTAATCAGATTAAACATTTTTTAAAGAAAATCAGAATGAATTAAATGATTTAATTTTTTTTTTAAAGAAATCCACTTTTTTTATCACTAGTTCATTACATCTTGAGATGATTTATTTTTCCAGTTTGGGTACTTTTCAAAATAGAATTTTTATTCAGCATTTTTATTTGTGAAGCCAAATAAAAAGTTCTATCAAAATGTCCATATTTTTTAAGTGGGGATGAGGCAAACTTCAAATTTTGAATTTTATGAAATGCTTGATGTATCTGTTATTTAATAGAGATAGATTTTCATTGAAAATATTATTATTTAAAAAATTTTAAAAAGCCAAGAGTAAGCTTCAGGATCCATTATCTAATTATGGCTGGTGATGCACTTTTTTCAAAAGTATGTATGTGAGTGTGCATGTGTGTGTGTATTCATATATACATAAATGTATATATCTATGGATATATTAATATATATTATATATAAAACATTTAATTAAATTCAAATACAATAATAGTTAACATTATATAAACATATACATGCCAAAAATTTTTTAAAATTGTCAATTAAAGAAATTCGCCAAAGTTGAATTTATTTAAACAAAAGAAAATTATTTTCTTTTATATATTATCTTTTCTATGTAGCTATTCAGAATTTTTAAAAGCATGTTATATTTTAGAACCTGGGTAGGAAATATCTGAACTAAGATCATCTTTTAGTGTCAGAATGTAAAGAAGTACTCAAAAAAAAAAAAGAAATTCACAACAATGTAGGTATGTCAGAGACACAGAAGCCAATGTCCAAAGGTGTAAAAGTTGAGCAAGAAAATAAAGTAGCATTGGATAATAATTCGAAGTATAAAATAAATATCTATGAGTCCACACTGATATGAATAACTAGATGGAAGAGAACAGGCAGATCTCCCACGCAGGAGAACTTATGTAAGTACTTCGTCCTCAAAAAGGTAGAGCTTAATTCCTCACGCCTTAAGTGTGTGCTATACACAATCACTTCATTCCAAAAAGTACAATGTGGAAAGAAGAAAGAAAAGAGTAACTTTATAGTGGAAAAAATTGACAAATAATATCTCAGCCAGGTGATCAAGGTCAACATCAACATTAATAAGTCATGTAGATAGTATGTACCCTTGATATGATGTGATGAGAATGACACTTTACCACTGTGGTCATCTGTCCCAAAACACATAACTTCATTATAATCTTGATAAAGATGCCTGACAAATCCTAATTGTTAATCCATAAAATTACTAACCAATAATCCTCAAAATTGTCAAGGTCATCAAAAACATGTAAAGTACGAGCAAATGTCACAGCCAAGAGAAGCCTAATGGCACACATAGATAAATTAGGTAAGATGCATCCCGGTTAATATCCTGGAACAAAAAAAGGACATTAGGTAAAAATTAATGAAATCTTTATAAGACATGGGATTTAGTTAATAATAATGTATTAAAACTGGTTCATTAACTGTGAAAAATGTACCATAGTAATATGTAAGATGTTAATAATAGGGGACACTAGGGGTGGTATACATGAGACTTCTCTGTACTATCTTCATAATTTTTCTTCAAATTTTAAATATTATAACTAAACAACACTCCAAGTACTAAAATTAGAGGAGAAAAATATTAGTCACACAATATTCATGACTTTCCTCATGAACAAAGATCACAAATAATTTAAGCCATATATTCTGCAGAAATAATTTTAAAATTTCTATTATAAGAATATGACTTTCCCATCTAATTCCAAAAAAAAAAAAAAGTTGTTTTAGTTAGACATTTCAACTAGGGTAGGAGAAGACATTGTGTGCCATGAAATAGGAGCAGAACAAAATGTGGCAATTTATACCGAGTCACTCAAAATCACAAAAAAATCTTATTATTCTATTTTGCTTGTCTTTGAGCTATATTATTTTATTCTATTTTGTTTGTCTTTGAGCTATATTATTTCCACCTTAAGACAGATAAATGAGGCACTTTATTCATATAGACATTATTAGAGATAGGACAGTATTTACTTCTGATCTGGCAGACTCTTGTAGAATATGAATGATTCCGAATGACAGAGACTATAAAGAATTTATTTCAGAAAGCGTGTTGATATTCTCAAGATTTTTGCTTTCCTAAGTAACCCAACGTGAATGGAACAAAATGTTTCCATGGTGGCCCACTTCAAATGTAACCGTCTGTACTTTTTAAGATGTAAAGTATAAACATGGTAGAAAGTGTGTCTACTATTTTAATCCAAACACAATTAAACCAGAGTTCATTCCTGTGGTTCTACAGCAGTAGTTCCAGAATTCTGCACATTTTTTTTTATCATCTTATGAACTTATTTCTAGCCTATGACACTTTTCCCTCCCACATTGACTACAAATTCTTTCTACTTTGCTCTTAGTGTCTCCAAAACATGTTCCTTTGAGTATTTTGTTTTTGTGTTTGTTTGGGGTGCTCTTATTAAATTACAGATATTCACATGTATTTTTTGCAATTCAGTTTTCAGAAAATATTCACTGGGAAATTTAAGAAGTGCTTTACTCCCACCCACTGTGCAGCTATGTGCTGCAGGCCAAACATAATTAAAATTATTGCAGTCCTCTGAATCCTAGACTCTTTTCTAACAAATTAGCATTAAAATGCCAGAAAAAAATGAGCCAATCTGACACTGCTAGATGAAAACCATTGGTAAGCTTTCTCTATTTCTACCTTCGTAAGACCCTTTCAATTCTGAACTCCTAACAGTTTGTTAAGGTCTTTACAGAAACGTTGACAAACTAGATTGGACCACAGAATTTGGATATTTTTGTTCTATTTTTTTTTTAGCTAATTTATGCACTTGTACTAGTAGACCAGAACCCCAATATCTTTTTGTCCTATTCATAACACAGGTAATTTCTTATTTTGCAATCTCACTCTTTTTAATTTTATAGATTCTTTATTTCTTTTTATAACTTTTTATTATGATGGTACTTTGGCTTATTTAATCATTCAGTATATTTTAGTAAATTCAGACTATATGTCAGGTGTACTATGAAGTGCTAAGAATATAAAAAATAAAAAAACACAAAAAAATACAATCCTGTATGGCAGGGAGCTCACAGTCAAATGTGGCACAAGAACAAAGTAGATAATTAAAATAACTAATTGAAAATTACGTAATATACTTGCAGTTCTTTGCATCTTTCCCCTGTCTACTGACTAATATATTTTTGACATCTCAAAGCTTTTCCTCATCTTAAGATTACAGACATCGTCTGGCTCAAACTAAAATTAGTAGTAACAATCAGAACAGGCAGACCAACAGAGATTTTCATGAAATGATGAGTTCCAAGTGAGATCTTCATCAACCTTAATTTCAAAAATCAGAGCTGTCAGTATTGTTTACCTGCATCCTCAGTAGCACTCTATGAACAGTGCTTCTTAATCTGGGTAAATGTTCTCAAGGAATATTTCAGTCCTGTGCATTCACCACTGGCCCCTTCTAATTGTACTTCCCTGGCCATTCTACCAGCAATAATAGGTTGCATTGAAAAATACATCGCCTTTAGAGTCAGATGAACTTGGGTTTTACTCCTAGCTTCATCATATTGCTAGTTGCACCTTGGTTGAGGAAAATTATGAAAATTTCCTGAGAGTCTGTGAGAGCTCTTACTTTAGAAAACAGTGATTCTCAGTCAGGTGTCACTTTACATCCCAAAGACATTTGGTAAGATCTAGAGCCATTTTTGATTGTCACAACTGAAAGGTTACTACTGATATCTGGTTCATAGAGACCAAATATGCTGCTTAACATTCCACAATGAACAGGATAGCCCCTGTCAGCAAAGAATTACCTGGCCCCAAATGTCAGTGGGGCCTGTAAGAAGTCCTTTGTATTACTTTACAGGAGTTGCCAAAACAAAATAGCACAGACTAGGTGGCTTAAACAGCAGAAATGTATTTTCTCACAGCTCTGAAGGCTGGAAGTCCGTGATCATGGTGGCAGCAGGTTTGGGTTCTTCTGAGACCTCTCCCCATGGCTTGCAGATGGTCACCCTGTTGCTGTGTCTTCACATGGTCCTTCCTCTGTGTGAACGCATCCCTGGTGTCTCGTCTCCTTCTTAAAAGAACATCAATCATATTGTATTAGGGCCCTACAGTAATGGTCTTATTTTAACTTAATTACATCTTTCAAGGCCTTTTCTCCAAATACAGTTATATTCTGAGCTACTGGGAGTTGGAACTTCAGTGTATGGATTTTGAAGGAACACCCTTTAGCTCATAATATCTTGTCTAAAACACTGACTGGTCTATATTCAACCTTCAGTCACTATCTCAGTAAACTGTAACTCCTTCCTTTCAGTTATTCAAGGCAAAGGCTTTGGAGTTATCCTTTTGATTTCTACCTCATGTATTTTCTTTTTCTTGTTAAGTTTTGAAAGTATATCCAACATCTGACCACAGGTTTTTCACTGTTACCATCCTCGTCTGAGCCACCATATCAGTTAGCTATTGTTAATAAACCACCAACCACACAACTTCAGTGGCATACATATAACAATAAACATTTATTCTTATAAATTTGCTGGTTGGTTGGTGAAATTCTGCTCTAGGCTGTGATGGCTGGACATTGATGAACAAGTAGGGCTCAGCTTAGTGGGCCAACACTCTGTGTCCCTCATCTTCCTCCTGAGACCTGGGCTCTAACTCAGGCACACTGTTTTAATGGAGATTGCAGACGCATGAAAGAACAAAGGGGAGTTTACAAGATCTCTCAAGGGTTAGGATCAGAATTGGCTAAGCCCCACTTCAAGAGGTGGTACGGTACCCTCCACTCATGATGATGTTGCAGCAGCAAGAGTTTGATGTGGGAAGGAATGAAATATTTTGGCCAAACATTTAATCTATCATAGTAGTAGAAGGAGAGTCATGCCTCTGGTATCTACAGCAGAATTTATACTGGCTAGTTTAGAGTAACTTAACCAACTCAGAAAAAATCATTATTACTAGCAGGATGGTATCTGCTCTTGGCCACAGACCCTACCCAGTGGCTAAGAAAGGGTACGCTTAGCTAAAACCCCCTAAAATGAAGTACGTTACATAGCGGAGGTAAGATTTCTTATGTTACGAAGTGGAAGAAACTTAGTCTCCTTAGGAACCTTATTCTCAGAGTATACAAAGCAGTGAGATGAGTATAATTCAAGTTAAAAAAAAAAAACTGATGAAGATGTTAATAGTTTACTTTGTTGTGTTCTGCAAATAAATCTAGAAAAAATAAAGCTTATAAATATTATATATATATATAAATATGTGTATATTTATATTTAATATTTTGATCATATATATATCGTTTCTCCAATCTCCTTCACTTAATTTATTCACTAGAAAATAATGTGATCAGCTATAAATGACAGATTTTTGTTTTCCATGGTTTTAAAAAATATTATCTTATTGCCTTGTGTTGTTAAATGTTTTTAATGCCTAGTATTTTTATTTCTATACCATTGACACTTTAATTTTATTTTAAACTTCAAATTTCAAAAGCTTATGTGTCTATTGGTTCACACTCATTCTAGGAATATTTTCTAGAGATTTAAATAGCAACTCCCTTCTGAAAGAAGTAAAGGTTTGTTTATTATTGTTTTGATTCAAATGGCATGTATACCATTTTGGAGAACATACTGCTGACAGTATTCATTTTCAACTCATTATCAGTTTTACACAGCCCAGCATGTCAGAGTTGAGTGACTATTTTATAAAGATGTGGCTCTTTTCTTAAGAAGAAATGATAATTGTAAATTCTTAGAATGTAAAAGGCGCCATAATCACTTTATCCCTGGTGTAACATTAATAGAGTTTGTTTAATAAATCAGGTTTATTGCTTGTTATGAGCCTATGATGCTGGGTTGCTTTATACTTGCAATCATATCTGCGTGGTGCAGTTTTACCCCTTGATGGCTGCTAGTTGCAAAGACATGAATAAAGATTAGGTAACAACAAAATCTGGAACATAGGCCAGTTGCTTTAAAATTGTAATTTTATTACCATTAAATTAGCAATTTTGGGATATGTTAAATTTTGACAAGGTTTCCAAAATATAAACCTTATATATCATAAACTATAATTATAGGTTGTTTTAGAGAGAGAGTTCGCATTAGAAAGGTGCAGTATTACTCTGTTATAGTCATTAAAAAAGTGATTTGAATATAAACAATTTACTGAGTGAGGCATGGCTCCAGAAGCCTCCAAAATATATCTTGTCTTCTCTAAACCATCAGTGAAATATCCTAGAGAGGGTTTCAATAAAGATGGTTTGAATCCATCTTAAGTCAGATTCAGGTCTGAATAGCTTCTTAGGCATTTATCTGTTACGTCTGCTCCGGAGGAAATATCACCTCCTGTTGCAGTACTCTCCTTCTCCCTCAGGCTTAGAAATGCTTTGCATAGCTGGTACATGTAGTTACTCCAGCTGCTCCAAAATCCCAGTAAGAAACTTTGCTTTTGTTTCTGGGGAATTTAAAAAATTTACTCATTTCTCTTCACTGAAATGGATGAGAGGTTGGAAAACGAACAGACATCCTCCTTGGATCTACTCTAAATTAAAGAAATTGATAAATACAGACAGGCATATATGTGCACAAGCTTACACACTCACACAAACACACAGATCAAGGGAGAAAATGATTCTTCTTTTATGTCTGCTTAATTTTCACAAAAGTGATGCCAGCCAGGAAACACTTGACATGGATGAATGTTGCAAACACACTCTGTTTCATAACCTCAACCCTTTATTCCATTACTTATATAATATTTATTTGGCACTACTCTGGTGTCAGTCACATGAATCTTGTTGAGTGCCTATAATTCTAAAAGTCGGTTCGTTTTAGTTACTTGTCACAGAAACAGTAGGTGATGCTGACGTTTAAAGTTCCTGTCTCATGATAGGAGTGCACAGACAGCAATGACTGAAATGGAAGGAGGCAGTATTCATGCCTCTGGAGGAATTATCAGATCATCCAGTGTAAAACTTGGAACACCAACATATAGTCTCCAAACTCTCTCTTCTGCAGGCTTGATTTAAACTGCCAATAGTGAAATATTGGCATTCATTGATACAAGCTTTCTGGATTTATCTCTGTTTTCTGGTACAGAAAACAGTCTCAGGTTCACTTGGCTAGAGGGCCTGTCAAGAAGCTCCCTGATAAATGAGTCATACAGTTGGAATGATCTGATGAGAGAAAAGGGAGAGGGAGATTGGAGAAGTGACAGTGATGATTCAACACCCTCTATAAGCCGGATATTTTGCTCATTTGCTATATGTACCATATTATTTAACGGTCATCGCAAACCTATGACAAAAATTTGAATTATAGTTAATAGATAAGTAAACTAAGATCAGTTAACTCATTTTAAGTCATATGTCTTATAAAAGTTAAATCTAAGTCTAATAAATTTGGTCAGATTCTAAAAACAAGACTCCTAGGAAAAGCAAATGTATACATTTTGGATGCATTAATAGTTATGGGAAACTTCCATGAAAAATATTTGCCAAAAAAAGGACAGAAAAGAAAAGAGAGCTTTATATTCTGGTCCTGGCTTGAAGTTCCTTAATCAGCTTAGACAGCACCTATATAAGTGATAAAAGTCAGAAGTGGAGTAAAAACTAAAATTTGGCTTTGAGGAAGATCAATAGCTTAAACATATTTTAAGTTTACATTTTTTTTTCAATTTGTTACGTTAAATTGATTAGCAAATGTAAAAAAGTAATAAAGCAAGGGTAAAAAAGTAATAAACAGAAACCTCCACTAAATAGAGTGTGAAGACCAGAATAGGGGAGTTTTCACACCCTCTGATGATAACAGAGCCCCACTGGAAGAAGAAAGACTCCTTCCCTGGCAAGGACTCAGCCAATGAAAATCTATGGACTCTTTAGTTACTATAGCCCTCCCGACTTCCTTTTCCTCTCTATAAAAGCATTCTCTTTTCCTTGCCATGCGGAGACTTACACTGGCTAGCCATGGTTGCAGACCCCTAATTGCAATTCTCTGCTGATTCCAAATAAATCCATCTTTGCGGGAGCAATAACTGGCAGTCTAGTTGTTTCAGGTTAACACAAGTAAATTATGTGATGTATTACGGACATAGCTTGACCCTAGGGAAGTCAGAAACATGGTCTCATCCCTCAGGGAGTTAACATTCTAGTTTTAGTTAACTATAGTAAATAATATAAAACACTCCATCTTTAACAATATAGAATGGACATCAAACCGCATAATATTTGTTATAGTTTTCTATCCCGGTTGTAACAAATTACCATATATTTAGTGGCATAAAATGACACAAATGTATCATATTATTGTTCTGGAAGACAGAAGTCCAAAATCAGTCTTCAAGATGTTCATAGAGCTTCCTTCTTCTGGAGGCTCTAGGAAAAAAATGTGCCTTTTACAGTTTCTAGAAGGTGCCTGCATTCCCTGGATCATGAACTCTTCTATTTTCAAAGGGCATCACTCCAATCCCTGCTTTTTTTGTCCATCTCCTCTCTCTCTAACATTGCCCTTCGTACCTTCCTCCTGTAAGTACTCTTGTGACAACATTGGGTCCATCTGGACAGTGCAGAATAATCTCCCCATCTCAAGATCTTTAATTTATTCAGGTCACGAAACTTCTTTTGTCATTTAAAGTAAGGTATTCACAGGTTCTAGAGATTAGGACAAGGGCATCTTTGGGGACAGTTATTTTGTCCTTAAATGCTATATAAGTTAGAAGAGGGAAATCAGATAATTCAAAGCACTTTTCACTCCTATAACCTCACGTTTCCAAGTTTTTCAGCTTACAGTGTCTCATCCCTCTAATCATAAAAGCCATTTTAAGTGCACTCTCCCTAGCCAAGTTTTTTTAAGTTGTTCAAATAGATTGTGCTCTTCCTCTGCAAAGGTTTTAAAATTACATTTCCTGGGGCCTAAAGTATTATTAATCTCCCCAATACTTCTGTTGTATAAGAGTTTTCATAAAGTTTTATTTGTGTAATTAGTTTATTTGTATAACTTCCACTTATGCAACTGAAACCTAAACTCTGTGAATGCAGGGATCATGTCTGTCTTGTATTAGAGGTTAAATAAGGGTATGTTTATTCAGTGAATGAATGAATGAGTAAAACAAATAAATAAAACTCTTGCTCACTTGGTATTATGAACTACAAAATGACAGGAATGCACTCAAATTTTAAGAGCTTACTTCAAAGGTATTCCTTTTTTTCTATCATTAAAAGGTAGTCTCACGTTTTTCTAAAGGAGAGACACACTAGAAATTAAAATAAGAAAATGCTATAATACACTCAGCAAAAGTCAATGCTCTGTGTGTCCCCAAGGCAAAGACCTTAAGATTATCTCCCAAAGGTCACACAAATGGCCTTCATTATCTTGGTACATTTGCCAGAATCCTGGATCTTGCCCTGTGGCTTAGAAATTGATTTTGTCAGCATACACAGAGCAAATTCATCTCTCATGAGTGGATTTACATTAAATAAGCATACAAGTCTTATGCCAATATATTAATTTACAGCGAGATATATTGTCACAGATGCTGGAATATTTAAGTCTGCATAAGTAGTCCATTTGCTCCCTCTAAATAGTCCAATATGGAAGGGAGATAACAAAATTTTGCTTGGTTAGCACAGATTCAAGGATGAAAGCAGTTAGTATTAATGAAATTATTATATATTCTTTAGAAGTGTTTAGGACCCCACCTGACTGCAGATCTACTAAATTAGTACACAGTTCTGTCAGACACTGACAGGATGGGTGGACATTGCTAATATTTGTTCTATGAATTTCCTGTCCTGTGCTTATTTGACTGAGTGATATTCCTCTGTTATGTATACCCTTTATATAAATTTACACATTCTTCACTAATATTTAAGTTCTTTTAGGCCTACTAGCCATTTTGTCCCTTTAAGATGGTTTCTATAACTTTGATTTAATCAATTAGATTTTCATTGTTTTTTTCTCTCTAATGCTTATCTTATTTACATCATTCCTAAGTCCTTCAAGAAAGAAAATTGCACACTTTGGTTAAAAACTTCAATTTTTATACAGTCCTTACAATTATTAAACAATTGTGAATGCATTAAAAATAGCTTTTAAAATACTGTAGGGATCATATTCTGAAAAGATAATTTATTGAGATGCCCCAAAATTATTTTTCCAATGTTCTTAAAAATCTATGAAATACCCAATTTGATAGATATTTTACAATGAATAATGTTATCATTTGCTAATAATCTGTGACCTCCATATAAAAATTGCCATCTACTCTTATAGACTCTGTTTACACAGTGAAGAACAAGTAAGTAAGGTCTTTTTTCATGAAGTTTACATTCTATTGGGGGAGGCAGAACATAACACAAACCAATAAACAGGCTAAAAATGTCATGAATAAGTGATTTGATTGAGAATGATCATATGAAAACTATTTTAGATGTTCACTTAGCAAAGGTTTCTCTTCAGAGGTAATGCTTCAGATGAAATAGCCATGAGAGGGTAGCAGCCATGTGGCCATTAGGGCTCAGAAAAAAGAACAACAAAAACCCCAAATATAACAAACCTAGAAAGTGTTTCTAGTGTAACAAACCTAGGAAGATTAGTGAGCAAGGGAAATAATTTTAAGAGAGAAGACAAGAAAAGTAGGCAGGAAACGAATCCTGTCCAGCCTTGCAGGTCAAGGTCAAGACTTTGGCTTTTAATCTCAGTGTCATAGAAAGTCACCGGAAGCCTTCAGAATGAAGAGTGAAACGATATGATTTGTATTTTTTAGAAGATGGCTTTGCCTGCTGTCTGGAGAATGGATTATAGAAAAGCAAGAGCTAAACTAATGAGTCCTTTTGGGAGGTTACTGCCACCATCCAGATGACAGAAGAGGAGGATTAGAATTATGGTTGCAGTGGTAGAAGTGGGGAGAAGTGGTCAGGTTTGAAATATCTTTTGCAGCTGGAAAGGACAGGACCACTGGTTAGCTTGTTGTGGAGCCTGAGAGCAAGCACAGGGGCAGGAGTGGTTTGTGGATGGTGTCATTACAGTATCACTCTCCTTTATGTCCCCAAGACTTAAGTGCAGAGTCCATCTGACATCTGAGGGATGGAACAATCTAAGTTACTAGCAATCTAACATTACTTCTGTTCACATGCCTCAAATTGAGATAATCGTTGTTCCGCCCAAATACTCTGCACTTTGGTATTTCTGCTTCTTTCTTTCTTTTTTTAAAAATAAATTTATTTATTTATTTATTTATTTATTTATTTTTGGCTGTGTTGGGTCTTCGTTTCTGTGCGAGGGCTTTCTCTAGTTGCGGCAAGTGGGGGCCACTCTTCATCGCGGTGCGCGGGCCTCTCACTATCACGGCCTCTCTTGTTGCGGAGCACAGGCTCCAGACGCGCAGGCTCAGTAGTTGTGGCTCACGGGCCTAGTTGCTCCGCGGCATGTGGGATCTTCCCAGACCAGGGCTCGAACCCGTGTCCCATGCATTGGCAGGCAGATTCTCAACCACTGCGCCACCAGGGAAGCCCTCTGCTTCTTTCTAATGCACTTCACTCTGCCTAGAAGGATCTTGCTATTCATCCCTGCCTCTCAAAACTCTATTCATTCTTTAAAAATTCAAACAAGTGCTAACTCTTATCAAAACTTTTCTGAACCCTATAATTGGTATCTTTCTCTTTAGAATACCCAGGAACTTGACTGATAACAACTCTTAAATTATTAATAGTACAATGCATTGGAGTTATTTGAGCAATCATCTCTTCTATTATCTACTCAGGAGAATGAGTATTGCTTTGCATTTTTATACTTTATATTTTTGTACATTATAATAACCATTCTTTTTATATCCTGGATATTCAGAAAAAGTAGGATAAGTAAAATAGAAGTCCACAATCATTTCAGAGTTAGTCTCACTATTTTGGCAAAAACTAAAATTTTAAACTGGCTTAATAGCACACTGTAATTCATTTTTGTATAATAAGACCAATTACAAAGAATTTGTTTTGTTTTTAATTCAGTTATAACTGAGGGAGCTGTCAGAAGAATTTGCCTCTCATCAGAGGCAGCCCACGCCCAATTAAATTTAAATAGGAGGAACAGGGCCGGCCACAGTAGGGTAAGAAAGCATAGCCATCATACATGAATTAGAGCCAACTCTGAAAGGTCTTTCCAGCTCCAGAGCTTTCTGTGGGGTTGGTGTTTTACACCCTAACCACTGTCCAATTTCTATCTGGACTGTCCTGTTTCTCATAGTCTCTTACAGGTATTGTTACTAAGTATGCTTCTAATAAATCTTCTGTGCATGAGTCTTTGCCTCAGAGTCTGTTCAATAGCGAGCATGACCTCAGATACAAATAAATCTAAGTAAAATGAAAGAAGCAAAACCTTTGAGGCAAAATAGTTATCACAAATTAAAACCTGCAGCTTCATAAACATTACATTTATGAACATTAAATTAAGTCCACTCAGAACAAATGACTTTAGAGCAGTGTTTTAGTCAGCTTTTGTGGGGTTCTTTTTAGGTTTTCCAAAATTATATATACGTGATTTGTCCTTTATCCTGCTGAATTAGAAAATTCTAACTCATATTTTTATGACGTTATGAACTGTAGCAACAAGCATATGTGGATATCGATATTCTGGTAAAATATAAATGAAGATTTACTTTTTTTTTTAAGTAAACAAGGTATCAAACAAACAATCAAACCTGGAAATGTAGATGTTTCAGATATTAGTAGGGAAAAAATTACTAATTTGAACTTCAGTTGCATTAGCATTTTTCTTTTTAAGTTTGTCCAATCACATGCCATTCGTTTCTCTCTGTAGTGAATGAAGAAAACTCTGAAATGCTGGAAAATTGTCAAGCTCTTGAGTCATTTCCTAAAATACTTGATTTTATGCTTAAAATTAAATGAACTTTCATCCATGAAGTGAAATGTTAAAAATTATTCAAGATCCTGAATCTTTTGTTAAAAAGCAACACTTGAGCAAGGCTCTTTAAAATATAGAAATAGACTTGACTCCCACCAGTATTGCAAAATGATTTTTTTCATCTCATTCCACTTGTCAAAATTTCGTGTAACTACATTTCCACACAACAGAGGACAAACTGAACATTGATAAAGCAGATTGAATTCCCTGCCCCTTTTTTTCTCATAAACCAGAGAAAATTCGCTTCAGTCTCAATGCTTTAATGATAGTCACAATTTTCACTAGATCCTTCAAAGTTGTCCCTCACCTTCTATTCTCTCATAATAAATTATTATAAAGTGGTCTTTGCATTAGCTTTCAGGAAAATTCCTTTTCATCTCTAGTAAGTCTTTATAATGAGGGATATATAGTTGTGCTGTAAGCTCTTTAGTGAATTAGTCAGACTGAAGTGACTAACGAAGTTCCCTGGTGCATATGCCAATCTTAAGATGATGACGATTATTATTTAGAGTGACTTCTAAAACTATATGTTATTATAGTAACTTTGTTTTCTTATATTTATATATACCAATATACTTATTTATATGTTATGTATAATTATATAAATAAATTATGTTTATAAGGTATATTTATATATACTTATCAATATATAAATATAACATTTTAATATTTACATCTTATTCCTATTGCATAGAGTGACTTCTAAAGCTATGCATTATTGGTGGAAATGTAAAAAATTTAGTGTCTTTCAGAAAATTAACTTGAAAGTAATTTTTTAAACACTAAAAATATTTCTTCTACTTAACAATTTTATGGAAGAATTTAATCAAAGGAGATTTAAGACATGGAAAGAAAGATTTGTGAACAAACATTGATTTAATAATACTAGAATGGGGCTGAATAAAATATGTCAATGTGATAAAATATTCAACCATTAGCTATTGTACAGGAATAATTATAATAACATGAGATAAAGATTCATGAAACATGGACACCAAGATACAAAATTATTCATACTTGTATGCAGTCTAATGGAAATGGATATAGGAATGTTTGTGTATGTGTGTGTATCTGGGTGTGTGTTTAGTTGCTGGTTTTCTTTTTCTTTCCACTGTTATATAACATTTCACGATGAATGTGGTTTACATCTATTATGTAAAACAGTAACACTAAAAGTTCTGTTTTATCAAGAGAAAGACTTGCTGGTTTCAGAGCACATTGAAGATTAGGGGAAATTTTTTTGAAAACTGGGGAGTGCCTAGTATGGGGATAGAATAGAATAGGAGAGAGAAACATTCTCCAAAAAGATGCACTAAGAGCAGTGATATGGACAGAGTTAGACTAAGAGGGTTATTGATTGTGCTTGTTTTCTTTTTGTTGTAGTTGTTGTTTTCTAAAGGCATATACGTACATACATATATATATATATATAAAACAAATGGATTCAAAAACATTGTAATTTGGGTGTTTATTTTATATTTAAACTCAAGTTAGCCAGATTATTTTCAGATTAGAGAAGTTATCATTTGAACAAAAAATCTAAACTAAATAACTAGTGAACAAAAGTGTGTGTGTGTATATGTATATACGTGTGTGTATATATACATATAAATTGTGTTTCAAGGAATTGGCTTACACGATTGTGGGGGCTAGCTAGGTGAACTGGAAACTCTCAGGTAGAGGAGCTGAAGCTTCAGTCCACAGGCAGAATGTCTTCTTAATCAGGAAAACCTCGGTTCTGTTTTTAAAGCCTTTCAACTGCCTGGATCAGGCCCATCCAGATTATGGAGGACTCGAAGTCATCTGATTGTAGATGTTGATCAATTTTGCAAAACACCTTCATAGCAACACCTAGGTTAGTATTTGATTAAATAACAGGGAACTAAAATCTAGCCAAGTTGATACATAAACCTGACCATCACAAGTACTGTGAAACATGAAATAGTGCACTTGAAAAGCAAGAATAGTAGGAAATGCTAATATTGACCTACCTTGCTTGATAAAAATACACAAACCAAAACATTTTGGTTATATGCAAGCAGGTAGAAAATTCACATTTCAAGGCTATAATTAGAATTTTTATCTCTAATAAATTGGCAAATCTGTCTTTTCCAAAACTATAACTTCAAAATATCACTTTTTAAATGATCATATTTAGTTTGTTTTGTGGTAGAAAAGTCATTAGGCTTGGAGAGAAAAACAAAAAAAGCTGGAGTCAAATGAAAATATAATAACTTTTTAAGCTCTGTTATAAAAAAGTGATGAATTTAACTGTGGTTAGGTGAAATTTTGTATATATATATATATATATATATATATATATATATATATGCATATTTTAAAATTTTAAATTTTTAAATTTTAAATTGAAGAAAACATGTGAAATGCTTTATGTTATTGACCCAAGCACAAAATCCTAAAAGACCAACCAATTTATTTATTAGTCCATATCACAGCATGTAACAGTGAATTTCTGATTTGGTTTAATATATCTTTATTTTGGTTAAATATATCTTTAATATATCTTTAAATAATTGTATTCTGTTCTTAATAACTGGTAATTTGAACTCAGCTGACATTGATTTGGGAGGTAGTAAGTCTTTTGTGGTTTTCTTCAATTTGGGTACTGTAGACTCCTTTAGAGCATATACCGTGTATATAAAGTTATTGCAATTAAAGCTACTACTAATTCATCTAAAGAAATTATATACAAAATATATAAGAAGTGGTTGTTTTAACATGGTTATTGTTGCTAGGCAAGTTACTCCCCTGGGATCTCTATACTCAGTATGTATGTCTCATTTTCTTAAATCTCACAGAGGTGACAGCACACTGAAACACTGTCATGAATATAGTTCATTGATATTAACTATTTTGGTAGCAGTATCTTGAAGCTACATAATGTAGCTTTTTTGTGCGTAGGTTTAGGAGTGAACTACATATTACAAATCTGAGACAAAATGTTCACATATAGCCATAAACAAATACTCATTTATGTCCCAGGATTCCAAATTTAAACTCTCAAAATATCAACCAGCAATTTCTGAAGTACAATAAAAAGGCTGGGGGTGGGGGGCAAGTAGACACAAACACACGCATCAATATTGTATTTAGGTAACATTTTACGCCTTGGGTGAGACGAAAGACAAACTTTTACATTAATCAAAATAAGTCTTAAAATGTAATCAATTGCATAATTTTATTTCCTCTTAGACTATATAAGACATCAGGTCAAATAAATGTGAAAAAGAATGAGTAAGTAGGCTCTGAGCAGCTATCAGGGTGGATCCCAGAGACAGGCATGGGACGCTAAGGCTGCTGCTGCCGCCACCAAGAAGCCTATGTGCAAGCACAGGTCACTATCCACACCTCCCCTCCTGGGAGCCTGTGCAGCCCGCCAATGCCAGGGTCCCGTGACCCAGGGACAACTTTCCCGGGAGAACACATGGCGCACCTCAGACTGTTGAAATGTCACGCCAGCCTCTACAACCGCAGGCTCGCCCCACATTCCATACCCCTCCCTCCCCCAGCCTGAGGGAGCCAGAGACCCCTAATCAGCCGCTACTTTCACCCTGTCCTGTCTGGGCGGGGAACAGACGCCCTCAGGTGACCTACATGCAGAGGTGGGGACAAATCCAAAGCTGAACCCCAGGAGCTGTGCAAACAAAAAAGAGAAAGGGAAATTTCTCCCATAAGCCTCAGGAGCAGTGGATTAAATCTCCACAATAAACTTGATATACCCTGCCCCTGTGGAATACCTGAATAGACAATGAATCATCCCAAAATTGAGGTCGTGGATTTTGGGAGCAACTGTAGACTTGGGGTTTGCTTTCTGCATCTAATTTGTTTCTGGTTTTATGTTTATCTTACTTAGCTTAGTATTTAGAGCTTATTATCATTGGTAGATTTGTTTATTAATTTGGTTGCTATCTTCATATTTTTTAATATATATATTTTTTTCCTTTTTCTCCTTTTGTGAGTGTGTATGTGTATGCTTCGTTTTGTGATTTTGTCTGTATAGCTTTGCTTTTACCATTTGTCCTAGGGTTTTGTCTGTCCTTTTTTTGTTTTGTTTTTTTGTTCTGTTTTTTAGTATAGTTTTGAGCACTTGTTATCATTGGTGGATTTGTTTTTTGTTTTGGTTACTCTCTTCTTTCTTTCTTTCTTTTTTTTAATTACTTTTTTAAATTTTTAATAATATAAATTTTTATTTTTTATTTTAATAATTTTATTTTCTTTTGCTTTCTTTCTTTCTTTCTTTCTTTCTTTCTTTTTCTCCCTTTTCTTCTGGGCCATGTGGCTTACAGGGTCTTGGTGCTCCAGCCAGGTGTCAGGCCCGAGCCTCTGAGGTGGGAGAGTCTCACAGTGTGAGACCTCCTGGCCCCACATAATATCAAATGGCCAAGGCTCTCTCAGAGATCTCCATCTCAATGCGAAGACCCAGTTCCACTCAACGACCAGAAAACTACAGTGCTGGACACCCTATGCCAAACAACTAGCAAGACAGGAACACAACCCCACCCATTAGCAGAGAGGCTGCCTAAAATCATAATAAGTTCACAGACACCCCAAAACACACCACCGGACATGGTCCTGCCCACCAGAAAGACAAGATACAGCCTCATCAACCAGAACACAGGCACCAATCCCCTAGACCAAGAAGCCTACACACCCACTGAACCAGTCTTATCCACTGGGGGCAGACACCAAAAACAACAGTTACTACAAACCGGCAGCTTGCAGAAAGGAGACTCCAAACACAGTAAATTAAGCAAAATGAGAAGACAGAGAAATACACAGCAGATGAAGGAGCAAGGTAAAAACCCACCAGACCAAACAAATGAAGAGGAAATAGGCAGTCTACCTGAAAAAGAATTCAGAGTAATGATAATAAACATGATCCAAAATCTTGGAAATAGAATAGAGAAACTACAAGAAACATTTAACCGGACCTAGAAGAACTAAAGAACAAACAAACAATGATGAACAACACAATAAATGAAATTAAAAATTCTCTAGAAGGAATCAATAGCAGAATAACTGAGGCAGAAGAACGGATAAGTGACCTGGAAGATAAAATAGTGGAAATAACGACCACAGAGCAGAATAAAGGAAAAAAATGAAAAGAATTGAGGACAGTCTCAGAGACTTCTGGGACAACATTAAATGCACCAACATTCGAATTATAGGGGTCCCAGAAGAAGAAGAGAAAAAAAACAGGACTGAGAAAATATTTGAAGAGATTATAGTTGAAAACTTCCCTGATATGGGAAAGGAAATAGTCAATCAAGTCCAGGAAGCACAGAGAGTCCCATACAGGATAAATCCAAGGAGAAACATTCCAAGACACATAATAATTGAACTATCAAAAATTAAATACAAAGAAAAATATTAAAAACAGCAAGGGGAAAGCAAAACATAACATACAAGGGAATCCCCATAAGGTTAAGAGCTGATCTTTCAGCAGAAACTCTGCAAGCCAGAAGGGAGTGATGGGACATATTTAAAGTGACAAAAGAGAAAAACCTACAACCAAGATTACTCTACCCAGCCAGGATCTCATTCAGATTTGACAGAGAAATTAAAACCTCTACAGACAAGCAAAAGCTGAGAGAATTCAGCACCACAAACCAGCTATACAACAAATGCTAAAGGAAATTCTCTAGGCAGGAAACACAAGAGAAGGAAAAGACCTACAATAACAAACCCAAAGCAATTAAGAAAATGATAATAGGAACACATATGTTGATAACTACCTTAAATGTAAATGGATTAAACGCTCCAACCAGAAGACATAGACTGGCTGAATGGATACAAAGAAAAGACCCTGTATGTATGCTGTCTACAAGACACCCACTTCAGACCTAAGGACACATACAGACTGAAAGTGAGGGGATGGAAAAAGATATTCCGTGAAAATGGAAATCAAAAGGAAGTTGGAGTAGCAATTCTCATGTCAGACAAAATAGACTTTAAAACAAAGACTACTACAAGAGACAAAGAAGGACACTACATAATGATCAAGGGATCAATCCAAGAAGATATAACAATTGTAAATATTTATGCACGCAACATAGGAGCACCTCAATACATAAGGCAAATGCTAACAGCCATAAAAGGGGAAATCAACGGTAAAACAATCATAGTAGGGGACTTTAACACCCCACTTTCACCAATGGATAGATATCCAAAATGAAAATAAATAAGGAAACACAAGCTTTAAATGATAAATTAAACAAGATGGACTTAATTGATATTTATAGGACATTCCATCTAAAAAGAGCAGAACAGAATACACTTTCTTCTCAAGTGCTCATGGAACATTCTCCAGGATAGATCATATCTTGGGTCACAGATCAAGCCTTGGTAAATTTAAGAAAATTGCAATCATATCAAGTATCTTTTCTGACCACAATGCTATGAGACTAGATATCAGTTACAGGAAAAATACTATGAGAATTACAAACACATGGATGGTAAACAATAAACTACTAAATAACCAAGAGATGACTGAAGAAATCAAAGAGGAAATGAAAAAAATACTGAGAAAAATGGCAATGAAAACACGACAACCCAAAACCTATGGGATGCAGCAAAAGCAGTTCTAGGAGGGAAATTTATAGCAATACAATCCTACCTCAAGAAACAAGCAACATCTCAAATAAATGACCTAACCTTACACCTAAACCAATTAAGAAAGAAGAACAAAAAAAGCCCAAAGTTAGCAGAAGGAAGGAAATCATAAACATGAGATCAGAAATAAATGAAAAAGAAATGAAGGAAATAATAGCTAAGTTCAATAAAACTAAAAGCTTGTTCTGGGGCTTCCCTGGTGGCGCAGTGGTTGAGAATCTGCCTGCCAATGCAGGGGACGTGGGTTCGAGCCCTGGTCTGGGAAGATTCCACATGCCATGGAGCGGCTGGGCCCGTGAGCCACAATTGCTGAGCCTGTGCGTCTGGAGCCTGTGCTCCTCAACAAGAGAGGCTGTGATAGTGAGAGGCCTGCGCACCGTGATGAAGAGTGGCCCCTGCTTGCCACAGCTAGAGAAAGCCCTCGCATAGAAACGAAGACCCAACACAGCCATGAATAGATAAATAAATAATAAATAAATAAAATTTTTTTAAAAAAGCTTGTTCTTTGAAAAGATAAACAAAATTGATAAACCACTAGCCAGATTCATCAAGAAAAAAAGGAAGACGACTCAAATCAATAGAATTAGAAATGAAAAAGAAGTAACAACTGACACTGCAGAAATACAAAGGATCATGAGAGATTACTACAAGCAACTATATGTCAAAAAAATGGAAAACCTGGAAGAAATGGACACATTCTTAGAAAAGCACAACTTCTGAGACTGAATGAGGAAGAAATAGAAAATAGGAAAAGACCAATCACAAGCACTGAAATTGAAACTGTGATTAAAAATCTTCCAACAAACAAAAGCCCAGGACCAGATGGCTTCACAGGTGAATTCTATCAAACATTTAGAGAAGACCTAACACCTATCTTTCTCAAACTCTTCCAAAATATAGCAGAGGGAGGAACACTGCCAAACTCATTCTACGAGGCCACCATCACCCTGATACCAAAACAAGACAAAGATGTTACAAAAAAACTACAGGCCAATATCACTGATGAACATAGATGCAAAAATCCTCAACAAAATACTAGCAAACAGAATCCAACAGCACATTAAAAGGATCATACACCATGATCAAGTGGGGTTTATCCCAGGAATCCAAGCATTCTTCAATATATGCAAATCAATCGATGTGATAAACCATATTAAAAAATTGAGAAAAACCATATGATCATCTCAGTAGATGGAGAAAAATCTTTTGACAAAATTCAACATGCATTTATGATAAAAACTCTCCAGAAAGTAGGCATAGAGGGAACTTACCCCAATATACTAAAGGCCACATATGACAAACCCACAGCCAACATCTTTCTCAATGGTGAAAAAGTGAAACTCTTTCCTCTGAGATCAGGAACAAGACAAGGTTGTCCACTCTCACCACTATTATTCAATATAGTTTTGGAAGTTTTAGCCACAGCAAACAGAGAAGAAAAAGGAATAAAAGGAATCCAAATCGGAAAAGAAGTAAAAGTGTCACTGTTTGCAGATGACGTGATACTATACATAAAGAATCGCAAAGATGCTACCAGAAAACTACTAGAGCTAATCAATGAATTGGGTAAAGTAACAGGATATAAAATTAATGCACAGAATTCTCTTGCATTCCTATACACTAATGATGAAAAATCTGACACAGAAATTAATGACATACTCCCATTTACCACTGCAACAAAACGAATAAAATACCTAGGAATAAATCTACCTAAGGAGACAAAAGACCTATATGCAGAAAAAGATACAACACTGATGAAAGAATTAAAGATGATAAAAACAGATGTAGAGATATACCATGTTCTTGGATTAGAAGAATCAATATTGTGAAAATGGCTATACTACCCAAAGCTATCTACAGATTCAGTGCAATCCCTATCAAATTACCTATGGCATTTTTTATAGAACTAGAACAAGAAATCTTGAAATTTGTATAGAGACACAAAAAACCCCGAATAGCCAAAGCAGTCTTGAGGGAAAAAAACGGAGCTGGAGGAATCAGACTCCCTGACTTCAGACTATACTACAAAGCTACAGTAATCAAGACAGTATGGTACTGGCACAAAAACAGAAATATAGATCAATGGAACAGGATAGAAAGCCCAGAGATAAACCCACACATATATGGTCACCTTATCTTTGATAAAGGGGGCAAGAATATACAATGGAGAAAAGACAGCCACTTCAATAAGTGGTGATAGGAAAACTGGACAACTACATGTAAAGGAATGAAGTTAGAACACTCCCTAACACCATACACAAAAATAAACTCAAAATGGCTTAAAGACCTAAATGTAAGTCCAGACACTATAAAACCCTTAGAGGAAAACATAGACAGAACACTCTGTGACATAAATCACAGCAAGATCCTTTATGACCCAGCTCCTAGAGAAATGGAAATAAAAACGAAAGTAAACAAATGGGACCTAATGAAACTTAAAAGCTTTTCACAGCAAAGGAAACCATAAACAAGACGAAAAGACAACCCTCAGAACGGAAGAAAATATTTGCAAACAAAGCAACTGACAAACATTAATCTCCAGAATATACAGGCAGCTCATGCAGCTCAATATCAAAAAGACAACCCAATCCAAAAATGGACAGAAGACCTATATAGACATTTCTCCAAAGAAGATATACAGATTGCCAACAAACACATGAAAGGATGCTCAACATCACTAATCATTAGAGAAATGCAAATCAAAACCAAATTGAGGTAACTCCTCACACTGGTCAGAATGGCCATCATCAAAAAATCTACAAACATTAAATGCTGGAGAGGGTGTGGAGAAAAGGGAACCCTCTTGCACTGCTAGTGGGAATGTAAATTGATACAGTCACTATGGAGAACAGTATGGAGGTTCCTTAAAAACTAAAACTAGAACTTCCATTTGACACAGCAATCCCACTGCTGGACATATACCCAGAGAAAACCATACTTCAAAAAGACACATGATGGGCTTCCCTGGTGGCGCAGTGGTTGAGAATCTGCCTGCTAATGCAGGGGACACGGGTTCGAGCCCTGGTCTGGGAAGATCCCACATGCCACGGAGCAGCTGGGCCCGTGAGCCACAATTGCTGAGCCTGCGCGTCTGGAGCCTGTGCCCCGCGACGGGAGGGGCCGCGATAGAGAAAGGCCCGCGCACCGCGATGAAGAGCGGTCCCCGCACCGCGATGAAGAGTGGCCCCCGCTTGCCGCAACTGGAGAAAGCCCTCGCACGAACCGAAGACCCAACACAGCCAAAAATAAATAAATAAATAAATAAATAAATAAATAAATAAGAAAATCCAAAAAAAAAAAAAAAAAAGACACATGCACCCCAATGTTCATTGCAGCTCTATTTACAAGAGCCAGAACATGGAAGCAACCTAAGTGTCCATCGACAGATGAATGGATAAAGAAGATGTGGCACATATATACAATGGAGTATTACTCAGCCATAAAAAGAAATGAAATTGAGTTATTTGTAGTGAGGTGGATGGACCTAGAGACTCTCATACAGAGTGAAGTAAGTCAGAAAGAGAAAAACAAATACCGTATGCTAACACATATATATGGCATCTAAAAAAAAAAAAAAAAGTCGTTCTGAAGAACCTAGGGACAGGACAGGAATAAAGACACAGATGTAGAGAATGAACTTAAGGACACGGGGGCGGGGAAGGGTAAGCTGGGACGAGAGTGGCATGGACATATATACACTACCAAATGTAAAATCGATACCTAGTGGGAAGCAGCCACATAGCACAGGGAGATTAGCTCAGTGCTTTGTGTCCACTTAGGGGGGTGGGGTAGGAAGGGTGGGAGGGAGATGCAAGAGGGAGGAGATATGGGAATATATGTTTATGTATAGCTGATTCACTGTGTTACACAGCAGAAACTAACACACCTTTGTAAAGCAATTATACTCCAATAAAGATGTTTAAAAAAATAGCAAAAAAAAAAAAAAAAAGAAACAATGAATAGGCTCTTTTAACTGAAATTCTGCAAAGGAGATAGCAGCTCTGAACTGGAATGTGGGTGCAGCAGAGTAACTAATTAGACAGCCATCTGGCACCATTTAGATCAGGGCAGGAAGGCCTCCACCTATTAATAGTCCTTTAAGGCATCATTTTCTTACTGCAGTGTGCTAATTGATAGTCATGTGAGGGCGCTGAGTTAGCAAAGAAGTGTTAAATTATGCTCTGCATATTGTGATTAAGATGATTAGCAGATTACATTATAGGGAGATGTCAAACACAATCGTTAATGTCTCCAACAATGTCAATAATTATATCAGTGAGACCCTAAGTACAGAAATGCCTTGTGAAAAATTATTTTCATCAGAAATATTACCACCCTCTCCCCCTCTTCCATCCCACTTCTTTATTTGTCTTGAAAAGTTCAAAAACATAAGAAATGTCATGCCCTATCAAACTGTATTATTGGGGAGAATTGTGGAAGACACATAATTTTTCTTTTTTAATGCCTAGCATTGTAGATGAGCCACCAAGGTAAAAGAGAAGTGACAACATGACTGAAAATGCCCTTCATGTCTTGAACTAACTCTGAAACTTGGGCAGAGCCTGCCAAGATCATGTGAGTGAGTGAGTCCTGCTTTCCTTCTCAAACACATGATTGCCCAGCAAATCCCAGTTATCTCATGAATTTTACTATTTTTTTCTATATTCATCTGTCAGTCACTGCTGCATTACTGATTTTTCCAGCTTCTCTGCCTTCTCTGCCATAATTATCCATAAGCAGGAGAGACAAGGTACTTTTTTCTTTTAAGGGTCATCATTAGAATAGCTTTAAAAAAATGTTGGAGGAGTATTAGGAAGTAAAATATGTATTTTTAAAACACAAAATTGTTCGGGCAATTGCAGATCCAATTATTAAATAGAACACTCTAAAGTGTCTAAAATATCCAGTTATTGTGAGGCAAAATGTGCTTCTCCCTATAAGATATAGACTGACTTTTCTGTTCCTCAAAGTCCTTTGGGGACTATTTATCTATGGCCGTTGTCTGGCAGGCAGTTGTTTTGCTAGGGTGTGTGACTAACTTCCACATTCTCCCCTGAGGATTACACAGACTGGACATTCCTATCAGATTGGATTTAGGTGCTTTAAAATGACTTGTGACCAGTAAAGTGTAGAGGTGGCCACTCCACAGACTCTAAATCTTTGGAAGATTATTTTTAAAGCAAATCCTTTAAAACTGCTATAGAATGATCTCTTTTATTTAGAATGATGGGAGAGAATAGCAGAGAAAAGCAGTAAGGATCACCTTTCTGATAAACTAATGGAATACGACTTATTCTCAAGCTGTGGATAATGCAACTAATTCTATTAAGGATAAAGCTTTAATCTAAGAAATTCAGTCCTAAAAGTATTCATTCACTACATCTGAAAAACACAACAAGAATTCACTCTCTAAAATATGTATTAGTCAGATATAATGTAGGAATTACTAGGTTTTCACATGATACCCCCTTAATGCTTAAAATGTGTCTTTAGGTTCATGTATCTCTGGTGCATGTTTTCTTTGAAATAGAGAAAATTAACTAAGTACCTATGTGACTAGCATAGGCAATTAACTATTCTTACACCAAGGTCTAAATTATTTCTTATATTTGTAAAATAGAATATTTTAGCTCAAATTATTTTCATTTCAGAAAGCTAGTACACCATTTCTAACTATTAATGTAGGAAATACTGCTTACATCTTAATTCTGTTTATGACCAACTATTGGGGAAATAATTAAATCCCTCCAGTTTATAATTGGCCTATTTTAATAAAATGTATTTTTTCTATTTTTTTGGTAATAAAAATGTTGCCACATATATTAACACAGAGTTTTTAACTTAGTTTTAATTTAGAGTTTTTAACCCAGGGTACACAGACTAATTTTAAGTTATACAATGGCTTTTTCTGAATAGATGGGCAAGCTTCAATCACACATATTGAGAGCCCTTGCCATATAGGCATGCCAGCTAGGCATCCATGATCCCTTCACTCTCTTTCAGTCACATGTATTATATAATACCCTTACACAGAAGAAAATAAGTCCCACTAGAGTTATCTATTCTAAGAATTGTAGAACAAAAAGGCAAGACAGTCTGAGTTATTTCAGTATTTTTGTTGGCACCTCGTCATGAACACTGTTACACATTGCTGATAAATAACAGTAAGTAGAAGAAAGCTTCTTATATCCAGCCTGTGTTATGAGCTGAATTGTGCCCCCTGGAATTCATATTTTGACATCCCAATTGCCAGTAACTCAGAATGGGACTGTGTTTAGAGATAGGGCCTTTTCAGAGATGATTAAGGTAAAATGAGGTCATATGGGTGGGTCGAATCCAATATGACTGGTGTCCTTATAAAAAGCAATTAGGACGCATACATGTACAGAGGGAAGGCCATGTGAAGACACTGAAGGGAGATGGCTATCTACAAGCCAAGGAGAAAGATTTCTTAGAAGAAACCAGCCCTGCTGACATCTTGATCTAGAACTTCTGGCCTCCAGAATGTCTGTTGTTATGGCATTCCTAGAAAATTAATGCAGCCTGCATTTATGAAATACTGTCTTCTAATATGTGCTCTGGAGAATAATCAGTCGAGACTCAAACAGTACATTCAGCCCACCCACTAAATGTCAACCACTGTGCCACAGCATCCTGGCAATGCAATGATGAGCTAGAAACATAGGTCCCTGCCTTCATGGTGTTTACATTTCAATATGGAATACTTATATGAAGCATTCTTTACCCTCCTGCAGCTTGGAATTTTGAGAGAGTTTGTATTCCTATAGGAAATAGTTACATTGGCAATGAAATGAATCTATAACAGTGTACTAAAATAACAAGGAAGAGGTTCTTAAAGCACCTGTGAATTCAAAGTCACCCTAACAAAATTAGAAAGGGTTCAAAGAGTAAAAAAGACAGAGCCTGAATAGTGGATAATATGTGGATAAGTGACAAAGAGGAGAGGACATTCAGGATAGGAAAAGCACATAAGCTGACTTGGAGAAAGTAACAATGTTAAGGGAAAATTTGAAAGAGAACCAAGAAGAATAAATTGTAAATGACTTATACTAGCCTTCAGGACTTTTAAACTCTCATATCTTCTAGTCTTTTTAACTCACTAATGCCGCATAGAAATACTCTACTTGAGGCAATTCATACAACTGACAAAGAACATACTTTGAACTTCATCTTTGCCCTTGTTCACTTTTTCTACATCTCTCAAACTGCTCCCATTCTAAATATGAATTTATTATCATTATTTTTATGTTGATATGATCTCTCCTTGAAAGAAGAGAAAAGGGAAATAAATAACAAGTTTATTTATGAAACAATTACTTTGATAAGAAAACAAAAGTAACTAAATTATGTGGCACGTGCAGAGCATTTACATAGTAGAATTAATAACCTATGATGCTAAAGAATAGTAGCTCTTCAGAGCAACTACGCCGTGAGAAATGAATCCCTACTTATTTCATCATGGAGCTGGGCAGAGTCACTTTAGGACCCAGCCATAGTTAACTAAAGTGCCATTTGAACGTTTGTCTTAAGTCAGGTCCTTTGTGTTGCAAGTAACAAAAAAATAATTCAAACTTAATGAAGTAAAAGCAGTAGATTTATTATAAGGCTTGATGTGCGTTTCAAATATTACAGTAGCAGGAAAATTCCCAACCCTCAGAGAAAATCATTAGCCAGACCTTAGAAAGCTGATTGGACTTGCTATAGCTCTTACATCCATTTCTCTCTGATGTCCTCCCCCTTCTTCTCTTTACATAGACCGGGTTTCTGTGCTCCCTAGTCTACCTGGTAGAAAAATGTACCTGCTAACTGATCTGGGAATATCTTAACTTTAACTCTCAGTTGCTTAAAAATAAGCTTTTATTGGGCCATGTTGGGTCACTAGTCACATCTGGAACAACAAAAGTAGCATAGAAGTAAGATGACAGTTTCACAGATATAGTTGTGAAACATTTACCACATTCACCCATGTGCATGTAGACTTGTGTAAGTGTGAGAGAGGGATGGGGGGAGGACAGTTGCTACAGCAGAAGTGATGGAGTAAGAAAGCAGCTCAGCAAGTGTCCAATAAAACATTTCTTGTGTGTATCAAAACCAAATGGATTACTTACTCCTTGGAAATACTGATTTGTACTTTTGAGACTGAAGATGTTCTGCCTCTAATTATTGACTTTTGCTTTTATGAGTTTGTGCTTTATCTCTTTATCACTGCTGAGCACTCTTGTGCTGAATACTGTCTTAAATATGGTACACTGCCTCCTTCACTACAGTTTCTTGGGCTCAATATTTCACCAGCACAATCTTACAGAACATTTACTTTTCTACACACACACACACACACACACACACAAATACACACACACACCCTTTCATTATCTAATTCTTCCCATTTGTTTCTCTTTACATTTGGCCATTTCTGTTTCATTATTTCTAGTTCTATAGCACATATTTATGTTTGTTTGCTTTCTTGCATTCTTATTGTCTCTCCTACATGATGACTCATTTTTAATGGCTCTCATGAACTCTTAAACCTCATCAAGAGCTGGATGAGCATATCTGTTGAACTGCTTGATGGTCTCTTAATTTTCCTGAATGGAGACTAGTTTTGTCCTTAAGATTTAGGAAAAGTACAAAATATATAAAAACTCAATTATCTTAGTAGGAAAGTTAACTGCCTTCTAAGGAAATTTTGCCAATTAATGTCTTTTCTAGAGTACTTTCCATTAACTGATTTTTTCATAAGTCATTTTCTAAGCAACGATTACTGCCCGACAGTAGAATATGCACAGATAAAATGGTGAGTAAATTCTGGGTTTTATGGCCTTCAGAAAACTTATTGTCCAATATAAAAGAATGATAGTAACCAAATAATAAATAAATTAACAAACAAATAAGTTGATTTTAATAAAAGCTAATACAAATAATAGAGTAATATATTCTACAGAGGAGGTAAAATTATTTTCTAAAGTTCAAGTGGCTTATAAAATATATATAAAAAAACCAAGTCACAGAGAAAATTTTAAAATATCTAGTTTTCACAAATCATATTTTCTAACTATTATTTAATAGTTTCAAATTAGTTGACTTATTTGTTCTTTTCTCAGTGTAAGACCTTCTATGTGTAAGACCTTAAACCAAGAACTTAACAGACATTTATATATCACCTATCCCCATCTACCTTTTCTTTTCTTTTCTTTTGTAATTTTTATAATGAAAAAATTGAAACTTCATAGTAGAGAAAATAGTATTATAAATTTACATCTAAGTATCCATCAATTTATGGAAATCTAGCCCACCAAGGTCTTTCCCAGATTTCTTTATTATATTGAAGTAAATTCCAGATATGTTATTTTATATGTAAATATTTTAGTACATATCTCCAAATGGTAAGCTTTTTAAAACATAAGCAACAATATCACTATCATATTTTAAAAGTCAATAATAACCCCTCAATATCATCGTATATCTAACATCATTTATATCATTTATCAAGTGTCAAGTGATGAGTGTACCTAATCATCTCATACTTCCCTTTATACTTTGTTTGAATCCAGTTCCAAATTAGATGATATGTCTTGAGTCTCTTTAAATCAATAGATCCTTCTTTCTTCTTTCTAAACGTGTTGTCCTTTTTTTTTTTTTACTCTTAAAATGTAGCTGTTGAAAATTGATATATCATTTTCTAATGGAGTTTCCTATGATCTGGTTTCTGTTTATTATATGCATTTGGTATCCTTTAACACATTTACTCCCTTGTATTACTTATAATTAGGAAGATTCATCAAAATTGTACTTACTATTAGACAAGAGTAAATCATAGGTGGTGGCACGTACTTCCATCCAGAGCCCTATGATGTCAGGAAGTATATTTGTAATATTAGGAGACATTGATAATTATTGTCCAGATTCATTTAAAAGATTGTAAATCAAGGATATATGAATTCTAAATTTTGTGTTTTAATTTTACTAGTTGGGATTGTCCTATAATGAGAAATTTTCTCTCATTAGTTGAATAGTGTGGTAATTTCCTGTAGGAAATGCAGAATAAATTCTTAATTCTTTCTATTTATTTACTGGCTTTACAAATAAATATTAGTTCTCAAATGTTCTTCAAAGATAACCAATGAGGTTTATCTGTTTTCAAAATTAAACTTTTTTGTATGAGATATTAATTTACTATTTGATAAGTTAAATAATGTTTAAACTCAATTCTTTCCATAATTTCATCAACTCAGTTATTTCAACACTATCTTAAATAATTGCTTGATCAAATATAAAATAGAATACGTTATAAACACAGTGCCTATGAGACCATCATAAGTAACAACCTCAGCTTTCAATGAGATGCTTTTCTCAAGAGAAATTCCTAACCTCATATACATTTATCTTTGGGAAACAAAAAGGTAAATAGCTATAATTTAGTAAACTATATAAATAATAAAAATGAATATAAATAAAGTAATAAGAGTTCAAAATTCAATAAAAATAACTAATTGGAAAACAGAAAAAAATAACATGTAAAAAAGAGTATTTCAAAAATACTAAGGGGGCTTCCCTGGTGGTGCAGTGGTTGAGAATCTGCCTGCCAATGCAGGGGACACGGGTTCGAGCCCTGGTCTGGGAGGATCCCACATGCCGCGGAGCAACTGGGCCCATGAGCCACAATTACTGAGCCTGCGCGTCTGGAGCCTGTGCTCCGCAACAAGAGAGGCCGCGACAGTGAGAGGCCCACGCACCGCGATGAAGAGCGGCCCCCACTTGCCACAACTAGAGAAAGCCCTCGCACAGAAACGAAGACCCAACACAACCATAAATAAATAAATAAATAAATAAATAAATAAATAAATAATTAAAAAAAATACTAAGAAGATGGACAAATACCTGACAATATTAATAAGGATATAAAGATAGACAACAAAATATACATTGTAATTTAGAACAGGCACATAATTCAATCCAGAATAAATTAATCATTAGAAACTAAATAGGGTATCACATTTGAAGGCTTCACAGCATAGAAAAGTATTCATTTATTTATGCCTCACAAAATATGATTAAAGTTGAATTAGAAAACTTGAGTAAACATTGAGTCTTAAGAAAGTGTAAAATGTTTTAAAATTGTGACTGCTCATTTCTTGGAGATCATTGAGGAGATGTGACCACTGGTTTACCCAAGAGCTGGCCCAGGGCAATCAGAGGCTCCTACCACCCCCCTATCCTTGAAATGTATGCTCTGTCCACCATTCCCATAGTAGGAGCCATTACAAGATACAGCGTTGAGAGAGTGTGTTGTTGAAACCATCTGGACTGAATGTGTGATTCCACCCAGTTAAAGCCTCTATATATAAACTTTTAAGGTCTAGAGTGTGGGTGTGTATATCTACTCATATTGTGGTCATCCAAGACAAGCCTCCTCTGTAAGTCCCCTTGCATACTGAAACTGCCACCTACCAATATGGTGTGGTCTGTCTGTTTCTGTGGTCTCACTTTATCCTCCGTGTATTAGGGCCAGTTTTGGATTTCACCTGAGGAACTCCCAATGTTTCCAACCAACATCCTTTTTCATAAATTACTTCTTGGAAGCTTTTTACAAATTATCGAGAATTTATTCCATATTATACTACTTAATTACTAGAGACTATAAGAGTGGGTTTACTAATTCAAGTTATTTTTTAAACCAAAAAGCCTCCTTAATTTAAATTTAAACCATTTTATTCTTTATATTAAAAAGTGGAAGCAATATAAAAATTTTAAACATCTGCAAATAATTCCAAATAACACCATCCCAAATTGCTGATTTTGCTATTCAGAGAAATTTTTTCTAGGTTTCACTTTAAAAGATGAGATAGGATAAATAAAGAGATAATGAGAAAATCTATTTTATTATGATTACAATAAAATTAGATTAGACATGCTATTTTAATTTTTCCTGATTTCTTCTTTTTTTCTTCCTCCAGTTTTATTGATATAATGACATACAGCACTGTATAAGATTAAGGTGTACAGCCTAATGATTTGACTTACATATATCATGAAGTGATGAACACAAGTTTAGTGATGTCATCTGATATAGCTACAAAATTAAAGAAATAAAAAAAATTTTTCTTGTGATGAGCACTCATGGGATTTACTCTCTTAACAACTTTCATATGTAACATACAACAGTGTAACATCCCCAGTACTTATTTATCTTATAACTGGTTGTGTATACCCTTTGATTGCCTTCATCCAATTCGCCCTCCCCCAACTCCCTATCTCTGGTAACCATCAAACCAATCTCATTTTCTATGAGTTTGTTTGTTTAGTTACTTGCTCTTGAAGTATAATTGACCTATAACACTAGATTAGTTCCTGAAACATAACGTAGTGATTCAGTGTTTCTGTACATTTCAAATTGATCACCACAATAAGTCAAGTTATGATGTCACCCTACAGAGGTATTATATAGTTATTGACTATGTTCCCCACATTGTCCATTTCATACCTGTGACTCATTTGTTCTGCAACTGGAAGTTTATACCTCTTAATCTCCCTCATCTATTTCTTTCTTCCCCCTAGCCCATTCCCTCTAGAAACCGTGTTTGTTTTCTGTGTCTATATCTCTATTTCTGTTTTGTTATGTTTGTTCATTTGTTTTGTTTTTTTTAGCTTCCACATATAAGTGAAATCATACAGTACTTGTCTTTCTCTGTCTGACTTATTTCACTTAGCATAATATCCTCTAGTTCCATCCATGTTTCACAAATGGCAAGACTTCATTCTTTTTTATGGCTGAGTAATATTTCATTATCCATTCACCTATTAATGAGCTCTTAGGTTGCTTTCATATCTGGGCTATTGTAAATAGTGCTTCAGTGAGGATAGGGATGCATATATCTTTTCTAATTAGTGTTTTGTTTTCTTCAGATAAACGCCCAGGAGTAGAATTGCTGGATCATATGGTAGTTCTATTTTTAACATTTTGAGGAATCTCCATGATGTTTGCCATAGTGGCTATACCAATTTATATTCCCACCAACAGTGTACAAGGGTTCCCTTTTTTCCACATCCTCATCAGCACTTGTTATTTGTTGTCTTTTTGATAATAGCCATTCTGACCAATGTAAGCTGATTTCTCATTGCGGTTTTGATTTGCATTTCTCTGATGATTAGAGATATTGAGCATCATTTTATGTGTCTGTTGGTCATCTGTGTATCTTCTTTGGAAAAATGTCTATCCAGATATTCTTCCCATTTTTTAAATTGTTGCTTATTTTTGGGATGTTGAATGATATGAGTTCTTTGTATATTTTGGATATTAACCCCTTATCAGATATATCCTTTGCAAATATCTTCTCCCATTCAATAGGTGGTCTTTTCATTTTTTTGATCGTTTGCTTTGCTGTGCCAAATCTTTTTAGTTTGATGTAGTTCATTTGTTTATTTTTGCTTTTGTTTCCTTGCCTGAGGAGACATACCCCAAAATATATTATTAATACTGAAGTCAAAGTGTGTACTTCCTATGTTTTCTTCTAGAAGCTTTAAGGTTTCAGATCTTACATTTAAGTCTTTAATCCATTTTGGAATTTATTTTTGTGCATGGTATGAGAGAGTAGTCCAGTTTGATTCTTTTGCATGTAGCTGTCCAGTTTTTCCAGCACCATTTATTGAAGAGCTGTCTTTTCTGCATTGTGTATTCTTGCCTCCTTTGTCATAGATTGACTGGCCTTAAGTATGTGGGTTTATTTCTGGACTCTCTATTCTGTTACATTGATCAACATATATGTTTTTGTGCCAGTACCATAATGTTTTGATGACTGCAGCTTTGTAGTATATTTTGAAATCAGGGTGCATGATACTTCCAGCTTTATTCTTCCTTCTCAAGATTGTTTTCGCTATTCAGTGTCTTTTCTGTTTCCACACAAATTTTTAAAATATTTGTTCTAGTTCTATAAAAAATGCCATTGGTATTTTGATACGGATTGTATTCAGTCTGTAGATTCCCTTGAGATGTATCATCATTTTGACAATATTCTTGCAATCCATGAACATGGTATATCCCTCCATCTGTTTGAGTCTTTTTAAATTTCTTTCATCAGTGTCTTACGGTTTTCTGAGTACAGAATTTTTAACCCCTTACTTAGATTCTCCCTAGGTTTTATATTCTTTTTGATGTGATTGTAAATGGGATTGTTCCTTAATTTCTGTTCTTGCTAGTGTATTGTTAGTGTACAGAAATGCAACAGATTTCTGTATATTAATCTTCTATCCTTTAACTTTACTGAATTTATTGATGAGCTCTACTAGATTTTTGGTACCTGCCCACTGATAGGTGAGGCTGGTCCCAGGTCTAGTGCCTGCCCACTGATGGGTGGAGCTGGATCCCAGGGTCTCTGGCTGCAAGGCTGGGGGTCCTGGGACTACTGCTGGCACAGTGGTTTGTGGGGCCAGTACCTGGGCTCTCTGGTGGACATAGCCAGGTCCTGAGGCAGCTGTGGGCTCAGGAAAACTTAAAGAAGCAGGCCTGCTGGTGTGTTGGGCAGTATCTCTGCCCAGCTATTTTCTTGACCTGAGGAGTCTCTGTACTGGTATCAACAGGTGGTAGGTGGGGACCAGATTTCAGGATTAATAAGCTAGAGGGATAATTTCAAACTGGTGCTTGCCAACGCCACTGTCTGCATGGTAGACTGAGCTTCCAAAAATGACTGTTGCCCATGTCTATTTCCCCAGGGTGAGTTCAAGCTTCCTCCTGCCTCCCCAGGCTCATTTTCCCAGTGCAGGACTCCCACACTGGAAAGCCCAGTGTGGGTCTTGGACCCCTTACTCTTTGGGAAGAACCTCTGCAATTATAATTATCCTCCCATTGGTGGGTTGCCCACTCAGGAATATGAGTCTTGAGAATACCACGTCTCCACCTCTCCGACCTGTCTCCTTGTGGTTCCTTCTTTATATCTTTAGTTGTAGAACTTTTGTGCTAGTCTTACAGTCTAATCAATAGTTGCTCTGTAAATAGTTGCAGTTTTGGTGTGTCTATGGGTGGAGGTGAGCTCAGGGTCTTCTTATGATGATATCTTGGACACTTTCTTCTGATTTCTTCTTAAATTCTTAAAAATAGTGGGCCATATTAAGCTTGCCAAAACCATCACCCCTTGCACAAGACAGCACAGCTTAGAGCTAACAGAGATGTTTCTCAGCCTGTGGCTCCTCCTGCCCCTCGAAATCTTCATCTGAAAAACTGAGTGCATTGAACTGGATTTGATTTTAAGCATCTTTCAAGGCACATTATTAAATAATTCCATCTTTGATTTGTTCTTTTTGGGAATTAAAAGTAATATGGGGTAAAACTGCCCATATAGATATGGCATTTTAAATAAAAATAATGAACTCTCTTTTTCTCAAACTAAGAAAAAAGAAAATGGAAATAAAACAATTAACTGAAATTAAAAGTCTATCAATCAAAAAACATATTAGTCTTAAAAGATTTATTGAAAATTATAGGGAAGATTGGAATTATTGCATTGCTTAATTTTTGTACTAAATAGGTGTTCCTTTAAAAGAAACTCCAATTATTCAGTTATAAATGAGAACATCTTTCTTATATGCATTCATACCTCTCTCACCTGAGTACAATTTCCCATATTTATATCACATTTATTTTAAAATTTGCCCAAATTGTTTGGTCAAATTCCAATTTTTAGATTAATTGTTTGCCTACCATAATTTCCAGTGACATAATTTTACTATAGCTGTGGTGGTATTTGTTTTGTTTTTGTTTGTTTTAATTCATCCCTTGTTTAACTGGGTTTTAGGATTCAGTAATTTCTTCATAAATGTGCTCAAAGTGGTTATATCTTGGGATTGCTGTGATGTTTGAAAATGTCTTGATTTTGCCTTTTACTTGAATGAACATTTTACTAGGTGTAATTCCTGCGTTGCATTATTCTTTCAAAGTCTGACAGTTATTCCATTTTTTTCTAGGTTTGACTGCTGCCTTGAAGAAGTCAGAGTCAACAATATTTCCCTCCTTTCACTGGTAAGTTTCACATTAAACAATGTTTCCTTAATCTTTGATTTTCAGTAATTTATAAGAATGTGTTACTCAGGATCTTTTTATTTCTTTATCTATTATAACATATTATTTATTATATAGTCAATGTATGTTTATAAATGTATATTTTATATCTGTTGCTAACACATAAGAAAAAATGTTCAATAGCTTACTTTCTTACATCTCACACTAAATAAATGTCAGTGAAATAAGACCTGTATGTATTAGAAGACAATGAGGTACTAACATTGGAAGGAAAATATCCCAGTTCCCTAACTTATAACACATTTTTAACCCTTATAGACCTACTCTATTTCACATCTTGGCCCAGGATCCAAATTCATGCCCTTGAGAGTTACTTGAAACCTGGGCTCTAGAATCTGATTTAGCTTAAGAAGTCTATGAAAATTTCTCACATACAGATAGAAAAAAATATATTTAACTGATTTTTTGTTACAAAGGGCATGGATAGTAATTAATCTTATATAGTAATGCGTTTTTCTATAGCTTGACGGGTGTAAGTGATAAAGAATTAAAAAGATAAACTGAGAAACTAAACATTGAATAATTAAAGAAAGCCCACAGAAGTAGTTTCAAACTAAGAAGGCTTTGAAATTAATATCTTAATTCAAAGCTTTATATCTTTATAAAATTATATATATCCTAATCGTAAAATTGCTGAGCATTAAATATTTCACTTCTATTTTTATTTAATGATATTCAAGTATAACTCCTATATTTAAAAATAAATTTCATTCCCATTATCCTTCCATGATATCTCAAGAGAAAAACAGATATGTTTTGAATCCATTTAAAAGCAAAGCATGCTGTAGTTTGCTTTATGATCTCACTGATTTAGAATCTAGTAAAATAGAACTAATATTTTCTTTCAACACATCTAAACACATGTCCTTTTGTCCTTTATATCAGTTATAAAGGACAAAAGTTAAACTTTAAAGTTAAAGCTTTAACTGAAAAGTTAAGCTCAAGTTTGAAATAATTCCAGAAATATGATCTTTAAAAATATAATTTTCTTGAATCTGGAAGAGATAGAGGTATAATTAATAAAATAATAAATGAAAGAATAGTAGATTTTGATATGAACAAAGAAAGTGAAATATTCGTTGGCGGCCTGAAAGAACTAATGCTCTTTCCTAAGTAGCTAAAGTATTATTGAGTATGACAATAGATTTTGGGTAGAGATGAAGTTAGTCAGTTGGCCAAAAATAAAATAACATAGCATCCAAAGTCTGGACAAGATTTATAAATGTGCTACAATCCTAGGAGAGATTATTCACATCATAGTGGTGACTATTTCTTCTTGATTTTTTTCAGTCAATGATAAAACAATAGTTTTAATAATAGAATATGGGCTTAAGGTGAAATATTCAGTGCAATGCATCTTTCTACTAAAATTGCTATATTCTTATGCTTCAACTTTACCACATGTATCAAATGCCAAACCTGATTTCTAGCATACAAACCTTTAGCACCTATCTACTTAAGTAATTTCTTTCTTAACATCTAAAATCTATTTATTTTGAATGCAAAGGATCACTCTGCAACGTAAGCACTTATAATTTCTGCTTAGGGAAAATTTGAGAAAGGGCACATTTACATAGTCTAAGTGGAGTGTGTGTCTGTAAGAAGGTCACACATTGCATTATATATTGCCTCACTATTTAGTTCAAAGGGAACTTTCCAGAAGCTTAAGTATATGCACAATACTAATGAGGAGAGGGGAAAAAATGAAGTACAAATGATCACATATGTGGGAAAGTAAATTAGTCAATTCCTAGAGGGAGTGAGCTCCTTCACTTCGTGTTTCTAAGCTGTGCTTGAATCACCATCTGTTGGGTTTTGTGAATAGAATCCCTAGCTGAATGGTTAGTCCTGTTATGAGTGGAAAAAAGCCCCACTTCTTCTAAAAAAGAATAACAGACTTATTAACAGACTTTATTTCTTAGAGCAAGTTCAGATTTACAGACACACTGAATAGAAAATGCAGAGTTCTTATGTACAACCTCTCGCACACTCTTCACGGTTTTCCTTGTTATTGATGACTTGCATTGGTTCGGTACTTTTCTTACAAATGATGAAACAATATTAATATGTTATTTATAATTAAAGTCCAGAGTTTGCATTAGAATTCATTTGCTGTGTTGTATAGTTCTATGGGTTTTATCATTCATCTACCCTTATAGTAGCATATAAATAATTTCACTGCCTTAAAAATTTCCTAAGCTCCACATGTCCATCCCCTCTTCTGCCCCAGTCCCAATTCCTGGTAACCACTACTCTTCTCACTCTTTCTAGAGTTTTGCCAAAATGTCCCTTTTATGATTCAATGCTATTTTACTTTTAAGTTTAAATACTACTGAGATAATACATAGTTAATAAGTTTAAGCCAGGAGCATACATGAAAATGGAACTGATATGTTTTCCACACAATACTCTACCCACAGCCTGAAAATTTTAGAAAAGGATTCAGGTCTGTAATATACGGGGCAGAAATGGTGAAATAAAAATCTCCATAGCTGTAAAATTTTGAGATATCCAGAATTGAGGGTAAAGAGAGATTTCTTATAATTCCATGAAATTCTTATGACATGTAGCAGGTACCTACCCAAATAAAAAGTAAGCCTTGTTGTAATAACTTTCTGAATTGCAGAGGAAGTTTACTAGTGCTTACAATTTTTTCTACTCTAGACACTGCAATATTTATCAAAAGATATTTTATTTAAAAAAATTTTCAAGGCATTCTTTAAATTGAAATGTTATGAAACAAATAAATGTCTCATTGAAAATGACTAAACCTATAATACTAAATAGAAACTATGCATTTACCTATATTGTCAATTTAAACATAATTATGTACAATGAATTATATTTTATAAATTATGGATTTCATATATATATATTTGTGTTTCTGCCCTCACAAGGATAATGTTGAAACAACTTCAAAATAGATGATGACTAAGATAAGTATTACTGTATTGGTTAGGGCTAGATTCCAATATTTAGATTTTCCAAACTCAGATTCTTTTCTGCATTTGCTCTGCAGTTCTTTTACCCATCTTGGGCAGAGACAGAATGTTTCTTCCTTGTACCAGAATCTTAATTACCAGAATATACATCATTTAGAGCAGTGGATGTGTGGTTGGAAATGGGAACCTGCACTGACTCTGTGGGTCATCATGCATGGTCCCCATGGAGATGATTTGGATTTTTCCCACCTCTTCAATGTTTCTAAAGCCACATTGAGCTTCTGGCAATTGTTTCTTCCAGCTTCTCATCATACACATTTTAGACATCTCAGGTAACTTTAACATTTCTTAAGACCTTCAAATTACCAAAGGGGTTCCATCAATTAATCTTTGATCACCAGCTGATGTTTACCCTCTGATTACTACACCTGTTCCCCTAGGTGTCTTGAGCAGCCAAAAACCTTGCACTTTATCTAACAGCATGATACTTTCCCTTGTTTCTGTGTGGAAGGTCCAGTGGTATCACATTTGCCCCTCTTTTTGGTATCGGTGCTCATGCTATTCACTAGAGTACAAGTTAAATGGGAGACAGAGAAACTGTAGTGAAATAAACAATACACAATCAACTCAGGATAGTGTATTGGCTGGGCGCATTTGCATGTGAAACATTCCAGCTCTCGAGCTTGCCGTGTCAACCTCTGTACATTCTGGCATACCGAGTCTCATTGCCTCTAAGGATACAATAGTATAGAGAACGTGAACAAAATACAAATACTAATACACTATAGTTATTTTTAGAAAAATATTTTTGGAAAAAAAGTAGCTGAAAAATACTTCTGTGCCGTGTTGGGTGGCGTTATGTGAGTATATGTAAGTCTGATTTTGACCTTGCTCAAAAAATCTGAGGATAGAAATTTCATAAGCCCTAACGCTAAATTTGCTTTCCTCCAAAATACTCAGCAAAAGGTCTGCCACTTATGCTACTGCAATGAGCTTTCTTTCTTTTTGGGTAGTGTTATAAATCACTCCTAATCCCCATTGCTATAGCATTCAGGAAATTACAGTTAAGCTGCAGTACGTATAAATGAATATAAATAACAAATCATTAGAGAAATTATTGTTTTCATTTTATTTCTGACTAGGAAAATAGGAATTCTTCTCATCTAGGGGGATAGATCTTTAAAGTTACTTGATTCCTTTGAAAGATGAGGGGGAAAAAAATGAATCAACAGAGATCAGTAGTCTTCTAAAAAATACAATGGTAATCATAGTATTAATAACAACAAAAATTAAAAAATACTTAAAAAATAATAAACCAACGTTATCTGAGTGCCATGCTCTTCCTTGTAACTTCATTTTGTTCTCATATTATTCTTTTGAAGAATGATATATTTATCACTGTTATAAAACAGAAGATGTTCAGAATTTGAAATGTTAAATTGTTCAAGAACAACTGGCTACAAAATGGTAGAGCCAAACAGAAACCTAAGTCCATGTTTACTCCAAATTGCACACTTTAATATCTTTATTAAACTAGATACAATGATATTATTTTTAAATGCCAAATTAATAGAAGAAATTTACATAGATGACTTAGCATAGGCATTTAGCAATGAAATATGCTTTATGCCATTCCATGTACTTTTAACGATATGAAATATCTATTTGGAAATATAATTTATTGTATATAAATATTAATCTATAATGCTTGGATATTTCTATTATCACTATCCTACAATGAATATTAAAGAAAACATTGCCTTATCTCTTTTTATTATAAAATCATACATAGTAATTTCATAGATGTCAAAAGAACTGTACTAAGAACTTTAATCATTCAATCATTCTACCTAGTAGTTACTGGTAATATTTTGCTGAATTTTATTCCAAGTTTATACTCATTCACAGGCACACACTCCCGCACAAGTATATAATCACACAAGAATATAAAATATATAATCATTCCACAATATTTTAATAGTGCTTAAACTTACTACTAATAATGAAAAATACATTTAATAAATACAGATTTTTACCCACTGATTAAGAACTATTAAAATGATTGATAGCATCAAATGTTGGTGAGGGTATGAAATTATAACCTCCCTCACATTTTGTAGACATATAAATTTGTGAAATCTTTTGGGAAGGTAACACTATGCTTGTCTGCCCTTTGACTCCTCATTTCTATTTCTGTGATTCTATTTTGCAAAAATACGTGCATATGAGCATAAAAATGCATGAATACAATTGAGCTTTGCTTCATTCTTTTAAAAATCAAATAAGAAAACAAATAACCATTAATAGAGAAAAGGTTAAATAAATTTGATATAACCATTGTAAGTAGTACTATGTAGCTGTTAAGAAGAAATGAAATCAAGCCAAATGTATTAACATGGAAAAATCTTGAAGGCATGTTATTAAATATTAATAGTAATTGTAGTCCAACACATAATATGGTGCCATTCATTCTAAAAGATGTGTATGTATATCTGTCTGTTCTTAAATTCATAGGAAAGAGGTCTGTAAGTGGAAATTGTATAGGGTGTACTGCTGGCTGACTTTCTAGCACTCTGACAAATTTCCCAGTCCTATGTTTTGGTCTTGGTTTTGGTTTTGTTCCAAGGGTGAGCCTTTCACGATTTAAGTCAAATGTCCATGAACTTATGATCAAAACTTGGACATGTTTCATAATGAGTGGGGCACTATTAATAGTTATGCATATTAAAAAGCATAAGCCATATCTCTCCCAGCAAACTTCACAACTGTCTCGGCAAATTGTGACACATGTTCTCTATACTTGATACCAGTTAGTGAATTTTACTCCCTCTTTACCATTTGTTTTGATACATGCACCTAATCTAAAGAATCATTTGGGAGACAAGACTTCTGCAGATACTAGAAACCAAAAAACAAAAATAAACAAAAAGAGTCCACTTTCTTCTCTAGACCTAGGAAAAACAGCTTCCCTTATGTATGAAGTCAAGGAGTTTGGAGGTGAGGTCTGCAACTGCAACAGTTATTATGACTAAGGAAAAGCCTAAATCTGCTCAAGGACCCTGTGTGTTCCCTGGATTTTGCTGATACAGTAGAAGAACATAGAGACAGAGAGAAATTAAGTTACTGACATTTTTTGGAGGCACTTAATTAAACCTCACTTGAAGCTCCAGAATATCATCTGGAGTTTTTAGTTGCATTAGTCAGAAATTTCTCTTTTTTGTTTAGGTCAATTAAAGCCGGGTTTTCTACTTTCTCTATACATAGTACTAAAAAATATTCACTCAGAATCGTCCTTAGTGATGGTTGCCTTTCATGCAGAGTCTGGGAGTGGGGGATTCATGGAGCCAAGTTTGGAAAGTTTCACATTTTGCTTGGGTTCTCTCAATATTTTTTACATTTTTACCTTACTTACCATTTATGAAACAAATTTCAAGTAAAAACTTTTTATGTGATATTTAGATTGAAAGATAAATTATATATTTTGATTTTATCCTCTGCAAGTTAGGAAAAAAATATACACTATGATTTCTCCCTGGAGAATCCCCTATTTTGAAATATCCTTAATAGAATCTACTTATTTTATTTCCTTGGCTTACAGTTAGTGAGTTGTTTTAGGTTGTATGATTATTTTAATAAACTTTTCCGTTGCTGGTGTAGCCAATTATGTTTAATAATGTTTAACAGATGTTAATGCTCATTATCCTTTATTAAACTTGTATCTTATATTGTACAGTATGATTCATTTCTCATTGGCTGCAGTACATCTTCAAATATTTTTTTCAGTAGTAGCTCGTCTATTCTCTTGAAGCATAGTCTATTTAAAACTCTCATCTTTACACCAAATAGAAAACTTGATTTACTATAGTTTTTTTAGTTACTGTTTTTTATTAGATCTTATGCTGTTTATTGTTAAATGAATAGGAGACTAGTCTTCTAAAGGTTTTTTTGAAGCTTAAACTATCTTTTCTGTCTGTATGTTTGAACTATATTTTATCTTTCATTTATAATCTAAAAACCAGAATAAATCAAGGTAACATTTATTGTATACTATATCCTGGAAAAGGACTATGCAAGTGAGAGTCATTATAAATTTCTCCAGTCATTTTCTGAATTAAGAATGATTATCAATGAATATATTTAAATTTATTTATTTTGGTAAATTTTTAAATGTAAATACTCATACTTTATGTTCAGTGTTTCTGACCACTGTTTTGAATATTGTTAATATCCTAATTTTATAATGTATTTCTACAGAACAACTTGATTTTCACAGACTAAGCATCCATTCTCTGTCCTTTGTATCTCTCATCTTTTTCTGCATCCTTTGTGACTCCTCTATTCTACTCTACATGTTAGAATATCTTATTACATTTGCTCTACATATCACTGATTGGGTTTTCTTCCAAAAATTCTCCTTTTAAATTTCTTCTTATGTACTGAAAATATGCTGTTGCTTTATAAATTTCTTCATCATATTTATCTCTCATGACACTTTATCCTGTGGTATTTTCTATTCACTTCTCCCTTTTATCTTTACCATTCCATTCCGCTGTGGTTTCTTTTTTTTAATTGAAGTATAATTGATTTACAACGTTGTGTTTGTTTCAGGTGTAAAGCAAAGTGGTTCAGTTATATATATATTCTTTTTCAGATTCTTTTCCCTTATTGGTTATTAAAAAAATACTGATTATAGTTGCCTGTGCTATTCAGTAGGTACTTGTTGGTTATCTATTTTATATATAGTAGTGTGTATATGTTAATCCCAAACTCCTAATTTATCCCTACCCTTCCTTTCCCCTTAAGCAAACATAAGTTTGTTTTCTATGTCTGTGAGCCTGTTTCTGTTTTGTATATAAGTTCATTTGTATCATTTTTTTTAGATTCCACATATAAGCAATATCATATGATGTTAGTCTTTCTCCGGCTTACTTTACTTATTTTGATAATCTCTAGGCCGATCCATGTTACTGCAAATGGCACTATTTCATTCTTTTTTGTGGCTGAGTAATAATATTTCACCATATATATATATGTATATATATATATATGTGTGTGTGTGTGTGTGTATGTATATATATATATGTATGTATATATATATATATATATATATATATATATATATATATACACACACCACATCTTCTTTATCCATTTACCTGTCGTTGGACATTTAGGTTGCTTCCATGTCTTGGCTATTGTAAATAGTGTTGCAGTGAACATTGGGGTGCATGTATCTTTTTGAATTATGGTTTTCTCTGGATATATGCCCAGGAATGGGATTACAGGATCTGTTTTTAGTTTTTTAAGGAACCTCCATACTGTTCTCCATAGTGGCTGCACCAATTTACATTCCCACCAACAGTGTAGGAGGGTTCCTTTTTCTCCACACCCTCTCCAGCATTCATTATCTGTAGACTTTTTGATGATGACCTGCTGCAGTTCCATAAAACAAAACGAAACAAATCATTTTTTCCTATTAGGATAATAAATAATTTCTTTAACTTTCTTCTATTTAATTTGAGAAGAAAAAAAACTTTAAGGATTCCTGCTCTTAATTTGAGGTTTTAGTATAAAATTTTCTTCTGTGTATCATATGGTATTTTGTTTGGCTCTTTTTCTGTTATGTCTTCACAAAATGAGTAGAATTCTAATGTGTTTTAATGACTGCTTGTAGACAGGTGGGTAGTTTCCTTTGGCCCTGCTCTGTCCACTCTGTGCAGGTTGTACCCATCCCTCTTGCCTGAATAGTGTTGTCTATAGTTGTCAACCCAACATTCAGTGTTTGAATTTATTTAGTTTGCTTCTGTTAACTTTAGATGAGGATGTCTTTAACACTGTGGCTTGACTTTGGTATTTGAAAGGAAATCAAGAACATAAACCATTGCAATCCCCATTTTTCTCTCAGAACTCTTTTCCCAGGTTGTTTGTGGTTTAATTATGGGAGTTTTACTACCTGTGTTCAATACTTTATTGTTAGTTCCCTGCCTTCACTCTTCCAATACACCCCATATTAATTTTACACCAGGTATTAATTATTAAGATATTCTATCCTCCAGCCTGTTATATCCAAAGTTCTGATGGCAAAGAGGATGCATATAGCTATGGCTACTTAAAAATGCAGCACCAATACTGGAAGAAGGACAGCTCTTAAGATTTTACCACAAGGCTATAGAAAATGTAGACTGACAAATGATTCTTCTAATCTACTTTGATGCTAGGATGTTTGCTTTACGCCATGCCATATAGCACCATGAGTGATCAATTGCTTCTCTCAGTCAAGTTCCACTGTTCTTGTAATAAGTAAATTTCTTCCTTCCAGATAGATGCAAAAGTATATGTATCAACCAAAGATTGCATTATGTGTTTTTTTCTTTTTCTCTGACTTTATACATTCTATTGGAATTTATACATTCTGTTGGAAGTTAGAGGCTGTGTCAGACCCTTTATTTAAAATAAATTATTACTTTCTAAGCATAATTTTAACATTACTGGAAAAATAATGTTACATCTTTGAGGTGTAAAGTAATTACATCTCTGAGGAAAGATATAAGGGAAATATATGTTGTCAATCTATTTCTAAATTATGGGATTGTGATAGACATACATTTAAAATGCCACGATTTCATTTTTTGGATTTAAAAACAAAAGCAAATTGTGGTCTTTCTAATTTTTGTGATTTTATGTCTATTTTAAGGAAAAGCATGAAATAAATATGAATGTGAATTTAGTTTTGCTAATGGCATCTATGAAAGCTGAAATAAACACTATTATATGCCTTGTGTTTACTTTGCTTACATGACAGTCATTGACAGAGGAGGTAGTTCTACATTTATAGAATTTAAAATGATTCCTCTGCGGCAGCTCCAAATGCATAATTTTGGTCTGCTCTTCTGCCCTGATGTTCAGGGTTATAATCTCTGATGTAGAGGATGATGTCTACCATTGCTGTTGCTGTGGAGTAATACATAAAAGTTTTAAAGGTGCTTAAATGAAGACAGTAGAAAAGAGAGGCATTTTGTACTGATCTCAAGAAGGCAGCCGAGTGGGTTAGCAATGCCATCCAAATTTGAAGTAGTTTATGAATGCAACAATGTGAATGCATGAAAAAATAAAATTGGCCTCTGTTTTTTAAGGATTTAGGAATACAAGGTTGTTTAACAATGGAACCATAATCTGTAGTATTAGGGAACAAGACTTCATTTATAGTCAACTTCAACCACGTCTAGTCATAGAGCTCATGATCCTAGTTAATTCACTTAGAAATGTTCCAGACCACATCTGTAGCTTTGATAACTGGAGGCCAAAGCTCTCCTCACATAATCTGAGGTTATTTAAAGCTGATTATATACTAGGAAAAAAGCCTGTACAGTTTACATCTTAAGTCTAAGAATATCACAAAATACCAATTTTCATCAGTTGTAAGAATATTGGCATTTCATTCACAGTCTGAGTTCTCCACATTTAAAATGGAAGGAACCAGGCTTCTTGAATGAAGCTGACACATTAGCCTGAGCTTCTCACTCATTAATAGAGACGCAAATTATTGGACCATTAATCTGGGGCAGGACCTGCTTGCTTTGGGTTGAAATAAAGTTTACCTAAATGTGGGTTTAGAAATCAGGACAAGATTAAAGAGTGAATGGAAGGTAAAGATGTGTAAACATCACAAGTATAAAACAATTCAGAAGAGGAGAATGGAAAATTTAATATATAAATATGTACTCTGTATATCTACAAAATATATAATAGTTGATAAAACAAATAAGAAATAAAGGATTTTTTAATGATATCAATACAAGATATTCTGTAAGATATTATACTCTGTTTATATGCTAACTGGCAGTATTCAGAAAATAAGACACTTGATAATGCAAGAGAAAGCCAGACTAACGAAAGGACCCCATTTCTTGAGAAAGATCTAAAGAGTGTATAGAGCATGCTCTGACAGGAGAAAGGACTCTTCCTAGCTCATATGCAAACAACAAAAAGAGGCTATAAAAGTATAGGCAGTTTTAGAGAACTCAGTAGAAATAGCTAACCTAGTCTGGAGATTCAGAGAGAGCTAACTGTTCTGTTTTGAAATGAGAAATATGAGAAAATTTTCAGGAATGAGGAGGCTTAGGAAAATAGAAGAGTATAAGCATAGGATTACTTATAACCACAATTATGATTACAGTTTTGGGAATGATAATAATGAGAGATGTAAAAGAGTAAGGAAGAGTAAGACATTTGTATTACAAAAGCTAGAATTTATTGTCATTGACAAGTAACTCATTAGTAGATCTTTCTCAGAAGCTCTGAAACAGAGCTCAAGAGTTAGGTAATCTTACATTAAGAAAATCTCTTCCCTTACATAGCTAGTTGAAAACCAATACAGATTAACTGCAACCCTCCCCCAAACCAGGCCTCAGTAAGAGCCAAGGGGCTTAGCTACTGTAGGTTTTGTACTGAATAAATAGAATTTTAAGCAAGTTGAACAAATATAAAAATTGGAGCAATAAATTCCCTTATTAAATGTGCCACCATTAATTGAAACACTTTTACCAGCAGTAGCCATAGTCTATATGACCATACAAATATTTTCATTATTATTTAGTTATTCTCCTTAGTTGAAATATAATTTTTCTTTTATAAAGGAGATATAAATAAGACAAAATTACTAAGAATTTAGAAGCTAGACCTTGCAAAAACATGTACATTTCCTGGAAAAGGTGCCTGCATTGTTCATCATTGTTTCATTTTAACTGATAAAATATTTCAAACTTTCAGAGCCTCAGGAATATGAAATTGCTTCCCTCAGCCATGTAGCTTCTCCATACTTTTATTAGGAAAATTAATTCTACTTGGTTAATTTTCATTGCTTGATACATAAGAATCAATAAGAAGCACGTTAGTAGTACTTCCAAATATTAGGACAAATTATCTGTAATTTCTGTTACTTTAACTTTTCTTGAAGTACATCTGCAAATTTAAATGGTCATTGGTTTTTATTTTTCCAAGTGTTTTCAGAGTCAGTCACCTCTGAGGGACACACACACACACACACACACACACACGCACACATACTTATTACTAGCCAGATAAAAAACATACCAACATTTTAAGCTCAATTGACTAATGTATTACATACATATTATTTCTCCCCATTTTTCTTTTGCTTATCCAGGGTTATTTTTTTCTTAATTGTATTTCCTTCAACCTAATATGAAAGACATTATAGACTTATTTCAGCGATTTAAAAAATATTGTACTCTTAGTAATTCCCATCAAAATAGAGTACTTGCACAAGAATAAGAAATGACCAAACTATATCTTTTAATAATACATAAAAAGTAATGTGAAATAGTATGTGAATAGTAATGTGAAAAATATATCCATTTTTCATCAAACGTTAAAATAAGCAATACAAAGAATAATATGAATTTAATATTTTAGTTCTACGTAAAAATAAATTATTTGGTTTAAAAACTCAAAATTTCATATTCCTGAGACTCTGAAAGTTTGAAATATGTCTCTTTAAGAAGAAATTCCCATGGATCATCACAAAGACTGTCAGATGCATTTACTGCATTGTTGCATTAAGATGAATGACTCGTAAAAATCAACTCTTGTACTCTTTGCTAAATATTGTTGGGAGGAAATATGGGGCAGTAAAAAGACAATGAATAATCTGATCCTCTTGTTTTGTATATTGGTCCTGTATAAACCAACTTGTGACATAGGACAAAATAATTTAAACACTTTCTTTAATATTCTTATTTTTAAAATAAAGACAAAAACTCCTCCCTCAGTTTTTTATGAGAAAAAAGATATAATAAATCCAAACAAAGTTATAAAATATAAAATGTTATTGTAATAAACATTTTTATGTGACAGATATGTATTTATTCCTTCTATACTTATTTATATTTGTTACCTTTTTTGTTAGCTTCTTACATCCTTCCATCTTGTATACTATTAAAAATGACAGCCTCTAATGATGAGGCTACCATAACATTTTGAGAAGAAAAATATTATATTTATACTTGCCCAAATCATAATATTTAATGAGTGAGTAGGACTTAGCCACTTAACTAATTAAATTAGTCTGCCTTAAGTAAACCATTATAACTGCTGATTCTATTGTTTTCATGAATTGGGATGATGATTTTCCCCATAAAACTGTTATTTAAAATTTTTATTTGTAAACAATGGAAGAACTATGTACCTAAACATTACTTGTATTCATTACTGTGATATATCACTTAAGATAATTATTGTTATGAAAATATAAAATTGGAGAAGCACAGAAAATTACAATTTTAGCTTAGAAACCAGTTCTTACCAATGAAAAACTACAAATTCTGTCAAGTATTAAATCTTGGACTCAAAAGATAAGAGAGAAAAATCTTTTTTTTTTTTTTTTAATTAATTATTTATTTATTTATGGCTGTGTTGGGTCTCCGTTTCTGTGCGAGGGATTTCTCTAGTCGCGGCGAGCGGGGGCCACTCTTCATCGCGGTGCGCGGGCCTCTCACTATCGCGGCCTCTCTTGTTGCGGAGCACAGGCTCCAGACGCGCAGGCTCAGCAATTGTGGCTCACGGGCTTAGTCGCTCCGCGGCATGTGGGATCTTCCCAGACCAGGGCTCGAACCCGTGTCCCCTGCATTGGCAGGCAGATTCTCAACCACTGCGCCACCAGGGAAGCCCATGAGAGAAAAATCTTATTCCCGTTATTTAAAATTCAGTATTAGAGACATATGATTGATTTTTTTCCCCATCGAGTTATAATCTTAAAGAAATAATATGAGATTCATATACATTTGACATTATGGGAGGGAAAAAAACAGTAAAAGCGCATTGCAGCCATTAAATTGTAGCATCATTCTTCTTGCCAAGTAAAATATGGATTTTAGTAATATAAAATAGCTAATGTTGTTTCTAAGTAGCTTGCCTAACCACTTCCACTCGGATCTAAACCAGAAATATAGAAAATATGGTTCAGAAAAATCCTTAAATGTATTTCATATAGTAGTTATCTCAGAAGATGACATTCATAATGACCTTGACATAATAGGAAAATTGATTCATATTGTAAAAGTGTAGTATTCCTGTGATGCTTTGTTTTTTCTTCCCATGAGGAGACTATAGATCAACCAACTTTGGAAATTGTGAAAATACTTTGTGGCTAGTCTATTGGCTTGAATAAATATCATCAGAGACCTCAGTATATCCTCCATTAGTGCCTACCAAGGAAAGTCAGAGTCAGGGTTTCAACTACACCTAACTTGTGAACTTTCTCTAAAATTCTGTGGTTTATACAGCCTTAATTCCTACAGATATCAATTGTTATCATGGCTTTTCATCATGGCATTCTTCAATACTGGAGATTTTGATAGATTTTTGGCAGTAAAACTCTTCTGTTCACCACTTTTTCCCCTTCCAGATCATCAAAGAATCATATATCATGAAATAATATCCAAGTAGGTAATTACAGTATTGCATGGCTGGGGGAGCATCTGACAACCCCAAAGACCTGGATTATCTGGTGGAATAGATTTGGAACTTGAGATTTAAGTTCAGGATTAAAGTGAGGTGGCATGAGAGTGTGAGGAGCTCAGCATACCTGCTTAAACTGGTAAATATTTTTAAAAAGCAAAACAAAATGAAAACAACCATTTAAAGTCTTTGGAAATGGTCCTAATTGTATATAGCCAATGAAGAGATATTTATTCTATAAAATATATTAAAACTTGGTAAGAACTATGAGAGTCTGGAGAATTCGCATGGATACCTGTATCTTCCATTCCTGTTCCAGTGAGATGGAAATTCTACTCCAGAAAGGTACAGCTAAGAACTCCTACAGGCTGTCTGGGTGCAGCATGACTGAGAATACCAGGGGCCCACTTGCCTTTGTATTGGCTTGTGGATTGCGGGTTTCACACCCAGAGAGAAAAGCAGGAGAGACCCGGGGCTGCTGCACCACCAATCTCTGAGCACTCAGCTCCTAAAGCAGGGGTTTCACTCAAATAGAAGTAAATCGTTGCTCCTATCACCACACCAGAGATGTGTCTCCCAGCCTTTTCCCCAGGGAAGTAGCAGACTATGTAACAGGGAAAGTAAATCTCTCCCCTGAGGAACAGACTTCATTCGCAAACAGAATAAGGAAAGTTCAACCTAAAGGTGCTCTCAAATACAGTAAAAGTTGTGGTGAAAGGTAATTAGGAAATGATTTATAGGTTCATTGGTTTTACAAGCTAAACTGCAGGCTTTTCACCAACTTAAAATTAAATGAATTCAGCTTCCTATATGTCATCCCACTTTTTCAAACGGCCAGTTGGATGCATGATAATATCACAAACCCTACCCTACACACAAAAAATGTTCAACTTACTCTGACTTCTGTAGCAATATAATTTTTCAAAGTATATGAGATACTTTCCATATTTCTGCTGCTAAAAATTGACCAAGAGAAAGCTAAGCTATAACAATAGTAAATATTCAGTGTTTAAAATATCTTATAAACTGTGCTAGGAGAATATATGTATGTATACTATATTTATATGCATATAAAATAAGTGTGTATGCTAATCCACTTCATAAGAAATTTAGGACACAAGGACTCTTATTATATATGAGAAAACTAAGTCATTTAGAGGTTAACTAAATTATTTAGCTTCACATTACTAGCAAGTGGTATAGTTTAATCCCAGTCTAGATACAGAAAACTTCTTTAGCAAAATGTAAAAATAAACTATTGCACTATGGTTAAGAGCTATCATTTGAAGGAAGAAATATAGTAGAGAACTATTCTGTACATAATCACAAATGGGTATAAATACAAATGTAAGACTAGGTAGAGAAGTCCACTTGTATTCATCTTTAACTCAGTAATTCTATAGCTGCATCTCCAACTGAATGTTTCCCACATGCCTCAAATGCAATATTTCCTAAACTGAGCAAATTAATTTCACTTCTAAGCATGTATGCCCCTTATGTTATATTCCGTTCTCAGTGAACGGCATCATCATCTAATTGACTGCCCAAGTCAAAACTCTTAGTGTTTTTGTTGAATACCACCTCTACTTCAACAGATGCACCCAGCAGTCAAAGGGTCCTGTCATTAAAATATCTTTCATATACAATCTTTTTCTAAATCCATTGCCAATTTCAGTTACTCATTTTCTTCTACCTAAGCCATTACAAATATCTCCTATCCAATCTTGTATGCCTCTACAATTCATCCTTCAACCTGCTCCCAAAATCTTCTGCTTAAATTGAAATTGTTCAGGTTATCAGCCTGTTAGTAGACAATAAAATAAAATACACAATATTTATAACTGGATACAGTATAATTCTGTAAATGATTTTGAACACAGAGGATTGACGTGTTAAATCCGATTTACCCAAATCAGAGATCTTACTCAAAATTAATTTTTACTAGTATTTTTACCAACTTGAGAATCCCAAGACTTTCCCAGAAATGTCTCTCCAGTACAGGAAGAAAGCATATTGAATTCTAGCTGCTAAATATCTTCCTTCTCAGCTTCCAAGCTAGCTTTCTAGCCTTATCTCAACACACTTTCCTCAAACATACATATACTTTAGCCTATACTTCATAACATACTCTCAACAAGCCATGTCCTCTTTTTTAATGAACTACTACATGGGCATCCCTCAATTTGAAATATTCTTTCTGCTTCCATAACACATTTTCAAATGTAATGCCAAATTCAAGTCATCTCCTTTTCTAAATATGTCTCAATTTTCCTTGGTAATGAAATATTCTCTCCCACTCTACCCCCATCATACTTTGCATATGATATTGTCCTGATTACTCGACTACACAACCCTCTAAATTTTAATTTCTTCATATGCTTGGACCATTTTATATAATTTGCAATACCCTTAGCCTACACAAATACATGACACATAATAGTCTATTTCTTTAAATGAATGCATGTTTCCACTGAGAAATGCCTGCAAGTGTCCATAGTTTTGATAAGTTCTTGTAAAGACCGTTATGTTGTTTTCTCTTATTAAAAAATAATTAGGTAAAAATGGGACTTCCCTGGTGACACAGTGGTTAAGAATCCGCTTACCAATGCAGGGAACACAGGTTCGAGCCCTGGTCAGGGAAAATCCCACATGCCGTGGAGCCACTAAGCCCATGCACCACAACTACTGCGCCTGTGCTCTAGAGCCTGTGAGCCACAACTACTGAAGCCCGTTCGCCTAGAGCCCATGCTCTGCAACAAGAGAAGCCACTGCAATGAGAAGCCCATGTGCAGCAACGAAGACCCAATGCAGCCAAAAATAATAAATAAAATTTATAAAAAAATAAGTAGGTAAAAATGAAGTTTAGTCTTCTTTAAACTCTTAGACCCATTTAAATTTTAAATCATAAATTAATAGATAAATTAGTTATTGGAAATTATGCCATTCTTGATGTTAATATTCTACTGATTAATATTCTACTGATTAACATTAATCTTAATATTCTACTGATCTTGATTTTCACTTTTTTGTCCTTAACAGTACTTTCTTAGAATTTTCTTAGAAAGTCAAAAAACGTAATTTGGATGAACTCATGAATTTCCTATTTCCATGATTGGTGGGATTTTAACGATTCTCAAATGAAATGAAATTTCTATCAGTACCAGCAAAATATAATATTTCCTCTAATCTGGGTCAGAAGCCAGCACCTACAGTTTTTCAAAATTCTATGGAAGGTGTCCCCCAGCTGAGGTTTTAAGTACCATTTTTTTCTTTATTATCATTAATATAAATTAATTGACATTGGCAGTGATGGTCTTTAAGGTTTTCCTGTAGGAAAAAAAATGACTTATTCTGTCACTAATGTCCAAAGTACTTTTCTCTTTCTTATATCATAGAACAATAATTGTATTTCTTTATAAAACCAACAGAAAAACCTTACATCAGATGAAAACCAGCCATAAATCTTAACACGTAGTTGATAATATTTCCTTGAACAAAAGTTATATGTGACAGGTAAAAATATTTTCCTACCAATGATTGCACTGGCAATTTCTCTCTTCTTCTGTATTTTATTTCTTGCTTTCTCTCTTTGTTTATTCTATATTAATTTCTGAGGACAGGATCATATTAAGATGATCATCCAGTTCATGGAACAGTTTAACATTCTGTAAAGATTATTTTCCTAACTAATATTATGACTTTACATATTTTATATGAGTCATTTTATCAAAATAATGTGTAGCTTTTATCAAATACTTGTGAGGGTTAAGTCTGTAGAGTTTTAACATGGCTTAATTTACACATGAATAATTTGTATATAGCTGTTCAGTTGTTTTTCTCAATATAATATCAACAAAATTATTGACAGAATATGTGCCATAAGTATTACACTTGAGATGAATTTAACTAAGGACAGAAGTATATTAATCATTGCTTTTATTTTAGAGTTGGTTTACTTTTAATGTTTTTCTGAATAAGGATTGTTTTTGAATAGAATTACTACTCTTTTATTCCTAAGAATTTTCAAAGAAAGTACTTGTATTAAAAACTCATTTGAAATTGACAGACGATTTATTATTGAAATGATAGATTATGGCAGGTTAAGGAATGAAAAGAAATATTATGTTAAAAAGAAAAATTTATACCATATTAATTTATACTTTAAAGGGTTTTTGGAGAATTAACTGTAGATTTATTTTTATTAGTACATAAAAACCCTTAGGTAATGGGCAAGCTAATAAAAACTCATTTATTAAATAAAATTATCTTTGTTGCCATTTTATGTGAATAATAAATCTTTTACAACAATGCTTTAATTATACATCATCAACAATCATTAGGCTGTGAATATTCAATTTTCTAAATTGTCATTATTAGTTTCATCCTTCCATTCATTATTCTTCCTCCTGCTACTTTCTTTATCACAGTAATTTTATAAAACCACAACAAATATAAATAACAACTTGAATAACTCTAATCATAATTCTCTTTAGAACTGACAGTCTCCAAATAACCTTTTGTTATGCCAAAATTTAACTTAAAATGCTCACACCAAACAAAATCTGTCTCTATTTTTTGGATATCCATTGCTTTTAATCAGGAATCAGAGGCAATCATTTTTGGTGTGGTATTGAAAAACATTTACGGTTGGTCTCAGAAACTATGTAAACAGGAGGGAGGGAACACTTGGTGAAGCCACAGAAGGTGAAGAGAAAATATACTCAGGATTGAACAAAAGGAACTGGCTGCTCTGTGGCAATAGGACATCACAAAGCAAAATGAGAAATAAAGCAACACGTGCAAGGGAGGGAGATTCAGGAGAGTGATTTTAATTTTCTGCATGTAGAGGCTACTCTTAACGATCATAGATGGAAAAATGATGCCAAATGTAAATATTGTGGATATATATCAGTACTGGTATACCAGTAGTGTCTTTGTGAGTATTTTATTAAGTCTTTCACATTTGTCCTTTTGTATCTTCCTGAAGTATATAAAAGAGAGAGTCCTAAATATCGAGAGTGTCCTTGCCCAGGAGGAATGCATGATGTTACTGAGAAGACTGTGTTTTAATATAGAAACGCTGCACTATACAAGAGAGAACATGTTCAAATTCTAAATTGTGTAGCTCTTATTGTAAATGCAGTTTGACTTTAGAGAAGGATCATTTCGACACTGGAATTTAAGAGAGATTCTGAACAGCTCCAACAATTTGGTTGTAGGCAAAACAGGAGAAGGACGTTATAGATGGAATGAACAATTTGAGCGAGTATCTTTGTTTTCTGTATTGAGTGACTTATCATACCCCTTTGTATTAGTTTTCCATTGCTTCCATAACAAATGACCACCAATCTTGCAGCTGAAAACAGCACAAGTTATCCCACTGCTCACCCATACGTTCAGGTGGGTTCAACTGATTTTTCTGCTTCATGTCACCCAAGGCCAAAATCAAAGAATTGGCCAGGTTGGGGTCTTATCTGGAAGCTTAGGAGAGAATCTACTTCTTAGATATTTTGAGGTTGTTGACAGAATCCAGGTTCTATGGTTGGAGGACTGAGGTCCCTGTTTCTTGCTGACTATTGTCCACGAGCCTCCCTCAACCCCTTAATGTCTCCTGCATTCCTGGACTCATGGCTCCATTCATTTTCAAAACCAACAAAAGTGAATTGAGTTCTTGTACTTGAATCTCTCTGACCTCCCATCCTGGTCCCAGCCTGAGAACATTCTCTGCTTTTAAAGGGCTCATGTGATAATATTGGACCTGACTAGATAATCCAGGATAATCTATTTTACTCTCCATAAAATCACATCTGCAATGTCCCTTTTGCCATATAACCTAACCTATTCAGAGGCTGTGAGAATTAGAGCATGGACATATTTGGGGGACTTTTATTATCATTTGAAAACATGCAGATGGGGCTGTCAATAACTTCACCTACACGCTTGCCTTGTTTTATTGTGCTTCACTTTATTGCGCTTCGCAGATACTGCATTTTTTACAAGTTGAAAGTTTGTGGCAACCCTGCATTGAACAAACTTTCTGGCACTGTTTTTCCAACAGCATTTGCTGACTTGCTATCTCTGTGTCACATTTTGGTAATTCTTGCAATATTTCAAACCTACCACCAGCAAAAATTCACAACTGCTGAAGACTAGGTGATGGTTAGCATTTTTTAGCAATGAAAACTTTTTAAATTAAAATGTGTACATTGTTTTGTTAGACACAATGCTATTGCACACTTAATAGCCTACAGAGTATTGTAAATAAATTTTTTTGAATTTTATTTTACTTATTATTTTATACAGCAAGTTCTTATTAGTTATCCATTTTATACATATTAATGTATATATGTCAATCCCAATCTCCCAATTTATCACACCACCACCCCCCCCCCCGCCACTTTCCACCCTTGGTGTACATATGTTTGTCCTCTACATCTGTGTCTCTATTTCTGCCCTGCAAACTGGTTTATCTCTAACATTTTTCTACGTTCCACATACATACGTTAATATATGATATTTGTTTTTCTCTTTCTGACTTACTTCACTCTGTATGACAGTCTCTAGATCCATCCACATCTCTACAAATGACCCAATTTCATTCCTTTTTATGGCTGAGTAATATTCCATTGTATATATGTACCACTACTTCTTTATCCATTCGTCTATCGATGGGCATTTACATTGCTTTCATGACCTGGCTATTGTAAATAGTGCTGTAATGAACATTGGGGTGCATGTGTTTTTTGAATTATGGTTTTCTCTGAGTATATGCCCAGTAGTGGGATTGCTGGATCATATGGTAATTCTATTTTTAGTTTTTTAAGGAACCTCCATACTGTTCTCCATAGTGGTTGTATCAACTTACATTCCCACCAACTGTGCAAGAGGGTTCCCTTTCCTCCACACCCTCTCCAGCATTTATTGTTTGTAGATTTTCTGATGATGCCCATTCGGACTGGTGTGAGCTGATACCTCACTGTAGTTTTGATTTGCATTTCTCTAATAATTAGTGATGTTGAGCAGCTTTTCATGTGCTTCTTGGCCATCTGTATGTCTTCTTTGGAGAAATGTCTATTTAGGTCTTCTGCCCATTTATTGATTGGGTTGTTTGTTTTTTTTTAATATTGAGTTGCATCAGCTGTTTATATATTTTGGAGATTAATCCTTTGTCCATTGATTCATTTGCAAATATCTTCTCCCATTCTGAGGATTGTCTTTTCGTCTTGTTTGTAGTTTCCTTTGCTTTGCAAAAGCTTTTAAGTTTCATTAGATCCCATTTGTTTATTTTTGTGTTTATTTCCATTACTCTAGGAGGTGGATCAAAAAAGATCTTGCTGTGATTTATGTCAAAGAGTGTTCTTATGTTTTCCTCAAAGAGTTTTATAGTGTCCAGTCTTACATTTAGGTCTCTAATCCATTTGAGTTTATTTGTGTGTATGGTGTTAGGGAGTGTTCTAATTTCATTCTTTTACATGTAGCTTTCTAGTTTTCCCAGCACAACTTGTTGAAGAGACTATCTTTTCTCCATTGTATATCCTTGCATCCTTTGTCATAGATTAGTTGACCATAGGTGTGCAGGTTTATCTCTGGGCTTTCTATCCTGTTCCATTGATCTATATTCCTGTTTTTCTGCCACTACCATATTGTCTTGATTATTGTAGCTTTGTAGTATAGTCTGAAGTCATGGAGTCTGATTCCTCCAGCTCTGTTTTTTTTTTTTTTTTTTTTTCCCTCAGACTGCTTTGGCTATTTGGGGTCTTTTGTGTCGCCATACAGATTTTAAGAGTTTTTGTTCTAGTTCTGTTAAAACTGCCATTGGTAATTTGATAGGGATTGCATTGAATCTGTAGATTGCTTTTGGTAGTATAGTCATTTTCACAATATTGATTCCTCCAATCTAAGAACATGATATATCTCTCCATATGTTTGTATCATCTTTAATTTCTTTCATCAGTGTCTTATACCTTTCTGCATACAGGTCTTTTGCCTCCCTAGGTAGACTTATTCCTAGGTATTTTATTCTTTTTGTTGCAGTGGTAAATGGGAGTGTTTCCTTAATTTCTCTTTCAGATTTTTCATCATTACTGTATAGGAAGGCAAGAGATATCTGTATTAATTGATTAGCTCTAGTAGTTTTCTGGTGCCATCTTTAGGATTCTCTACATATAGTATCATGTTATCTGCAAACAGTGACAATTTTACTTCTTCTTTTCCAATTTGTATTCCGTTTACTTCTTTTCTCCTCTGATTGACATGGCTAGGCCTTCCAAAACTATGTTGAATAATAGTGGTGAGAGTGGACAGCCTTGTCTTGTTCCTGATCTTAGAGGAAATGCTTTCAGTTTTTCACCATCGAGATTGATGTTTGCTGTGGGTTTGTCATATATGGCCTTTATTATGTTGAGGTAGGTTCCCTCTATGCCCACTTTCTGGAGAGTTTTTATCATAAATGGGTGTTGAATTTTGTCAAAAGCTTTTTCTGAATCTATTGAGATGATCATATGGTTTTTATTCTTCAATGTGTTAATATGGTGTATCACATTGATTGATTTGTGTATATTGAAGAATCCTTGCATCCCTGGTATAAATTCCACTTGATCATGGTGTATGATCCTTTTAATGTGTTGTTGGATTTTGTTTGCTAGTATTTCATTGAGGATTTTTGCATTTATATTCATCAGTGATATTGGTCTGTAATTTTCTTTTTTTTAGTATCTTTGTCTGGTGTTGGTATCAGGGTGATGGTGGCCTCATAGAATGAGTTTGGGAGTGTTCCTTCCTCTGCAATTTTTTTGGAAGAGTTTGAGAAGGATGGGTGTTAGCTCTTCTCTAAATGTTTCATAGAATTCACCTGTGAAGCCATCTGGTCTTGGACTTTTGTTTGTTGGAAGATTTTTAATCACAGTTTCAATTTCATTACTTGTGGTTGGTCTGTTCATATTTTCTATTTCTTCCTGTTTCAGTGTTAGAAGGTTATACCTTTCTAAGAATTTGCCCATTTCTTCCAGGTTGTCCATTTTATTGGCATAGAGTTGTAGAAGTCTCTTAGGATGTTTTGTGTTTCTGCAGTGTCTGTTGTAACTTCTCCTTTTTCATTTCTAATTTTATTGATTTGAGTCATTTCCTTCTTTTTCTTGATGAGTCTGGCTAATGGTTTATCAATTTCGTTTATCTTCTCAAAGAACCAGCTTTTAGTTTTATTGATCTTTGCTGTTGTTTTCTTTGTTTCTATTTCATTTATTTCTGCTCTGATCTTTATGATTTCTTTCCTTCTACTAACTTTGGGTTTCATTTGTTCCTCTTTCTCTAGTTCCTTTAGGTGTAAGGTTAGATTTTTTATTTGAGATTTTTATTGTTCCTTGAGGTCAGCTTGTATTGCTATAAACTTCCCTCTTAGAACTGCTTTTGTTGCACCCATAGGTTTTGGATCATCGTTTTTTTCATTGTTATTTGTCTCTAGGTATTTTTTGATTTTCTCTTTGATTTCTTCAGTGATCTCTTGGATATTTAGTAACATATTGTTTAGCCTCCATGTGTTTCTGTTTTTTACATTTTTCCCTGTGTAATTGATTTCTAATCTCATAGTGCTGTGTTTAGAAAAGGTGCTTGATATGATATCAGTTTTCTTAAATTTACTGAGGCTTCATTTGTGACCCAAGATGTGATCTATCCTGGAGAATTTTCCATGTGCAGTTGAGAAGAAAGTGTAATTTGCTGTTTTTGGATGGAATGTCCTATAAATATCAATTAAGTCTATCTGGTCTATTGTGTCATTTAAAGCTTGTGTTTCCTTATTAAATTTCTGTTTGGATGATCTGTCCATTGGTGTAAGTGAGGTGTTAAAGTCCCCCACTATTATTGTGTTACTGTCAATTTCCTCTTTTAGAGCTGTTAGCAGTTGCCTTATGTATTGAGGTGCTCCTATGTTGGGTGCATAAATATTTATAATTGTTTTAGCTTCTTCTTGGTTTGATCCCTTGATCTAACGATGTAGTGTATGTAGTGTCCTTCCTTGTCTCTTGTAACATTCTTTACTTTAAAGTCTATTTTATCTGATATGAGTATTGCTACTCCAGCTTTCTTTTGATTTCCATTTGCATGGAATATCTTTTTCCATCCCCTCACTTTTAGTCTGTATGTGTCCCTAGGTCTGAAGTGGGTCTCTTGTAGACTGCATAAAGATTGGTCTTGTTTTTGTATCCATTCAGCAAGCCTGTGTGTTTTTGTTGGAGCATTTAATCCATTCACGTTTAAGGTAATTATCCATATGTATGTTCCTATTACCATTTTCTTCATTGTTATGGGTTTGTTTTTGTAGGTCCTTTTCTTCTCTTGTTTTTCCCACTTAGAGAAGTTCCTTTAGCTTTTGTTGTAGAGCTGGCTTGGTGGTCCTGAATTCTCTTAGCTTTTGCTTGTCTGTAAAGCTTTTGATTTCTCTGTCGAATCTGAATGCGATCCTTGCTGGGTAGAGAAATCTTTGTTGTAGGTTCTTCCCTTTCATCACTTTAAATATATCATGCCACTCCCTTCTGGCCTGTAGACTTTCTGCTGAGAAATCAGCTGTTAACCTTATGGGAGTTCTCTTGTATGTTATTTTTCATTTTTCCCTTGTTGCTTTCAATAATTTTTCTTTGTCTTTAATGTTTACCACTTTGATTACTATGTGTCTCGGCATGTTTCTCCTTGGGTTTATCCTGTATGGGACTCTGTGCTTCTTGGACTTGGGTGGCTATTTCCTTTCCCATGTTAGGGATGTTTTCGACTATAATCTCTTCAAATATTTTCTTGTGTCCTTTCTCTCTCTCTTCTTCTGGGACTCTTATAATGCGAATGTTGTTGTGTTTAATGTTGTCCTGGAAGTCTCTTAGGCTGTCTTCATTTCTTTTCATTCTTTTTTCTTTATTCTGTTCTGCAGCAGTGAATTCCAACATTCTGCCTTCCAGGTCACTTATCTGTTCTTCTGCCTCATTTATTCTGCTATTGATTCCTTCTAGTATTTTTCATTTCAGTTATTGTATTGTTCATCTCTGTTTGTTCTTTAATTCTTCTAGGTCTTTGTTAAACGTTTCTTGCATCTTCTCGATTTTTGCCTCCATTTTATTTCCGAGGTCCTGGATCATCTGCACTATCATTATTCTGAATTCTTTTTCTGGAAGGTTGCTTATCTCCACTTCATTTACTTGTTTTTCTGGGGTTTTATCTTGTTCCTTCATCTGGTACATAGCCCTCTGCCTTTTCATCTTGTCTATCATTCTGTGAATGTGGTTTTTGTTCCATATGCTGCAGGATTGTAATTCTCTGTATATATAATTTTTATATGCACTGGGAAGACAACAATTCATGTGACTTGCTTTATTACAATATTCACTTTAACGGTCTGGAACCAACACTCAGTATCTCTGAGGTATGCCTATATTTGCTTGAGGACATTGTCTGCCTTACAGAATCTGTTAAACTAGTGTGCAGTATGGGCAAGAAGTGTGAAGGAGTTAACACTCCAGAGCAGCAGCCTTCAGCTAATGATTAAAGAAATTAGTATATTTAAAAAAAAAAAAAAGTCTCCCTCAAGCCTCAGATGGGATACTGGTAACACATGTGTTCTTCATCATTTCCCAGAGTCACCCAAAAAGATTAAGGTCCTGTTGCCAACAGCAGCCACTTATTTAAAAATGTACCCTCTTTTACCTTCTTTTTGTCTCACTTCCCTATTCGCTACCAATGTTTCCTGGGATTAACTTCAGAATTAACTACTTATACTTAAATCATTATCCCCAGATGTGCTTCTGGAATGCTTATAGTAAGACAGGTAAAATAACCATTTCTTACCTTTGCTCATTGTCTTTTATTCAGAATGTTTTTAACGTACAAAACAGTAACTAACAATAGAAACACACTCTAATAATTTAGAAATAACTATTCATGCCTATTGTTTTAGTTAACACTTCAACAACTCTGTGAAATGGGAATTTCGCCATAGACCATTTTAAAGATAAAGAAATTAAAATTACAGATGTTGCGTAACTGAGGAAATCATAGGTTATAAATTATGTAAATGATGTATCAGAATCTCAACTCATCGAGTGACATTAAATCTTGTGCTTTTCCTCTTGTATATATTGAGGTAAACACAGTAAATATTCTCTATTTTACGAGATTGCATACATGAATATTTATTTACAGAGGGCTTATATAATTTGGCTAAGGTCAGAAGGCTAGAGAGGCTCCTAATCAAGACTAGAATCAGGATCTGTGTGTTCTTACTCCTGATTGTGTTGTTTCCACTACAGGCTGAAATCAACTCAATGAATTTTGGTCTAGAATTAACCAAAAAGTTTGGAAATAACCCTCATGGCAATTAAATTCCATGAGTGATTTTTGAAAAGTAAAATAATGAAAACATTGTTTTATATCAAGACTTATTTTATTGCTTTTGGCCAAAAGTCTGGCAGGTAGTGTTTTAAGAAAATTAACATGCCAAGGGTATACAGGATGATTTGGAGGAGTACAAGATTGAGGTCAGAAAATTTAAAGGGGTGAGTCATTATAGTAATACAGGCATCAGGTGATAAGGACCTGAAATAAGGTAGCGAATGTCAAGGAGACTAGAAATGGATAAATATAGAAGACAATTATGGAAGAATTACTATAAGGGAGAGATTGATTACAAGAGATATGATACTATGTTATTATGTGATTATGACAGTACAAGTGTATTTTTTCTCTTTCAAATATGGACAACTACTCTGTTTTCCTATGATTATATATATGAACATATGAGTGTGTGTATTTCTAATCTGTGTGTGTGTGTGTGTGCATATATATATACACACATATATACATGTGTATATATATATATATATAGATATATAGATATATATATATTTCTAATCTAGAAATAGAAAGTTAAAATGAGATCTTACTCAAAGTGTTTGAGTATATACAAATCACCTACTACTCTGTTACCCTACAATCTCCCTTTCACACATTTACTGGCCTAGAGGTTCACTTTCCAAAAGAAAATAGGATTACAAGTCATGTTTTAAAAAATATGTGTGTTTGGCTATTAACACTATTAACACACTTACTAGGCCCAGTTATTTATCTGAATTGAAAAAAGAAAATTCCAGGTAATATCCTAGTAAGGGCAGAAGACAAGACCATACAGTGACAGATTCTGGAGTCTATATAAAAGAAGCCAAGTTGATAGCTTTTGTTTTGTATACAGTTTACAACCATATCCTTTGTATAGTATATAACTTTGTATATAGTTATAACAGATTATAAATATAATTCACTATGCTTTATCATAAATACTACCCTAATACTTACATAGTGAAAGGAAATAACCTGATACATTTACTTGCAATGCATTATTATATTTCTTCTGGATGCTTATGACAGAATTCCACAGGGTATCCCAGCTTTTCCATTTTACCTGTTTTTCTCCATTTCATAGTCTATTCTCAATTTGTAGCAGCTGAAGAGAACCTAAAAGAAAAGTAAGCAAATATTTCATATTACTTCTCTACTTAAAACTGTCCAATAGCTTCCTTACGCAATTAAAATACAATCTAAACTCTTTATCGTGGTGAAGAAATTCCCTTCACACCCTAATGCAAACCCACATATCTGACTTCACCTATTTCTCTCCCTTTCATCAGGTTTTAGTCACTTTGACCTTTTGTCTCTCCCTTGAAGCTTATTTCACCAATTGCCATTATTTTTGACCCCTGCCTGAAACAGTCTTCTGAAAGGACTTCACATAACTGTTTCTCCTAATAATTCACATCTAAAACCCAATATTACCTCCTCAGAGAGGGCATACCTGACCACTTGATCTAGAATAGATCCTGAAAAGCACTTATATCTATGAAAATTCATCTTTGATTGATTTCTGTTGTTTGCTTCTCACTACTAGAAGGTAGCTCCACATGCAGTGGTTGTAATGTTGCCAAGCACATGGTGAGCACCCACTAAATAACTGCCAAATTCATTACTTTATTGAATAATAGCAAGCACTAAACAATAAATTATTACATAATTATTTTAATTCTCACAATAAACTTCTAGATAGATATTTTAATATATGAAGAGCTTAGGTATAGATTGTGTCTAACTTTTATTAGATCATTGATAGAAGCTGATCTTCTGAATACTATGGAATAGTTACCTCCATATCATATTTTCTATTTTGACTATAATCATTAGACCATGGACCTTGTGTAGTATTATGCGCTTTTCTAATAGTTTATATTTAAATAGATATTTATAAAGTGGAATTACAGCTATGAGAAAATAGAATAAATTTTAATTAAACATGCTACTATTTATAATATATGATATATTTCTCAAATGACTCAATTTTGATAAATAAAAAAATAATGAAATGAAATAGAAAATGAAGAGGTAGAGGAAGAGAGGGAAGAAAAAGAGGTGGAAAGAGAGGAAGAGAAACAGGAGGGAGAATGAGAACAACAGATATTATTAAAAATAATCAACTACTGATGTAGCATTCTCACTTTTAAATAAATATCCATTAATTTAAAGGCAACATTAATCAGTATAGTTTAATCAACTTCAGCACAAATTTATTCTGATATAGCACTGTTAAGATCAGTTCAAACTATTAAAAAGATGACTGTGAAATAACAAAGAGGCTCTTGCTTTATTGGAACTGAGTGACTGAGATCAAGAGTGATAGCAGTCACTTAGGTTACAGTGGCACATTAAGTGGATCCATGAAAAGGTCGATTCAGTTGTCTACCTAGTTAGCAGCATGACTTGCCAGGTTTTCCAGATCTGGTTTTGGCCATAGTGTATAATATACCTAAATTTTTCTAATTTTACTGAGGTATAGTTGACAAAGTTCTTAGATAATTACATTGTACAACTTGTTGGTGTGATAAACATTTACATTGTGAAATATTCACAAGGTCCATTCATGTCACCTTCATCTGCACACCACACACACATACTATACCTTGGTGGACACACACAACAATAACCTTGTGACCTTCTTTTATTTTTTTCCAGATGTTCTAAAATATATATTAATCCGTATGTATACACATGTATATGTTATATGCCAAAGAAAAATTTTGGTTAATCAGTGAAAGCACAGACTGCATGATGAATTTGACAGTATCTTATCTCTTGAGTTAATATTACAGAATATTTTTAGGTGTAATTACTTATTAGCAGATGCTACAATCTGATTATAGCCAATATCAAGATTCATATTGTTTATGTTGACACTTCATTTCCTCATCAAATTAAAGGATAAGATTTTGTAAATGAGTGTTATGAGTCCACTGTTGATATGTGTATTTAAATTTCATCTTTCTGAAAATTGTTTTTAGAAGATGATTATGGTTTACGTTTCTCTCCATTTTGTTTCAGTACTGTTTTTCAAAATATTACTTGAAAGCATGTGGTCATTGAAAATATTCATGTATTTATAATTCTATTAATATTCATGAAATATCTTGTTTCTGAAACTTTTTATATGAGTATCAAGCAAATGGGTTCCAAGTTCATCTATAAATTAATTAATTAGTACACTACTTTAAAGATATTTTGGGACACTGCTCTGTGCAATACATTGTGTGAGGCATTAAGTTAACATGGTGAATAGTATGGATTTAGACTTTGCCATCATGCTGCTTTCACTCCACCTAGTAGGACCAAAAACCATGAGCAGTCAGTAAAACAAATCATAATATGTACTACAGAGACAGCCTGTGGGATTACAAACATATATTCACTTTTTTGAGTTGTATAAGACAATAAAGCTTTTGTCAAGGTTGAATTCTTAGAAGTTCTAAAGTTGAACTGAAACCTACAATTATAGAGAAGCAGAGGGAACAGTACGTGAGACGATCTGAAAGGCAAGAAATAGCACAGTAGGATTTAGAAAAATAATAGTTCAGAAGGCTATAGAATAAATTTTCAATGATGGACAAGAAAGGGAAAACAGATAAAGCTATAGGAAAAGGTAAATGGACAGCTGAAATAGGGTTTTGTCACTATGTTAAATTGTCTGGATTTTTATTTTAAGCTCAGTGGCAAAGTCATTGCAAAGTTTATGCAAAGGCTTATGTGAACAAAATGTCATGTGAATTTTACTTTTAGAAGGATCACATGGAGTGGAGAAAACTGGAAACAAAGAGACATTTAGGAAGTTGTTGCACGTATCCAGTTGGGAGACGGTGTGGAGAGGTAGAGATAATGTAGTTGATGACAATGATCATTCCCTTGACACAAAATAATAAACCACCAATCTTAGCTAGACTCTGAGAGGAAGTTTAATATAACATAAAACTCAGGTTATTTTGTTCCTTTATTAGAGCCAGAAATATTAGAGTATTAAAAATAAAGCATATAAAATATGAGCTATTTTAATTATCTGTTCTAAGATAATTGCACTTTACACATGATGTTTGTTTCACTTTTTAAACAGTCACTCATTTGCTTTTCTATATATATTTTGAAACAGCATGTCAAAATCTCCATATTCAAAATGAGGGATTTTCAAAATAATAAAGGAACAAGGACATTAAACAAATAATCTAACACAAATAATCAGAAACACAGGGACCTGATACTGTAATTCTGTGTAAATTAATTAAAATATCTTGTAATGAACAAAAGCTAAGGACTTGACTGGGATCAGTAATGTGAAAGTCTGGCAACTTTGATATTTTGCAGGTTCACTTTTGAGTTGGCTATAAAGGGCAGTGTCCTCAGGCAGACTATATATTTATATTTGTATTAATTTCCTAGGGCTTCCATTAAAAAGTACCACAAAGTGAGTGTCTTAAAACAAAAGAAATGTGTACTCTCAAGGTTCTTGAGGCTACAAGTCAACAAAGTTCGTTCCTTCCAGAGGCTCTAAGGTGAAAACTGTTCTTGGTACTTGTAGGCAATCCTTTATCTCCTCTAACTTAAATAATGTCCTGTGAAGTTAGCTATTATTAATACAACTTTTATTAGATGATAAGGGAGTAATAGAAGAAAAAAAGATATATTTTATAAATTTATTCATAACAAATACTGATACATACTCATAAAAAATAAGGAAGAACTACTTCTAGCAATTAGAGTCACATGGTCATAACTAATATTTATAACTATCTTTTTCCATTACCCAGTTGATATTCCCTGTGCTCTGAGCAAGCACCTCAGCTGGTCATGGTTCTTTGCTTGGTGGATTGATCCATACCTCAATCCTGAAAAGTCTGCACCTTTAGTAGTCCTGCCTGGATTGGGTTGTTGTAATTTTCCATTAATTTTACTCTTAATCTCTCCAGTATATGAGGAGGAATACCATTCAGTGCAGGAGTTAGGCTTGTTCATTTTGGAAGTGGGCGCTACCCAATATTCAATCAATCACTAAACAGTATGCATTGACTATAGCACTGACTTATCCTGTGATATATGACTTAATCCCACATCTACTTCAAATATTTATTCAAATTCTACTTCTCACTGAGGCGAGCCTTGCCACTATAGGTAATATCACTGCTCCCATATTTCTACTCCTCATCCCACATCTCTTTATTTTTCTCCATAATACTTATCATGTTCTAACATATTACATATCTTATGTACTTTTTAACAGAAATATAACATGCCAACATAATTAGAGATTATCAGGCAAGGCAGCAAGTAGCTGGTAGCTATTGTAGTTTTAGCTCTCAAACATGGTAAGGCTGCCCATCAAAGAATGCTTTCTGTGTTCTAACAGATGCTATACCCCAGTGAACATATTACACTCTATTACTGCAAGATTGGGAGTTTCTTTATTGGAGATTGAAGTTCATGTATCCCTCATTATTCACTGGATACATTCAGTCCTAGAAATCTTTTCTTTGCATTTTATTGTAACATATGAACATGGTATCAAAGTATGCCCAATAACATTGTCATTATTTTCTTTATAAAAAACAAGTAAACATCAGTGTTAGGTAACATTAAACTTTCATCAGTGAAGCTGTTTGCTGTAATCTTCATAGATTACTTTAAATTAAACAATCAGGAAGTCAGAGGTTCAGTTTATTCAGGATTCTAATAATGCCACTTAGACATACTGCTTGAAAAAAAAACACTTATTAAAGTCTTTTCTGGCATTATCTGCATCTTAAATGTACACTTTTAATTTCTCATTTCAGCAACTCATGTGAGCACTCTTCTACTTAACAATTAATATATTTCATTATGTTAAAGCAGGACCTTTTACTCAATTCTTATTTTTTTGAAAAATACGTTAAAAACTCAGTGATTGTGAAGTGCTCATATTATTTATTTTCATTATGATTTTCAAATTGAATAAATAACAGTAGAACATTGTTGCCAGCAGACTGTTTTCCTGTGACTAAAGCAAATATATATTGCAAATATATATTGCATTTTAGGACAACCCATTCCTTGCTATGCATCGAGATTGTACTCTGTAAAGACTAATCATTTTATAGTCTAAGTCATGGTTTGCAAAATAGCCATTAATTAAATTAAAAAAAAGAAAACTCTTTTATGACTAACGTTGAATGTAGGGAAAAGAAAAATATCTAAGAACATTTCTTTTTTATATGAACTACTCATATGGCAAAGGCTAATTTATACTCTCTAAGCCAATGTTTTTGTCCAAATGTAAATTAAACAATCTTCTAGCATGAATATATAATATAATTGCTTTTCCACATTAGAGGCATTAATATTATATTAAGTCTAACTGTCATTTGATAGAGGAATCTTGCCAATAGCTTATTCTGCTTTCTCTGTGAGAATAATATTTTCATTAATAATATGTCTGATTTTGCTAGCTCCTCAAAAGTAGTTTGACTCAGACATGTTTTTCTACAAGTGGGATGCTTTTGAATGATGTTTCTGTTCTGGGGTGTGCTCTTGCTTTTAGCAAGAAAGTTCATCAATTTTGTATGGAGGAACATTAGTTTGGTTTTCTTCTAGAAAACACACTATTTGGTTTTTGGGGTATTCTTTTTGCTGTCTTTGAAAAAAACAAAAAAAGAAACACATTCTTGATGCTTCATGATGTTATTTGAAGATTCATAAAAGACAACCTACTGGCCAATATTTTAGTAAAAGTCCAATACATTTCATATTTCAGATATCATATTTCTGATTCTCCATTTTCTGTTTTGTTTTAGTTGTTCAAAGCCATCATATTTATAGATTCACTTATATCATCACTCAAGATAAGTTTTATATTAAAGTTCAGTTTTCTCTTTAACTTAGTAACATCATTTTCAATGATATTTGATTTATTTTCTTCATTATCTTACATTTTCATAACAATTTATGAAATATTGGCCTAATATTATTATAGCTTAGGAGTTTGAAAACTAAAAATATAACAACTTAAACATAGCAAAAGTAGAAAAACATGTGATCGAAAGTAAAATAAAAAATTATGGTAACTAAATGTTAGTAGGGACAATCTAATAATCTTTGTCCATATCATGCATAGATAGGTTTCACCTGTATGTTTAATAAGGGAATCATGATATTTTATTAAAAGTCATAATCCATCATATATTTAAAGTGTTTAAAATGTTTATATTGCTTTTCTGTTTTAAAACTACCAAATAACCTGAGAACCACACAACAGACAGAATAATCACAAATTATAGTCAAAATCATTGTGATCTTACTAAATTAAATCTAGAACAGTTTAATCAACTCAATATTTATTGAGCCACATTTGTACTAGGTACTGCATCTGGATCTTGGGATGCAAAGCTAAATAACACAGGGGTCTTCTAGTTAAGCATGATGAGGTGAGCACTTACATTTACTTCCATGCCCTTTTAAAACTCCAAGAATTGACACCAGCAGGATAGTGGCATATGACATCCCAGCCCTCATCCCTCTACAGAAACTTCAATTTAACAATGGCAGATGAACCAAAATATGTTGATGAGAAGTCCAGGATCCAGCTAAGAAGTAATAGTATCCAGATGCACACAAAATTGAGGACAGCTGCATTGAGATGGATAAAAGAACGATTTCCCTTTACCCATATTAGCCCTTTAGCCAAGCCAGAACAACTCAGAGCCTAGAGAGATTGCTTTGGCTGATGACTTCTCCCTCAGGGGAAAGAAAGAACATGCATCCAAGATCCCTGGTTATTTGGGGTGCTGCCCCAGAACATGAAGTGTGAGGGAACCAGCATAGTTAGATGTCTGGAGGCATCCAAGAAGAAAAGAAAGGGGTAGGTAGTTTACTGCAGAGTCACATCTCTGCAAGATTGGGAAGAAGCACACAACCATGAGACATCTTCCCCAGGAGGGTGGGAGAGGAGTGGAGAACACATCCAGTAACCCAACCTTTCAGTGTACTGTACTCCAGGACTAATGGGCTGGTGGCTTATTGTGGGTAACATGGCTATGCAAGATTGGGAGAAGGCACACAATCCTTACATTCTCCCCCAGGAGGGAGGGAGAGGAATAGAGAGTACATCCAACATCCCAGACTTTCAGTGCACTGCCCCACAGAACAGGGGTGGGTTGCTTCCTGCAGCCAGCATGGCTATGCAAAATTAATAAAGGTTCACAGTCAAGAAACTTCTTCTCTGGGAAGAAAAGAGAGGAGTGGAGAATGCACATCTGTTTTTTAAAAAAACAAAAAAAACGAAGGACACTATCTCTAGCTTGGCTGATTGATGAAGGTCTTACCCTGTCAAAGCCAGTCCATAAATACTGGGAGAAGTGGCTATTTCTTCGATTGCACAGAGGGCAGACCTGGGCTAGGAAGTCCATGAATGAGAAATTTTCTTTCAAAAAAGCTAACTATGCAATGGAAAAAAATCAAAAGATCCATCATAAAAGAAGGATGTCCACAATAAGGCAATTTCGATGAAACATACTAGCATAAATCCTTTGGTCCAGATTCTAAATACTGAAACACTAGAACTTCAATTAGCTTTCTATTATCTCAATAAATCTAGAGAACATTCAATGAACAGCAAACACTTGAATAAAAAGAAGAATTACAGAGACAAACTATGTCTAAAGAAAGTCAGACACTCTATGTTGTAGAATAAAACACTGTAATGGGGAAAGATTAACCCTAGTCTACTTGCTGCCCTGATCGCATCAAAAAAATCCTCAAATTACCAAACTATTTCCAAGTAACTTAACTGTATTCCAGATTAAAGCTCAAGTATATTTATGGAAGTTGTAAAATATTCAGAAATCAAGAAGGTAAAATTCACAACACTGGGCATCCAATGAAAACCTCTAAGGCAAGCAATGAAGCTGGCAAATACATCCCATAATGGAAGGAGAAATCAATCAATAGAAAAACACTAAGATGTGATCCAAATGAGAGAATGTCAACAAGAACATTGAAAAGGTTATTATAACTGTAATGTAACTATATTAGTATAGCTTTATTATAATTATACTGTTACAACTCTTTTATGGAAGTAGAGGAAAGCTTAGTATGATTAATAGAGAAATTAAATGTATAAAAAGACACAAATTTAGTTTCTAGAGATAAAATTTACAATACCTGGGCAAAAAAAAAAAAAAATCACTTATTGAGAGTAATAGCATACTATATACAGCAGAATAAAAAGTTATGAAATTGGGACAGAGCAACAGGAGCCATTCAAAGTAAAATACAGGTAGAAAAAAATATGAACGGATTATCATCAGCTGTGGGACATTAGTCAGTTACATTCATGTAACTGGAGTCTCTGAAGGAGGACTTAAAAATATTTGAAAAAATAATGGCTGAGGATTTTCAAATTTTAATCAAAATTACATCCAAGAAGACAAATAAATCTCACTCACAAGAAACATAAAGAAAATTATACTGTCTCATTATAATTAAAGTACTCAAAACAAGTCAAAATCGGCCAGAGAAGAACGGCGCATTACATAAAGAGATTCTAATACAAAGATGATAGCATACCTCTGGTCAGAAACATGACAAGCCAAAAGACGGTGGAGGACCATCTTTAAATTACAGAAGAAGAAAAAAATCCACCCATCTAGAGTTAAATACTCAGTAAATCTCTAAAAGCAAAGATGAAATAAAGATATTCTCATACTACAAAAGCTGAAAAAATAAGGATTCGTCAATAGCAGACCAGTACTACAAGAAACATTAAAGGAAGTCACTTAAAGCAGATGAAGTTTATACCAGATAGGAATCTGCATCTACACAAAAGAATGAAGAGCACTGAAAATACTTATTTTTGTGTCAATTAAACCTGCATATGAATGAATTTATACAAAGTAAAGAAGTAAGCATAAATGTACTGGAAAATGTATACTAAAGTGTTTTTAAGACCAAAATTTGTCTTTAAAACTGGAAACAGTGCAAATGTTCATCAGCAGTATAATGTGTAAATAGATTGGGTTATATTGATATTAAAAAACTTTTATATAAAAAGATGAATATTAAAACAATATTAAATAAATGATGCTAGGGGCAAAATATGCATACACTTTCATTTGTATAAAGTTCAAAACTGTAAAAACTTCATGGCTTTAGAAGTCAGAAATAATGTTTACCTTTGAAAGATCTTGACTGGAAAAGTTCATAATGAAACTTCTGGGTTGTTGGGTGTTCTATTTTATTTTATTTTTATTTATTTATTTTAAAAAATTTATTTATTTTATTTTTGGCTATGTTGTGTCTTCGTTACTGTGCACTTGCTTTTCTCTAGTTGCGGCGAGCGAGAGCTACTCTTTGTTGCAGTGCACAGGCTTCTCATTGCAGTGACTTCTCTTGTTGCGGAGCACGGGCTCTAGGTGCGAGGATTCAGTAGTTGTGGCTCACGGGCTTTGTTGCTCCATGGCATGTGGGATCTTCCTGGACCAGGGCTCGAACCCGTGTCCCCTGCACTGGCAGGTGGATTCTTAACCACTGTGCCACCAGGGAAGCCCGGGTGTTCTATTTTATAACTCAGGTGTAGGTTATATGATATATTCCCTGTCTGCTTATTATATGTGCATTTACTATATTTATATTATTATTAAAAATTTTAAAGTATTGTTATAATTCTCTTGGGGAATCAAGAAGGAATAAATGTATATTGAGTTGGAAAGGGTAACAATATAAATCCTTATCTTCAACAGTAGAATTGAAATATATAATATTCATAACTAATATATTTTAAAGATACCAACGTTCATGTATATAAATGTTTCTTTAAATCTGAAAAAAGTAGATAAATGATTGCAAACTTTTTAACTGTCTGAAGCAGCATAGGGAAGGGCATGGTGGATCAGGGGAACTGATATTTTTAAATATAATTCATCTACTATTTTTTGACTTTCAAAATCTGTAATGACATATTTTAAAAGATAGTACATATTTAAAGACAAGTGTTTAGTTCTCATGGACCAAACAATGTATGGGGGGAAAATATGCTATATTTCTTTATTAGAATTTTTATTATACTATATTGTCATTTATTAATTTCTTATCTCTGTAGAGTAGAAATTACTATATTAGGTCAAGGAATTTTTCTGTGTTCTTTTGTTACGTCTGAACAACACAGAATAATTTCTGGTATATAGTAGCACTCTGTAAATACATGTGAAATGAATGTATAAATAAGTGCATTAAAGATAGATATCAGTCTGTAAACTCTGGAAAAATTCATGTTATGACAATATAGATAAAAATATGGCTTTAAACAATTGAGGGGAAAAGGTTAGGTTTAGAAATATAGGTCCAGTCAGAATGTCAATGTGGGACATTCTGAATGAATCTTACAAAAGAGTCAATGACTTTACAGTTACATGTTGTTTTTATCCTTTTTGTGCAGTCTTGACAACATGGAAAAATCGGCCACATTGACTATCCTGGGCTTTTACTAATTGTTTCATCTCTTTATTTATTCCATTTTTAAGGACTCAATAATTCCTCAGACTTAAGCTGAATGATTGGCTTTCAGTGACACAAAATAACTTCGATTTAAAATACCATTGGTGCTGCTGGATCACTTACAGTAGATTATAATCCTAGATTTTTCTATTATTTTTATCATTTCAAACCCTCCACTACTTTCACATTTGCAGAACCAATTCATGAGTCAGATATAACTATTATTCAAAAATTGTAACTTTATTAAGCTGCTGCTCTCTTTAGGAATTCAACTTCTTCATTACTACTACATGTGAATTACACTAACATTTGGGATTACATAAAATAATTATTAAATAAGTAACATAATCATAGATATTCATATTCATTAATAAATGCAAATTATAAATGATTAAAAGTTCCTCAGCAATATTTCTTAGATGATGTCCCCAAAGTCTATTAATTATACTTGAATTTAATTATAAAGTCAGCTGTGAGGCAACTAAACATCAGGAGAGCAGTTGTTTTGATATATTACATTTTTGATACTGAGCTTTGTGATCAGTTTACACACCAAACTATGTAATTTGAAATTCTAATCCCACATTTAAATTGTGTTATGCCATCATATATGAGCAAGATCAATGGAAAATATGATTAAATTTAAAAATATGTTGTGAAAATTATATGCTACTTATACCAATATTTCCTAATTACAGGTTTATAATCTTACTATACTTTAGCATAATGTTTATAAGATTTAATAGAAAATAGTTATCCATGAAAATTTTAGTAGAAATAATATGGATTTCTAAGTTTGGATATTTCCATTATATTTTATATTTTTACTTTCCTTAATCTATGTCCTTTTACTGCACTGAGACTGTGAAATCTCTCTTACAGGAAAAATCTGATTTTTTAAAAATATGGCTTGCCTATATTTTAAAACTAAAATTAAAGGAAAACCTTAAATTATTACAAATGAATTGTTTTAAAATATATGCATATTTATATTTGGACAAGATTGTACTGGAGACAGAAAAAATAACTTGAAAATATCTAAATCCACAGTAAAGACAAATTAATGCTAAATAGGGACTCAACATACATACTATATCTGAGTTTATTTCTCTATTTAGTCAGGTTAGCCTAACAATATATATTTATTAAGTACTCACAAGATTTATACTTTAAACTACTCAATATACATCAATCAATAGAAAATAAAGTACAACAAACAAAACAGGAAAAACACGGTATTTGTTTCCTGTATTTGATAGTAGCAGTTGTTGATAACTAATCCATTAGTATCCAGTCAGTTTAATTGATTTTGTTTTTGCACTACTCTTTTGTTGTCTATAATTATCACATTAAGTTTTCATAAAAGTGATAATTTCTTAGAAAATGACCTGCTTCATAACACTCTTCATAAACTTTAAAAATCTGATTAAAATATTATTATGAAAATTAATGACAATTTTTTAAGAGTGATGGCCTGCTAGATAATTTTCACTAAAATTTACAACTTGTATTATTAAGTTTAATGGTTAATTCTTATGTACTCATTAAGTTGTTTTCTAACTTTATCATTAGGTTCAGTGATTATTTGCCTTACAAAAATTTTTCATAGTTTTATCTAAATGAATTATCAAGTAACATACCTTGTGCATTTGTGGTTTCCCATACCTTCTACATCTCATATTTATCTGAAACTAAAATGGGTCTGAAATTGATTTCTTCATAGACATAGATTTTACTAAAATTAATTTTAGCTCAATATTTAGCTTGTGCTTCTAGATTCAGCAAAGTGCAATCTAACAAATACAGCTTCCATTTTCTAACAATTTCACCTGAACTTCACTTTCCAATCTACCGTACTACTGATCCCCTTCAAATACCCTGAACTTTCACTCTAATTTGATTTATTTATTTCAATTTCTGTCCTTGTTTATTTCATTTCCTTTCCTGAACATATTATTTATTGACCTGTTCAAAATGTAGCTAATGTCATAAAATATTCCTTAACCACTCAAATTAGAATTGAATCCTCCCTTTCTAAGGATCAATTTATATTTATTAGCACATTATCACTTTTATAAAATATATTTAATTCTACTTGAAATCATGGTATGTCCATACATTTTAGAATATTGATTCCTTGAAGCCAGGTCCTGGTTTCCTTCATTGTTTAATAAAAATAAATATGTTACATCATTTTAGCACCTTGACCATTTCCCCAACTCTACCCTCAATTTCTCCACCATAAAATTGATCTCTCATGCTTTTTCTATATTAAGGAACACTGTATAATTTATAATTTCAATTTTTTTATATAACTTACATTTGCCCCTATGTTGATTACTGCTTCCCAGGTGATAGGTTTGGAGTCTTTTACATTCTTTCCCTTAGTGGCTTTCCCTAGGATATTTGTTCTTGACCTTCTTATCCTCTCACTTCACTCACATTCCTAGGTGTGGTCATCATCCTTTTCTTAGAGGTTTCCACTTCCACTCATAGATCGGTTACCAACCTATATCTCCTAAGTTTAGAGTGACATGTAAACTCCAATCACCTTCTGGAAATGAATGGATATCATACAGAAGGATAAATTGCATCTAAAATGGAAACAGTGACCACTCTGTCTCCCAGTTGCCTGCCCTCCTCTATTCTATATCTTGCTAAGATAAGCATAGGTTGATTTACTCTGACCAAAGATTGGTTTTAGGTTGTCACTTCACCCTCTACATAATAATCAGATTCCTAGTGCTACAGAGGCAATATCATGGCTATCTCTCAAATCTTCTCATGTCTGTCTCTCCCACCCATGGCTTTAGTGCAACCTCATAACTTTTCTAACTGGCTACTAAGCTACGAGTCCATTTACTGCTTCCACAGGCTTTGTTTTGTTTTTTAATATTTTTATGTTTTAATTCTAATTTTGAAATAATTTTCAATTTACACAACAGTTGCAAAGATAGTTCAGAGAGTACTCTTATACCTTCACTTAATTTCCCCAAATTTTAACATCTTACATAATTATGGCACATGATTTCTGAGCTAAAATTAAGAAATTAGCCTGGCACATTACTATTAATTGAAGATTTTATTAAGAATTTATAAATTTTTCCATTAATGTCATCTTTCTCTTCTAGGATCCCATTCAGCATATCACATTACATTTAACCATCAAGTTTCTTCGTCTCCACTTGTTTGTAACAGTATCTCACACTTTCCTTGCTTATCATGACATGGACAGTTTTGAAAAATACTGATGAGGTATTTTGTAGGATGACCATCAATTTTTAATGTTTTCTCATGATTAGACTTGATATTTTTTGAGGAATATAATGCTGAGGTGAAGTGACCTTCTCATTATAGCATGTCAGAAGGCAAATAATATTAACATAATTATCACTGTTATTAACGTTGATCACTTGCTTAAAGTTATATCTGCTAGTTTTTTCTACTGTAAAGTTACTATTACTTTTCCTTTTCTATATTCTTTGTAAGTAAATCACTAAGTCTAAGCCCAGCCCACTCTCGAGAGGAGAGGAATTAAGCTCTGTATCTGGAGAGGAGAGGATCTACATATATTATTTGGAATTCTGTAAGGAACTGTATCCTTTCTTAGTTTAATGAAACATTGTTTCTGTATTTTTTTATAGTCTGAAGTACAAGTGTTTTAGAAAAGTGTACAAAGTCTTCTTTAATCAGATACTTCCTTTCCTGGCTAACTTCATTTATGGATTACTCCCTCTTGTAATTTGTGAAGACTAGTTATAGTTTAGTGTGATTGTACCATGATATTCCAAACCATTCTTTTCTGGAATGACCTGCCCACTTTTTGGAATGACCTGTCCACCATATAAACACCCATATATATCCTTTCCTATTATATTTTCTCGACATTCTCAGAGGGAATTGACTGGTTATTTTTGTGTGTGTGCGCTACTGTGCAAGGACTGTATCCTAGAACCACATTTATCAGAGTGCTTAACAATTTTTTTTTAATAATTTACTCATTCAACACAACATTATAGACTAGACACTGAAGATATTTCTATTAATACTTTCACTGCCAGATCTCATATTCTCTTCCATAATTGCAGTCAAAAATTGTTTGATGAGCAAACTGATGTAAGAATCTTCTAGGTTCTCAAACATGATTTAACTGTATTGTTACGTGCTCATGCACAAAGTTATGTAGCATTCATTACAAGATGAAGATGGTGATAGATAGTACGAGGAAGAGGAAGAAGGAGAGGAAGAAAAGATGAAATCGAAGGGAGGAAGGAAGGAAAGAAGTACAGATAGAGGGAGAAATGGATAGAGAGAAAATTTAATACAGAGAAAAAACAAATTCAAATTCTATCTTTCTGGGAGATAAAACTCTAAAATTCTCAAACAACTTATTCCTTTCCTCTTAGGTTTCTGTGTTATTTTCTATCTACTGCTCTACTCTAAATAAGAGTTCCATGTATAAAAATTGTTTTTTCCAAAATGTCATTTACAATTGATAAGTCAAGTGCAGAGATTTGTGCCCAGAGCATTTTTCATTAGCATTGATGTTTGAGGATATTTGTGACTTTCACTTTCAAGACATTTCTGGACCATACATGCTCTGTGTCAGCATTTTTCCTGATTTTTTCATAGCATGCAAATTACTGATTATTAACCTGAGAGAAACCTTTGATTGAGGTTTCCTTGTGTTCAAATAATTCACTTTTTAAAAATACTGTAGGAAATGTCACTGCCATTGACTCTTTATTTCATCTATTTTACATTTCTTAGATTGCATATAAATATATCCTTTCTCAATAATGTTTTAGTAATATTTGTAAGACTCTTGGGACAATGCATTTGCTTTTGAAAACAGCATTCATGTTTATTGCCCAAAAATCTTCTCTGCAGTTTTAAAATTTACTTTAAATTATTAAAGGATTATTAAAGATAAGTCTTTCATAATACTTTCCTAATACATTGCCCTGGCTCACTATATATCATACTAATTGATCATTTTGTTTCAATGGCATTTTAATCACTTTGAAAATATGTCTACCTATTGCTACATAGGTAGACATATTTTATTTTTTCAGCTAAAAACTGATACAAATGAATATTCATTTTGTAACAATTGGTTGTAAGAGCAAAATCTATATAAGAGTTGTTTTTAAGGAAAATACATGTAACAAATATGAATCCAAATGTTCAAATGTGCTGTTTTCAATAAAATCTCTCATTATAACCATTACTTTTCCTAGAATGTATGTGAAGCTACAGCTTGTTTTGTGTATTCCTCTAAGTAAATAGATGTCTTAAAATTATTCTATTGTTATACAATTATGGTAAAATTGCAGTCTCATTCTTTTATAAAGTTATTTCTAATGATTATCTTCCATTTTCATTCACTAGAAGCAGAAAATAATATAAGAATTATAACATTATAATGGAGTGAGACATGTCTACATATGAAATTAATAGATATGGTGTTGATTTAAATGTTTACAAAGAATAGTTGAGACTTTAGACAGTGGTATGCAAGCATTCTTGATGAAATAAACATGTAAATAGAAAGCTATGGGTTTTTGCTTAAATTATATCTACCTGGTAAAATGTTATTTATGAACCATTGGATTTATAATTTCTTTCTCTTTCTATCCATTAAAGAGCAAACAGCTTGAATTGAGCTATTTTGAAAGGCTATTTTACTTTTTTTTAATTGAGGTATAGTTGACGTACAATATTGTAGAAGTTTCACATGTGCAGCATAGTGATTCACAATTTTTAAGGTTATTCTCCATTTATATTCCCTGTGTTGTATAATATATCCTTATAGCTTATTTATTTTATACATAGTAGTTTGTACCTCTTAGTCCCCTACCCCATCTTTCCCCACCTCTTTCCCTCTCCCCACCAGTAACCACTAGTCTGTTCGCTATACCTGTTTCTTTTTTTGTTATACTTACTAGTTTGTTTTAGTTTTTAGATTTCACATACAAGTTCAAAAGTCTATTTTACTTTCAATGGTACCAGGAAATTGTGTATTTGTATGAAATTCAATCAGAGGGCATATGTTAGTGGCCCCATGAATGGTTTAATAGCATGTTTTTAAAAATTTTTATTGGAGTATAGTTGATTAACAGTGTTGTGTTAGTTTCAGGTGTACAGCAAAGTGAATCAGTTATACATATACATATATCCACTCTTTTTTAGATTCTTTTCCCATATAGGCCATTACAGAGTACTGAGTAGAGTTCCCTGTGCTATACAGCAGGTTCTAATTAGTTATCTATTTTATATATAGTAGTATGTATGTGTCAATCCCAGTCTCCCAGTTTATCCCTCCCCCCATCCCCTAGTAACCATAAGTTTGTTTCCTACATCTGTGACTCTACTTCTGTTTTGTAAATAAATTCATTTGTACCGCTTTTTTTAGATTCTACATATAAGTAATATCATATGATATTTGTCTTTCTGTGTCTGACTTACTTCACTCAGTATGACAAGCTCTAGGTCCATCCATATTGCTGCAAATGGCATTATTTTGTTCTTTTTTATGGCTGAGTAATAGTCCATTGTATGTATGTACCATGCTTAATTTTTAAAATTTATAATTCCTAATAATTGTAAGTCACCAATGATAAATGTTAAAGAGAAATATGAGTTATTTCTCTCAATATTATATTGTGAGATATTCATATTGTTGCATGAGGTTTCTCATTTCTTTTTTTTTTTTTTTTTTTTTTTTTTATTTATTTATGTCTGTGTTGGGTCTTCGTTTCTGTGCGAGGGCTTTCTCTAGTTGTGGCAAGCGGGGGCCACTCTTCATCGCGGTGCGCGGGCCTCTCACTATCGCGGCCTCTCTTGTTGCGGAGCACAGGCTCCAGACGCGCAGGCTCAGTAATTGTGGCTCACGGGCCCAGCTGCTCCGCGGCATGTGGGATCTTCCCAGACCAGGGCTCGAACCCGTGTCCCCTGCATTGGCAGGCAGATTCTCAACCACTGCGCCACCAGGGAAGCCCAGTTTCTCATTTCTGTATGGCATTTCCTTACATGAGTATACGTGAGTAACTTAGTCCAACTCTTCATAGAATTTTAGTTTATTTCAAGTTTAAGACAATTATAAATTGTGCTTTTCAATATTTTTGTTCAGGTCTTTGGGCTTTGGTGAATATGTGTGTGTGTGTGTGTGTATGTGTGTGTGTATGTGTGTGTGTTGGATATATATGTATGTGCATTGATTACTTAATTGTAGTGTATACATACTGTTTAGATTTGGTAGAAACTGTCCAAAATTTTAAAAAAATGATAATATTGAGAGAAAAAATCCTATACAAAAGAATACATACAGGATGATTTAATTTAATATATATATTAATAGTTGCAAAACAGGAAAACTAATCAAGGTATTAGAAGTCAAAATATTATTTATCCTAAGGTAGGGAGGGTAGTTACTGGAAGTAAGCAGAAAAGGTGTTCCATGGGGTCCTGCTAATTATCTGTCTCTCAATTTGAGTTCTGATTCAGGGAGTATTCACTTTTAAAAGTGTATCAATTTTGGTAAACAAAGTACACTTATGATTTTTGCACTTTTCTATATGTATAGCATAATTCAGTAACATTTCACATTAACAACAAATATGGAAAGTTATTCAATATATAGCAAGAATGGTTCCTTAGACAGCCGTAGGTTTCTAGCCATTTGATATTCAAAAATTCTTGCTAGCATTTCTACAATATTAATAAATATATATGTGCATAAAAACAACTTATTGTGCATTGTATTTAATACAGAAGTTTCTATACACTCATTCAAAAATACTTATTGAGACACAACTATGTGCTAAATACTCAGATACAAATTTTTATTAAAGGAAATATATACCATGAAGACAAGACAATCACCGACTAATAGGAAAAGCAAGTCAACCAGGTAATTGTACTGCTGTGTGGTGTCTGCTAAAATCAGAGTGACCATACATCATGGTTTGCTCTGATTTAGATTAATTGTCATTATTCAGTTATTAACATCTAAATTTTAAGTTAAAAGAATCCACTTGCACAGTAATTTGTATGATTAGCCTAACTGTTGTTAAATTTAAGATCAGAGTATTGTGAAAATCTGGAAAGGAAATTAATAAACTCTGCTGCAAGTTGGAACAGTTTTGTTTGTTTTCCTGCTGTTGTTTGTCTTGAATTGGTATAGTGGGAGTGAGAAAACAAACACTGGGCTGGATCTTTTAGGAATATTTTTCCTCCTCACTCAAGTCATCGTTAAGTTTCTTCTAGTTGCTAACACATTTCTAATGCTTTTCACACTAAGTAGTTATTAGTATTCATTTAATCCTTGTCTTAAGCAGACTGTCTCTTAAGGACAGGACATTGATTCATCTCTGCGATCCCAGTTCCTAACACAATCACTATCAAAAATTAGCCCTTCCATAATTTGTGGTAAATTGGTTAATTAGCTTACAGATCTTGTTGATCTTCAAGAGTTTATGACTCTACCCACTGAAACACTATAAGCAGGGGTCCCCAAACCTCCGGGCCGCGGAGCTCCATCTCCGCCCCCCCTTCACTCCCCATCCCTCGCGTTACCGCCTGAATCATCACCTGCGTTACTGTCTGAACCACCCCCCTCCCGTCTGTGGAAAAATTGTCTTCCACGAAAACGGTCCCTGGGGCCAAAAAGGTTGGGGACCACTGCTATAGAGCCTAGAATTTTTTTTAAAAAACACAAAACACAAAACAAAAAAACAATAAAGGTTTATATCAGTACACCTCATAGATCAATGTAAAGCTTGTACACTAAATGTATAAAAATCATAACAGATATATTCAGTTTTTACAATATTAGTGCAGTTGTAACATTACCACTTGTGACTGGTACCTTCATCTCTGAGTGTATATCTAATATGGAAATAATTTTTTAAAATTGCGTTTAACATTAGATTTGTACAAGAAAACAGTGACTTACTGGAGCAGATGGTGATACCCTTTGAAGGCAGCACAGGAAGAGTTAAGAGCAGAAGCTCTGACTTCAAATTTACACACTACTTCCTCCAAACTGGGTGACCTTGGCCAAATTATCTTAGTCTCTTCATTTTGAGGTTTATTATCTTTAATCTGGAATCCTAGTAGTACATAGTTTATAAGGAGAGTGAAATGATTAAATTAGATACCTATAAAAGTTTAGAACACAAAGACCGGCACATAATAAAAGCTTGTTATCATCCCCAAATTTGAAAATTTACAGAGAGGAAGAGAGAAAATAGATGCTAAATCTTCTATCAAGTTATATTTCAACATGTATCTGGTGCTGATTTTAGTTAAATGGTTACTTGGTATTAAATATGCTGAATTCCGAGAATTTCCTAAACTCATTCACTTTGAATCCGTTGCCTTTCAATGAAACGAGCTTGTGACTGAAAATTCTAAAATCCCAAAATGATCAAATATTTACCAGTTTTTAATTCTTCAGTGATTTATAAAAACTTTTAGATTACATGCATCCTTCAAATCAGTAAACTGCAGGCATAGACATATTTCATTAATAGGTACAAATAGATCAGCACCACATCACTTGGAGAAGATTGAATTTATTAGGGAAGATTATCTTGCTATAGAATTGCTGTCCAGCTGCCTGTGTAGACTATCTGTGCCACTGAAAATCCACTGGTGTACAGGGATGAAATATAATTATTTAGTGTTATTATCTATATTGCTCAGGAAGATTAGTGTTTTAAATGGGAGATAAGTTCACAGTAATTTATGCAACCAAAGAACAAGAAACAACTTTTTTTTTTCCACCATTGATTGGAGAGTTGCTATGAATTAGATTTGATTCTTAACATGGTCCTTCAGTACATATTTTTTGGTGCTTTTTTTCTCATAAACATAGCTAAAATGATTTTTGTTAATTTTTATTTATTTTTAAAAAATCATTTTCACTGACCAGGTTGTCTCTTGAAAAATAAAGTGAGTATTATGGAGCATAGCCGATGAATTTTCTTTTCACAGAACATAGAAAACTTAGTTTCCCCAAGCTCCTCTAACAATAGACTTTTTCTGGCACATACCAGGCAACTAAATGCAGTCAAACCTTTTTTGTTTGGGGGACATTGATTTGGAATTAGTCATCATTTATATAGGGAATGAGTTAAAACGTTTTTTTAGTACTCATATTGAAAGGATAAATATGTGTCTACATCCCTAAACTTTGCTTAATATAGGGAAACAAACATTTTTCTAAGAAAATTAATGTTGTAAAACATTATTGGAGAATATATTTTAGTGATACAAGGATTTTTAAATACTTTTATTTTTTTTCAGACATTTTAATATAAAAATTAGAAATACTTTATATTTTTATAAAGATAATGCTTTACATTGATTGAGCAGGTATCATGTTAGATATTATACTTAGTGCTTTATGTGATTGCCTTATTTAATCCTCCCCCAAGTGGGCTATGTCTGATCTACTAGGTGGCAAGCTATATGTAGGACAGGACTGTATTTTTATTCATCACTGTAGTCCCCTCCAAGCTAAGCACTTAAATTTTTATTAAATAAAACATTATTCTTCCTAACATCTCTATGTAGTTAGGAACTGAGACTGAGAAATGATAAGAAACAGATCATGCTGCTTATCAAAGCTCATGCATCTAATAAAAGTTAGAATCTGGATTTGTCTAAAACAATCTGACCAGAGAGCCTAACTCTTAAGTACTTAGATCTAACAAAATATTGGCACCTCTAAATGCTACTAATTTATTTTCCTAGTACAGTTTCTCCTTGTTTTAATATGGAAATGTCCTTTAACTAAACTTTTAGGGAGAGGAGGTGAGGTAGCAATGAGGAAATTATTATTTTTGCTCTTCTTACTCCACCTAGGTTAGACTAGAATTTGTTACACTTGGAATACAAACAGATACATTAAAGAATATTCAGATGACGATCATGCAAAATAGGTACGTGATGAGGCAGTTGCCTGCAAGCTACATTATATGTCTTGAAAGATAATTTTCCAAAATCTTAATATTTTCCTTCAACCATGTCTGGATAATCTACTATACATAGTTTATCCATCAACATTTCCATTTTTGCCTGTGGTAGCTATGCAGGCTGTAAGTTTTAGGAAGATATGTCTGTCAAGAAAAAACTGTCTAAAATGTGGAAATCAGTAAAGAATACCACATGTCATTTCATTGTTATCGAAGACAATATTTAGCAAGCTCACCAAATAATTACTTCATATTCTAGAAAATTTTAAGTGTAATTGATTTTATGACTTAACATTTGAGTAAACTGTGAATTTACATGATAACTTGTAGATTTCTGTTCAGCAGAAAAGATACCACCAAAGTTGTTTGTTTCTTTCCTTTTTTAAAACTCTCTATAGGGCCAGTTTTGTTTCAAACTATTGTTTTAACAATCACTTTTTTTTCCTCAAAATGAGAATGAAGAACCAGTTCCTCAAAATTTTTTTCTTTTTAACCAGCTTTATCATCTATGATACTCTTATTAATTATGGGATTGAGTAAAATATTTGACTTTTTTCTTCTATATTTGTATGAGGGTAATGTTTTTAACTCTGAATATTATATCTTGAATGATGTATGCAACGTACCAGTGCCCTTTAGCCAAAGATTACCAGGGGTATCACTGTAGTTGAATAAGTTGTATTCATGATTCATTACAATGAGGGAGAATATACACCTTGGGTACTTGTGGGGTGTTTCAGTGACAGGTAAAAAGGATTAATTATAGGATTTGGGCTTTTGTTAGGTGACATTGAAAGGGCTTAAGGGAGCAGGGCATTACCTGGATTGCTCCCTAGATTACATGCGGTCAGGAAGCAGAGGTAAATGAATGATTGGGTATCTAAGTGGGTCTTATCTAGAAAAAGGACAAAATAGAACGAGGCTAAAATTATACTTGAAACAGAAGCAGCAGTCATTCACATTTCTCTTTTTCTAAAGAAAACAATAGCAATGATAACTAATGATAATAATTTTACAAGTAACAATAACAATCCACTTCTTTTCTGACTCAGAGGATTGTGGTAAAGAAAAGAATGATGGGGCTTCCCTGGTGGCGCAGTGGTTGAGAATCTGCCTGCCAATGCAGGGAACACGGGTTCGAGCCCTGGTCTGGGAAGATCCCACATGCCGCGGAGTGACTAGGCCCGTGAGCCACAGTTGCTGAGCCTGTGCATCTGGAGCCTCTGCTCCGCAACAAGAGAGGCCGCGATAGTGAGAGGCCCGCGCACCGCGATGAAGAGTGGCCCCCGCTCGCCGCAACTAGAGAAAGCCCTCGCACAGAAACGAAGACCCAACACAGCCATAAATAAATAAATAAATTAATTAATTAATTAAAAAAAAAAAAGAAAGATGGAACAGAGAGTGAAGACGTGTATTTCCCAACTTCTTACTAGCGGATTGGCTCATTCAAAGCAGGGCCCAGGCAGCTCTTAGTCTGTTATGTTCTTTGATATCGCTGATATCTGGCTAAAAATTTACTAGACCGGAGTCACCTTTACAGGGAAGGGATATCTCTGCACTGAGTCCTGAGGAACAAACCTTCTTTGAGCCACAGCACTCTTCAGTCGAAGAAGAAGCAAAATAGGGTCAGCCAGGGATTGCTAACAGGTTCTGAGCAAACCTATGCCATAAATCTTTTCAGCCACAGATTCATATTCCGTCCATTGCTGTTAGCAAGGAGAATGGTACACAATCCTGTGTTTATAAAAGGCAGGATTCTGGAAGCTAATTGAGGTAATCGATACCTTGTTCAAAAACACAATTCTTCCCTCCCATCTTGGAATTGCATAATCCATCTCTCTCTCTCTCTCTCTCTCTCTCTCTCTCTCTCTCTCTCTCTCTCTCTCTCTCTCTCTCCCCCCCCACCTCTCTCTCAAACACACACACACACACACACACGCACCACACATACACTCTGAGGGACTGAACCTAAGACACTGAGCGTTTGGTTCATAGGACACAAAGATAACTACGTGAATGTACTGCTTACATGATCAGATTAGGCTATAATAAAAAGTCAAGTCAGCATTGAGTTATCACTCTTTTTTATAAAAAGTTGAGGTTTAGAGAAACAGCAAGATAACTATAGAAAAAAATATATCAGTATATTCTGTGGATCTGAGATATAGTGTGAAGTAAACTTTTGACCCAGAAAATGGACTTATGATATTCCATAAATATTAGCTCTTGGTATATTTATTATATGTATAATTAGCCACTTATTAAATATATAATCAAAGTAAGAATCAGTGCCTATGTTGAAAATAATTTTATTGAATTAAGGTTAAAAAAGGAAATCGTGTTTTGCTATTTGTTTCTGTATCAAATTGGATATACAGAAAAATTTTTTTTTTAATTTTCAGTAAATCATAATCACAGTTACCCGACAGAACATTAAGAAGCATTTTTTAAGTCATTGGGTTTTCATCATAAATAGATTACAATATATAATACACGTTTTATCATGTATTCTTTTCTACTTCAAATGATATCTTTGGCATTATTATATAAATTTTCAAGGCAAAAATGTAACAAGGTTAATATAACAAATGCTTCTGAACCCACCAATCAGCTTAGGAAGTAAAATAAAATAGAAATATTTACACTATTGTGTGCAATTACCAGACCCTTACACTTTACTAAATATCTATCATCTATTAATCATTATTTCAGAACTATATTAAATATATAGATTATTAATATATGCTTGCCTTCATTGCTCAGCATTTCTTTGTTTTTTTATTTATACTTGTTGATTCATAGATTTCTGGTTAATTCTTTTTAATTGAAATTTAATATTCCTTTTCCCAATATTGCAATTTTCTTACCCTTTCTCCTCCTGTTGAATATTTAGATTGTTTCTATATTTGGCTATTATAAATGATTTGTGATAAGCTCTCCTAAATATTTCTGCTAGGACCCAAGTAAAAGACGTTTTTCTAAGGATCTAGAATATATACATTGCATAGCCATGCATGTCTTCACATTTACAATATATTACCAAATGAGTCTCCAAAGTGCTTTTGCAATTTTGAATCCCATCATAGTATTACAATGTTTATGTTTTTTACTACCAGACATTTAAATTTTTTGTTTCATTCTGATTATATCTTAAAGGTTTTTCCTCCTAAAGTCTTTGAAGAAAGTTCACTTTACCACACCTGAACTGCAAGAAGAAGTATAGCAAAAAGATGTACCTCATCCACCTCTGTTTCATAACCTCCGAAACAGATACTTTCATGGGCTATCCTTTCTCGCCTTGAATTCAAGGCAAACTATTTTACACCAAGATTATAAGCCAACGGCTAAACTCTGAAGCAGTCTTTATCACTCAATACAAAGTAAACAAGAATTTTATTTTGATTTTTATTTTGAGTGGAGGTGGGACTAGTATTTTTCATCACCCACAAGTGAATGTCCAGCAAATAAAGTGGATCTAAATCTTGTGGAAAAGTTAAAATGAAAAAAAAAATAAAGCCACTGGCAATACTTTAACCAAAGAAGAAACTGTTTAAAACACCTGTTAGCAGTTGTTTACATAACTACCTATAATTTCTTATCTTTAGAATAACGAAAATTGTGATGTTAAAGTCAGTTCCATTTGTTTTGCCATGGTGTTTTTTAAATGTATCTTATCAAAAATTCTTTACACTAAAAAAACAAGATAAATTTTTACTGGATATGAATGAAAGCAAAATATTCTTAGGAAGGATAATTAGAAAGATTGTCTTTTTGCATTATTCATTTACTTCTCATTTGATGCAAAGTTTTTGAAAATGGAAGTAAACTCTGAAAATGGCATTCAGAGTTCTCTGATGTTTGGATTTTTAAAACTTTCAGGTTTGTTTTGTTTTTTGTTTTTTTTTCATATCACAGAAAGAAAAATCTAAACTCCTTAGCGTGGCCTTTAGGTCTAGACTTGATCTGGCCTCTGTCTGTTTCTCAGACCTCAAACTCACACATCACGTTCCCTGTCATCGAAAGCTCCAGTCACATTTCATGATTTCAAACTGTGTTTCATTCCTCAACTATGACAATATTCTAGTATAGGGCTTTCACAATTATTATACAGTGCTCTCCCAATCAGCTTTTTGCATAACCAGCTCTTTCTTTTTATATAGATACATAGAAAACTCTTATGATGCAATGATATTTTATTGCTTAGACATTTTATTTTATATCTTTTGAAAGAGATTCCTTAGAATTGGTTAAATATTTTTTTACATAAGATGTTTCTTTTCCCATTCTTAGGTATTGAAGTGAAATATGCATGTGCTTATCTGAAACCTGTACTAGAACTCTTTCCTGACTATACAGTTTTCCACATACAGGTTAGAACCAGGCATTGAATATAGGACTATAATGGGTGTCAAATAAATTTGAAATCTAGTATCATAACCGAGTAAAGTCAAATTACAAATACCTAAATGATTTCTAGCCACGTCTTTTCCCCCAGCTTTATTGAGAAATTATTGACAAATAAAAATTATATATACTGGGCTTCCCTGGTGGCGCAGTGGTTGAGAATCTGCCTGCCAGTGCAGGTGACACGGGTTCGAGCCCTGGTCTGGGAAGATCCCACATGCCGCGGAGCAACTAGGCCCGTGAGCCACAACTACTGAGCCTGCGCGTCTGGAGCCTGTGCTCCGCAACAAGAGAGGCCGCGATAGTGAGAGGCCCGCGCACCGCGATGAAGAGTGGCCCCCGCTTGCCGCAGCTAGAGAAAGCCCTCGCACAGAAACGAAGACCCAACACAGCCAAAAATAAAATAAATAAATAAATTTTAAAAAATATTATATATACTAAAGTTGTACAAAGTGATGCTTTGACATAAGTATACATTGTGAATTATCTCAATCAAGCTATTTAACATATCCATCGCCTCATATACCGCCTTTTTGTCCATGTGGACAGAACACTTGAAATCTACTCTCTTAACAAATTTCAAGTATACAGTGTATTACTGTTAAGTAATATGTTATTACTATTAAGTAATATGTTATTACTTAATAACATATGTTATTAAGTTATTAATAACATAAGTTATTAATAACTATGTTAACATAGTTAACAAAGATGCATAGTCCACATCTTTGAATGTTTTCAAGATGTGGGAAAAATGTTAAAATAATATTAAATACTAATATTAATATTAAATATTAAAATAATCATGAGACTCCTACCAGTTTTCACGTACTTCACTGTCAAAGAAATGATTAAAAATACAATTTTTATTATTTTTATGCAAAAATTATGTAATGGAGGACATTTACAAAAGAAATTTAAATGTATAGCCAAATTATATTTTTACATTTTATTAAAAAATTTTTAATAACAAAACAAAATATTTACGTCACAGCAGATTTACACCTGAGTAATAATATTACTATTCTGACTCCATAATTTATAGTAGACCCTACATGTGTTACTTGATGTTGTTAGCATTTATCTCATATTTACTTGTGATGATTAATGAGAGAACACATTCAATGAATTTCGCACAGTGGCAAATTAAGCACTTCGTGAAAGGATAAGTTACTATATATTGTTTCATATTTTCAATAATTTTAGATAAGTATATAAAATAGTAATTAAATTTTTTTTTAAAATATAGAGTATGTTGTTATGTTTTGCAACAAAGATTTTAATGATAAAGGATTTTGTTCCTTAACTTTTCTTTTAATGTATCTGAAAATTATTCATTGACAGTAATGACAAGATTACCAACTAGTGGCAACCATCATTAATTACAGACACATGGTCCTTGCAAAACTGAAATATCAAGTTCAGTCACTGTATATACTAGGACTAGATTTGATATATGTATTTTAAATCTGAAAAATGATGATGTGTTAGAAGTGGACCTGATAGGCGTCATGAGTTACAAATTCGGTATAAGACATTTCCATTCACAAAGGGGGTGATTAATATACATTTGTTAAAATTATTTTTAAAGATGAACACATACTGCAATATATTTTAGCAAGTAAATAGGAGGTAACCTTGATCACAAAACTTGGATGTAACATGGAGTATATATGTAAGTATTCATATATATTAGAGTAGAGATAGGGTACATGGGCTCTGAATTTAGCCACATTCTTTGTAAATTTCAGCGTTGTCACTGTCTAATTTGGGGGCGTAGGCAAGTTATTTAATCTCAAGTTATTTAAGCTAATTGTCAGTTTCACATATTTGTATACTACAGCAATATTACGAGGATAATCTGATATTTATGCATGTACTACTTCTAGCAGGACAGAGCAACTACTCAATAATTTTTTCTCTGTTATTACCTCAATACTTTTAACAATTCTGCAAATAATACAATCACAATAATCACTAATATTTATTACCCTAATGCTAATGAGTATATCTGATCTTTTACATACCACTTCTTATTACAGTGATCTAAAGAATGCGATAATTTGATTAGAAATCAGTATTTTGTTATTTAGAATTTATGATTAGCTAGGATGTTAAAATGAGTCATATCATCAATTACTTAAGATTTATTTATTCATTAATCTTTACTGTCAAATTAATTTATTCATTAATCTTTACTGTCAACATCAACATAAATGTTAGTACAATTATTTGTACATGGATAACAAATGTAGTATATTTTAATGCATTAAAACATTGTTATAGTATAATTTTATATCTACCAAGAAGATATATGTTTATATCATCAGAGTATATATGTTATTTAAAATTTTGGTTTATTCATAACTTGGGATTATTCTTTTAGAAAAGTAATTTTTAAATTTTTATCTTTCTTTTTTTGTTATTTTTATATTTTGAAACCAGCACTAACTGATGTATCTCAAAAAGCACTAGGAAGTTTGATACAAACATTGAAGCTAATTTTTGCAAATACAAAATTTCTGTTGTAAGTAATAATATCTTGCGAATCTATTATAGTTGACTATTGCACATTACTGTGGACATGTGATAGGAATGAGTTTGGAATATGAAGATGGAACTAGCATATCTTCCCATGCATAGCTCTGCATTTTTGTTTAATTTTGCAGATCTGATTGAAATCATGATACTTTTTTCAACACTAGACACTTTTTTCCTAAATTATATTCATTATGAACTACTTCAAGTAAACTATAAGTATGCCATTATATATCTTATGTTCTCCCTAGGTTGCTGTTTTAAAATGTACTTCAGGAGGTAGAAACAAACTGCTTTGATTTGAGAGAGAGAGAGGAAGAGAGAGAGAGAGAGAGAGACTACTTAGTATAATTATGGGGAAAGAAGCTCAAAGTTTGAAATCAGAATATATACCCAGGATTAAAGTTATCAGAAGAGTTAAGAAAATCAGTAAATTTGAAAGCAATGATTTCTCAGGTTTTCTTTTTTTTTAAGCTATATATTTGGAATATATATAACTTCATGAGTTTGAAAATAAGTATACACTGATAAAACCATCAGCCACCACCATCAAGGACATAAACATATCCATCACCTCCCAAAGTTTCCTCCTGCACCTTTATTAGCATTATTATTCTTTGTGGTAAGAACATTTAACATGAGGTCTACCCTCTTAGTAAATTTTAAGTACACAATATAGTATTATTAGCTATAGGTGCTATGTCTTATAGTAGATCTCCAGAATTCTTCCAAAACTGAAACTTTGTACTTTTTAAACAACATCTCCTCATTTCCCCTTCTCCCCAGCTCCTGGTAACCACTATTCTATTCTCTGCTTCTATGAGAGGACCTATCGGACTGTTTTCAATTCCACATGTAAATGAGATCCTATAGTATTTGACTTTCTGTTTCTGTCTTGTTTCTGCTATACCTAGCATAATGCTTTCCAGGTCCATCCATGTTGTTACAAAAATAGAAAGATATTCCGTGTTGATGGATTGGAAGAATTAATATTGACAAAATGTCCATACTACCCAAAGTAATCTACAGACTCACTGCAAGTTCTGTCAAAATCCCAATGACATTTTTCACAGAAACAGAAAAAACAATCCTAAAATTCATACGGAATCACGAAAGACCCCAAAGAGTCAATGCAATCTTGAAAAAGAATAACAATGCTTGAGACATCTCACTTTCTGATTTCAAATTATATTACAAAGATATAGGAATTAAAACACTGTGGTACTGACATAAATTTATAGACCAATGGAGCAGAGTAGAGTGCTTAGGAATAAATTCATGCATCTATGGTCAACTTATCTTCAACAAGTTTTCTACAAATTTGAGTTAATTTGACCTTTTGCAATTAGGTTAATCTGAGTGTAGGGCACACTTAGATTAACCTAATCAGATAAATTTCATTTCAATCTAGTAGCCTGTGAACAGCTATCTTATTATATAACAATTTCACATATGAATATTTAGTTAGGAACAATTTAGTTTATAAAAGGAAGAAAAGAAGGAAGAAAGAAAGGAAAAAATTTTTTAAAGTCACAGCAAAGAATTTCTTTTACTCTAGAAACTTAAAAAATCTGTCTCTGTATATCTTGGGTCAAGTAAAACCTTGTCTTGTCTTTTTAACACCCTGATTGCATTGCTGTATTTATTCTGACTTCATAATTTTGTGGTCATAGCTTTAAGAGATTCTCACATCCACAATACTGTGAACTCTTTGGAAAGCAAAATCTTTATTCTCAGGAACCAGACCAGTATCTGAGGCACAATTGATATTAAATGCTAATTGTTTGACTAAATAAATTGATAGGTGAATAGATAAAATTATTAATACTATAGTATTAAACAATAATTGCAAATTTTTATAAATGTCTTCACTGATGCAACCTCTTGCATGGAACTGACACATTAAGAATGATATGAAGTTAAAACACTAAAATAATACTACTTATTGATTGTGGATATTTATATAATTAATAAAGTAAAAACATATCTTTGAGCAATGCATATGAACTTCAGTATAATTCTTGGTTTTCTATAGAGATGAAGTAAATAAAACAAGATATGATATTAAATAATTAAATAATAAATAAATAATTTTGGCTAATTTCAAGAGCATGTTAGAAGAAATGTTAACTTCTATCTGTCTTAATAACATAAAAAAGTGTAAGGAAAAGGTTTGAATAATGTATATCTATTTTCAGCATTGGTTTGGAAATTTTGAATAGCCTACTTTTCTTGTGATAAAAGTTTGAAAGTGGTCAAAAGATACCAAAAAAAAAAAAAAAAAAGTGAAGTTTTGTTGCAAGCAGAGGCATTCTGAATCATTCATTTCCAAAAATAGGCATTGTTGCGTCTAAATTACTAAGGATTTGGGGTTGGGAGGGGAGGCAGGGCAAACTTATACTGAAACTGTTGCTTTAGTTCATTTTCTTTCTTCTTTCTTCTCCTTGACTTGGTAACAATAAAGAAAAAATTAAGAAAGACAACAAATTGAAGCTCAAGATATGTGGAATAAAGAAAAGAGGGTCAACCAAAATGTTTTGCTTTATAGAATTTTAAAAATGTTTTTTTATTTTTACTATGGACCATCAGTACTAGTAAATTCTTCAAAACTTAATCATAGAACAGTTTACTATAGCCCCTTCCCACTACTGTGAATGATTTGGAAGGTTCAGTAACATGAGAAATTCTGCTCCTGAAATAATTAGAGTACAGATGTGATTGAAATAAGTAAATTGCAGGCGTTAAGTTTTTTAAATTACATTTTTATTATGCTAAATTTTATATCATGGAGTTTCCCTAAAGGGAAAATAATTTTAGCTACTATAAAAGAAAAAAGTATTGAGAGATTATTATATATTTTAGTTTGAATCTCAATTTTTTTGTGTGTTTGCTTGCTAATTTCTTATAAAGATCAATCGTCTCTCTCATCCTACAGCCCTATTCCGTCAGAAAATCTGCACGATGCTCCACTGGACAAGGTAGAGAAAAAAAATTTTTTAATTTTTTCTTTGTGGATTTAAATATTTATGTATCTATATCTCTTGAGATATATATATATATATACATACATACATATATATTTATATGTATATATATATGTATATATATAAATATTTTAATGTTTTGGGTACTATCTACAAGCCTTTAATTTTCCTCTTGCCCCAGGTCCACACAAATGTTATAAATTGGTACCAGGTAACCTCCTGCCTGTACTTTTCTGGTGTATGCACTGTACAAAGGCTCAGAGGGCTGGGAGACTGATTTCTTGTCTGGGCTTAGTTTTCCAAAAGCTATGCCCTAGCCCTGACACAATTTAACCTGGAGAAGTGTATGAGGTTTGTGATTCATGTTTCCTTTTGCAATTTCCACAAAAGTGCCTTGGTATATTCAAGAATCAATAATTAGCTGAATCTGACAACAATGGTGAGTTCTATCTGAGTGAATATATAATTGTTGTTAAGCTTTAAAGATGTAAGTTCCACCAAGGGGCCAGGGTTCCAGTACCCATGTGCCTAGCCTTTTAAATATTTACTTGATTTTGTACTTTAAGGATAATAAGTGCCATTAATTTTCAAATAAAATCAGAAATTTGTAGGTGAAAAATGTTCCAATACTCCTGAACGTATTTAATGGCTTTAATTTTAACATGCTTGTGTGTAAGAGATAACTGTTACAAAATAAAATAAAATTCTCAGCCGGAGTTTGAGATAGCCTAGCAGTTAAAACTACAAAACTACCTATTAGAAAGGAACACAATAAAAATTGTTCCACTGACTTTAGAAATAATCTTGAAAATAGGATAAAAGAAATCACCTTGGAAAGCTGTAAGAACTGTGTCTTCTGCCTGACAAAGTGGTAACACTGGATCATCTTGTGTTGGGTCAGTGACAGCATGCTGATTTGTGATCATCGTTGAGTAATGAAAGACAGCATGGCTGAGTTTATCCACACTGATTCTGATGTAGAGCTACCAGATGTTTGTTGCCACCTTTTACCACAAGATTTAGTTCATTTAGTCAAAACGATTAGTAGAAAAGCACATGCTAGAGTGAATCTACTATCCTGTAAGCAAAGCTGAGGCAGTGATGGAGCAAAATAGCTTATCCACAGCAAGTCAGCGGGAAGTTTTATTCTGTCACCTCTCTTCATTAATCTGTACACATGACTGCTTGGAGAGACAGTGAGTTGATTAGGTCTGCAGCACCATCAGCATGCAGACACTCATCACTACTTCTCATTTTCATATGACCCAGATGGTGTAGCTGCTTGACTGCAATTTTCCTTTATATGTGTTTTTAATAGGTTTCTTTTTTAGATATTGACTTTGCACCCTCTTATGGATATTTAAAGCCAAGCTGAATTAACTTCTCTTTTAGTTACAACTTGAAGTAACCACATATTGAAAAAAGAAAAACCTTGTATATAATAATTTTTTAAATGTATGTTTTCTAATTATCTCTGTACCTAAAAAAAACCTCATTTGTCCAAATTATTAGTTAACTGGTTTCTGTGATGTCCTAAGGAAATATAGTTGACATATATTCCCAGGATACAGTTGAAGAAATGGAGCCAAAAAAGTCACTTCAAGGAGGAGTCAAAGAAACGAAATTAAATCATAGACAGGACCTTACTATTAATCTGATCTGATTAACTGTTTTTACAAGTGAGAAAAAGTGAGGAACACTGAAATTACTTGATTGAGTTTACACACGGAGTGAGTAAATTCCTAGAGTTACTTTTTGCCTTACCTTCTTGCTCAGAACTTAAGATGGTCTACCCACTTGGGGGACTCTGTGCCTTGAAACATAGTGTCTCAAACCCACTTTGTGTGGGAAGCCCATTGCCTTCTCCATAAAGTGTGCAAATTCCCAAAGGTAGGACCACCCTCTGGTGCGTGTGCATCTCCAGGCAAATAGTTTTTGTGTGACCTCTGTTCATATAAACAGTTTGATTTAAAATAGATTACAAAATTCATGGGCCTATCTGAAGTATAGTGATTTATTGATGAAGGTTTGGAATAACTGAGTAGAGAAGAGAAACTTACATGGCTGTGTATTGTCGAATCAGTGCACATGAAGATTCTTTATAGTGTTCAGGCATCAGTTTCTATTCATTTGAGTCCAAGAAACATGTTTTTATTGTTAAATGTACCCTTTCTGGTTAACTTAATTTATTCTACTGTAAAAAAGAGCAATGATCTTACAACTCACAATGCCAAGACTCTTTAAAACCTATTTGTATTGAAACAAGGTAGATATTTTTGCTTCTGCAGTTCCCTAGTACCATTTATTTAAAGGCAGTTACATCATTACTTATAATGCTGCATCAACCAGCATGCTGCCTATGAAGGCTGATTTCTACCGACTGACTCTCTCAAAGGTTGTTAACTGTGCTTGATTGAAGATGACCGTAAATGCAAAGGAACGTGAATATTGTATTCTGGTCATGTTAAAATACTATTCTAACGCTTATGCATAAACATAGGATGACACGTCATCTAGCCATGACTTCTCTTAAAAGCTTTAGGCTCTAATTGTTGTTCCTAGAATTTAACCTTTTTTAATGTTGATGGCATACTAGCCTTCCATATGCCATGACAAGCAGAAAGGTTAGGCAACCAGCCAATGGGAAGAACAAGAATAGTTGTAGTCTGTCTGTATCTCACCTAGCATGGCATAAGACCAACCTGGAAGAACACAGAATAACAACATCAATTGTAGAAAAGAGAGAGCATTGATTGGAATAGTCCACTGACGCTGCAGAGCTCTCGTGGGAGGTAGGTGTGGGCATCCCTGGACTACAGCCTGAGATATGGTGTGGAGTACATAAATGGGGGAGGTGAGCATCCTGGGTACTGGCTGTGGGAGGTGAGGCTAAGGGATGCCTGCCACCACTCTTTCCACTTTGGAGTATGTAGACTGGAATTGCCACTGTAATTAGAATACTGACACGTGCAGAGCTCCAACCCAAAGGTCACCATTGGACCATTGGTAGTCCCTGCCCTGAATTTTTTCTACCTAATGAATAAGATACTCAAAATATCACATAAGCACCATTCCGGTGGCCCACTCTTACACAATCTAATGAAAGACATCTTCTACTGGCTAACAGGAAATCTCTACTCACTAGACTATTCCCCAAAACTGGGTCCACACTCCTGAAACGGAGAGCTAGGACTCAAAATACTACAGGACTTCGTAAGTTTTGACAAAGGTGTGGCAAAACATACTGGGCCCCTCTGAAGCATGGAGTCCAAGGTGAGGGTCCCACTTGCTAGGACAGTTATCTAAGGACAGTACTACCCATGGGTTTACATTCATACTAGCTACCTCTGTCTTTGGCTTAAAATGTCTTCTGTTGCTGAATGTTTGATCTCCATTCCTATTTTGTTTCTGGCTGTTGTTTCTGTTGTTTATTTGACTTAATTCCACTTTAGCATTGGCCCAAATACATTACTTCATTTATTAAATATTTATTGTACACCTTATATTTGTCACTAATAATTATAGACCTTGGGGAAAGAGCAAATATCAAAACAAGCAAAACACCCTCACCTTATAAAACAGAACTCCCTCCCACTTACATCCCAGTGGGAGAGGTATGTAACAAGATAAATAAATAAAATGCATAGTATACTAGCTATAAATTAAAGCTCTTTATAAGAGAAAAAATAGAGAATCGTGGGATGATATGTTCTGAGGGTGAGGGAAATATAATTTAAGAAGGACAGCCAGAAAGGACCTGGCTGAGAAGGTGATACTGCAGTAAAGACTGAAGGAGAAAGGGAGGAAACCATGCAGATGTCTGGAGGAAAAGCAAGTTCACAGGCCCTCAGGCAAAGATATGTTTGCCGTATTCAGGGACAGTGAGGAAGCCAAGCTGATGGAACAGAGTATGAGGGGAGGAGTCATAGAGGATGAAGTCTGAGCAGTCCGCTTCATGGGGGTGCAACCTGTGTAGTTACATAGGACCCCATGCTCCCAAGAGCCTCATACTGAGTTTGATGCTTTGCTGTTGCCATCTTGAAATGTTTACCAGTTTTGTTGTTGAACTTGTGTTTTTTAAGTGAAGTCTGATGGGGAAATGGAACATGCATGTGGGCAGAAGCGATATAATATGCAAGTACACAGTTTTTTGAAATCACATTCATGTAGTACAGGAGTCACAATACCTCATGAACACAGGATACCAGTGGACTAAGGCATGGGCATTCAGCAAGACTCAAAGCAAATGTAAGGTAGGAGTGAAATATCTATGATTTAATAAGTGGGGCACTGACAGTCTTGAAAAACCCAACTTTCTTCTTAAACTAGAACTTGCTTTGAATGCAGAAATAAGATGGCTGTGTAATAAAAAACACAAGCAACCATACAACTCTATCATATCTTTCTTACTCATTTTATTTCCCTGTATTAGCCAACTACTTCCATGGCAATGATGACAGAAAGAAAAAAATGGGCAATCGATAGCTCTGCTTCTTTGTCTTTCCTTATTCATCAGTGAACTGAAGGTAGAGAATACTAGTAAAATGGGAGCATATCAAGAAGTGAAATAAACCGTTGAATTAGTTTTCTAAAGTGCTTCCACTGTTCTGGAAGAATAAAATATATACACATGTACAAGTTATAAAATATATATTGTTTAATTTCAGTGTTTCTGTACATGACTTAAATGCTCTTATGTTTGCATTAAAACTAGCATTCACAGTATTAAGATGGACAGTAAATCTTATGCAATAATAATTAAAAAGTTAATTATTGTTTACTTAGAATGACAATAACAAAAACATGACAAGTTGAGAGACTGGTGAAGGAAGAAAGAGAAAAGCTTTATATTTAGCTATCTTTAATAACACCTTTTTCGGATTTAGAATAAGTGTGTATGTATATCTTTAGTTTGTACTGGGCCTCATAAATGAGTAGCTGACCTTGCTGAAAAGTTAGAATTTTCAGGCCACATGGAATTTTTTCTGTAATTGCATTAAATTTCACTTTTATTCTAAGATCAATAATAAACATTAGAGTTTTGAGAGAAGAAACAACATAAACTGTCTTATGTTTTAAGAAGATCCTCTGGCTGCTTGGAATACTTTTCTTAGGGGCAAGAATAGAAGCAGGGAGACCAATTAGGTGTCTCATATACTAATTCAGGCAAGGGATGATGGTGGCTGGAATTGGGTGATATAAGTAGAGGTGGTGAGAGGTTGTCAAGATCTCCATGTATGTTGTAGGTAGTAAATATTACAGGCTATCCAGTTGGATGAAGCTGTCAAAGAAGAGACTGATTAAATTTCAAGGATGTAGACCAAAGCAAGTGGGAGCATTCAGGTAGAAATTACTGAGAAGTAGAAGACTGCAAAAGAAGTGGGTATTATTTTTATATTTTGTGGGAGAGGGGATGCCAGCAACTCTTTTGTGAACATATTAAATGTTTCATATCCCTTAGATACTCGAGGAGAGATAGGTAGTAGGCAGATGGATATTGAGTCTGGATTTTGGATGTCTGGACAAGAGGTGTACGTTTGTGAACCATTCATCAACAGATTGTGTGTAATGCCATGAGATTAGAGAAAATCACTAAGGAGTGCGTGTATGTACAGTAGACAAAAGACCTAAGGACTAAACCCTGGGCCTCTCCAGTGTTTAAAGATAAGGCAGTTAAGGAGGAAACAGGTAGAAAGGTAGAAAGAAAACCAGGATATTGAAGTCTCTAAAGCCAATTGATAAAAAAAAAAAAAAAAGTGATTTATCTGTTGGTATACTTCTTCTCACCTCAGGTGCAGAGGTTTGAGTTAATCATATTCACCAGTGCATTATAGCACACTGTCATGATTGGTCTTTGTGAATTCCTATTGTTTAATTAATTTGTTTATTACTTACATTTCATTACCTCACTCATTCCTCTGCTCCAATAGTATGTGTATACTTTACATGTTGTTTCTATGTACTGTAAAATGGATATAATTATCTGTGTGCATTGGATTTTTAACATGAACAATATCATATAGGTGAGGAGTTAGATATCTCATTCAGTCTCTCACTTTTTTTCAGTAAGCTTTGTGTTCTGAAAACCTGGTCATCTTATACATCTTGCAATTATTCTTAACTGTTCCATCATACTCCAAAGGGTGCATCGTCAAAGAAAAATTGCAGTGGATGGAATTTAAAAGGCGAGGAAAACCTTATCCAAGACTATTGCAATAGAAGTCAAAACTACTGCACTAGAGGAGAGAGATTAAACTCAACTCCCCAGAAACAATAGGCGAGAAAGTTTCTAAACCCTGCAGTGAGCTAGTGGAAAAATGCTTGAGGACTTTAAGGGGAAATTGATCAATGTGATTAGGTCATCTGTATTTGCTAGTTGTCCCTTATCTAAATTAGGCCCCTATCCTCCCACAGAGACTGGGAGATAGGGACACTATATTCTTTAACGATTACATTTCAGAAGGATGGCTCCCCAGGTCCTTGAGAAAGACATTTCTGGGTAAGCAGGAGAGAAGATTTACATCTCACAAGAGAAGAGAATTTAAAATTGCAAGTTTTCTAATGTAAATAATCTTTAAAAAAAGGAGGTAAAGGGCTTAGCAGGAAGAAATCTCTCCAAAGTTTAGACAAATCAAGGAGAAAGTTAAGGCTATCTTGATCAGCAGCTACCACGTTTTAACTATCCATTTTTCAGAGATAAGCAGTAGGTTGCTTCCACAAATAATGGCATGATAAACATACTTGATTGCTGTTCACACCCTTCAGCAGTGCATGAGAAGTCCTTCAAATTCACATTCCTAACCCCATCCATTACCTACCTTGTTGTGTTACATTTCTAATATGTAAAAAGAGACAGCTCGTTGTTTTTTTTTTTTTTTTTTTACATTTGTATTTATCTAAATACTAATGGTTATCAGCATCTTTTGGTATATGTGTTAGCTTCCTGTGTTTTCTCTTCTATAAATTATCAGTCATAACGTTTGCGCATGTTCTTTTCTATCAGGATTATTTTGTCATTGCCATTTTTATGAATTTGTAGTTCTTCTATCTTCTAGACTAACACATTGGCAATGTTAGAGATAGAAAATACCTTCCCCATTCTGTTTTCTATTGACTTTGTCCCAGGTGTCTATTGCATAGAAATTCATAACTTTGCTGTAATCAAACACAGATAGTGTCTTTGCCTTGATGGGTTCTTTTCAGGTTTTCATATGAAATCTTTCCCCATCCCCACATCACAAAAAATATTATTCTATATTTTTCTTAGCTTTATAATATTTCTTTTAATGTTTGTTTATTTAATATATGTAAAATTTAACTAGTCATCTCTTGGTAGCCAGAGGATTAGTTCCAAGATGCCCAAGCCCTTATATAAGATGGTATTTTAGGGAAGAATTCATATTTATTTTTCTCCATATTGTATGTCATTGATTCTATACCATTACTAAAGTTTTCCCTTTGTTTTGTGTTTTATTATATATCAGGCTTCTGAAATTTTATGGATTTGCTTTTTAGCTCTGTAATAATTTTTCACAGTTCAACTGGGTTTTTTTTGCTCTCATTCCATATTTATAATAATTCGTTCCATATCTTAATATGTCATAGAACATAATTTTCATCTTTATCCATTTTTTTTAGATTGACATGTCTATTTTAGAGCCTTAAATTCTCCATATAAACTTTAAAGTGAGTTTATAGAATTTCTTAAATTACAAAATTAATTACTCTTGCTTTGCTTATCTTTCATAATCTTAAGTCTTCAAAAAAATATTGATTAGTTATTTTGTAAAACGTACCTCAGTTGGGTTTGTCCAATGTTTTCTCATAATTGGCATTAGGTTCTGCATTTTTGGCAAGAATACCACATAGATGATGCTGTCTTTTCAGTGCATTGTACTAACAGGTTATGATATTGAGTCTTCTTATTACTGGTGATGTATACCTTGATCATTTGGTTAAGTTATTGTCTGCCTAATTTCTCCACTGTAAATTCATTATCTTTCTCTTTGTAATTGATACTTAGTATCTTGTGGGAGATACTTTTGTTACTGAACCAAACTAGGGTCCACTAGCCCACGTGCAGCAAAGCCAATCTACTGACACCAGGTTGTGGTGAAGGAAAGTGCAACACTTATTGCAGGATGCCAAGCAAGGAGTTCAGGATGGCTAGTACTCAGAAAGCCCCAACTCTCTGATGGGTTTCTGCAAAGCATTTTTAAAGGCAAAGTGAGGGAAGAGGAGTCCAAAGGTATATGATCAGATGATCATGCACAATTCTCTGATTGGTTGATGGTGAGGTAACAGTGCAGTGTCACAGGGGTAAACATTATCAATCCTTAGGCTCCAGTATGTCTGGGGCCTATGTGCTCATGATCATCAAGTAGTTAATTTCTTCCATTTGATGGTGGCTTTAGCATCTGTAAACCAACTCAGGAAATGTGCATCAGATTGTATTATCTAAGTACTTCAGAGAGGAGCTAAAGCAGAGGATATGGGGGAGGGGTCCATTTCGGGAAAGTCCCATAGAGTCCAGCTCTATGGGTTACACTTTGAGACTATACAATTGTTCTTTCTCCTCATACTTCCAACCACTAATTTTAGCATCCAGTGATGGATCTTGTCAACAACATTTATTACTGTGAAGCTTGCTTAATCATGATAATTTTCTGTTCTTGCTAATTATTTTATAGTTACGTAAGATGTTAACATTTAGGAAAGCGGGGTAAGGAATATAAGAAAATTCTTGGTATTATTTTTGTAACTTTTCCATAAGCCTAAATATACTTAAAAGATAAAACAAATATAAAATAAAAGAAACTAAAATTTTACTTGGGTTTATATTTATATTAAGGTTAATTGTTAGTTAATTTGAGGAAAATTAGCATCTTATGTCAACTAACACCTTATACTTTTGGTTGTCCCATCCAATAGCATAATCCTACCATCTTTTATAAGTGAACAGTTTTGTGGACACAAAAATGATGAATTTTTTCAAATGCTACTTCTATGACAAAACAGGTGCAAATTTAAGTTTGATAATTTAATTTAGCAATGTGGAGGTTATTGGTGTCCTACCTAAGGAACATTTCAGTGGGATAATAAGGTTGAAGCCTAATAAGAACATGTTCAATAGAGAATAGTGAGAAAGGAATTGGAAACAACACACACACACAATCATTTCAAGAAAGTTTTGTGTAAAGGAAAAGAGAGTTCAGATCAGTAGCTGGTAAGATAAATGGAATTAAGATGTTTCTTTCTCTGTATCTTTTTCTTTTTTTATATTACAGAGGAAATATAGCACAGTTCTATACTTGATAGTAATCATCCAGGAGAGAGGGAAAGTTTGATATGGATATAAAGGGCAGAAATAATTGGAGCAATTTCTTCAATAGTATCCAATACAAAAGTGGGAGCTTGGCTAACTAAAGGAAGGAGAGACCGGTCAGTATTGTTGAGGGTTTTATTTAAGCCATGTTCTATTATCCTAGTGCAGGCAAGACTAAACAGAAAGCTGGATTTGGCAGTTTTGTGTTTGTTTGTTTGTTTAAAGAGTGTAATAAAATAAGGATTCAAATTCTTGAGAGTAAATACCAGTAAATAATTATGATGGTTTATTACAAAATTTAAGCTTGGAAGATGAGATGTGAGAACATAAGGTTGGGGACAGTAAAAAAAGAAAGTGGTGAGATCAGTGTGTTATAAATTTCTTTAAAGTCAAAGGTTTATGACAATTGGAGTATTAGAAGGAGGGAGATTTTCATGTCTTTGAGTTTTACTTATAGGGTTTTATTTCTCCAATTATATGAACTAAGCTTTTGCCTAGGAATGTAGAATCAATTATAATTAATTCTAGTTTAAAATAACAATTCTTTTCAAGATGTAACACTCATATTTCTTCTACAAAATCAAGCTTTGTAGAAGGTATGAGATAGATGATAGAAAGGTAGGTGGGAGGTACATAGATAGTTAGACACATGGAGTTTTTAGATAATATGTATCACACAGGAGATCATCTATGCCTAAAATATTATAGGAAAAGGCTTTCTTATAACTTTCAACATATCTATCTCTGTTTATTGTGGTTTTCTCTTATGGAAGTTAATGTGCTTTATGTCATTACAAACAATAACTTTTACTTGACCAAGTTTTTTCTCTTGTATTCTACAACAGAACTAATATTTCATGAACACACCCCCCCACACACACACACACACCTTGGAAGATATAATTGTTCAGGTGTAAATGTATCTGGAAATCATTCTGACATATCTGTTTTTACTGTTTGCTCACATAATATTTTCATATCTTGGGCATTGATATTACTACCTTGCAGTCCATTTATATACTTAACTATCTCTCCAGGCCACTATCATTCTTATACACGGCATAGACAGTATCTTAATATTTATGGTTCCAGCATTAGGCCAGTGCTGGGCACATGGGAGGTACTGAATACTTATTTGCTGGATAAATAAATACATGAATAACATGAATCAATAAAAAGAATGAAGCCAAGATAAATCCTGAAGAAATACCCTAGAAATAATATGAAATATCTTATGCTTGTAAAGCACTAACGTATGATGAACTAATGAGTGTTTTTTACCTTATCAAATTAATTAGCTTTATTAAAGCTACAGGTAATACAGTTTTACTATAGTCTTCATGAACTCTGCCAGGTTTTTCATTATTTGGTGAAGTATCAAATTAGCAATTAGAGATCTCTGCTAACAACTTGAATAAAAACAATGGGATTTGCTCTGCAAAGTTTGTAACAATGACCAGTAATGTTTAAACAGTGTATCAAATCCTGCTGTAATAATGGAGTCATTTTTGGTCTCTATTAGTCCATGCCCTACTTAAATTCTTTTTTTTTTTTTAACATTTTTATTGGAGTATAATTGCTTTACAATGGTGTGCTGGTTTCTGCTTTATAACAAAGTGAATCAGCTATACATATACATATATCCCCATATCTCCTCCCTCTTGCATCTCCCTCCCACCCTCCCTATCCCACCCCCTCTAGGTGGTCACACCTACTTAAATTCTAATGTGAGATAGTTTGTTTTAAAGTTAACCCGGTTACTCTGAAATCCTAGGATCCTGTCTCATGATATTAAAGATTTGTTTTTCTAAAAATAGGCCAGAAAATCATTCCAAAGTGTAAACCAAGAAAAAGTTAGGTGCCTATATGTGCCTAAATAGGAGATATATATATATACCACATATATACAGTTTAGGGATAATTTTCTCAAAAATTTATTCTGCTTTTATTTTGAGCCCACATAACAATATTTACTGATCTTTATCGTTGTTATTACGGCTTGGAATTTTAACTATCCACTGATATTTCTCACCCTGCCCTTCCCACACTTACTAATGGTATGGACTGCATCTTATTACTTTTTTGTAACCACAACATTTAGACTTGTATTGAACGTATGGTAGGAACTAAATATGTATCTGCTGGATGAATAAATTAATGTATGGCATGCATGCATAGAAGAGGCACCCCAAGAAATAGCTTGTGCAAAAATTCTAAAAATAATATAAAGTGTCTTATATTTGTAAAATACTTTTTAGTATTTTAGGTATGATGAAAAGGTATGATGAACTCATGGCTTGTCTTTTCCCTATAGTTTGTTTTTCTCACTGAAAGGGAAACAAACAACTTTATGGTTTATTTCAAAAGATCATTAGTATGGGAATTAAAAGGGGATAAAAGCTGATTTAATGGAAAGAGAAGAAAGAATGCAAAGCAGAACACTGAGGAGGAATTTTTTAAAAAATCTTCCTTCAATACTATCTTGAAGTGTAAGAAAACCAAATTCCATGATGAAGGATGGAATATGACATACAACATTTTCTTTTTCTTTCTTATGTTCAAGTGTTTCTATCATTAGACATAAAAATTAAAGGGCTTGGTGGATAGAGCAACCAACCAAAATAATTTCTTTGAACAAAGGATCATTTAGGAGTATGAAATTGGAAAAAGAAGCAGCAGAGGAAGAGTTAAGAAACCTGGGGGAAGGAAAATAAGTGGTTTTTGTTTGTTTGTTTGTTTGTTTGTTTTTAAATAACCAAAAGCAGCTTCTGTTTAAAGCGACTGTCAAGGGAACTTTCTTCTTCCAACAACTCCTGTGGAGCCACCTGCCACATGGCTCACTAAGGAGCAGCTGTCCACATGGGAAAGGACTGCTTGATTAGGTATAGATTTTTTATTATGTTAATTAAATCAATTTTCTTGTTCCCTAGCTCTCTTGTGAAATTCACTCCTGGCAAAATAATAGAGGTGGAATTAAACGTAAGGTGTAGTTTTTATCGGTCTTTCTGAAATAATACTATAGATCAGTGAGCATTTCTATTTTGTGTACTGTCAAAGTGAGACATGATTCTGAGAAGCAATGCATTATACAAATTATTTTCAATTTTTGATTGTTTTCATCACCCATTTTTTTTTAACCAGTGATTATGGTAGGGGATGGATAAGGGCTGTGGTAGAGGTGTGGTTAAGAAAGGCTGTGATGGAGGTATAGTTTAGGGCAAAGAAAGGAAGCTACATCAGAAAGGGAGAATTATTGTAGGAATGATAGATCAAATTATTAAGACTAAAGAAGAACATTAACACTATATACCACTGTAAAAAATACAGCTGATATAGGTATCCTTATAGAGAAAAGAATATCAGCATAAAATCATTCTTTTACTAGTCATTTCATCTTAATCAGATAATTTTGACTTATTTATAAAAAGTAACTCGTATTCTGCCTCAGAATCTTTGTGTTTAATGCTCCATCTTTCTGGAAATTTCTTCCTCTGGATTTAGGTATGGAATCATTACTTCATTCAGATCTCTGCTCAACCCTCACTAGTCAGAAGAAGACCTTCCTAACCACTCAAAACACTTTGAAAAATGCATTGTAAACTATAGATTGCCTAAATATCAATGGCAATTTCCACAACTTCTATTGGTTTGGTGTTGCAAATAATAATTTAATAGACTGCTTTGATCTCAAATCCCTTCTTTTTTAGATATATAACTCAAGATACACTTCTCTCTCTGAATACTTAAAAGTTTTCATACTGGATTTAAACATATTACTATTTTGTTTTTAAATTACTTGACCATAACTATGGTAAATTATATAATTTTCAATTCCATGAGTCCTTAGCATGTTACTTTTATACAGTTTTTGACGGCCCCATTTATACTCACCAGCAACAGCCATTTGTGTTATCACTGTTATTTTTATTCTTGATCTAGGTATCATTTAAATTTATTTTATTTGACTTTGACATGAAGAATGGACTCAAATAACTAAAAATTATGATTGTGGTATATGTGCATATATTATATACACATATATTGAAGTATGTGCATATATATCATATATAGCACATGCTATGAAATAGTCAATAAAAATCTTTTATAGGAATAGAATAGAGTTTTATTTGAGCCAAACTGTGGACTATAGCCTAGGAGTGCAGTCTTCACCAAGGAAAGAAGTGCTCTGAAAAAGCATGGTTTTCAGCACAGTTTTATATTTGTCAGAACAAAGAACAAATATGACAGGGGTGCATTCCTTCAAGCTTTCCAAAGAGATACAGATTAGCATGTACAAAACTAGTCAGCATGACCTTAGTGTCTGGGAAGGGAACCTTATCTTCAGAGGAATACTAGCATAGGCATCATAGAAAGGAGCAGGGAGCATTTATCTCTACCTTCAAAAGGGACATAATTTACTTCTGGGTAATGCATTATTTTCTTAATGTTTAAAGCAGACGTACAATGCATGATAAAAAGGCCATAAGACAGGTTGTTGTAGTTAACATAAATTTCAATCCAAATGATGTATAAGCCATACCTCAATATGTGAAAATTTCTTTTATCACATATATAGTATTGAATGCATTTACTACAGCATTTACTGAATGTAGTGAATATCTATCTATCCATCTACCTACCTATTATCTATGTATCTATCTTTCTTTCCATCCATCCATCCATCCGTCTATCTATTCCGTCTCTGGAATTGTTCCAGTGGAATCTTTTGCCATCATGAAATTATTTCCTTAATTTATATCAATTATAAATTTTTTGTCTTTATATGACAACAGTTCATGACCCTTATAAAGGATTCTACCACTGACAGCAAAATCTCTTAGATCGTTGTCAAATCAATTGCTTTACCAATGATGCCACAATATTAACAAGTAAATTTTCTACTGACTATTTTACAGGATGCATGGAAAGTATATACAATTTTCACTGCCAAAACAGTTATCTTACATTCTCTTCCTTTAATGCTGCCTGCAGAATGATTTATCTGCTCATTGCAGTATATGTTTAAATCACATTACCTCTAAATCTACATGTTCATCATGTATGGACGATTAAGGTGTACTTAGTTTAGATATTCTGCATCTTTATTCTTTTAATATTTTATTTCTTTCCTTTTAGCCTGTCTCAGCATTTATGTCTTATTTTAGGCTACACTTTCAATACCCTTATTTTTTCAGTGCATATAAATTGTGTAGTATCTATTTTCATATCTATTTCATACCTTAAAAAGCAAACTGTCAAGTTACTCTTAACAGCTCATTATCTTAACTAAATAAATTAGATGACAAAAATGGCATTTTCTTTTATTTGCATTTTAGTTCTGCATTCATATCCTATAATGACGACTTATACATTCAGAAGATATAAATATCACCCCACAAAAGGCTATAAAAATAAGGAAAAAGGCAACTGGCTCACTAATCTGTTACAGGAAACATAAAATAAAAATTTTTGATGCATGTGCTAAACTTTGGAAGAGTCATAGAAACAAACATATTTAGAATTATTAATAATTCAGATCTAGGGCCTTCCCTGGTGGTGCAGTGGTTAAGAATCCATCTGTCAATGCAGGGGACATGGGTTTGAGGCCCGTTCCGAGAAGATCCCACATGCCGCCAGGCAGTTAAGCCCATGTGCCACAACTACTGAGCCCATATGCCACAACTACTGAAGCCCACATTCCTAGAACCCGTGCTCTGCAACAAGGGAAGCCACTGCAATGAGAAGCCCACACACTGCAACAAAGAGTAGCCCCTGCTCCCCGCAACTAGAGAAAGCCCGTGCGCAGCAACAAAGGCCCAACGCAGCAAAAAATATTTTTTAAAAATGCAGATCTATTCTTAAAAATTAATATGCTACATTAGTTTTATGTTGTAATTTCTCTCGTGTCTGATAAAAAGCTAAACAAAATCTAACCAGTTATTTCTCATTATTTCCATTAACTTCTAGATTTATCACTCAAAACAAATATACTAGGAAGAGTGAATTATTAACATAAAGCTTTTTAGTCATATTTAATTCCACTTTTGCTATAAAGATAACACAATAATAATTCACGCGATACAACATGAAAGTCTTGGGACATAAAGTTTCATGATAATATTTCTAAAAATATTTCAGCCTGATCATCTACTTCTGCCAAAACAGCCACAAATGGTAATAGTTCAGGGGATAGTCTTAATAAATCAAAACACATATTGCCACTTGGAAGTCACTAATTCCACAGACCTAATAACAAAGTGTCCTCCAGTGCCAAGATTCTAATCATCCAGTTACAGTGTCATAAAAACCAACATCATGCTTCCTTTAGCAAATTTGGAGAATTTGCTAAAATACGGAAGAAGCTATCCAGTCTTATTTGAGTCTTCATTATCTGAAGGACTTGTTGTAAGTCATAATATAAAAAAAAAATAAGTAAATTTTATTACTCAGCTTTCCCTAGTTTATACTATAGTAATAAGCAAACCCCAAATCTTGGTGAATTACACCCACAAAGTTTATTTCTCATTGACATTACATGTTGGCTGCAGGGCTGCCTTTTTATATATTTCCTCAAATCTGAGAAGTGGTAAATGTTCCCACAGCAGAGGGGAAGCAAAATTGCATAAAGACGGGAGTGCTCTAAACTTCTGCTCAGAAGTGGCACACATCGTTTCAGCTCGTGTTTTATTAGACAAAGGTAGTCACATGGTAAATGCTGATCCCAATGAGGCATAGAAGAATAACACTTTTACAGGGATGGGCATTCAATCTATAGAAACAATGAAATTCATGGCAAAATTATATTAAAAAATTAAATATGAATAATCGTCATTTGTAGATAAAACATTAACTCTAGGATCTCATTCCTATACTAAGCCAAGATATTTTAAAATAAGCCATACTGTCTTTTTTTAAATTTATTATTATAAAATAAAAAGATTGAAAAGATTATATTTTAAAACTTTCATAAATTATAAAATTATCCAATAACGAAAATACGTTTGAAAAGAAAACTGTCAGAAGTGTAAATAAAATAATATATACCTAAATAGCAATTATAGCTTTAGAAGTGATTTATCACCACTTTGGCAATTGTTAGTTTGGCAATTGTTCTAATTTATTTTATTTTATTGTTGAAATATATTTGGCATATAACATTGTGTAATTTTAATGTGTATATCATTTTGACTTGATACATTTATATACTGTAATATGATTGCCACTGTAGCAATAGTTAGCACCTCTTTCACATCACATAATTGTCATTGCTTTTTTTTGTGGTGGGAATAATTAAGAACTACTCTCTCAGTAAATGTGATGATTATGATGCAATATTATTGTCTATATTCACTATACTGTGTATTAATCTCCAGAATTTATTTGTCTACTAGTTGCAAATTTGTATCTTTAAACAATATCTCTCCTATCCCACCTTTCCTAGAGCCTGGTAATCACCATTTTATTTCTGTTTTTACAAATTTGGCTTTTTTAGGTTCCACGTATAAATGATATCACATAGTATTTGTCTTTCTCTATCTGACTTATCTTCTCACTTAGAATAATGTCCTCAAGGTCCGTCCATGTTGTCACAAATGGCAAGGTTCCTTCTTTCCCTTGGCTGAATAATATTCCATTGTGTATATATATACCACATCTTCTTTATCCATTCACCCATTCACAGGCCCTTAAACACTTAAGATTAATTAGAGCAGCTGAAGTCTTCATAATGCTCTGCTATAAATTCTTCTAAGAAAATAAAGATTTTATAATAAAAATCAAATCCATTATTACCAAAAGTGCATTGTGCTGAATGTTTTCTGTTTGCACCTGCAGATATATTCCTCTTCTCCCTGTACTGGCCCCAGAAGCCTGACTGGGAAGAACTATATCAATTGATTCTGTTGCCTTCTAATTTCCAGTTTGGTTCAGGGGTTAGAAAGGAGTAAAATTGGCTTTTTTTCTGCTGAGGTCCTTCCCTGTTTTGTTCCTCTAGGGTGGCTATCTTCCTTGTAAGAGGCAACAGCTCTTACTGGGTTGCCTTCCCCAGATGGCTCTTTCTACCTTCTTGTAACCACTCTACTCTTGCAAATTCTGGCATAATAGCCTTAATGCCTCCCAGTTGTGACTAACCATGGGGTACTGATCTCTAGTTAGTAGTTTCCATTAACCCTGCCCACATATTTGCAAAACTATAGTACATTTTTCTCAGTCACCATTTTTGTCTGTGACTTTAGTTTCCTGCCAGGATCCTTAGTGATATATCAATTCACAGTTAAATAATGTATCACATTTTTTAAAAACAGCTATAAGTGGTTATAAGAAAAAGAAACATAGAACCTATATGAAATATCTACTATATGTCTTCTTTATTTCTAATCTTTATGTCAATTCCAGAAATGTTCATTAACAGGTTCCACAGAGAGTATATGAACATCGCTTGGTAGTCAGAGTCTACATGGATTTTACATTACCCATTCTGTGGATGACCATGTGCTTCTTTCTCAGAGACATGCTATAAACATAATCCACTAAGACCTCTTTGCTCATTATTGGAGGGAAAAAAGAAGAAATTACTGAGAAGGAAAAGATGTTTATGAAGCCTCTAATGTATACTAGGCATTATGCTCAACACTTTTCAAAATATTTTTTATTAACCCACACTTCACATGGGGAAGTATTTATTCAACAAGTGCAACCTACTTCTGAAAGTGAGTGAAAATGCAAAGAAAAAGAATTAATTTGTTTATTGATTTCACTTAGAATAATAAAAAGACCTTCAAACCTTATGTGATATTCTCATTGAAACTACTCTAGAAATGGACCATCAGGCACAATTATTGCTTTTATACCTATTGACATGTACCATCAAGAAGAGTAATTTAGGACATCCTCAAGGTCACTAAGAAAGATAATGATTTCATTAAAGCTATCTAACTTATCTTAACCACTGTGTTTCTCATTACATCCTAGCATACTATTCTTTAACTTAAATAAAACTAAAATTTTAATTAACTCTAAATGTAAATATACTTACTAGCAGACAATTCTTAGGAAATACAACCAATACAAAATAAATTTCCAAATGTAGAGTAATATGTGAAAAAGAAGTGCTATTATGAAGATAAATAAAACTAAAGCAAGCAAGATGCCAGGCTCCATATAACATTTCTCATTTTATTCAAATAATTTGAAATAATGAACGTATATGTTATATATTCTTATCCTACTATATGGTTTTTAACAGGGGGGTTAGACCATCCAATATAGATTTCCCAATTAAAGTGAACCTAGTTGAAACTTTAAAAGACATGCAAATACATAAAAATTGTTCGTTATTTAATAAATTTATCTTTTTCATTGACACATTCATTTTTTAGTTTGCAAATTTAGATTCTCTTTATTTTTACCTCAAGTATCTTTTAAAATAAAAATATAAAATAATTAAATACAAAGGAAAATTCCATATTCCTGCCTTAAATTAGGAAATTCCTGGGTGGTACCTTGCTATTTGGCTGGTATGGTCCTTCCTAGGAAGAAGAGCTTTAAAGTGAGAAATAATCCTTGAATCATCTGTCTTGAAAGATTTTTGTATTACAAAGTGGAAGTCGTTAATCACAAAGTTAGAATGAAGACCTAGATGAGAGTAACCATCAGGCTGCAGAACTACAGTAATCAAATGGCAGTTGTATCTTATGCTTGAGTCCTTCTGAACAAATGCACTTGTTTGCATGTAGGTATTGGGGTTTGAAGACAGAGGCAGTATAATAATAATACTGCATTTAATGATGGCTTAGCACTTTGGTGGCTTTATATTTTTTAAAAGACACTTCATATTAGACAAGGCCCTGGGTGGAGCAAAGAAAAGTCTTTTCTAAATTCTTAAGTGCCATGTTGTTTCTGTGACTGCCATATTTAACATATAAGACCATAGTAAATAACATTTTTATGGTGCATTATGAAAATAAAGATATTGCCTTCTAGTTTAAGATTGTGTTAAAGTTCATTATTGAATATAGTTTTTTTCAAATTACCATGATTTGAAGATTACCAAAGATTAAAATAAAGAAATACTAAAAATACTTTCAAAATATTTTTGAAAAACAATAACAAAAATGCATTGGTCATTTAAGGAATAAATTATACCAATTCTCTACAATCTCTTTCAGAGGATAGAAGCAGAGGACATAACTTCCTAACTCATTCTATGAGGCCAGCATTACCCTAATACTAAAACCAGACAAAGACATTATAGGAACAGAAAACTACAACCAATATCCCTCATGAAAATACATGCAAAAATCCTCAAAAAATAATAGCAAATTGAATTCAAAAAAATATAAAAAAATTATACACCAATACCAAGTGGGGTTTATCTCATGTATGCAAGGCTGGTTCAACATTTGAAAATCAATTAATGTAATCTATTACATCAACAGACTAAAAAAGAAAAATCAGAATGTTTTCAATAGCTACAGAAAAAGCATTTAACAAAATCTGACAAATTCATGATAAAAACTCTCAGTAAAGTAGGAAAACAGGGAAACTTCCTCAACTTGATAAAGATTATCTACAAAAATCCTACAGCTAATATCATAGTTAATGATGAGAAACTCAAAGCTTTCCCAATTAGAATAAGTACAAGGCAAGGATGTCTCCTCTCAGCATTCCTTTGCAACATCATGATGGAAGTTCTTACTAAAGCATAAAGAAAGAAAAGGTATACAGCCTGGGTTGGAAGACACGAAACTCTCTTTGTTCACAGATGACATGATCATCTCTGTAAAAGTCCAAAAGAATCAACAACAACAACAACAAAAACTACTGGAACTAATAAGCAATTATAGCAAGATTTCAGGATACAAGCTCAATATACAAAAGTCAATTGCTTTCCTGTATACCAACAATGAACAAGTAGAGCTGGAAATTTAAAACCCAATACCATTTACATTAGCACCCACAAAAATGAAATTCTTAGGTATGAATCTAACAAAAAATATACAACATCTATATGAGGAAAACTGCAAAACTCTGATGGGCAAAATCAAAGGAAAACTAAATACTTATGGATAGGAAGAATAAAAATTGCCAAGTTATAAGTTCTTCCCAACTCGATCTATAGATCCAATACAGTCTCAATCAAAATGCTGGCAAGTTATCTTATGGATATGGAAAAACTTATTCTGAAGTTTGTACGGAGAGGCAAAAGACCCAGAATAGGCAGCACAATATTGAAGGAGAATAACAAAGTTGGAGGACTGATGCCTCCTGACTTCAAGAGTATAAATAAAGCTACAGTTATCAAGACAGTGTGATAGGGGCAAAATAATAGATAAATAGGTTAACTGAACAGAATAGTGAGCCCAGAAATAACCCCCAGAAATATAGCCAACTCATCTTTGACAAAGGAGCAAAGGCAATACAATGGAACAAAGATACTCTCTTTGACAAATGGTACTGAAACAATCGGACATCCTCATGCAAAAATTGAACCGGACACAGAACCCTTCACAAAAACTGACTATAATTGGATCTAAATGTAAGATGTAAAACTATAACACTATTAGAAAATCATAGAAGAAAACCTGGATGGCCTTGGGTATGGTGTTACCTTTTTTAGATACAACTCCAAACACATGATGCATAAAAAGAATAAGTGATCACCTGGAGTTCAGTAAAATTAAAAACTTCTCTGTGATAGGTAATATCAAAAGAGTGAGTACAGAAGCTAGAGACAGGGAGAAAAATATTTGCAAAAGACACATCTGATAAAACATTGTTATCTAAAATATGCAAAGAACTCTTAAGATTCAGCAGTTATAAAACAAACAACCTGATTTAAAAAATGGACCAAACATCTTAACAGACACTTTACCAAAATAAGATGCATAGATGGCAAATACACATATTAAAAGACATTATACAATATTGGTTTTTCAATATATGTTTTTCATAACCGTAATTTTGTGTGACATACTTACTATTTAGGAATGTTCATCTTCCACGTTCAGTAGAATCTTCATACCATCTTTTAATATTCTTCTGTACCAATTCTTCTCCTTAATAATAGCAATGGAAATTTGAAATGTGCTATTGCTTTTTCACTTTGTTTAAAATTTTGTCCTTTAATATTTTTTATCAATGATAAAATGACACCTCATAATCCTAATGTCTGCTGTTTACCTTAGGGTATAATGGCATATCCATAATTATAATATCATATAGGGAAATGCAAATAAAAAATGTGATACCACCACACACCTACTAAAATGGCCAAAATCTGGAACACTGACACCACTAAATGCTGGCAAGGAGCACAGTTGTGGGAACATATGGTAAGTGTATGCTTAGTTTTTTAGAACTGCCAAACTGTTTTGCAAAGTGGCTGTGCCATTTTGCATTTCCACTAACAGTATATGAGAGTTCCTGTAGCTCCACATCCTTGTCAGCATTTAGTTCTGGTTGTTATTTTTATAAGCATTTATAGAAATGACAGAATGAAGTTAGCATACACACTATCTTATATTTGTCTTGAGTGGAAATCCATTTCCCTTGTCAGAGTAATTACTTGAAAAATCATAATCCTGACCAGACACAGAGATAACTACTTTCACAAACATCATTAATGATTACATATTATTTCTTGCAGTAATAGATATACATTTATTCATCAACTGATTGATAGAATTTCAACATAATCATCAATAAGGTAATTTTTATTCCAAGTTATATCTAGAATTCTTTCTTAGAATTGAAAGTAAGTACCTATGTTGACAACAATGTGAATAGCCATGTCTTGTTCTTTGTATGTACATTACTGACACTGTTAATTAGATATAATAGCAATTTAAAGAATCACATGGTCATCGATGATATATTAATTGGGGTCTGCCAGACATAATGTTGAAGGGAGCATCCTTCTATTTGACCTTGCAAAGGTCAAGGTCAAATCCAACACCAAATTACAGGTTCAAGTCGAATAAAAAGGTATAAAATGCACTTCACACTCCATATAACCAGTTCTATTTTCTTCACCATTACTTCTGCTTTACTTTACTTGGATGAGAGTTTATATTCTACTAGGTTCTTGTCTACTTACCTCATTCCTCTGTCTACTAATTCTCCAAACAACTTTCCTTTTATTTTTTAGTTTTATTATTTTACCTCTGATTATTTTTCAAGTTCATGTCTTACATTTTATTGAGACTATAAAATAGATTTTTACTAAACTATTTTTTCTAATTTTCTTAACTACATCCTGGTTGCCATCTTACACGGTGATTTGAAGACATCAATTATTTTTTCTTATTTGCTCATTCTTGAAAGATATTTCAGGCCTCTGGTTTGCCTGTAAACTGGGGGAAATGCTTCTTTATTTTCCCTGTTTAGCTCCAGGTAGCTATTCAAAACCTTCTTTCAGATTTTAGTGTGAATATATATTTAAAATAATGAATATCATTACTAAGTGTTCCTGATGGGAATGGAGAAATCTAGAACTATGAGCAGTCCCACTTGCAGAATGTCATTTCTATGTAGTCTTGTTTCTTTGAAACTTATGAACCAGGTTATGCCCAGTCTCTTTGTCAGATGTGGTGCTCTTTCACAACAAGGGCAAATTTTCCACATCATGGAAAAGTCTCACTTCCTTACACTTTTCAATTTGATATAGCCACTGATATTTCTCATCATAAGTAATTTTAGTATTTAGTCTTTAGCAATAAATCTTAGATTGTTCTCTACCAGTCTCCCCACTTTTCCTAGTCTCAGTCTTTCATCATCTAAGTCATGGGAATGTGTGGGAATATTTTAGATTTTCTCTGTTTCTGGAAATGCTGTCCCTGAAGAGGTCGTCACAATTTTATCTTTAATATTTTCCTCATCTGGTTCTCCTTGTAGTTGATAAAAAAATAAAGTTTTTTAGTTTTCTGGCATATGGATAACATTCCCTGTTAGTTTTAAATGCCTAGATATATTCTCTTGTTTTCATTTGCTCATTCAAATGGGAATATGGAGAACGGATAGTTCACCTTTTCTAGAAGACCTTTCCTAGATGGTATATTGATAGAAACTCCTACCATACAAAAGAAAAATACTCACATTGAAATATTTTTTTAACCTGATAAGGAAAGATGACCTAGAAAAAATTGCATCAATTATATGAAAACCCAAGACAGTCAGATAAGTGATTTTTTAAAGTGTTAACTTAATTATAATATTCCATTTGTAAATCTTAGTTTCCTAAGCTTAAATTAATTATAGCTAAATTAGTTTCTTAAAGCTTGAATCTGGCCTGTGCACAGTAGTTTTCTGACTCCTGATTTAGGAGCATAAAATTGATTGATTTATTCTTAGACTAGTAAACAATGGAATTTTGCAGAATGTCTGACTAAACCAAACAGTAGCAGATCCCGGGAGTGTTCTGTCCACATCCGCTAAAGGTTGAGCATTCTAATACATGCTGCTGGATTTCTTACTGCCACCTGCACCTCTCCTTACCTGAGGCTTTTCCCTGGCCTCCAGGGCCAATTTTGCCCCTACACAGCAGGACGGCAAATGAGCATTCTCATCCCCCAGAGCTGTCCTCACCCAATGACAAAGGGGATCACTTAATATTTTAGCTCCCTTGCCTCTGGGTGTATATTCTGCACCATTCTGTATCATTCCCCACTGGGATAAAGTCCCAGTTCTGAGAGTAGACATTTATTTGAAAATATCCCCCACTGGCATCTTTATCTTTCTCATTTTACCTCCCCACTCTCCAGGAATATTTTCTGAAATCACTTCTGAATTTTCACTTTAACCCTGCCTCAATGATTTGCATTTGTTGAAATGCAAACAAACCTATAAGTTCTATTAAACAGTGCTTGTGTATACAGAATTAAACAGAAAAAAAGCAAAACAAAACAGACCTTTTCAACATGATCAATAGATAAATACAAATTGAGTTTATATTGAATGTCATGAATACTGATGTTCAATACCTTAATCCAGAGCTTCCCAGCAGGTTTCTGGCAGTTTACAGGTGTATCACAGTTGTGTCACAGTGTGCCAAAATATTGATGATCTCATCCCTGGCAGGCCAGAATCCCTGGTCAATGTGTCTCTACCTATAGGTCATCTCAGTTTGTCCTACTCTACTACATAAATATTACCATATTTATCCTGTATATGCCAATATTTTTTAAATGTTGGAGTAATGGCCTTAGACTATTGTCATCGGATTTTTCTGTAAGCTGTATAGTACACAAGTTTCTATGGACATAAATTTAATTAAAGTTAGAATTAATGTCATATAAAACAAGCTTCTACATGAACCATTAGTTATACTGAGCATGAAATATTTGACAAAGTTCCAAGAGTTAAAGAAAACATAGATATACCCAAATATGGTATTCAAGCTTATATATTTACCTGTGTTGAGTAACTCTCTGGATTTTGATTATTATTTTTGAAGATGTAAGAATTCTCAATGAGATAGATAGCCTAGTGAAAATATTAATAATCAATGATATGATTGTCTCTGTTGATGAATAGGAGAATGATAGCTGGTTGAGGCACTAGAGTCTTCAGACCTATTCTCAATCATCTTTACTAAAAGACCAGATTACCAGGGGCTCTAAGATGTTGTAGCAGGGATGTTAAATGTTTGCTGCTACTGCTTTTCTGAAATAAATAAATGAATAAGAACACTAGTCTCATACAGAAAAGAGAGGTACTTAATACTTTTATCTTTAGTCTTTGGGTCACTCAGAAAAAGTAAAAATAATTTCTATTACTGATAAGGGCAAATACAATTTATTCTCCCTCAAGAAATGTTTTATGGTATATAATTTCTAGAGAGTCAAAATATTTCAGAAAAGTGAAACTTAAATCTAACATGTTTCAAGAATTTTATTATTGTTTGGAACTAACTATATACCACAGTTTATGGGTGTAACTTTATAATTATAATATTCATAATATTATAATCATTCAAACTAATACTTAGTCATTATTGAGTTATAAATTTTTTAACAAGTTATACCCTCTAATTTCAAAGAAACTTGGGAAGGTTTAATAATCTAAAGTTAAATGATTAAAGTTTAAAACAAGGCAGAACCACTCTAATAGAAATTGAGAAATTTAGTATCATTAGGCATTTTAGATGGGTTAATTAGCAATTTTAAAACCTAAATTGAACTCCATTTTTTTCTTGAGTGTTATTCTGAGTTCATTGTATGACACATAAATTCAAAAAAATTTATGCATTTTTTTTCTGTGAAGAATTTTTGACAGGAATTAATTTTAAAGGATGTTATTACATGTATGTTTATTTAAAACACATTGGGATAGAATAGCAAATAAGGACGACAAGTACATGTTACAGAAGACATAAAAACTCCCTGTATGCATAGAAAAGTAGTTTATCGTTTTCAGTGCAAAGGCTGAAGAAAATGAAAGTACTGGGGATTTGTACATGAAAATACTAAGAGCACAATGTTTTAGATTTAATATGAGTTTGCATAAAACAAAAAGTAATAATGCATAGTTAATCACAAAATGCTAGCATAGTGTGAAAATCTTTATGCAGTATACTTTAAAAATTCCTATTCTATTTTAAAAATTGCTTTGCAGAACATTTGGTCCTGTCCAAAACGTTCATAAAACATTTGGATTACAGCAGAAGATCCTTGAAATTTGGTCCTATCTAAAATGCCCATGAACATATTTGGTCCATGCCACATGATTTTTGACAGGACCAAATATCAAGGAACTTTTGGTGTGGACCAAATGTCTATATGGACATTTTTGGACAGGATCAAACATGGTCAAATATTAAGGACTTTTTAGAGTGCACTAAATATCTTATGGATGTGGCAGATAGGACCAAGTGTCTGCTAATCTAAAAGTTGATTGTATCTACTTTTATTTTTCCTCCAACTGAAAGCAAGTTATTATATACAGTGTATAGGAAAGGAATGTCTAAAGTCTATTGTGGATCTATTTTCATGTTGATTCGTTTCCACAAATTTCCCTTCTCTGAAGTCTTTCACACACATTTTGTGAATTTGCCTTTACCTCAGAATTTTTATTACTATTCAGTTCTATGACTCACAGTTCCAGTTCAGTTTCTATTTACCTGGATAGGTAAGCAGTATTCTAAATATTTGAAAATAAACCAATTTAATGTAATAATAATCCTGAACTTTTATCATACTAAGGAGAATATATTTAATGTTATGCAACTCCTTATAAAACAAATATTATTAATCCAAATGAAATAGCATATGAAAGGGCAACATGAAACTGAGTCTGCATTGGAATCTGAAAATCAGTATGAAAATATGTGATTGGGCTGATCTTTGTTGTAATCAACTATTTATTAATTGGGTAAAGCTAAAAACTAAAATATTGTCTATGATACATCACAGCAAGATCCTTTTTGACCCACCTCCTAGAGAAATGGAAATAAAAACACAAATAAACAAATGGGACCTAATGAAACTTAAAAGCTTTTGCACAGCAAAGGAAACCATAAACAAGACAAAAAGACAACCCTCAGAGTGGGAGAAAATATTTGCAAATGAAGCAACTGACAAAGGATTAATCTCCAAGATTTACAAGCAGCTCATGCAGCTCAATAACAAAAAAACAAACAACCCAATCCAAAAATGGGCAGAAGACCTAAACAGACATTTCTCCAAAGAAGATATACAGATGGCCAACAGACACATGAAAGAATGCTCAACATCATTAATCATTAGAGAAATGCAAATCAAAACTACAATGAGATATCACCTCACACCGGTCAGAATGGCCATCATCAAAAAATCTACAAACAATAAATGCTGGAGAGGGTGTGGAGAAAAGGGAACACTCTTGCACTGTTGGTGGGAATGTAAATTGATACAGCCACTATGGAGAACAGTATGGAGGTTCCTTAAAAAACTAAAAATAGAACTACGATACGACCCAGCAATCCCACTACTGGGCATATATCCTGAGAAAACCATAATTCAAAAAGAGTCATGTACCAAAATGTTCATTGCAGCTCTATTTACAATAGCCAGGACATGGAAGCAACCTAAGTGTCCATCATCGGATGAATGGATAAAGAAGATGTGGCACATATATACAATGGAATATTACTCAGCCATAAAAAGAAATGAAATGGAGGTATTTGTAGTGAGGTGGATGGAGTTAGAGTCTGTCATACAGAGTGAAGTAAGTCAGAAAGAGAAAAACAAATACAGTATGCTAACACATATATATGGAATCTAAGGAAAAAAAAAAAAAAAGGTCATGAAGAACCTAGTGGCAAGACGGGAATAAAGACACAGAATAAAGAATGGACTTGAGGATATGGGGAGGGGGAGAGTTGAGATGTGACAGGGTGAGAGAGTGTCATGGACATATATACACTACCAAATGTAAAATAGATAGCTAGTGGGAAGCAGCCACATAGCACAGGGAGATCAGCTCAGTGCTTTGTGACCGCCTGGGGGGGTGGGATGGGGAGGGTGGGAGGGAGGGAGATGCGGGAGGGAGGAGATATGGGGATATATGTATATGTATAGCTGATTCACTTTGTTATAAAGCAGAAACTAACACACCATTGTGAAGCAATTATACTTCAATAAAGATGTTAAAAAAAATTGACATTGTGATAACAATATGGTAAAGTAAAAACATTCTTTGGCTTTAAAAAAAATAAAATAAAATAACAATAAAATATTGTCTATGAAATTGCCTAGAATCGTGCTTTGCTCATAGTAGGCATATAATAAGCTTTGGTTGACTCTGTAGAAAACTTTGCCTAGAAATTATGGATAGAAAGTAGATAGAACTTTTTTCCTTTCTATCAGGGAGAAAACAATTTAATTAATAAAACAAAAAATAGGCTTACATTTAAAATAACTACTTATAAATGTAAGCTATTCTTTGTGATTACATAATATGATTCAGACTGAAGTAAATTCTATCTTTGAATGATTATAGCACTTTTTTGTACCCTGTTTATATTTTTTGTATGTTAAGTCATATCTGAAACACACACACACACACATATATATATACACTATTATATTCTATTTTAGAACCTCCACTCAAATACTTGGCATAATTTAATATTCTATATACTCTGTACAACTTTTTTTTAAACTGTTCAGTGGCAATGACAGTGATAGAAGAAATGTGGGAAGAAAGCACCATAAGTGGGCTTCCCTGGTGACGTGGTGGTTAAGAATCCTCCTGCCAATGCAGGGGACACGGGTTCAAGCCCTGGTCCGGGAAGATCCCACATACCATGGAGCAACTAAGCCCGTGTGCCACAACTACTGAGCCTGCGCTGTAGAGCCTGCGGACCACAACTACTGAAGCCCGCGTGCCTGGAGCCCGTGCTCCGCAACAAAAGAATCCACCACAGTAAGCCCGTGCATCGCAACGAAGAGTAGCCCCCTCGTCGCAACTAGAGAAAGCCCGCGCACAGCAAAGACCCAACGCAGCCAAAAATAAATAAATACATAAAATAATAAATAAATAAATAAATAAATAAAATAAATACATTTAAAAAGTACCATAAGTGCTTAGTAGAGGAGCATTGAGCTGGGCCATGGAGACTGGGAGCTACTGGAAAAAAATATTCAGAAAATAAGCATAAAGGTGTTCCAAAGAGTAAAACAGCATGACAAAATAAAGGAAGCAGGTGTGCATGTGGCATGCTTGGGAAACAGCGATTACACACACTTGGATGGAAATAAGAGTACTAAGAGATAAACTGGGAGAAATACTTCTGTTTATAACACTACAATACAAAAAGATGTTCAAATGATCATGTGATAGATAAAATGTATAGAAGTCTTATTTTCCTGACGAACAGATAAGGTAGGCACAGCCTAGACTTGGGACAGCTGCTCACAACCAGAGAAACGGAATGATTGGATTAACTCATTAATTCCCAACTATTCTTTTCTGGCATGCATTAGGGAATGCAATGATTATGTAACTGCAATGTTAAAATCTGACAGCTCTCCTAAAAGTCTTTCTGGTTCTGTGTTTTTAAATGGTTCTGGTTCACCAGCTGGCAAAGGACTCAGAAATCTCTCTAAAATATAACCATTCTCATCTTTTCAAGCCATTAGTTTTTTGGTGAAAGTCATAGCAAACCCAGATCTCATGCTGAGGATATCTGCATCTGAACATCGTAAAGCAGCCTTGAACCCTGCAAACCTTAGTTCAAAGTTGGCTACTGCATTGTTTCGAATGAGTGCACTGCACCGGTTTTCTATGTTCTTACTTTTTTTTTCTTAATCTTCAAATAATTTGATCTGAGGCCTATTCCAAGCTGCATTACAAAGTCTCTGAAACATAATGACGCACTGAGCAAAATGTAAAAACTAAATCTATAAATAAAATTAAGGATGAGATTGAGACAGTCTTCATATAATCTCCCCATGTTCATTAGCTCATATATTGTACAAAAGCAAATTTTATCAAAAATGTTGATAGCATATGGAGGGATATGGGAAGCGGATACTGCAAAAAGCTTAAAATTACAATTTAACATCATAACTTGAGTCATAAATTATATACCGGAATGTCAAGCCCTTAGATACCTTTCCATTCTTGCTTGTAAGTATATGAATTATTGGAGAAATTTTACATCATAAAATTATTCTCCATTGTATTTTTCCCTCTTTCCAAACTAGATAAGGTTCTCAATTTATAAGCCTGAATAAAACTCTGGACCTCTTACTACTTTTCACAGAAAGTATAAGGAGAGTTAACTTTATTAGACACTAAACTTCATAAGTATAGGAACATTGTTTACCCGGATCACTGCTTTATCCCAGAGTAAGCTAGTGTCAATATACAGAGCACAGAAATAAATATTTATTAAATGAATGCACCTATTAGGTAATTACAAATATAAGAGCATATAAGAAGAAATATGGGAAATGGGAACAATTGGACCAGTAGGAAATCACACTTAAATTGAGACCTGAAATATGAATAAGGATTAGCAGTGAAGACTGAGGAGATTATTGGACTGCAGAGAAGAGTATTCTAGACTGAAGAAATTATTATATATTCAACAATTCTCAATTACTACAGCCTGTATATGGGTATAGCTATGTATATATGAGTCTAAACATATATATATGAAATTAATATATTGTATAAAACAGATTATTTATATAATCTATAAACAAATCTTAGGAATATGAGAATCCCTTCTATTATTTCTTTGTCTTGCCTTGTCAAGAATCTTCAACCCACAGTTTGGGAACTACTAAAAATAAGAATTCTTAAAGATAACTCTAAAGACCTCAAGAATTAAATGGAGTCATAAAAGTTGATTTTACACCACTTAATTTTAGTGACTGTTTCCTTCTGAAACTTTTCTGCCCTGGATAGCATGATGATAGTGTTTTCTCCTGCTTCTCTAACTATTTCTTCTATGTTTTTATCCTTGGCATTTATTCTGCTTCTGATCTCCTAAATGGGACATCTCTGGACATACTTGGGATTATGTTTGCTATCTTTGTGTAGCTATGTCTGTCTCTTGTTCTGCACTTAGAAAAAAAAATCTTTTGAATTTATTCTCATCTGTTCCTACTGTTTCAACCATCAATTCTGAGACATGAGTTTTTTTTTTTTAATCTAAATCTCTGATGTCATTTTAAAACTTCAATCCTGAGTTTCAAAATTGTCAGTAGACATTTCTACCTACCTGAAATGCAATTATGTTAAAATCAAATGGTAAAAAATCAGAGATAATTAGGGAGAATATGTAGGCCATAAATTGAAAAGGTCTGAAGCCAAAATTCTGGGGATTATCAACATTTCCATGTAGGCAAAGTAAAGACGGTAAAGGAGTTTAAAATGAACTAATAGAGAATAATATGAAAAACTGAAGAGTCATATCAGGGAAAGTACGGAAGAAGTTCACCAGAAAAAGCAAAGCTATTTACCTGTTTAGCTAGCTATCTAGCTTTTTTTTTTTTTTTTTTAATCAAGAAGGGTGTCCATTAACCATTAACCTTATTAAGTAGAGCATTATGTGTGACCTTGAGGAGGGCTCCTGAAGAGAATTGGTAAGTACAGAATCAGAATTTGTCAAGCTGTGAAGTTAATGGATGGGACGGTATGGAGACAGAGAATAGATTTACTCATTTAGGAAGCTTGGCTTTGAGGTTGTCTTTGATATAATTATAAGCAAACCGTCAAGGGGGAACATCAAACTCGGACTTGGACCTTCTTCTTGCTAAAGAGGGGCACTTGAACTAAGTCTTAAAGGACATATTATGTTTTCAAGATGATAAGAGTGATCAGAGTGGCACTCTAGAGCAGACGAAAGCACAAGATATCATTGAGAAATTATAGTAGAGCAGAGCAGGACCAATGCAGAGCAGGACCAGATAAAGATGAGGCTGGAGAGAAAATAGAGGGCCTTATTTTCTTTTTATAAAAGATCTCATGTGCCTTGCTGAGAAACTTTAAATTTAATAATAAAATATCAATATCAGTCAACATATAACTATTCTGTGTCAGATATTATTTTCAGTTTGTTACCCATGTTATTTATTCATTTCTTCAAAAATATTATAAGATGTAGGTTAAGAGTTTAGACTCTGAAAACCGAACTGCCTGGACAGTTTACTTAACCTCACCGTGACTGGGTTATTTCATCTGTAAAACTAGAGTAATTTTACCTACTTCAAAAGGCTGATATAAGATTTAGCTGATAAAATGCATGTAAAGCACTTAGAAGGGCATCTAGATAATAGTGAACACTCAAATATTTATAGTTGTAAGTACTTACAATTATAAGTATTTTTAAAAATTAATTCTTTATATTAATTAATTGACTGATGAAATTTATTTAGAAAGTAGCTGACAGAGCATGGGTTAGAATATGTGTAGTCCCAAAGACCATATTCTTAACATATGAAATTCTTATTAAAATAAGGAAATTAAGAAGCAGGTTTTCAAGGAAACACAAATTACTTAGTTTTGGACATAGTAATTTTGTGGTACATCTGTGACTACAAAATATAGTCTGTTAGACAGCTAGATGTTCAGGTCTGTTATTCAAGACAGTGATCTGGGATATTAATTGAGATTTTGGACTTGTCAGCATATAGTTGGCATTGTTTTTACAGCTCTACTCTAGGCAAGGTTGACAACAGACTTCATGTAGCATCAATGAGAAGTGAAACGGAGGTTCATGGGGCCTCAATATTGTAAAAGAAATAAAAAGATGTCGATAAAGAGTCCAAAAAGAAGTATCTCAAATCTTAGAAATAGTTGAGTTAAAGAATCTAATCTGAGTTTGACCATGTCTCTAGATTCAACCACCAATTTAGAGGAAATACCATGATAGAGAATGCTATCAGCAATATTCAGGCTGCAGGAAACTTTAAGGGTGAATTCCCCAATTATTTCTCCAAATTTATTGGTAGAGCTGGAATGGTTAGAGATATGAAGCAGAAAGTCTATAGATTAAAACAACCACAAAGACACAGTAAGTCGTCATAAACTATAAAATTTATCTGGATCTAGCTTCAAGCAAATAGTTATAATTGTTTAAATGACATTTGTAAGGCAATTGGAAATTTGAAAGTGACTGAAAATATTACTATTAAATAACTAGTGTTAATTTTATAGATGTCTGAATGGTTTTGTCATTGAGTTTTACTTTTAAAGGATGTTTATATTTTAGAGAAACATGCTGATGAAATGATACCTGATACATACTGTATTGGGATTTTCTCTAAGATAACATGGGCAAGGAATGTTGGGTATATAATGAAATAACATTGGCTGTGAGTGGATGACTGTGGAAGCTGAGTGTTGGATACATGGCCGTCAGTTATACTATTGTCAATTGTTGTATATATTTATATTTGCTTAATACACTATTTGATATAATGAATGTGTATAATGTATATTTAATGCAATATGTTTTAAAGTAAAAATTAAACAAAAATCAAATAACCCTTTTTCGAGAAGTAAACATAACTAAAAATGTAAGCCTAGGGAGGAAAAGATTTCATGAAGATGAGCAAGGCTGCGTCAGGGTCAAGTTAAATATGGTAAGCTGGAATTCAGTGAATTTGCCAATATTGAAATGATTGATGGTTTCCCTATTTATATTATTGTTAACACAATTCTGCCAATCACATAATAACACACTCTTATCATAGCCTTTAATTTCTAATTCTACCTCAAACCCCACATTCATTAGTCTCTCTTTCAAGTTCAAAACTATGTAGACAGTAACTTTCCTTTCATACATCTCATATATTTCAGGATGTTCTTTTCTTTTATGTATCTTATTTTCTTCCTGTAACAGTTGTCAGTATAGCTTGCTTTTAGTCTTATAAAAGCTTGGTAATTCATCTTTTCTTAAGCCTTTCCCTCTAATGTATACTGCAGCAACTTTATCTTCTAAACATTACATCAGTTATTTAACTGCTAGGACCCAAACCCCTTAATTTTTCTTACTAGTGTTTCCACTAAGAAAAAGATTTAAGTCTTTCATTCCACCTCCTTCTGTGACTTTTCAGGCATATTTATAGACTTACTTAACCTCAAATGAATGTGAATAAAATAATTTTTTGATTACAGTTCTATTTTTTTATAGGAAATAACCCAGCTCATTAGTTTATGAAAGCCATCAATCTAAATACTAACATATTTTTAGGCTGTAGAGCTATTTCTATTCCCATCCTGGAAAAAATTAAATCCTCCCTAATATAAACTTATTGGCTTAATGCTAACACAGATAAAAAACTCTGCTGTGATATAATAAATGTAAGTCAAGAATATTATTATTTCTTTTAAGTTCAAAGACACTATAAATTTTGAAATACTACAAAGGATAGCACTTTACTAGAAATTTCAATAAATTTAATTAAGACTCCTTGATCATTTAAATTTTTTAACATTGTATTTATACTTTGGTAATTTAATATGTATCACAAATAGACAAGTTGATAACAGAACATTCTGGATAGGGTTTTCATCAACTATGAGCCATAGAATTTTTACTGTTCAGGTAGATCATGTTTATTGTTGTAGCAATAACTAAAGCTCTTTTTAACAAAAAAATGATAACAGATATTCTTTAATTAAATGAGTTATCACATTTCTGAGTTTCTCCTCTGATAGTCCCATATCTTTCTTGCTGGTATTTCTCAGTTTCACCACCTATTCTCTGTCCCTTGAATATATATTTAAGTTCTTGAAACTATTCCATCTTATATAAAATGAAATTAATTCTGATGCCCTCATCAACAAATTGACATTAGCATAACTGTTTTGCACATAGTATATGCTCAATAAATTGTGGCTATTATTATTGCTCATTAGTATTTGCCCCTAATGTTCACTCCTGCAAATGTTCAATATTCTTTTATATTGTAATCTTTACAGAGACTGATTTTGTTAGTTCTCCAATGATGTTATAATAATCACAATTTTAGTGTCTTAAAATAACATATTTATTACCTCACAGTTCTGGAGGTCAGGTGTCCAAAACTGGATTTACTGGGCTAACATCAATGTTTTAGCAGGGTTGCATACCTTTCTGGAAGTCCTGGGGTGGAAGGATCTACTTTCTTACAACTTCTGGCTTCTAAAGACCACTTATGTCCTTGATTCATGGATCCAGTTCTCCAGCTTCAGTCCTGCAGTGCAGCATCTTCAAATTTCTCTGACTCTGACCCTTTTAACTCCCTCTTTCCGTTGAAAGGACCCTTATGATTACATTGGGCCCACCTGGTTTATCCAGGATAATCTCCCCATCTCAAAATTCTTAATTTAATCACATTTACAGAGTTTCTTTTGCCTTGCAAGTAACATATTCACAGATTCCAGGGATTAGAAAGCGATCATCTTTGGGAAGGCATTATTCTGCATACCGCACGAGTTTTCCATTTAATACTTTGAAAAAACTGCTGACTACCTATTTACCTTGTTAATCAAATGTCTAGATTACTGCTTCTTAAAACTCTCTATCTGCATAGTCTAGGTAATCTGGGTTCTCTCAGCGTGTTACAATCTCTGTTACTGTCATGCCTTTCTCAAATAGAGGCAATCTTGTGCCATTGTTACTTCTATTCAGTGATTTAATAGCTACTTGATATAATGCAAATGTCAACTATTCTAAAGCTCTTTTTACTCATATGTAAAACAGAAAAAATACTAGTGAGATAATACATGTGAAATGATTATAGTGCCTAGCATGAAAAATGCTTAATAAAAGTTAACTGTTAATATTATTATTGTTATTATTAGAGTCTGGTAGGCAAATAGATTCCTCCATAGTTCAATTCCATTTCCTTTACTGTGTCAGCCAATTAAACATTCCCTTGGCCCCAGGAGTATTATTGATTTTCTACCTTATGTCCCTTTTATTTGAACCATAGTATTCTATGCCTTAAAATAAAAGAACATTTTATTTTTCCTTGAAGAAAAAGCATTTAAATCAGCCTATAATTAGACTAAGGTCAGAAATGAGGTAGATGATTTTTCAAGCTCTATCCAGAGTTATAACTAAAACATACAGATATAAATTCCATATCCTCCACTCCCCAGTGACAGAAGGCTTTATCATCATCATCATCTTCTACATCCTCTACAGCTACATTTATTTGAATTGTCATAAATATAACAATGAAACATCTATATGTTCAGAAGCTGATATCCTCCAAAATATCAAAGAGACAATATGGGCCACAATATAACATTATTCCATTCTATTTATTACTCCATTTTAGTGCCTATATTATCTGACATAGTAGCTTCTTAAATGAAGGTGTGGAATTTCTTGGGGACAGCTGAAAATATGAAGTAAATGGATGGTTGCAGGGTAAGGGAAGACATTGTTAAAGAAACTGACATAGGATCAGTGAGAAAAACACTAACTTTACTGGGCACCGAATATATACCATGTGCTGCTAAGTGCTTTATAAATCAAGATAAATAAAAGTTCATATATTTTTTAATCCTCATACCCTCATCATTGTCACATTCCTTCCATTGCTGAAGGTGAAATTTTGTCACCAACACTTAGCTGTGTGACTTTGCCTAATTTATTTACTTATTAAGCCTTCATATAATATGGAAATTAGAAAAAATTCCTCTCAGAAGTTTTCTTATGAAAACTAAATGTGATTCACTAAATACACAGTTTCCATCACAACGTCTGTCATTTATTATCCATTACTTTTCTTCTCTCTTCATATTTGAATTTGACCAATATAATTTTTCAGTGCCGTCTGGAAGTGGTGTAAGTTTTAAGAAAGGTTATGCCACTATGTAAAAAGACTATAACAACCAATATGTGTTGAATCTTGACGATATTCCAAGTAGTTGTCTAAGTGCTTTACATGATCTCATTCAATTCTAACAACAAACCCATTGAGATGGAGCAAGGTGACATAAGGTGTCTGTAACTACACAGCTATTAAATACAGAGATGGATTCTGATCTCATGGTCTGATCAGAACTTTTAACCACCAGGTGTTCAATCAGCACAGAAATGAAAAACTAACACTGTGTTGTTTTTCTTTAAACCCTTACCAGGTATCGTATGTTGAGGTCAATTTCAAGAATGCAGTGTTAGGATTTATGCTAATATTTTTCATGCTTAACATTTATGTGATTTAATTTTTTTAAAAAGGGAACTAAAATACCCATAAAAATCTTAGGGATATATTTTACCCATGGCATTTCCAAGCTATAATTTTAATGTATTGAATCAAAAGGACATCCTTGAATTTCTTACAAATATAAAAGTTTATTTGAATAAATACAGGGAAAATATACATGAATGAACCACAATTAAATTTTTTTTATCCATGCCTGGGGAGGTGTATTTTGGCTGGATTGTTCATATCCTTAAAGTCCCATGTTTATCACATTAGTATGTAACCAAAGCAACCCATGTTCTGTCATAAATTAGTTTTGTGTTGAATATTCTATGTAGAAAATTTTCTGCTTTAATAGAAAATTTCCCCTCTTTCTTGTCCTATAAATATAAATTTTTTACATTTAACAACTGTATATTTCTGATGTGATTTATTACACATTTATAACTATTGCAGTGTAATTGTTTTTCACTTTTGATACAAATATCTCCACATCAGTAATACACCTGCACATTTGCTTTCTTTAAAATAAATGAGATGGGTACATGGGGAATATTCAGATATATGCTCAAGCAATTTTCAGGGTAAGTAATAAGTCACCTTTAGTCAATAGACATGCACATTTTTTCATGGACAAATGGCTAGATCATTTGATACTCCTTCCTCCCTGTCCCTTTTTATAGATCAAATTTAGCAAATGTTTAGACTTCAGATGTTTACTTACATAGAATCACTCAAATAAACCAATGGGTAAGATCTTATTCCGCGTTCAGACCCACTTTTTACAATATCCAGCAGTGTAAAATCTTATTAAATTCTGTTTCAAGGTATCAAATTTAATCAACTAGACATTTTTGAGCCCAAACCTTGTACTTTCTACATCTTAAGAGTGTCAAAATAGTAGAATACAGGTTCTGGCTGTTCTCATTTTTTTAAAAAAAATCTTATTCTTATCATATAAATAAGTAAAGCAAAAGATTGCCCTGAGCCATTTTGGTTTTCTCTCATGCCATTAAAATCTCCTACTCACTTCTGCCACCTGACTCTTCTCATACAATTCTGTCATACACACACATTAACATCCATTCAGTAAGAGAATAAATGGCATCATTTTGATTTATTCTTCTCTGAAGTGAACAAAACACAACGTTTTACAGAAGCTAACAGTTGCATGCAGTTTGCCTACAAAATGATATAACTGATATTTCAAGCAGTTGTTTGCTTGAAATATCTGTAAGTGTACAGTACTTAGATTCAATACCATATTATATAGAATTGTCCAAATTATAAATTATGTAAGAATTATTGTGTATAATCAAAGTTTCCATTCTTTTTGGATGTTACTTATTTCAATATTTCAAAAATATTTTTGTTCAGCAGATCTATAATTTATAAACATATATTTAAACTTCCACAAAATATATTAACTTTTGCCAAAAATATTAGACTATAAAATCTAAGAAAGGAGGAGTTAAGAAGTTAACAAGTCTTTCACTCCAGCTCTATTTGGGGGATGGCTAGCTGGGTAAATGACTTCAATCAGACCTTCATGCAATTTTCTCCAAACAAACCTCTTTGTAAACATGTTAATGGCATTTACTAGTGGAAAAGGGGGCTCCTATCTGTAAAATAATTTAACGGGATCTTCCTGCTCAGGTTAAATTGATTATTGTAAATGAACCAGAATTTATGTGTTTGAGGGACCTGGCTGGTTGAAGAATGGAAAGTAGCCACATAAACATGTTCTATTTGGTAATTAACAGTGTATAGAATGAAACAGTCCTCAAACCGAATTTTCTCCATCTAATAAACTGGTTTGTTGGCAGACGACCTGGATCCAGATCCTCTATCACTGTTTTCTCAGTGGCCTTGAGCATATTAAAAAACTACTCTGAGCCTTCTGTGTTTGTTCTGAGTATTCAAAACTACATACATGAAACATCTATTAGAGACTCAAAAAAAGAAAACTGATTACTACGATAATTTTTGTTAAACATAAACCAAAGTGTGTCCTAATGCATGTAACAAAAAGAGATGTTTTGTTAGAAGCTGCATCTGATGGATATAAATACTTCTAGAAAATAATATCTCCTCTATGGCTTGTGCCTGCCTGTAAACTTTGAGTTTTTAAGGAAGTATACGGCATTTGTAATGTGTGTTTTGACTTAACAATTCAACCCTTTGTGTTAACATGGCATCCAATATATATCTATCTGTCTATCTATCTATCTATCTATCATCTATCCATCATCTTTCTAACTTAAAAATTCCATATAATTGATCACTATATAATACCAGCAGTGGTATATTTGTCCTCAACTTCTCATTTCAGCCTTGTCAAAATCACTGGGAAAATAAAAGTTGTCATATGCAAATATCTCCATAATTCCATGAGTTATGAATCTTTTCTTACCAAATTAATCTTATATAACTAGTCTCTGAAAGAAACACACTGAACTTTCCTAAATAATAGCTCATTATTAAAGTTTAGGAATTTCTGCATCCCTTTTCATATATTCTACTAGATCAAAAAAAAAAAAAGTAATTAAACAGACACACACACACAAGCACTTCTTTCTTTTCCATTTTGACTGCTAAGTTGTGTGAGCAATTGAACCTTTCACACAGCTCCCAAATGTACTCCTACGGTAACAAACTCTCTCATTTTTTCAGTTTATGTTCATAAAAGTCAAAACACATGTTTGGTATGGCTTGGGTTGTCCTTTACTATTGTGTACTATGTTGATGGCAAAGCAGGGAGTGCAAGGAGAAAGAAGAATTTGATAGAGAATCTCCTAGGTTCTAGATCAGCACAACCCAATATGGTAGCTACCAGCCCCTGGAAGCTATTATAGAACGTTTGAAATGTAGCTAGTGCAAATTTTGATGTGCTGTGAGATATAGATAGATAGATAGATAGATAGATATATCTTAAACATTTTATTTTTATTGAAGTATAATTGATTTACAATGTTGTGTTAGTTTCAAATATACAGCAAACTGATTCAGTTATACATACATCTACATTTTTTCAGATTCTTTTCTCTTATAGGTTATTACAAAATATTGAGTGTAGTTCCCTGTGCTATACAGTATGTCCTTGTCGGTTATCTATTTTATATAGAGTAGTGTGTATATGCTAATCCCCAAAAAACACATTGTTATAATTAATTATACTTGTTTCTTTTCATTATTTTTAATTTTATTATTAGGAAATGTAAAATTGCATGTCTTGAATTTGTAGTTCATGTTTTATTCCTTTGTACAGCACTGTCATAGATACTTTACAATAACACTTAGAATTATGCATGAACATTGTACTTGCTACCTGTATCATAGAGCTTGGCAACTTGGCACTCAAGATCCTGCCTGTATTAGTTTTGTGTTGCTATGTAGCCAAATATCACAGTCTTAGTGACCTAAATCAACACCCATTCATGATCTCACATTTCTGCATGTCACAAGTCCAGGTGTGGTTCAACTGGATTCTCTGCTGAAGGTCTCCTGCTCAAGATAGCACCTGGGTGGGGCACTTAGCTGGGGACTCCAGAGAAGCATCCATTTCAAGCTCATTCAGATTGTTGGCAGAATCCACTCTGCTAGGTGTCTGTCTCTCCTAGAAGCTACATGCTATTCCCTGCCCTTACTTCTTCAAAGTCAGCAATGGGAAGTCAAATCCTTCATTTGTTTTGAATATTTTCTTCCTTTATCTCTGACCTCTAGTTGAGATTTTAAGAGAACATGAGACTAGGTCAGGTCCACCTGTATAATCCCCTTTTGATTAGCTCAAATCAATTTATTAGTAACATAAATTACATTTACAATGTTCTTTCTGTCATTTGACATAATCACAAGAGTAATATTAGAAGTCTTGCTATACTCAAGGGGAGAAAATTATACAAGGATGAGTGTCATTGGCTGTGTATGTGTGTGTGTGTGTGTGTGTGTGTGTGTGTGTGTGTGTGTTGGGGGTGGGTACATGTTGGAATCCTGCCTGACACATAGCTCAGATTGAGATTGTACAGTGTATATAAACAAGTCATATGCATGCATATGAGTAGGTTTTTCTTTTCTGTGTTGTATAATTTCTGTTTTTAAAATTAAAAAGAAAATCATAGTGTCCTCATTCCACTTAACTCACTTCACCTACACTGACAATAGCCACATGTGTTTGTTATCATTTTACCATTTTTGCAGATGAGAAACTAATGATAAATTAAATTGACTACAATTCCAAGGTACAGCATTATAAATTGTCATATGGGAAGTGACAATTGAGAGAATGTGACAATTCTCATGTTGAATAACGTCATATGTGAGGGTTGTGAAGGAGAAAGGAAGTGGCTTTCTAAAATATCTTCTGATTCTGAAGAGGCAGAATCAGAACGTCCTCCAATATCATTATTCTTTTATAATAACAAGGCATGTACAGTCATATATCCATCTAAATCTGCTTGTTAATTAGGTTGCATAATTTAAAAAGGTGTTATAGAGGGCTAAAACGGAACTAGGTCGATTCATCCTGGAACTTTACTTAAAACAAGATTTATGAGTAGTAGATTTCTTTGTTTCTATTTCTCTTACTCTTAATAGCTTTAAAAGAAACTAAATTTTCTCTTTAACCAACAAGCGCATATAGTATAGCCTTAGCATTCACTCTTATAGTATTTATTCTGTAGACAGGTGACTATGGTGTTTATTCTTGCTGTTATCTCTGCCTACAATCCTTGCCTGTCAGAATTTCGAATGTCTAGACCCTTCTTCTCATTCAGGTAAAAAGTAAACAGCTCATTCTGGTTTGCCCCCAACTTTCCAAGTTTTAAAACCAAAAGTTCTGTCTTCCAGGAAGCCCTTTAGTCCTGGGCAAACTGAGGGAGTTAGCTTCACTAAGTCTCTTATCAAACGTCACTCCACAGAGGTCAACTTCCTCTCCATCCAACCAAAGTAGTTACACCACCCCACGGCCAATTTCTAATCATAACTCTATTTCACTTTATTCAAAAAATCTATTGTGTTACATTAACTAACTCATGTAGCTGTGCGTTGCATGCCTCTCTTTACTTACTAAAACTTAAGGGTATGGGGGCAAGGGCAAATTTTTGTTCATCCCCAAAACCACAGGACATTAAAAAAGTCTATTACCTATTAGGTTCTTGGCAGATACATTCCACAGTCATTGTGGAAGCACATGATGCGATGAAGCCTCCAGCTGCCTTTCCCTAAGTGGCAGGATGAGCACAACTCTTCCACATCACCCGCCCCCACTGGTCATGTATCATAAGAAACAACTGTTGAAAATGTGGATAGTTTTGTTACCACTGTGTAAGATAACCTATCCTGACTGATACATTTGAATATAAATGCTACCATGTCCCCAAGTAAAGATTTTAGTGTTGAAGATTAATATATGTGTATTACATAAATTACTTTCTACTTGATGAGAGAAAGGTGCAATAAAAATAAGCACAATAGAAGAGTGAACGATGAATAGTCCACTCAAAATTACACATAGATATTCCATAGGCATATGGGTTAAGGAAAAGAGAGTGTCACCACGTCTAAAGAACTCCTCCTGCTGTGCCTTTTCCCACTTATACCCTATGGTAAACTTAAACTGCTCATTCTCATTGAGACAGTTTTCTCTCTCAGGTGGGAGATGAATATACTAACACATTGCCTTTCTGAATTATGAGATGTTATAAGAATAAAAAGAAAAATATATATATATATAGTTTATAGAATTTTTTCATAAAGTATATATATATATATATATAAATGTAATATATACACACACAGTAAAGTGCTTATACAAACATAAGTGATTACCATCATTTAGAACATACCTTTACAGGTACCTTTCAGATTCTTGGCCACTAAATGTTTCTAAGTCTTTTTTTTTTTTTTTTTTAATTTTATTTATTTATTTTTGGCTGTGTTGGGTCTTCGTTTCTGTGCGAGGGCTTTCTCTCGTTGCGGCAAGTGGGGGCCATTCATCGCGGTGCGCGGGCCTCTCACTATCGCGGCCTCTCTAGTTGCAGAGCACAGGCTCCAGACGCGCAGGCTCAGTAATTGTGGCTCACGGGCCTAGTTGCTCCGCGGCATGTGGGATCTTCCCAGACCAGGCCTTGAACCCGTGTCCCCTGCATTGGCAGGCAGACTCTCAACCACTGCGCCACCAGGGAAGGGAAGCCCCTCTAAGTCTTCTTAGGTAATTGCTATAATTTTGGCAGAAGTTCCAAATTAACATTTCTGTCCTCATGGCACTCCTAGCGTAAAGAAAGAGAGAAAACAAAATAGGTATGCAAATGTATATTTACAGGAAACAATCAAGCTGAATCCTGTTGGAAAGTTAAATGTTCCCTCAAACATTGTATCTTAAATTTGCTCCCCTATGGGACATAAACTGATGGTACAATATAATCTGCAACTCTAAGAGAAACTCAAGTTATGCTTTAACTTTCTTCATAACTGACAGTTGAACTTAACATATTTGAGTCCCCTGTAAAGTGAAGACCCTTTCTTATGCATAGGTTAGCAGATCAACGAAGCTTGCTCTGCCTTCTGGAGCAGTGTGGGACTTAAATTAGCTCAGAAAGAGAGTTCTGCAATCAAAATTCTGCTTGCTTAAGTGTATAGTCCAAGTAGGTCATTAATTTATTAATATTTACCTGAAAAATGTTTATCACGGAAGTATTTTAAATGGATATGAAAATGAATATTGCTTATTAAGGCATTCAGTTTTAGGGAGAATATATGTATGAGAATGACCTTCATTATTTTTCCTTCTCCAAACAATTTCAACAGATATTTATCAAGCCCTGGGGATATGTTTGGCACTGCCTAGGTTTTAGAAATAATCTAAGAATTAAAACAGATAAATTTCTTGCCTTGCATTCATGGACTTACATTCTAGCTAAACAAACAAATAATTTTAAAATGTTGTGATAAATGGTATGGAAAAAGAAAAACAGGATGAGGTGGATAGAGAATGTCAGGGTAGGGAGCTGCTATTTATGAGGTCTGGGAGTAATCTCTGCATAAGGTGACATTTGAGCAGAGACCTCAAGGAAGTGAGGAAGTGATCCATGTAGGTAAAGAATGTAATAAGCAAAGGGGAAAGTGAGCAAAGGCCAAGAGGAACGCTTGTATATGGCCTAGATTTTGACCAAACAGCAAGAAGCCCATAATAGCTGCAAATAGATCAGCATTCATCATAGAAAGAGATGAATTTAGGGAGGTAGAACAGTTGCTGTGTTGCAAAGTCGTTGGATAAAGTGACCTGAGAAATTTGTCATTATATTTCCTGGGTAGCTTACATTTTACTCATTATTTTATTCCAAAGTACTTATTTATTATATTAAATAGAAAAAGAATATACAGAAATGTTGAGATACAAAAAAAATTCTGATAAGTGATATATACACATTATACACAGTGATAAGTGCTATATACAAGTTATATATTTCCTTCTTGTGATTTGTATTTTTATTGATGTAATCATCCATGTCTGTGGATTTGTGTGTAAAACACAAATTATGAGTGTATTCCCTCTATAATTTGCATCCAGTTTTTTTGCACTAAAATTCAATCTAGTCAATGTTCCATTATAGTCAATTTATTTTGACAACACATATTTTAATGTCCCATGGGATTAACAACCCCTTATGATTTGCATTTAACATGTTATATTATTCCATGTAACAAACAGTGTGAATGTAGGCATAAGCTTGTACATGCATACACACACACTCACACATGCATTAGAGGAAACTTAGTTTTGCCTCATGTAGTAAAACGACGTTGATGCTTCCATTTCTCTCGTTTCTGTGTACAATGTGCATGGCTACCAGCATTTATGGATATCCTACTTTATAAACATCAGCAGGATGTCAAATCCTTCATATACTTCCAATCTCTGACTTCCCTAGTCCTGAAGTCCATATTCAGACTCATATTCATGTGATTAGGTCAGGCTCACCTGAATAATCTTAAGGTAACTTGAATTGGGACCTTAATTACATTTCAGTCAATTCCAGTAACACCTATATTAGTGATTGATAGAGTAACCAGGAGAAAGTATGTGTACACCAGGGGCTTGGAATTTTGGAGGATTTACAAATAAAGTTGTTTTGAGCATTCACATACAAATATTTGTAAGAACACATGCTTTCTTTTCTCTTGCATAAATACCTAGAAATTTAATGAGTGGATGATATGCTAAACGCGTGTTTCACTTTTGAAGAAACTGCCATGCTGATTTACTAAGTATTTGTGCCATCCTACATTGCCAGCGGCAGTGTATAAGAGTTCCACTGTCTCTCTAACTAGATATTCTACTGCATGTGTAGTGGTATCTCAGTGCAGTTTTATTTCTAATTCCTTAGTGACTATTAATGTTGAGAATGGTTTTGTGTGCTTGTTTACCATTTGTTCATGTTATTTTGTAAAGTGACTTTTCAAATTTGTGATCATATTTTTAAAATTTAGTTGTTTCTTCAAATTGGATTATAAGAACTATATTATAGATACTCATCTTGTAACAGATGTGTAATTTTCAAATATATTCTTCTAATCTATGCATTTTCATTCTCTGAAAAATGTTAATAGAGAAAAAGTGGTTAATTTTGACGAAGTCCAAATTACCAGTTTTTTTGTAGGCATCATGCTTTTGATGTCATGTATAAAAAATATTTTCTTAGAACAATTTCATAAAGATTTTCTCCTTCCACTAGTTTTAGAGTTTTAACTTTTATTTGAGGACTATGAGCATTTTGAATCAACCTTGAATATGACATTAGGTATTGATTGAACTTCATTTTTCTGGTATATGGATATCTAACTGTTTCAGCACAGTTGGACTATCCTTTCTCCACTGAAATCTTTAGCATCTTTCTCTCAAACCAACTGAATATATATAAGTGAGTCTATTTCTGTACACTCTATTTTGTTCCATTATCTACTTTTCTGTCCTTATGCCAATACTATCTTGATTATTGTAGTTTCATATTAAGTCTTGAATTCAGATAGAGCAAATCTTTTACATTTGTTTTTACTATCTTAATGTACTTTTGGCTTTCTTTTTTTTCAATTTAAACTAAAGCCAAACAAACAAAAAACAGTCCACCAGTTTCTCCCTTACCTCTGGCAAGCATCAGTTTGTCCTCTGTATTTATGAGTTTGGTTTTGTTTGTTTGTTTATAGATTCCATGTATATAAGGGATCATATGGTAATTATCTTTCTCTGTCTGACTTATTTCACTTAGCATAATACCCTCAAGGTCATCCATGTCATCGTAAATGGCAAGATTACATTCTTTTTTATGGCTAAATAATATCTCATTGTGTGTGTGTGTGTGTGTACGTATATATGCATATATATGTGGATATATATACCACAAAGTCTTTATCCATTCATCCATTGATGGACACTTAAGTTGTTTTCATATCATGGCTGTTGTAAATAATGCAGCAATGAACATGGAGTTGCATATATCTTTTTGAGTTAGTGTTTTTGTTTTCCTGGGATAAATACCCAGAAGTGGAATTGCTGGATCATATAGTAGTTCTGTTTTTAGTTTTTAAGGATTCTCTGTACTGTTTTCCACAGTGGCTGTGCTAATTTACATTCCCACACATAGTGCACAAAATTTCTCTTTTTTCCACATCCTCATCAATGTTTGTTATTTCTAGTCTTTTTGATAATAGCCATATAACTGGTGTGAGGTAATATCTCATTGTGATTTTGATTTGTATTTCCCAGGTAGTTAATGATGTAGAGCATATTTTCTTGTACCTATTAATATCATCTGCCCATTTTGTATTGAATTGTTTGGTTTTTATGCTTTTGTGTTCTTTCTATATTTTAGATATTATCCTTTTATCAGTCATATGATTTGCAAACATTTTCTCACCTTCAGTAGCTTGCCTTTTCATTTTGTTGATGGTTTCCTTTGCTGTGCAGAAGCTTTTTAGTTTGATGTACTCGCACTGGTGTCAGATTCAAAAAATCACCTCCAAGACCAATGTCAAGGAGCTTATTGCCTGCATTTTCTTCTAGGAGTTTTATGGTTTCAGACCTTAAATTCAATTGTTTAGTACATTTCAGATTAATTTTTGTGTATGATGTAAGATAGTGGTCCAGTTTCATTAATTTTCATGTTGCTGTCAAATTTCCCAAATCTCCCGTTTATTAAAGAGATTGTCCTTTCCTATTGTATATTCTTGGCTTCTTATCATAAATTAGTTGACCATATATGCATAGATATCCTTCTGGGCTCTCTATTCTGTTCCACTGATGTATATATCTGTTTTTATGCCAATACCATACTGTTTTAACTACTATAGCTTTGTAATATAGTTTGAAATCAGGAGCATGATGCCTCCAGCTTTGTTTATTCTCAAGATTGCTTTGGCTTTTTGGGTCTTTTGTGTTTCTATGCAAATTTTAGAATTATTTGTTCCAGTTCTGTGGAAAATGCTATTGATATTTTGATAGGGATTGCAGTGAATCTGTAGATTGGATTCTTCTAGTCCCTGAGCAGTGTATATTTTTCCATTTGTTTGTGTCCTCTTCAATTTCTTTTATCAGTGGCTTATAGTTTTCCAAGCATATGTCCTTTACCTCCTTAGTTAGATTTATTCCTATAGGCTTTATTCTTTCTGATGGGATTTTCTTTTTTTTTTTCTTTTTTTAACTGGAGTATAGTAGCTTTACAGTATTGTGTGAGTTTCTGCTGTACAATGAAGTGAATCAGCTATATGTATACATATATCCCCTCCCTCTTGCACCTCCCTCCCAACCCCCATCCCACCCATCTAGGTCACCACAAAGCACCAAGATGAGCTCCCTGCACTACACAGGTTCCCACTAGCTATCTGTTTTACACATGGTAGTGTATATATGTCAATCCCAATCTCCCAGTTCCTCCCACCTCCCCCACCCCATGTCCACACGTCCATTCTCTATGTCTGCATCTCTATTCCTGCCCTGCAAATAGGTTCATCTGTACCGTTTTTCTAGATTGCTTTCTTAATTTCTCTTTCTGGTAGTTTGTAGTTAGTCTGTAAAAATGCAACCGACTTCTGACTATATATTTTGTATTTTGTAACTCTACTGAATTCATTGACGAGTTCTAGTAGTTTTTCAGTGGTGCTTTTTATAATTTTCTATATCTAGTATCACACCATCTGCAAACAATGACAGTTTTACTTCTTCCTTTCCAATTTGGATTTCTTTCATTTTGTTTTTTTCTTGTCTGATTTCTGCAGCTAGGACTTCCAGTACTATGTTGAATAAAAGTTGCTAGGCATCCTTGTCTTATTCCTAATCTTTTAGTAAATGCTTTCAACTGTTCACCATTGAGTATGATGTTGGCTGTAGGTTTGTCATAAATGGCCTTTATGTTGATGTTCCATGTCTACCCACTTTGTTGAAGTTTTTATCATAAATGGATGTTGAGTTTTGTCAAAAGCTTTTTCTGCATCTATTGAGATTATCATATGATTTTTATTTTTTCAATTTGTTAATGTGGTGTATCACATTGATGGATTTTCAGATATTGAACCCTCCTTGCATCCCTCAGATAAATCCCACTTGATCATGGCATATGATCCTTTTAATGTATTGTTGAATTTGGTTTGCTAATATTTTGTTTAGGATTTTTGCATCTATGTTCATCAGTGGTATTGGCCTATGATTTTCATTTTTTGTGATGTCTGTCTGGTTTTTGCATTAGGGTAATGCTGACCTCATAGAATGAATTCAGAAGTGCTCCTTCTTTGTTATTGTTGAAGTTTGAGAAGATTAGGCATTAACAATTCTTTAAATGCTTGTTAGAATTAACATTTGAAGCAGTCTGATCCTAGACTTTTTTGGGGGGGAGTTTTTGATTACTGATTCAATCTTCAGCTAGTAACTGGTCTTTTCATATTTTCTATTTTATCATGATTCAGTCTTAGTAGATGGTATGCTTCTAGGAATGTATCAATTTCTTCTAGGCTGTCCAGTTTGTTGGCTTATAATTGTTCATTATAGTTTCCTATGATCCTTTATAGTTCTGTGGTACTAGTTGTAAAATCTCCTCTTTCATTTCTCATTTTATTTGTTTGAGTTCTTTCTTTTTTTTCTTGGTGAGTCTAGCTAAAGATTTGTCAATTTTCTTTATGTTTTCAAAGAACCAGCTCTTAGTTTCATTGATCTTTTCAAATGTCTGTTTAGTCTCTACTTCATTTATTTCTGCTCTAATCTTTCTTTCCTTCCTTCTACTAACTTTGGGCTTCATTTGTCCTTCTTTTTCTAGTTCCTTGAGCTAAGTTTAGATTGTTTCAGATTTTTCTTCTTTCCTGAGGTAGACTTGTATTGCTATGAACTTCTCTTTTAGATCTGGTTTGCTGCATCCCATAGATTTTGGATCGTTGTGTTTCAATTTTCATTTGTCTCCAGGTATTTTTTTATTTCTCTTTTGATTTCTTCTTGATCTATTGGTTGTTTAATAGCATGTCATTTAATCTTGACATATTGGTCAATTTTCTAGCCTTTTTAGTGTAATTAATTTCTAGTTAATACCATTGTTGTAGGAAAAGATGCTAGATATGATTTCAGTCCTCTTCAATTTATTAGGACTTGTTTTGAGGCCTAATATATGATCTATCTTGGAAAATGATCTACATGCACTTGAGAAGAATGTGTATTCCATTGTTTTTAGATGGAATGTTCTGTAAATATGTTAACTCCATCTGGTCTAACGTGTCATTTATGGCTGATATTTCTGTCTAGATGATCTATCCATTGATGTAAGTGGTGTATTAAAGTCCTCTTCTATTAGTGTATTGCTGTTTGTTTCTCCCTTTATGTCTGCTAGTATTTGATTCATATATTTAGGTGCTCCTATGTTGGGTGCATAAATATTTATAAATGTTATATCTTCTTGTTGGATTGACCCCTTTATCATTATGTAACATCTTTGTCTCTTATTAGAGGCTTTATTTTAAAGTCTACTTTTATTCCTGATGTAAGTATAGCTACTCCAGCTTTCTTTTGGCTTCCATTTGCATGGAATATCTTTTTCCATCCTTTCAATTCCAGTCTGTGTGTGTCCTTACATATAAACTCAGTCTTTTGTAGGCAGCATATAGATAGGTCATGTTTTGTTTTGACTTTTATGCATTCATCCATTCTATATTTTCTGATTGAATAATTTAGTCCATTTACTTTTAAAGTAATGATTGATAGGTATGTGCTTATTGACATTTTGTTATTGTTTTCTGGCTGTTTTTATAGTTTCTCTCTTTTCCTTGCTTCTTCTCTTGCTCTCTTCCTTTGTAGTTTGATGACTTTCTTTAGTGACATGCTTATGTTTCTTTCTCTTCATCTTTTGTGTATTTACTCTATGGTTTTTGCTTTATGGTTACCATAAGGCTTACCTATAACAACTTATATCTGTAATAGTCTATTTTAAGTTGATAACAACTTACATTAGACCCCATTCTAAAGCTTAACATTTCTCTTCTTCCACCCACATTTTATGTTTTTGTTGTCACATTTTACATCTTTTAATCTTGTGTATCAATTCAATTTTTAAAAACTTAATTATGTATTCTTTAAACTCATGGTTTATTGAGAAGTGTATTATTTAGTTTAACAATATTTATGTTTTGTGTAAATGTCTATTACCAATTTAATTTATTTTAATTTATTATTCATCTAATTTAATTCCATTTTGGTCTTTTAAAAAATACTTGGATATCCTTAAGTTTACTGAGACTGAATTTAAATCTTGAATATGATCTTTTTTGCAACATAATCTCTGTGTACTTGAAAAAAAAGTGTATTCTGCTGTTGTTAAGTGGAGCATTCTACAAATGTCAGTTGAATAGAGGTTGTTGATGATGTGATTCAAGTCAAGTAATTTTTGATATGGTTGTGCTTAAATATAATGTACTATCTTGCTGTATGTTGTTTTCTATTTTCTATTCTCTCTTTACTTTTTCCGCTTTTAGTAGGCAATTTTATTTTACTTTTATCCAGCTTTATTGAGAAAAGATTGATATTTAACTTTGTGTAAGTTTAAAATGTACAGCATATTGATTTTATACACTAATATATTGCAAAATGATTACCACAATAGAGTTAGTTAACACCACCATCACTTTACATAATTACATTGTTTTCTGATGAGAACATATAAGATATAATAGAGTATCATTAACTATGGTCACCATGTTGTACATTAGATTCCCAATACTTACTTATGTTATAACTGGAAGTTTGTACCCTTTCACTCCTCATTTCCCCCACATTGCTCCTCAGCCCCTAGCAACCACCATTCTACTCTGTATTCCATTATTCCATTATTTTCCTTTTCTGTCTTATTTTAGATTGCATTGATCATTTTTAATGACTTTGTTGTCTGTCATATTAGCAATAGCTATAATTCCTTTCTTTTTTTTCACTGTTTGCTTTAAGGTTCAGTAAATGCACATTAACTTATATAATATTTTACCACTTCATGATAGAATAAGAATCTCCCAACTGAATTCTCATAAATTACCTTCTATCCTTTGTGTAATTGCTATCATAAATTTTACTTTCATATATATAATAAATTGCACAATATATTACAATTATTTATGCATCAGTCAGTTACCTTTAAACACTTTTAAGTAATAATATATTTTATAGTTGTACACATATTAACTGTTTCCACTGATATCCATTTCTTTGAATAGATAGAGATTTCCATATTGTATCATATTTTTCCTAAAGGATTTAATATAGTACGGGCCTACAATTTATTATTTCTTTCGGCATTTGTATATCTGAAAAAAATTTTCTGCTAGTTTTAAAAGATATATTCTTTTAAAAGATATATTCTTTTATTCTTTAGAAATTGAAGTGTGTAACTTCACTGTCCTCTGTCTTGTGTTCATTCTAAAAGAAATTTGCTATAATTCTTTTGTATCTCTTTGAAATATTTCTTTTTCCTCTCGTTGCTTTTAACATTCTCTATTTATCTATGGCTTTAAGGAATTTAACTCTACGTGACATGGTATAGTTTTCTTCATATTTCTTATACTTGAGTTTGCTGAATTTGGCTCTTTTGGTTACTGGTTTTAATAAAATATGCAGAGACGCCTACTCTTAATTCTTCAAATATTATTAACTCTTTTCTTGTTCTCCTTCTTAAATTAAAATTATTCATATAGCTAATCATTTAAAGTTGTCCCACGGCTCACTGGTAGTCTGCTTATTCATTTTCATCCTCTTTTCTCTGTATATTTCATTTTAGATAGTGTCTATTGCTTTGGCCTCAGTTAACTGATCTTGCTGTGTTTTTTGTTTCCTGCGGTTTCTAATCTATTTCATACAGTGTTTCTTAGATCTTGCACTTTTCATCTCTAGAAAATTAATTTTATTGACCGTTTATATGTTTTAAATATTTATTAATATGCTCAATCTTTCATCTGCCTAGCTGAACATATAAATTTTATTTTAAAGATTTTTTTGATGTGGACCATTTTTAAAGTCTTTATTGAATTTGTTACAATATTGCATCTTTTTTTAAAATTTATTTTTATTTATTTATTTTTTAACATCTTTATTAGAGTATAATTGCTTTACAATAGTGTATTAATTTCTGCTTTATAACAAAGTGAATCAGTTATACATATACATATGTTCCCATATCTCTTCCCTCTTGCATCTCCCTCCCTCCCACCCTCCCTATCCCACCCCTCTAGGTTTGTTGGGGTTTTTTTGGTTTTTTGGCTGCGAGGCATGTGGGGTCATATCTCCCTGACCAGGGGTTAAACCCGCACCACCCCTGCATTGGAAGGCGAAGTCTTAACCACTAGACTGCCAGGAAGTCCCCTAAATTTTAATTATAATAAATATTTGAATGCTTTTGTCTAGTAAGTCCATAATGTTCTTTCTAGGTATGAGTCTATTGCTTTTTCTCCTCATTAGGATTTATGTTTCTCTGCTTTTTAAATACTTAGTTAATTTTGATTAGGGATCAGATATTGTGAATTTTTGAATTTTACCCTTTTAGCTGCTAGATATTTATGTATTCACAAAGTGTTATTGAGCTTTATTCTGAGACACACTAAATTTCTTGGAGACAGTTTGTTTCTTTCAAGGCTTGTTTGTAAGCTTTGCTTTATAGGACCCAAGTAGCTATGGTCTCTTGCTCATTTTCCAATACTGAGTCAATATTCTTCTGAGTACTTTATCTGATGTCCTGTGATTTATAGTTTTACACGCCAAGTGATAGAAACAGGAAAAATCTCCACTTTTTGTGAGCATCTAGGATTGTTTCTTCTGCTCCTTTTGGGCTATTTTTCTGGCTCTGTATTTTTTTTTTCACTCTCAGGTGCTGATCACTCCTTAGCTAAAATTTTGAGGGGGTTTCTCTCTTTGTTTTTCTATAACTTTCTCTCTTCCAATATGTTTTCCTACAAACTCTATGTGACTTGGATTTTCCAGACTCAGCTTTATCTCTTGCACTAGTAAATTCCCGGCTCCATTTTGATTAGTGCTAATCCTCTTTGCTTCCTCTTTCCCAGGAATCAGCCTCCTGCATTGTCTACTATTTAATGTACAAAAATTAACTAAAAGTGTATTATTTTTAATACTTTGCCTGGATATTTAGTTGTTTCAAGTAGGAAGGTAAATCCAATTCCTCTTTCTCCATATTGGCTTGAAGTAGCAGTCCTCTTTTATTTACAGTCTTAAAAACTAAATTTAGAGGTACCTAATTATTTCACATTTTTGTCTTTGTGAGTAATGTAATAGAGTAAAACTGTTGATAATGTCCCATGTTACCATATCAGTAATGTACTAGTATTCCACATACAGTGTTATAGTGAATATTTTTACATATTACTGTTTAACAAATGTCACTGAATTTTACAGATATATATATGTAAGATGTAAAAAACAAATTAAAATCTTATGATTTAAAAATATATCACAAATTCAATAACCTGATAAAGACTAATATAAAACCATTTGAAACTACCAAGCTATTTATTTGAAAATCTAAGCAATGTAGCAGATGCTGAAATTGGAAACAACTTTGCTAAAACTCACCAAAAGAAAATGGAAGGGAGAAAAGTTCACTTTAATTACACTGAGTAACATAAAAATACATTTTCACTGTCAGACTATTTGCAAGTTATATTTAAAGATACCATCTCTGTGAATATTTATGTACTGTGAACATGACTCCTCTTCTACTAGTCAGAAATTTGTGTTCAGCTATCACTCAGAGCAGCTACTTCAAGATATGCTGCTTTGAAAAAGCCATTGAAAGTTTTAACATCTTTCTTCAAGTACATCCTTTTATAGGGTGCCAAAGGACACCTGGGAAAACACACAAAATACATCTTTATTTTCCCTCTTTTGAGAAAAATAAACTAATAATTATCTATGCAAATTTCAATTACTATTTGCATGTTACATTTTCTGAGGGTAGTAGGGGCTTGAGCCTAGATAATATTTCAGAAAATTGAGTATCTTTTCACAGGAAGAACCTTCTATCATATTGCTGTTTAACCAAAAATAAAATATTTATAATCACAAAAATTAAATGAAATTTCTGGTGCTATCTTTTATTCGAGTTAAATGGAGTTGGTTAATATCTCCAAGGTTTAGATTTTTCATTTATCTACCACATAGGTTTTTACTAACAATTTTTAAACATTTACAGTTTTATTTTAGAATGGTTTTAGAATTACAGAGATAGATTTTTCCATATACTCCACACCCTTGTTTCCCTGTTATTAGCATCTTAAATTAGTATGGTATATAACAATTAAAGAACTAATATTGATGCCTAATTATTAACTAAAGTCCACAAAATATTTGTAGTTGCTCAATTTTTACCTAATCTCATTTTTATATTTCTATCATTTATCCTTCTTACCTGGGATACCGTATATAGTTGTCATGTCTCCTTAGGCTCCTCTTGGCTGTAATACTTCTTTGGACATTTCTTGTTTTTGATGACCTTGACAGTATTGGAGAAGACTGGTCATATATTTGTGGATACCCCACTTTTGGATTTTGCCTAATGTTTACTCATGATTATATTGATTATTATGGTTTTATCAGAGGAAGATATAGATGCAAAGTCATTTTCATTGCATCGTACTTGATATATACTATCAACGTGACTTATCACTCTTGATCTTGACCTTGATCAACTGGCTGAGATAGTGTTTTTTTTAGGTTTCTCCACTGGAAAGTTATTATTTTCCCACCTTATCATACTGGACTCTATGAAAGGAAGTCACTATGTGCTGCCTAACTTAAGGAATAGGAGTTATGAACTCATTATCCTTGTGAATGTGAGTGAGCATCTGCATAAATTGTTTGAGATTGCTCTACGTGAGAGATTTAACTTTTTCCAAATACATTTACTCAATTATTTATTTTTATTAGTATGGACCCTTGGATATTTATTTTATAATTTGGACTATAATCCATTGTTACATTATTTATTTTGTTCAAGTTGTTAGAGCTTTGACCATTGGAAGCCCTTTCATTAGGGTCCTATGTACTTTAGATACACCCCCATCATCATGTGTAGGTTTGTTTGTTTGTTGAGCACTTTTTAACTGTCTGGAACTACAAGTTTCTCTGGGGTTCTCATATATTTATGGTCTCCGTCCTTTAATCACACATTTCTGCTTGAACTTTTTATTGCTATTTTATTGGTATTAGTTGATGCTGATGTCTCCGACTCTAGTGCTACATGAATCATTCTAGTGTCCTCATCAGGTAACCAGCCATTCTAACAGTGAAAATCCTGGATCCCACCATCCATACATTACTTAATTGTTTAATTAAAGTGAACATGTATAGTGGATCCAGAATCGTTATGCCATGCCCTGTGAGGACAATTTTTATTAATTTTTGTATAGTACTTATAGGCAGCTTATTTTGCCATTAGTCTTACAGGTGCTACTCATTTCCAAAGTTATTAAAGTCAGCACCATTTTCTCCACTCCTTTCAGGTAGGTTGTTCCATGCATTGATGAATACAGTTAGATTCTTTAGTCACACTCTGAATTCCATCCTGGAACCCCCCTGACATCCTTTTTTTAATTTTCATACATCAACTTTTTCACTTTATGTTGTAAAGTGCTACAGTTTTTGATAAATACTTACTGCCATGTATCCTCCATTACTGAATAGTTTCAGTACCCCAACACCAATTTTAAAAATTCTCCATGCTTCAGATCATTCAACTCCTTCCCAAACCCCTGACAACCACTGCTCTATTTATCATCTTGATCATTTTGCCTTTTCCAGAATGTTCTATAATTGGGATTATGCAGTATATAGCTTTTATAGAATGCCTTCTTTCACTTAGCAATGTGCATTTAAGATTCATACATAACTTTGGATAGCTTCATAGCTTTTATTCCTGAATAATATTTCATTATGTGGCTATACCACAACGTATTTATTTTCCTATTGAAAGATATCTTGGTTGCTTCCAGTTTTTGTGGTAATAAATAAAATTGCTGTAAACACCCGCATGGGAATGATGGTGTAGAGATAATTTTTCAAATCACAACATAAATATATAGGATAACAATTGCTGGATTATAAAGTAAAAATATGTGCAGCTTTGAAAAAATTCAACCTGTTTTTCAAAGTGGGTATACCAGTTTGCATTCCCACCATCAGTAAATGAGAATTCTGGTTCTTCTGGACCCTTGCAACAATTGGTATTGTCAGATTTGGGTTTTTTTAGCCATTCTAACAGGTGTATAGTGATATATTGGTTTTTTATTTGCATTTTCTAATGACAAATAATGATGACCATATTTTCATATGCTTATCTTTCACTTATTTATCTTCTTTAGTGATGCAGCTGTTCAGATCTCTTGCCTACTTTTAAAATTGGGTTGTTTGTTTTCTTATTGTTGAGTTTTAGGTGTTCTATGTATATTTTGGATACAAGTTCCTTTGTAAATATATTTTTCCTGTCTATGTCTAGTTGAAGAGTACAGCTCCTGTTTAAAACCTATGTGTGATTTTTTGGGCCTGACCATAGGCAAGTACAAAGGCTTCACTGGCAGACCTAATGGGGAAAGGCTGCCCTCCCCACATGAGACTCAGTACACAGCCAGTGCAATACAGTCTCTGAATGGAGATGTACTCAAGACCTCAGACACCTCTTGTCTGTCATGTTCTTTACAAATTTACATTCCTAGTCTCTGCACCTGTATTCCTAGATCTCTTTATCTGAGACCTTGGGCTGACCTCTCCTTAGTCACCTTTGCAGAGACCTCCCTATGTGGGAAGAAGGAGGAAACGTGGAAGACATATTTTCCAAGGTGACTCAGTACCTAGTAATTTTGCACTCCTAGACCTCCCCTCTTATGTTCCCCCTCATCCCAGAGTCCATAAAACTGTTCGAGCCATTTGTTCAGGGCTCCTCCAAGAGTAAGATGACCCCTTATCTGCACTGGTTGACCAGACCCTTTACTGGTGTGCAGTTCCACGGGCAAAATGGAACAGGGAGAGCATGCTGGTTCTTCCTCTGGTTTTAGATTATTGCTTATACCATCAGAGTAAGTGATTAAAGGCTTAACTCTTTTATTTTTGACTTGTTTTAATTGGCTACTTCAACACGTGGCAGCTCAGCTCAGCTCAGCTGAGCTCCTGACACTAGGCTTTTTGTTCTCTTCATAGTGTCTTTCAGAAGAAGTAGTTTTTAATTTTAATAAAGTCAACTTATCAATTTTTTTCTCTCATGATTGTGTTTTGGGTGTTGTATCTAAAAACTCATCACCAAAACCAAGGTCATAAAAATTTTCTCCTAAAAGTTTTATAGTTTTATGTTTTACATCATGTTCATGATCCGTTTTGAGACAATTAATTACATAATGTGTTAGTGCTGAGTCCAGGCTAATTTTTTTGCATATGGATGTCCACTGTTCTGGTATCTTTTAGTATAAAGTCTCTCCTTTCTCCATTGAGTTGTGTTTTTGAATCATGTAAAAAAAAATCAATTGACTATATTTGTATTGGTCTATTTATGGGAAATCTATTTTGTTCAATTCAGTGATGATTCTGTTCTTTTGCCATAAATATTCTGTCTTAATTATTTTGAATGTATAGTAAAACTTGAAATTAGATAGTGTGAGTCCTTTAACTTTTATCTTCTTCAGCTGTCTTGTGTTGGCTATTCTAGCTCTTTTGTCCTTCCATATAGACTTTTAAATCAGTTTACTGATATTGATATAATAGTTTGCTGGGATTTTGCCTGAGGTTGCATCGAATGTAAAGATTAAATTGGAAAGAATTGACATTTTAGATATTCAGTCTTTCAGTTCATGAATGTGGTGTATTTCTCCCTTTGTTTAGATCTTCCTTGATTTTTTTCATCAATGTTTAATAGTTTTGTGCATACAGATCTTGGACACATTCTATTTGATTGATGGAATAAGTTAAAATTGTTCCCTCTGCTTCTATTTTCTGGGAAAGATTTTGAAGATTCAGTATTATTTCTTCAATAAATGTTTGTTAGAATTCTCCAGTGAAACCAAATGTCTCTAGTGCTTTCTTTTTTAGAAAATATGTAATTATTTATTTAATTTCTTTAATAGATACTGGACTATTCAGGATACCCATTTCTCCCTGTGTCAGTTTTGGTAGTATATGTTTTACAAGGAATTGTTCCATATTACCTAAGACAGCAAATTTATGGTTTGGAGTTCTTTGTACTATCTTTGTTATAATTTTAATATCCATCAGATTGGCAGTAATGGCCCCACTTTAACTTCTAATAGTGGTAATTTCCCTTGCCCCCTAATCCTTCCCTGGCTTTAGTGTCCTTAATATATTTTCTCAAAGCACTGTTCCCTGTTGGCTATGTGTGTGTGTGTGTGTGTGTGTGTGTGTGTGTGTGTGTGTGTGTGTGTCCTCTTTTAAGGTGAGTCAGGAAGAATCGGGGGTGGGAAATGGGGAAGGGGGGGGGAAGTGTCTTCCTCCAGCTGAGATAAGGCTCTGGCAAAATCTTTTCCACTATAGAGGAGAACTTTGTTAATGGGGAGTTTTTGGATGTGTTCTACAATGATTATTCTTCTCTGCTTTGCCACAGCCAATAGTGTTTTGTTTTTGTTTTTTTTCTTAACCTAGTAGGGTTCCTGGATGTAAAGTTTATAAAAATGCAGGCCCCTTAAAACTGGGGTGCCCAAGAGTTCCTCACTTTCATATTTGTACATATTCAGTCTCCAGCACTTCATCAAAATTACCATTTAAGTCTTCCTCCCAGTTTATGGCTGCAGTGGCGTCTGCTCCAAGTAAGTAGATCTCAGCTGTGACTCTGGATTCATCTGTCTCTCTGGATTTTGGGCTGACAGTTTGACCTGCAAATTCATTTCTCTGTTTGATCAAAGGAAATTTATTGATTTTAAGTTTTTCCAGCTTTGTCTTGTTTTAAAAACAGAAACTATGACCACACCCCCAAGCCCTTTAAATGTCAGAGCTGAAATCAGAAGTACACAATTGAACATTATAAGAACATAAAATATGTCCATCATTCCCATTACAAAATATATAATAAATATATGTCATTTTCACTTCTTTCAATCAAACTAATTTGTGCACAACCACTAAATCCCAAGTACTCAGCAAAGTGTCTAAGATACAATAGGGACACAACTTGACCTTCGTTTTTTAGGAAGTGCTAGTGCTTTTAATCACCTTTCAAGCCATACCTAAGTTCATCCAGCTGCAGAGAATTCATCATCCTTCCACTTATGGGTGTTATATTCAAACTGTATTTGCAATCAGCAAGCAATTTAATCATTTCATTCAGCTATTTATGACAGTTACCATGGCTACCAGCTAATAGTAGAAATGATACATAGGAGCAGCACAAATTAGAGAACACTTCAACAATCAAGGACTAGAACACAAATAACCAAACTAGAAGTGTCACAGTTTCTTTTCATATTGTTCAATGTTATAGAAGAGTTTCCGTCTTGTTTACCTAAGCCCATTGTCTGAACCATATGTCAGAAGACATAATGATAGATATTTGTTTCATGTGCATCTGTAACTGGTTATCCTAAACATGAAAGTCATCATCTGGTACCATGATACTGACAGAAATTTAAGAAGGATTCTTCAAAGATCCATTATGATATGTTCTGTGTAGAATGATCCTAAGTACTACATTTTGTGTAGTTGGTGGATTTTGTTTTCATAATTAACTGTTATTTCTCATTAAATATATAAAGACATATTAATAAGCAGAATATATAGTGAGAAGAGATAAGAATCTTTACTCAACTATGGTAACCTAAAGCATTCAGACGAAGAAAAACACTTTAGAATGATTTGGGAATGACATGGTCTGCAAGGCAGTTCATTCCACTGGCAAGTGTGCTTGGTTGTTTTTTCCCATGGTTTAATTATGAATGAAATAGCTCACCGACCTGTTATTTTTCAAAACCTCTGAAACTGCCTCACTTTCTACATTAATGCATGTAATTAAAAGTAAAAAATTTTTGATCTGAAGCAGAAAACAAGACTCAGCTTCACGTCTAGTTTATTCTTTTATTTCTGAGATCCAGTAGGAACTTCAGTTAAACCTTATTGTCACACTCCCTTTATGCCACAGATGTAAGCTTCAAAGATAGTTTCTAATCCCTCCAATTGCTTCTTTTGAAACACTTCTAGCATCATCATTCATAATTTCATTTTTTTTTAGACTATACTTCTCCTGGACTTGTGTGACCTTTACTTGTGTATCTATGGAAAGTTTTGGAGGGAAAATTGTATATTTTTAGAATAATTGTGTTAAACTAAGATAATTAAAGAGACACTTTAACCTCAGCTTGGGCACATATCCTTGACTTTCTCAGTTCTCACAATGGAAATGGTCACTTTTCCCTCTGCTGTGAGCTGTTTTCCCTCTCTGTGTTCTGAAAACAAGCGCTCTCTCTCTTCCTCCTTCCCTCCCTCCCTCCATTTATTTATCTTACTTTCACTCTTTAACCAACTGTTATCTACTTTGAATCCCAAAATACAAATTAATGTGGGCACTCAATGATTTCCACTGACTTTTCAGTCTTTACCTTATTTGAAATCTCTGCAGTATTTGACACCATTTGCCATTTGTTTCATTGTAATACTTTTTATAATGTAAAAACAAACCTAACTTATTGACTTTAGTCTCCTAGCTTCCCCTTTAAGGGTTATTCTTTTCTTGTCTTACCTTTAAATTAGTTGAGATAAACTTTATTAGTTCTTTTTTTCCTTTTCTAACAGCCCACTCTCCCTAAGTGACACAATCCACATCTTTAGCTTCAAGGATTCCCAAGTCTATAGCTCCATGACTTCTCTCTCTCAAGTTGGAAAGCTGTGTATCCAACTGACCTCCATGCTTTTCTAGGCTGAATGATTAACAGTCATATCATGCTCCAGCTTTCCAAAGCTAAACTCATCATCTCCTTCCACTCATCTACTTATCCTTATATTTTATGTTAACACATTCAGTGATAGCATCCAAATCAGCAAGCGAGAAGTCACCTTTGATTCTTTCATCCCTATCCCCATCCAAATTTAATTAATACATATGATTTAAAAACCCCTTTAATATATATTGATTCTATTCATTTCTCTCTGTCACCACTGGTTATCCCTTAGCTATGAGCACAAATTGCAACACTATATACTCCTTTCTTGTTTTTAGCCTTCATTTTTTCTAAATTATTTCACACTTGGAAATCCAGGTTCATTTTTTAAAATGCAAATTGGATCACATAACTTCCCTACTTAAAACCCTTCAATAACCTTCCATTGCTCTATTGCTAAAGTCTAAATTTCTTAATGTAGAACTTAAATTCTCAAGAGACCTCTCTTTTCCTAATACTTTATTTCTTTACAGCTTTACTCCCTTAGAATGCATTATCCAGTCATACTGAACTTACAGTTCTCCAAATGAGTCATTTTCATGTGCCACTGCTTTTTTTTTGTCCCCATACTGCAATGAAGTTCTAATCTAGACATTTGCTGTCCATTAGTTTTCTTGGCCCTCTGAACACTTAATGTCCAGACATCTTATGTCATGCAGTATGAATATTGCTTCCTTTACTAACCTATTTTTTAGTCATAGAACTATATCGTGACTTTCTTATGTGATTCCATAGCAGTCTATACTTACTTCTGTCATACAATTACAAAATTCTTTTCTATTTAGGTTCTTATAACTCCTATTAGAATATAGGGAGTTAAATGGCAAAGGTATTATATTTTCATCAATGTTCTATGCTTGATCTATAAGGGTGTTTATAGGTGTCAAAAGAATGGTTAGATTGGCAGCCTTTTGAAACCTCATTTAAAATGTACTGACAGTGCATTAATGACCTGCTTTTTTTTTTGATAAACTTTCTGTATTGGCTAATGAAACTGTCAGCCATCCATCTACTGACTCACATGGTAGATGTGAAATAAACCTAACACCTCAAACAGTTCCTAGAATACAGTGGTTATTCCATACATATTTGTTGATATAATGAGTTACTGAAAATAAATTAATCCTAAATTACTCACTCTAACCTTTGTCTCAGTATTCAATTCAGTATTCATTTTTTTATTCCATATCTCTTGAATCTTCCTTTTACATCACACTGCCATAATAAGGCCTCATCAAGTCTTGCCTTGACTAAAATATAACACTGTTTTCTTTTAGCATCCCAATAGCCAGTTCATCCTTTATTTTCTGTTAGAGCAGTGACTTTCAACTGAGGATGAGTTTAAATCCCCCTACGCACTAGGTTTGGCCATGTCTAGTGAAGTCATTTTGTTGTGACCACTGATGGGGGAGGTGCTACTGGCATCTAGTAGGCAAAGGCCCAGTCATCATCCTATGGAGCACAGGACAGCCCCCAACAACAAAGACATCCAGCTCAAAATGTCAGTAGTGCTGAGGTCATAAAACTCTTTGCTAGAGTGGTTACATGCTGAAATGTACATCTATTTGTGTTGTTTATCTTTCTTAAATTGTCTACACTTGTATTTTCTAGAGCTCCTAGGGTTCTGTGGTGGTCCATCAAGCATTTAACCAATTTACTGTCTACTGTTTGATAAATTGAGATTATTAGTGAGATATTATGACAAAGATTTTTAATTGTCCTCAATATATATTTCTTCCTTTGTGCTTCTAATAACAGAACTGTCCTCACTTAAATTTTAGGGGCACATAACAGCAAAGTTAGAGACTAACTTTCTTAGCTGTCCATGTGTATTCATTCATACATGGTTCGGTTTGGTCAGCAGATTGTGAGTATAGGTGATTTGTACAAAGCCAGGACTGTTTTTTTCACCTTCCAGTTAGATGGGAATAGCATTTGAAGTCATGCTTTCAAGGTGGCAGGACCAACTACAATTGTGACTGCTTGCCTTATGACCATTAATTTAAGAAAGGAACTTTATTTTGGGACATCAGCAACTTAAACTCTCACAAATACAGATGAAACATATTCTTCTTGATAAGCTATCTCCTAAAATCACTTTTGCACTACAAGCTGAAGCTTGACAACATAACATGATACAGCACTTTGTGATATAATCTTTGCTTGCAAGTCTTTCTCAGCCTCATTGCACATTGGTACTCTATAGGACTTTATATGATAGAGCCTCAGCTCTGTCCATTTCCTTCCTATTCTTAGTGTCCTATCACTTCATCCTCATAGTCTCATTGCCTAAAATTACTTTAAAATAGAATACACACTCAACACATTTTTCTAAATAATTACCTTTGCAAGATTTCAAACTTATATGGTTAATGGCCCAACCATTACAATACTCAACAGTTTCAATATTTGAAAACATAGATGATTGATTTTATAATCCTATAATTATAGTCTTAATCATATAATCTTACCTTATAAAGTGTCAGTGAATCAATAGCTGATTACATAGGTTAACTGTGGCATTAGTTAATAACTGTTTATAAACAAAACTGAACTTCATTTATAATATGAACCTGGATTTTGACTCTCTCTTATTTCCAGATTCTACCTTTTTTGAAGTTTACTAGTTATGGTGATTGATTTACTTCTAATTTGATCTGATGATCAGATATGCAAACTTCCTTAGATCAAAAAGTTATTTTCCTTTTCAATCAGGTAGTTTGGGTAACACGAGAAAGCAGGATTAGGGTGTTATCTGAGATCTCATGAATTCAATTTACAATGAATATTTTAGTCAATAACTATTTTATCAATTATGGAAATATATTTGCTTAAGACACCATAATATAATTCATATGTTATTCAGCAAGTATTAATCTCCTTAGTGAAAAATTTTATAGCAAGGAAAGATATAAGAAATAGGTTCATAATGCCTGCACACTAGGAGAAATTTATTAGTGAGAAGAAAATAAAACTGGTAAAATTATTAGAAAATAGAACTCCTTTAATACAATCACAAAGAGAAGACAAATAAAAGACAAATGGTGAGTTATTAAGATATTGATACATATATTGAGCCTGATAATGAAACATATATACAGAGCTTCTAAATAATTATTTTAAATGGGTATCTTTTGTACCCATCATGGGAATTATCTCAAGTTTCATAATTCTTCAAGGATTATTCCTATAATTATCCCTATATCCCTTCAAGGAAACGTCATGGTAGATAAAAACAAGCAAACAAAGCAACACACACACACACACACACACAAAAACAAAAGCCAATGCCATAGATTTTGGTGTTACTTATACCTGATTTGAATCCTAGTTCTATTATTTATTAATTATATTGACTAGGTTATTCAATACTTCTTAACTTCATTTTTTCCATTAATAAAATAGGAAAAGTAATATTACAGGGCTAGTATAATTAAAGGACTTGGAGCATAGTAAATTTTCAGTAATTAAAAATTTCCTATGTCTCTAATAATTAAAACACGGTAATCATGTTTTCTTAACCAAAATTTAGGACACATGTTCTGACATCTTTTACTCTGAGTTATGATTGTATTGATATGAAAATCCTAAAAGAACGTTGAGATGTTAATTTGTTAGCAATTGTTACAACGTGATTATTCTTAGTTATACACAACTATTAATTTTTTTAAGATATTGGTACATGTTAATTATTAGAGGTACATGGGGGTTAGTCAATCCCAGCTAACCTCATTACCAGTCTAAAAGGAAAGAAACTGTAGACTCTATTCTGCCATATTACAGTCATTCATAAATAGTAGGCAGTGATTTTCTTATACTCACTTCTGTCTTTTGGAATAAAATCTCACCTGTTTTTTTCTTTGTGGTGCTCCAAAGCACCATCCTTGAAAATTCAGCTGAGGTCTTTGATAAAAGACTCTAGACATAAGATTAGTCTAGTCAACTCTGCAGATTCAGGTGATCCGTCTGCACAAATAGCTGAGCTCAGAATATTTTAGAGGTCAAGTCCAGGGGACTATCCTTTAGTATTGTTAAAGAAAAAAAAAAAAAAGAAGTAGTCTGAGCCTTGTTAAAATGGTAAAGAAGACTTCATTCAACATTATTGTGATAGGTGTAAAGACTACCACAATGGGGGATCAAGATCAGGTTCAACTTCTAATACAAGAGCAAGTGGGATTTTATATCGAAGGAGCAGATTGGGGGTGGGAGGTGGGGGACGTTGGGTCAGTGGGTGGAAAATTTCTAAGAGGAGACATATAAGGAAGGGGGATTTTTGCTAAATATACTTAACAGGATTCTTGCTGTATGCAGGCCAGGGTGATCAGATATTATCTGGGGAATAGTAGAGGATGAGGAATTTGATCTCATACCAAGGGTGATCAGATATTAAGGGTGAAGATTTTTGCTCAACTGACCTAGCAGGATTCTTGGTACAACTGAACTATGCAGGCCCAGCAAGAAAAGGGGACAAGGCTGAGGCCTTGTCAAGGAAGTAGGACTTGGAGGAGCCTGAGTAAAGTTTGGTCAAGGAGAGAGTCTTCATCAGTGTAAAGAGTGAGGACTCACTTGATTTGTATGCCCCCATTATGCAAAAGTGTCAAGATTCTAGAAACTATTTTAAACAAAACACATAGATTAAAAACTACTAGTCTTACCAATGTCGGTCCATCTTTAATTAGTAAATTTCCTGATGTTGAGTCAAGGTATAGATTGTAGAAATATTTGAGAAAGTCACTTCTGGAGTGTGGACTTTCTGATGAAATACTAGTTTACCATAACCATATTGGGGAAATAAATTCCTGATTAGATTAACTGAATGCCCTGAGGTTGCAGACTAACACAAATGCACATACATTTATTATTTACATGGTCAATTCTGAAATGTTTTAATTTAAGCATAGATATTGTACAATTATACCTTTATTTAACATTTTTTTTTGAAAATAGTAAAATTGGATTATCAGAACTGGCTGAGGAAATCCATTGAATATCTGCTGTATGTATGTCCATATAAGCTGCTATTTTATGGAAATTGTTTTGGAGGAGATTTTCTATAGGAGTTGACCCACCAGTTACATTGTTCAAAACTGGATGTTTCATATAGAAGTAATAGTAGCTAATGTGGTTGAAGGCTTACTTATATCAGACACTGTTCTTTGACCTTTTATATGCATATATGCATTAATTTATTCATTTCTAAACACACACACACACATGTGCACACACATGCACAAATTAGATGCCATTATTAGTGGTTGTGCAGAAAGAAACCACTGAGGTAGAGTGCTACTAAGTAACTTGTCCAAGGTCACACAGCTAGAAAATTAATAACATATAATTAAAACCTAGGCCTGTGGCCCCTCAGGCCATACTCTCAACTATGACATTGTATTGACTCTATCGTATTGTAAGGCCTGGACCAGCTTCACAGACCTATGATCTGTGCAGGGCGCCATGCTTAGAAGGGCACTGCTCTTGGTTTAATTCTCTGCTGTTGCCATTTTGGAATTAGTAATAATTTATGAACAAGGGATCCCATATTTTCATTTAGCATTAGACCCCACAGATTATGTTGCCAACCCTGTGTGTGACGTTTTGAGCAGTGAAAGAGTACAATTGCTGCTTGATATGCAGAGATAACCTGAGGAAGCTCCTCTCAGTTACAGGTATCAGAATGTGTAATTCAAACTGATGGGAAGTGAATCTCTCAAGAAACAAGAGATTAATAATTCTAGGTATGTAGCAAAGAATGAACTGTTACTAAAAACAAATAAATGTAAAGGAAACTAACTTATGCATTTCATGTGAAAATAAGCATGAGAATATGTTAGTCTTCATGATTACCATGAAAGGGAAGATTCAGAAATTCAAACACACTTCTGCAGCCTAAAATGTTACTAAAGGAGTGAGAGTCTCTCACTGAACATTTAAAAGATAAAGATGTGGTGCTTGAAAATAAAATTGCAAATAGAATCTAATTAGTGACTATGCTAATTCTTTTCCCCACTTGTTAACATTAACAGGAAATGATATTAATGTTTTCAGTAGCTGAAAAGGGATACAATTAACTTTACATTTTCATATCAAAAGAATTACAGTAACATTATACCAACAAAACCTAGCTTTTCATATATGCATGAAGAAATGCAGTCTTCACTGATTAGCGGCTTAAAAATTTTACAAATAAGTTTTAGAAATTTTAGAAATGAAGAACTGTTTGAAATTAGAGACAGTGTTATTGCAAATTCACAAATACTTCTTCTTTGTTGAGTAAAAAATGAGCAAAATGCAATTCTTGGTAAAACAGTGATAGATTTCAGAGAGAAATCTAGAGAGAAAGGAAAAGAATAACAAAGAGACATGAATACAACTTTCACACCCTCCATAGAGCTTTGCAAACAGCATTTTAGAACAATTCCTATATTTCATTTTACTCATTTAACTCATGTAGCTTAGAAGTGTCATTTCGAATAAATATATTTCCTTTACAACAACCTCATGCAGACTTTATGCATAATTTATTTACATAAATTTCCTTTACATCAGCTTTTACTTATTAGAGTTTCATTTAGCTTATATGATACATCTACATGTGATCAATTGGATTTTTATCTTTTAATGTAAGTCACCTTATATTATACAGGCATATCTCATTTTATTGAGCTTTTCTTTATTGCACTTCACAGATACTGTGCTTTTTACAGATTAAAGGTTTGAGGCAACCCTGGGTTGAGCAAGTCTATCCACGCCATTTTTCCAACAGCATTTGTTCATTTTGTGTTTCTTCACGTTTTGGTAATTCTCACAATATTTCAAACATTTTCATTATTATTATATTTGTCATGGCGATCTATGGTCAGGGATTTTTGATGTTACTATTGTAATTGTTCTGGTGTGCCGCGAACTGCACCCGTGTAAGATGACAAACTTAATACGTAAATGTTCTGTGTTCTGACTGCTTCACCAACCGACCAATCTCCAGATTCTCTCCCTCTCCTCAGACCTCCCTGTTCCCTGAGACACAACAATATTGAAATTAGACTAACTAATCAAAAGCTAGAGATGATTAAGCTTAGTGAGGAAGGGATGTCAAAAGCCAAGATAGGCTAAGCTAGGCCTCTTGCACCGAACAGCCAAGTTGTGAATGCAAAGGAAAATTCCTTGAAGGAAATTATAAGTGCTACTCCAGTGAACACAAGAATGATAAGAGGGCTTCCCTGGTGGCGCAGTGGTTGAGAATCTGCCTGCCAATGCAGGGGACACAGGTTCGAGCCCTGGTCTGGGAAGATACCACATGCTACGGAGCAACTGGGCCTGTGAGCCACAACTACTGAGCCTGCGCGTCTGGAGCCTGTGCTCCGCAACAAGAGAGGCCGCGATAGTGAGAGGCCCGCACACCGCAGTGAAGAGTGGCCCCTGCTCGCCGCAACTAGAGAAAGCCCTCGCACAGAAACGAAGACCCAACACAGCCTAAATAAATAAATAAATAAATTTATTTATTAAAAAAAAAAAAAAGAATGATAAGAAAGGGAAACAGCCTTATTGCTGATATAGAAAAAGTTTTAGTGATCTGGATAGAACCAGCCACAACATTCCCTTAAGCCAAGGTTTAATCCAGAGCAAGGCCCTAAATCTCTTCAATTCTATGAAGGCTCAGAGAGGTGAGGAGGCTTCATAAGGTCTAAAACTGAACCATCAGTATCACAGAAGTATGCTTGTAGTAAGTTACAAATTATCAAAATAACAGTAACTTTCAATGATCATATCCCTGGAATACTGAAAATCTATTTGGCACATGCAATTACTCTAACTGAATAATCCCAGACATTCTTTTACAGTCGAATCCAAAATTCTTTTGCAAAATTTTATGGACTAGACCAAAATCCCCATAAATATTTAATATCACTTCCGTTTATTGAAATGTTAACCAGTGTCACTAATTTTCATCTGCTGATGTGGAAAAGGACTAAAGGATCAAATTTTTTTCAGGGTACTCAGTTTAGTCAAGCTAATTTCTGTTCATCAATAGCATGAAGTATTAGTAGATATAAATCACTGAAATAAATCTTACTAATTTCTAAGAACTTCTCTTCTAATGATACATTATAATTTCCCTACCTAGCTCAAAAACATTAGAATAATTAAGTTGATGTATTATATAATGACAAATTCCTTAGATGTGTTCAAGTCACATTAATTTGGGCAGATTCCTCTAATCGTTTTAAGACTGTGTTTGATGCTTTAGTATGAATTATTCTTAATGTAAATAATACTGTAATGGAGAAAAAATATTATTATTTAAGAAAATTTGAGATTAGTAGAAAATTAGTTCCTATTGCTAGATAATGAACAATATAAAAATGTTTCTATTAAGCATCAATTACATGCATAGTACTCTGGGAAACTTTAAAAGATTGGAAAGAAAAAAAAGAAAGAAATGCCTGTATTGCTATAGAAATAATACTAAACTTCATGAATACATTAGAGGGCTTCCCTGGTGGCACAGTGATTAAGAATCCACCTGCCAATGCAGGGGACATGGGTTCGAGCCCTGGTCTGGGAAGATCCCACATGCCGCGGAGCAACTAAGCCCGTGCGCCACAACTACTGAGCCTGAGCTCTAGAGCTCGTGAGCCACAACTACGGAGCCTGTGTGCCACAACTACTGAACCCCGCGCGCCTAGAGCCCATGCTCCACAACAAGAGAAGCCACCACAATGAGAAACCTGCGCACCACAACGAAGAGTAGCCCCCACTCGTCGCAACTAGATAAAGCCCGTTTGCAGCAGCAAAGACCCAACACAGCCAAAAATAAATAAACAAAATGAATACATTAGAAAACAAGGCAAAAAACTTATGATAAACATTGAATAAAATATAGGCTTTTTACAACAAAGGAGGAAAGCAGTGAATAACATAAGTGTTGTCATGGCAACTCAGGAACACCTTCAAATATTGGTATCTCAATTTTTTCCCACATTTTATCTCTTATTGTTCATTGTGTATGACTAAGTTTTCCTTTTTCTCCCCAAACTAGTTGTCCTACTTGTACTCTTGCCCTAAGTGTATCATGCAGCTACTATGTCATGACTTCATTCTTGTCCAAACCCTGCTCTACTAATGGTCAGTTATCATCCTTTATTATTTTATTTTTGTCACAATTTATAATTGTCATAAAATTATTCATTTATTTTCATGTTTGTCTTTTTAATATTGCTAAAATACATTTGAGTATTTGAAAACCTAAATATATATATATTTTATTTACTATGTTACCCTTATGATATAATTACTATACTGTAATTCCCCCTTCCCATTGATTGTCAAAATTCCTAGAAAAATTGTCTATATTTCACTAGTCTTGTTTCTACCAGTTCATTAAGGGCTCACGATATGATTGTCTTTTCTTGAGATTTGTTACACTAAATCAACCACAGTGCAGTTACTAGAGATTGTGATATTAGAAATTATGAGCTGTACACATCAGATAGATACAGAAAAAGTAAAAGAATTTTTAATTTTAGACATCAAGTCACTTAAATGTCTAGAGAGGGTTTTTCAGACTTCCTTTATGGGAGAAGACAAATAATTATATAATATAAACCTAAGAGCTTTATGAGCAACTTAGGGTTGGAATTCCTATTATAGTGAATGTAAATAGAAGTCAGAATGTATCAGCAATAATGGCCTAAAATCTATGTTTGTCCTGAGTGACAGTGTGGGGTGGGAAGGTGGTGGCTTTCTCTGGTTTCTATGAAAGTTCAGCTACCTGTGAATTTATTGGTCAAATATTTATTTGGGAAAGCAACTTTAAAGTGGGCAAGTTCTTCCTAAACCTAATAATATTTACAATTAAATACAGGTGAACTATTTCAAAACACAACATTAAGAAATGATCTCTGGACAATTAGTTTTTCATGTGTATTTCTAATCTTAAAGGGAATTTATCCATTGGATAATGTACTTGTTATTCCAAGTAAAATTTTAATTAAACAATTTAAAAAGAGCTTTAAATGTAAGTTTAAATTTCACCAATAAGTAGATGTTATTGCAATATTTTAGAATATCCAGGACATCTGTATTTATAAATCTAACACTTGACTAGTTGGGAAGATTTCACTAGTCAGACAACTGAAGCATATACAAAATTTAAAATATTATATTTATAAATTCAATTTAAATTGAATAGTGGAAATTGATTAACTAGGTTGTAAGGTTTCTTTAAGAGTCTTGGATAAAATTTGCTAACAATAGATTAATCTGATTTACATGTTAATACTAATGTGTAGGGGAAAACATTCTTAATTTGTTATAAAATAATTTTTAAAGAAATTTATGAAAAATTTATACCATGCAAAGAAATCCTGCTCTTAAGAACACCTGTAAGTTCATGTTTGAATACTAGACTGCTCATCATGTGCAAAGGATGATATACAATTGATCTCTCTCTCCACTTATGTTTTTTCTCTTCCCCTTGCCAGGAATTCCTCGATCAATATAGTGAAATATTAACTAAGCTTCAAGGGCCAAGCATAATACCATTAACTCCATTAAGTATTTTCCAGATTCCTCCTTTAAAAATAAGTATTTTCTTTCTCTATATTTTTCTGTTTTTACTCAATGGTACTACTGACTTCATTATAATTGAAATGTTTGCACACATCTGCCTCTTCCTCTATGATGCCAGCTTCTTGTATTAAAGGGACTGTTATACATTTGTTTTGAATAGAAAACCACTGGATTCTGATATCAACAGCAACACAGTCATGCCCAGACAACTAATACTTACCTTTGGTCATAAGAGAATGTATGAAATTTTAGATGGATGAGTAGAAAGTCATCAATACTAGAAAAATAGCGTTTGAAGTTTATATTTATTGCTTATTAATCAGTTTAGCATATTTTTAATGAAAAAAAGTACTCACTGATTGTTAGGGTTCCCTTTTGGACAAAAGTTGATCCAGTAAACTTTATATATTGAGTTACATTGAGGTGAGTAGGAAGGTAATGAATAACTGTAGAGCCCATAGACTATACAGTCAATAAATTGAACCGTATATTTTTCACATGCTCTATTTTAAGGCATGTAGCAAATAAGAAAGAAGAGCCAAATATTTCTTCAGTTCATTGAATAATATTTGGCTGGATGAATGACAAAGATTAAAGCTCATAGTATAGTTCATGACATGACATTAACTTTGTTAAAATGTACATTTAAAAGATGTCTTTATGTCCATAAAATCCTTAAAATGTAACCTACACGTTAGACTATTTTAAAGAGTAAATATTTTATAGTAAAATGTGCCTCTGTGCTTTTGAAGAGCAACACTTTTAATGAAACTACATGATCAGAAGTACCCATATCCTGTAGGATTTTCAGAATTTCAAAATCTGATATGATAAGAGCAATTGAAAACTATTGGTATATTTAATTTTCTTTATTGTAATTTTCTTGCCATTAAAATTACTATGTTGTACACCTGAAACTAATATTGCAAATCAACTATACTTCAATAAAAATACATTAATTAATTAAATTGACTTTTTCCCTTTTTTCTTTTTTTACCTCTCTGCAATTAAAGTAACTTTCTATCTTGCTTAAACTTTTAAAGATGCAGACCAGAAAAATTATATGAAATGCAAAGAAATGAGTGATCTATTTTAATAATTCTATAATGGGAAAAGCAAGAAACAATGGTTTAGGAAAGACTTTATTGCAGACTTTGAAGAAGTTTTTCCAGGCTTAGTAAATACAGTACTTTCAGATGGAGAAGAGGAAAAGTAAATTTTCAGAAATAATAATCACATGATCAATGTCAGAGAAGTACAACAGGGTATGGTACTACTTAGGGAACTATGGATAGGCCAGAATGATTATGGTGTATGATGGCTGTGCTGAGAACAGAGGTAGCATATGCCACTGTAAAGTAGCTTTTGCTATCTTTTAAAAAATAATATTAAGTAGTGTGGGTCATAGTCTGTAGACAGTGAGGAATCTTCCAAAGTAATTAAGCAAGCAAATGTAATTTGGGTGAGAATTTTTAAAAAATAGAATTAATTAGCTAATAATTTACTCTTAGAAGGCAAGTTCAAAGTGTACTTAAGGCCAAGAAATCAAAAGCAGAAATCTGTGATTTCATTAAAGTGTTATTTGCCAACATTTTCTCGGAGTGAATAATAAGGATCCTTCAGAGAAAAGGAATATAACCATTTATGTAAATTTTGGATAAAGTTTCAAAATAAAGAGACCAGCACAGATAACATTAGACATGAAAAGTTTTCATGATCTCATCCAACAAGGTAACAGATAAGTATGAGAACTCCTCCTAAAAATTCCAAATGAGTTTCTTTTGAAGTGTCGCCACTTGGGGTGACTTTCTCATCTTTCTTTTATCTTCTTTGATTGGACATAGTATGATATGTGAAGTTATTAGCAGAAGGCTTTATTGATAGGTTAATGAATCCTCATCCAAGATAGGTGCATTTTTCCCCCTCTATTTATCTATAGATATCCTTGATTCATCTTCTCTACTTATGTCACATATGGATTCACCTATGTGATGTCACATGATTATCATTTCTTTTTTGTGATGAAAAAATTAATATTTACTTTCATTGTAATTCAAGTATATAATACAACACTGTTGACTGTAATCACTATGCTGTGCATTAGATCTTCAGAACTTATTCATCTTCTAGTTGCAAGTTTGAACCCTTTGACCAACATCTTCTCAATTCACTTACCCTCTGTTAACCACCATTCTACTTTCTCTTTCTATGCATTTGGCTTATTTAGAGTCCACAAATAAGTCATATCATACAATATTTGTCTTTCTCTGTCTGATTTATCTCATTCAGCATAAAGCCCTCAAGTTCCATGCATGTTGTCACAAATGGCAGAATGTTCCTCTTTCTAATGGGTGAATATATATATCCATATCTTCTTTATCCATTCATGCATTGATGGACACTTAGGTTGGCTATTGTGAATAATGCTGCAATGAATATTGAGATGCAGTTATCTCTTTGATATCCTGTTTTTATTTCCTTTGTATACATACCTAGATTTAGGTTTGCTGGATCCCATGGTAGTACTATTTTTAGTTTTTGACGAACCACCATACTGTTTTTCATAGTGGCTACACCAGTTTACATTCCCCCTAGCAGTGCACAAAGATTCCCTTTTCTCCACATTCTCACAAGCACTTGTTATCTCTTCGATGACAGCAGCTGTAATGGGTATAAAGTGATATCTCATTGTGGTTTTGATTCGCTTTTTTTAAAAAATATTTTTAAATTTTATTTTTATTTATTTATTTTTTGGCTGCTTTGGATCTTTGTTGCGGCACGCGGGATCTTCGTTGAGGCATGCGGGATCTTTTGTTGTGGTACGCAGCCTTCTCTACTTGTGGTGTGTGGGTTTTCTCTTCTCTAGTTGTGGTGCACAGGCTCCAGGGCATGTGGGCTCTGTAGTTTTCGGCACGCAGGCTCTCTAGTTGAGGCGTGAGGGCTTAGTTGCTCCGTGGCATGTGGGATCTTAGTTCCCAGACCAGGGATCGAACCCGCCTCCCCTGAATTGCAGGGCAGATTCTAAATTTACCACTGGACCACCAGGGAAGTCCCTTGATTTGCTTTTCCATCACGATTAGTGATGTCTAGCATATTTTCATGTACTTGTTGGCCATTTGGATATCTTCTCCGAAAAGAAATGTTTATTTAGTTTCCCTGCCCTTTTTTTTCAACTGGATTGTTTGTTGTCCTATTTGCTGCTGTTGTTATTGAGTTATACGAATTCTTTATTTATTTTGGAAATTAGACCCTTATCTGATATGTGATTTGCAAATATTTTTATTTATTATTCAGATGTGGAGACTGAGGAACATATTTAACTGGTTTGCCAACATATTTAATTTGATTTACAAATTCTCTTGTCTTCAATGAATATTTCTCCTTTCTCCTCTATTCTCAAAACTAAACTAACTTGTCTTCCATTCACATTCTCAATGACCTTACTTTTTACCTTTTTGAAAAATAGAAATCATCCCTCACTCCTTCCACCTCTAATAATGTCTGAATCTGTGTTTATATACAGTGCTTTCACTCTTATTTTACATTTGATAAACTCTTCTTGCTCCTATTGTAAGACCAGCACTTTCACTTGTGTACTAAATCCTGTTTTCTCATTTAGGGAAACATGTGATCTAATTAATATTGTTTTTGTTCCTTATGCCTTTAATTAGTGTTTTTTTTCCACTGAATAATTCCTACAAGTAAAGCTATATGCACAATATCTACCATCTTAAAAATATAACACGTTTTATGTAAGAGTTATTCCATTATGCTCCCTGTTTCAGTAAAACTTGTAGAAAAATAACTTCTCCACCATAGTTGACACTTGAATGACATGGGTTTGAACTGTAGAGGTCCACTTATAGACAGATATTTTTCAATTATAAATAATACCGTACTACGCTGTCCTTGGTTGGTTGAACCCTCAGATGAAGAGGATCTGCCAATCCAGAGGGCAACTATAAATTACACTCGGATTAATTCCCTTGTTGTTCAAGGATCAACTATACTTTATTTGTTTATCTAATCAACTTTATCATTGCTAGTCTATTAAAATATAACTTGTTAATGTCAACAGTAAATTCACATTGCTAGAAACAATTATCATTTCAGAATCTTCCTCTATGTTGCTCTTTTTGTACCAATGATATAGTTCATCCTTTCTCTTTTTGAAGACACTTCACTTGTTTGTCACGACAATCAATATTTGGTTCCCTTCTGACTTAATTAACTAATGCTTCTTAATCACCTTTACTGCGTCTCATCACTTCCCAAAGCTCAATACTTGGACCTCTTCTAAATACAATCCCTTTATAATTACATAGAGTCTCATGAATTTAAATACCCTCCAAATGATGATAACCTCCAAATTTTTTATCTCCATCATAGACTTCTCCCTAGAATCCCTGCCCTGTAAAATTGAATGCTAATGTTGGAGGTTGGAGCTTCAACGTGTGAGTTTTGGGAGTACACAAATATTCAGTCCACAGTAGTTTCCCTTTTTTTTAAATTGTTTTTCAAGTTTTGTTCTTTATGAAGTTTTAGGAGTAGTTCATGACTTCTCCTAAACTATGTGACGTGCAGTTATCTCTTTCCGCTTTGGCAATATTTTTATCTTGTTCTACTTACTAGTATATATCAATGCATTTTATATACATTTTTATTTTTAATGTTGGTATTGTTTTCTTTAAATGCTTCTTAAGTTTATTTCATAGTTAATATTTCCCTGACACCCAGATTATAATAAAAAATTCTTTAAGTACTTATAAATTATTCTTTACTAAAAGAACTGGTGAATCCCTCTAGCCAGTGATTGATAGTAGTGGCAACAGTAGTCATATACTTTTGCTACTAACATTAACAATAATTCCTTGATGTCTCTCCATTTAAGAGATTCTGGTTTTGGAACTATATGATATATACCATATGCATATACACATTCAAATGCATGTATGTCGTGTGTGTGTGTGTGTGTGTGTGTGTGCGTGTGTGTATGTTGTAGTCACCTACAGAAACTCGATTAACCCCAACCAAAATGTGGTTTAGAAGTCCAGACTTATGCCACCACACACACATTAAGGTGGTATGAAAAGATTATTACTGGTTTATTACTAACATAATGAGATGTTCTGGAGAGAGCAGAGTGACTCACAAGTAAGTCTGAACATTATTTGAGAAAGAAAAGAGAAAGGAGACTGGCTAGAGTTTTTTGTTGTGATGAGGGGGTGGGGCAGGATGAAGGTTCCCTTGCAAACTGGAAGGGGCTTGTGTGGTTTGAACCACCTGCCATGCCACAGGGAACCCCCAAACTTTCTTATCAGCATACCCAGATGTGGAACAGAAGGGGAAAGTGGGGGGTAGGAGAGGCTGTGAGGCTTAAAACTGTCAGCAGTCAAACATTAAAAAATGGAATCAGACAATTATTACAATGCAAATATGTTATTTTAGCTTTTCTGTTTCTACTAGAAATTGGTATTTTCTGAGAAAATTAATCATTTTCTCTGATCTTTATATTTACTTTAGTTCAAATTACTAATATATTTATTTACATAGTCATTTTTCATTCTCTCATATGATCTTTTAATTCCTTTTGTTTCTATGAGCATTTTGCATTTAGAATCCTGTATTTTGTGCATGTGCAAATTTGTCCTCCTAAACTTCATAGCTTTTGTTGTACAAATTTTTTTTAAAGAATTAACTTTTTTGTTAGTTATACTCTCCTTTTGTTGTAGTATATGTTTTTCTTTCACTTGTGTTGTTCATTGTTTTATTCTTTTACTAACATATTGAATTTTGTTTTTAATATATTTTCTAGTTGTCTTTATTAGTATTAGTATTTAAAGCTATGGATTTTCCTCTGGGCACAGCTAAATTAGGTGATTTATTTTACAAGTCCATTACCAATATGATTTTTAGTATGCTAATGATATTCTCTTATGTTACTGACTCCAAAATAGTATGGCTAGATTAGGAAGAGGCAATGTTATTATTTTAAATATCACTAAATGAAGTAAAAAACCTTCGCAATATAAGCAGCAACAGAGGATTGTAAAGCACATACCAATTTTATTTTAACTTCTTGGAACAGAATTGATAACATAAAATATGAAGTAATATGTAAAAACCTAATGACTAAGTGAAATAAAGTGAATACTGACAATACCAAAACATGAAAATTGTTCATGTATAAAGAAGAAATAGGCTTAATTTGAATATCTGATGAAATCAAGCAACAAAAAGTTGATTTCTAATTGTGAATAATCTACTTCCAACACTTGTTTTTAGCTGAAATTAGTACAAATTCTTTTGAGCTTAATACATACATATGAAAAATTATGTGAAATTGATTTGTGCTTATGATGAATCACTTAAAGCAATGTGGTAGAATTTTATTAAAATTATTACTTGTAACCCTTTGTCTTATATTCTCACAACTATATTACTGATAAAACATTGCTCAGGTTTTGTATCCATTTTTTTTTTACTTTTATATAAAAAGTGTTTTCACATAAGAAGTACTTTGAAATAAGAAGTATTGTACAGTGGCTTGAGAACTGTCCTGTGTCTTAGAAACAGGTTCATTTGCCTGTCTGTCCAATGGAAGTCATGTAAATGGTACCCACATATGATCAGGCATGGTATCTTTTTATCTTCAAGTGAGTTGAAGAATGGCTTAAATTTAACATTATTTTACTTAAACCATATTCTTTTATTCTATTAAATAACATTTCACTTTTACTGTTTAATGTCATTTTTACTCACCTTCCGTCTCTCTTCCTCATACTCACTCAAGTATAGTTAACTCACTAACATTTCCTGGTACAATTGACAAATAAGTTCTGAGTTCAGCCTTTGTATTCATCAGTGCCATTCCTTTCAACTTACTCTCTTGTGTCACCTTATTCAGGCTGTGTGCTTTTGGTCACCTCCCTTGTTATCCATAAGATTTATAAATTTTTGCTGCTTCTTTATATTTCATTGCAGTGCCTGATAGTTTATTTTCCTCCAGACTCCCAGTGTTTCTCAGGTGCATACTCATGCATCTGCATTCTAATTAAAGTTATACATTGATGTAGTCTTGGTTTCATTGGGTAGTACATCACTAAAGCGGAGACTAGTTGGATAGTGAATGTTCCCAAAGCATTTTACAAAATGTGTTGCTCCTTGAAATAACTTCATTTACAGCAATTTTGTTTGTGCCATTATTCTGTAATACAAACTGTAGAATACCAAGGCTTATGAAACAGAAATAATAGTAACAGATGAATGAATAAAATAAATCACAGTAATAGGGTCCTATATTCAAACACACATAACTTTTTCCTAGTATGTATTTATTTACAAAATTTTCCCTGGAATGAAGTTCTTCTTAAATCTTTTTTTTTCCTTCATATTGATTAGTTTATGCATTAAAAGAGCCAGGGTTAGACATTTGTATGGATTAGATAAGTCTTGAATTATTTTGTTATTGTTGCTCTATGATATTTACTTCCAAATAGAAGATGCTGAAGGTCATCATTAAATCAAACAAAATACATTTAAAATAGCTTACCTTTTCCTTCAAAGATGTAAGTAATGCCAGGGCTTGCTCTGTGTATGTGTGTGTGTGTGGTGAGGAGCAGGTGAGGGTGGTGGTATGGACCAGACTATAAGGTTATAAGCCTTAGCAAACAAAATTTGACTGGATTTTATACTTAACCTCTAATATTTGCACAATAATTCTGAAATCAACATTTGGTTATTGCTTTACTTTATATTAATTATAGTTTCACTGTAAATGCATGAGATATAGCAAAATTGCATGTTAGAGACTCAAATACCAGAAGTCAAGTAGGCAGGTAAACATTAATCTAATTAACGAAAAATTTCAGTAACCACTAAATGGACTAATTTTGTGGCTGAGTGTTTCTATGTGTGTCTGTGTGAATGGGGTAAATTATTAGTTTGTTTCTAAGCTAAGCAAAAATGAGAACAAACAAATTAAGTATAAAGAAGGGGTGACTTAGGCAGCATAAATGGCAAAAAGATTTGATGATTTGGGGTTTGGAGGGAGGCCTAAATTTGAGGGTTTGGAGGCAAGAATGGAATATTAAAAGAATGAATTGATAATCAGTACAGGTAAGTTGAAGTTGAAGACATAAGTTCCATTGTATAAATGGCTTGAAAGTAGGGTGATATTAAATGCAAGCAAAGTGACAATGTAATCAGTGACATTAAAGTATAAAATCTAGAATGTATTTCAAGGAATTCTAAATATGGCCTAAAACTACCCCCTTCACCTACTCTCCTATCCCACAAACCTCACTTTTCATTCATTCAAATCAATATGTTTCCCAAAATACATCTTATTAATTCTCAACTCTAAAAAAGTACAGATGCTTTCCACTCCTCCCATCTCTTTTCCTCATACACAAATTCAATCCATATTTCAAGTCCCAATTCTTTCACTAGCCTTCTTGAACCAGTCTTACTTATGCTGGTAAAATCCTCCTGTAAACCACTAGAATCTGTCTGCTCTAACTTTGGTCTATTACCAACAGGATAGTAAGATTTTCAAAGAAAAATTATTTGCATTCCTTACGATATCCTTTGCTAAGATAAACACAGAGTAAGTATTTAAGTAACATTACATTTACTGACTGATTGACTGGAGAGGAATGACAGTGATTAAGACTAGAGGATCAGTGTTTTTGTTTTTGTTTTTTCTTGATTCATTGCTGGATGGTTCAGGGTTCAGGAAGGAAATTATTCTGGTTGTATATTTTTTTCATATTACAAATGCAATGTAAGTAATGACCTAGGTAAATCCTTAATATCACACAATAACATCTTCTGTGAGTCATGTACAGTTTTCATCCATCTTTTTCTATTTAAAAATACCCACAACAACATTTAATTTATCACAAAATGTCTCTTTACTCATTATGTTCAATAAACAGAATTTATTTGAAAATAACACCACTGTTAGCTCTTTTGTGTGTATGATTAACAGTGTTGATCATACACTACTTTGAGCACAATGAGCTTTGAAATGAAATTGACAATTTACAGTAATTCTGTAAAATTTTTTTTCTGAGAAAATTTGAGTTTCAATCAAACATATATTGGGAGAAGTATATCTTGTAGCTTTTTAGTAAGCAAAGAATATGATCGTCTATATCTAGTTCAGGCTGAACGCATTCCTGGGCTTTCCTTTCTTAGCACTGTTGCCTTAAATAAATCCCAGGTTGCTGCTGCAGTCCTTGTGTCTTTCACCTTTTTCTTTGACTTCAACATTTTTCCCCATTTCTGCATTAAACGCCTTCTTCTGACCTAGTCATAAGGCAAAAAGCGTTATATCCTCTTTAAAAGTTTTCATCAAAGCTCTATTTTTTGAACTTTCTCCTGTATCATCACCTCTTCTTATCAAAAAAACAAACAAAAACTGTATGCATCCCCATGTCCCCACATTTCTAAAATCTCCCTATTCCAATTCCCTTTTCCTGAAATAGATCCTTACCATAACTTAAAGTTTTCCTATCATGGTTTTACATTTATTTTTATTATACTAGTAAACTTCTTTTCAGTATAAATCAATACAGGACCTATATGAACCCTGTAAAATATCTAAAGACATGGGTAGCACACTATGCAGAAAAGAATGATTTTCCATCTGGAAATAACATTGAATACAATGTATCTTGTTTTCTATTAGTTTGGTAAATTTTCTTGCTTACACTAGTTGATATCATGCTCTATTAAATTTGTCAGCATTTTCACACATACTAAAAAAGGTACACATAAATATGACTATTGAGTTTGAAGAAATTACAGTTTTTATGTGTGAGGTGAATTTAATAAAAGTAGATGAACTGCACAGTTCCATGGTACTAAATTTTGTAACAGAAAATGAGACCTTCTTTCTAGCTCAATGTCGAGTTCATTCTTCTCCACTAGATCATTCTCTTTAACATAAAACATGCTATTATTTCACCAACATAAAAAAATTCACATTTTTAATGTACTCCTCAAATTATAGTCCCAAATCTCCTTTCCCTTTCACAGTGAATTTTTTGACAGTTATCTAGATTCATTATCTAATTCCTCTCCCCCATCTCTTCTTGAATTATTCCAATCACATTTACAGACCCTTTACTCCATAGATATTACTCTTGCAAGACCATCAGTGAGGTTCATCTTCCTAAATTTATCCAGTTCTCCTTGCTTATCTTACTTTGCCCATCAGCCATATTTGACACAGTTGATCCCTCCACCATCATTAAAACATTTCTTCATTTTGTTTTCAAGGTTCTATATGCTCCTGGCTTTTCTCCTGCTTGATTGATTTCCCTTTTGAGTCTTTCTTCCTAGGTCCTCATCATAAGCCCAAAGATCTTGTCTCATTGTTGGAGTGACATATATCTTAGTCTTTGATCTTTCCCCATCTCTATCAACTTGTACTTCCTTGATGATCTCATGTGGTCTTGGGTTTTAAAATAGCATCTATATTCTGACAATTTCCAAATTTATAGGTCTCTTTGAAATTTATATTCTGTATTCAAATGGGTACTCAACAGCACCATTTGTATAGCTAAAGGGAATCTCAAATTTTCATTTCTAAGACCACATTTCTAATCTCCTTCCAACATAATAATCCTGTAGTCTTCCCTGTCACAAGGAATAGTAACGCCACCTTTCCAGAGACTATAACTGTTGACAAATGGGCATTTTGAGTCAATCACATACAATGACATTTTTTTGAAGTTGAAGAGAGATAATGTAGTTCCTTTTACATAAGAGGCACTCAGTGAAGATTGACTGATTTATTATAACGTAACTCTGACAAGTAAATTCTCCACTGATGAAAATAAGCTTCACGAAGAAAGTTTTATGTCTGTTTTGTTCATCTCAATATCACCCCCAGTTAGAAGACAGGTACTCTCCAATGTTGTATGAATGAGTGACGATGATGATGATGACCTTCACTTTTTAATGGAAATATTTAAGAAAAATTTACTTACATGTAATTTATTTTCTATCAGCACAACTCTCTTCTCTGTGACAACCTAGTGCAAGACAACTGCCTTTTCAACATTTCTAACCTTCAGATATTTGCATATATGTGTATTTTTCCCCCACAGCCCCCTCCTTTTTAATCAACACTTTCTCATTGCCTTTAAGTATTCCTCCATGGCCTTCTTAATTTTTAATTGACAGTGATGCATATGTATGTGCATAAATTAAAATGTGCATAGGCTTATGTATTCATGTGCAGTCTAGAGAATAGAAAAAACCAGGGGGACAAAGTATTCTTTAGGAGTGGGAATAAATACCATTTGTAGCATCTTTTGAACAGGCCATGGGATTCCCCTTCCTTTTAATAAGGAAAACCAGTGAAAACTGAATTTGGTGCCCTAGGGGTGAAAAACTTGCCACCCCGCAATGTCTTTTTGCCATATGGATTATTCCAAACTGAAAATATTCAAGGCCCAAAAGACTCAGCAAGAAACTTTGATCTCCCTCAACTGCCTAAAAGAATGTAGAGAGAGAAACTGTTCCAGGAAGGGAGCTATTACCATAGATCACTATAGTAAGAATTAGTTGTGGGACACAGGGAGGGACATAGCTAAGGCTATTAAAATTCCTCTCTGTGTGGCATTGTCTCTGGCCCAGCAAACATTGGTTTACCAAACATTTGCTACTTCGTCTCTTTGTAAATTGCCTTCCTCCACTTTGAGATCCCAAACCACTACCCCCAACATCCTCTTTTTCCTTTTGGCATTAAAGGTGAGGTTTTCAGCCATTTTGCTGAGTTACTAAGTTTTTTGAGGTCTCCTCCATGTATACATGTTATTAAACTTTGGTTTTCATTTCTCCTGTTAATCTGTCTCATGTCGATTTAATCCTTAGCTCAGCCAGAAGAACCTAGAAGGGTAGAGAAAAATCTCTTCCTCCCTGACAATGTCTTTTGAAATCTTCTGAGAGGGAACAAAATGAATTATGTGAAATGTTTATTCATAGTCTTATTTTTTCATAAAGAAGGCAAGATAAAGTACTCTAAAATACATATTAATAATTTTTGTGTTGGATTAATGGACCTTTAAAATTCTCGACGCAATGTCTTCAAATACCTTATTTTTGTCATTCTAATTGCTGTTATTTTGGTTTTAATTTTATGTAGATTACTTATGACTTAATGTAGTCAAATTTTCAGTATACATGGTTTCTAGTTTCTGTGATATGTGTCGTAAAGGCACAACAACCTCAGGTGACCATTCACCCACACTGTCTACTAGTACATTGATGTTATCATTATATTTTAATATTTTATCTTTGCTCTCACTTGAAATAAATAGTGTGGTATACTGGGAATCAAATTTAGCTTTGTTTCATATGGCTATTCATTCCTTCCAACTACAGTTGCTAAAGAAAACCTTTCCCTTCCACTGTTTAATCATCATCTTTACCATGAATAGAATTGCCATATATAGCAGGACTGTGTGTATTAGTATTGTTTCTTTTTTTTTTTTAACATCTTTATTGGAGTTTCTTTTTGCAACTGTTTATATCTGTATTAGTACCACACTATAGTTTTTTGATAGGCTTTGGATTGAGTTTGTAAATTTAGTTAAGAAAAACTGGCTCTTTATGTCTTTTTAATTTTCTATTAAAAAAAAAAACCCATTACAGCAGAAGCAATTATGACTCCACCCATATAATCTCAAATCCTTTTGCCAAGGGCATGTTTTTACTTATTTGAGTCTGTCCCAGTTTCTCTGTGTTGAGGGGCTGTCCCCAGTCTGCCTGTATCCATTGTGTTTGTATGTTTTGTACAAGTGAGCAGCAATTTATGTCACAACTGGCAGATTATAACTGAAGCCTAAGAAGTGAGGGAGTATTAATACTCAGGTCTCTGACTACTGATTGGGACAATTCCAAGGTGAGACCTGCACTGTTTCCAAAGTACTCTTGTATGATTGAATCATGGGTAACCTCTCAGGGACTTTAAATGATGTTATTTCCTTGCTTGACTGCTTCTCATCCTGTTCTATTTTCTTTCTCCTCTACTTGTTTTCCTGGGAACTAATAAATTACTTCCACACAAATCTCCCTCTCTGGGTTGGCTTCCAGGAAGCCCAACCTAAGACATATTATTAAGGAATTTATTTGTGGTGATACTGATATCAGACAAAATATTAATCAAGGCAAGGAAGAGGTTTTTTATTAATATATGTTACAATCAACCAATACGTAACTTATCAACCATAGTTATTGCCCGACTACTGAGATTTTAGTCATGTTCTATAAACTTGGGATATAAGAGTGAAGACAGTAGGTGAAGTTTCTGCTTTCATACATTTTCCATTCCATTTGGGAGAGGCATAAAAATAAGTAAATACATGTATACATGAATACATACATACTTGCATAAATTAATAAACAAAAGAGGCAGAAAAATACCCTAGTGATGAGTGCTATGTAGAAAATTAAAGTAGAAATGTTGTAGAAAAGACATTGGACAATGCTTCTGATTTAGTAGTCAAAGAAGGACTCTCTAAGCTTATATTGAAGTTGAATTCTAAAATGACAGGATGAGTCTAAACATTTGAATGTCAAGGATAAATATATTCCAGCCAGAGGGGACAGCTGGTGCAATGGCCCTAACACAGAAAAGAATTTTGCCAGAAAAATTTTAAAGTGGCCAGAATGTTTTGAATAGGATGAGTGAAAAAGGAAATTTTTAAAAATGAGTGAGAAATCATCTGTGTCATTATCGATCAGGACCCTAAAACTCATACCAAGTACTTTTGTGTGAGTATGGTAGAAATACATTAGATATTTGAACAGAGAAGTGATTCGATCTGATTTTAATGAAAAGATATTCTAAACATTCTGTGGATAAATGGTTCTAAAATTATGTATTAGGTTTGGTTCTTTAGGAAAAAAAAAATAAGAGAAGCAGGATTGGGCAGAGGGAGAATTTAGACTGTGATAGTGTGGCAGCAAAGGCTTCAGACAATCCCACATAGAACTTGGGAACTGGCCCTTCTCGGTTCTCCCAAAGTTAAAAAGGGGTGTTTGCACCTTTGCCCTCTCAGAGCAGACAGCTGCAAAGACAAGGCAGCTACCTTTGGCTAAAGACAGTGATAAAAACGGAACACAGCTATAAGCCACCCATAGCCCATGTTCCCAGCAGCTGGGGAAAATAAGTGCCATAGTTAAAAGGGGAATCCAGGCAGCACACCAGAGCATGTGCTACACTTGAAAATAATAGATATAGGGAGACTATAGTGACCTAAGTAGGGGGTGATAGTTAACTGGCCAAGTGCAGTATCAGGGTTAGTGGAGACAACTATTACATTTGAGACATATTTTGAGCCAAATTCTAACTAATTTGCTGATAGATTTGGCAGAGTGGATAGAGAAGAGAAAAGAGACAAGGGTGACTCTTAGTTTTTCCTCTTTTTTTTTTTTTATTCCTAAGCAATAGAATAAATGTTGAGGTAGTGATATGGAAAAAAATGGCAAAAAACAAAAGTTGATAGAGGAAATCAAAAGTTCACTCTAGGATATGTTGTAGTTTAGATGCCTATTGTATATCCAATATCAAGTATTCAGTGTATCATGTAAATCTTGAATTTAGGGAAGCCGTTAGAGATATAAATGTGGGAATCACCACATACAAATGGTATTTAAAATTATGGGACTGGATAAAATGACCTAAAGCAATGCCTGTCAAGCTTTTTTTTTTTTTTTAAATCCACAGTAAAAAGCATTTTATGGCTTAACCCATATTCATGTATAAAAACTGAAATAAAATTTTCACAGAATTGCTTGCCCTGGTTATGCAGGGTTGAATATTTGAAAGGACTTACAAGGCTTCACAAGTTGAATACTTATTAAAGCTTTAGTAAAGTTAAAAAGAATGCAGTACAACTGGAGAAAGAATGCCCAGGCAATTATTGGTGACCTAAGAGATTTCCAGCCATAGCTCCCCAGACTCCTTTCTAAGCTGCACAGGAGGTGTTTCATCTTTAGTTTATGAACCATCAAGATATGCACATAGAATCTGTTTTAGGGAAGCCCAGGAAATAGTTTCCATTCCCAGGCATCTCTTATACCTCACTGGTCACTTTCCCAAGGCAAATTGTATAAGCAGTGAAGCCAAGTGTAAGCTATCAATTTATATATTAGTAAACAATGTCAGTAAGCTTGTTCTGGGTGCTTTTGTTACCTAATCAAACTTGGGTCCCCTTGCCTGCAAGCACTGCTGCTGACATCTGTTGTGCTGAAGGAAAGTGTAGCGTTTATTGCAGGGCACCAAGCAAGGCGTCCAGGGCAACTAGTGCTCAAAATACACAAACTCTCATATGGGTTTCAGGAAAGCATTTTTAAAGGCTAGGCGAGGGAGGGGAGTCAGTATGTGATAAGCTAATGCACAGTTCTCTGGTTGATGGTTAGGTAACAGGGTGTTGTCACATCATCAATCCTCAGGCTCTAGTAGTTTTGGGGAGTAAGTGCTCAAGATCATCAAGTAGTTAATTTCTCCCATTTGGAGGTGGTTTTAGCATCTGTAAAACAACTCAGGAAATGTGCATCAGATACTATTATCTAGGTACTTCAGAGAGGAGCTAAAGCAGAGGATATGGGGGAGAGATCTGTCCCAGGAAGACCCCATAAGGCCCTGCTTGGTTACACTTTCAGGCAATTTTTCACCCTTAATTATAGCATGGTATATATTACTAGTTATTAAAAACTCATCCTGATCTTGACCAAGAGTTAATACAACATGTCAGGCATCCTCAGAAATAAGCATGGAGCTGTCCAAGGCCAGTTGTAAAATAACTTTTTCTCATGCACTTACTATGCGTGATGTTCAGTGACATTTTCAGTGCAATTCTTATTTTATTTCATTACAAGCAAAATCTGGTCATGATCCAGTAAATTGATTTCATGACTTTGATTTTAGGCCTCAACTTGAAAAGAACCCACTGACCTAGGGAAAATGTAGAGGAAGAAGAGAAGAGAACGTGGGGTTGGGGTCATTGGAAATACCAACAACACTTAAAATTTGGGAAGAAAAAGAGGAAATAGGGAAATTTTTTGAGAGAAAACTAAGGAAGAAATACAAGACTGCGGTGTCCTGAAAACAAAGAGAAGAAAAAAAATTCTGGAAGGAAAAATGATCAACTGAGTTGAATGTTATTGTGAGACATAGGAATTCATAGCCTGAAAAATAAGCATTAACATAAGTGAGAAAAATGTCATTGATGATCTTGCCGATAATTGGGAATGGATGCCTGTTTGGAGTGGATTGAGGAGAGAATGGTAGGTGAGAAATCAAAGACAGGGGCAAAAGACAACATCTTTAAAAGTCACTTGCCCTAAAAAGGATCAAGACACAGAGAAATAATTTGACTGGGTCATGGGGATCAGAGAGTGTATTTTAATGGCCTAAATAACAGTGTGCCTATGTGACGAGGGAAAAAGTCCAAGTGAAGAAAAAATTTGGTGATTTAAGAGATAAAAGGGAATATTGCAGGAAAGAACTGGAGAAAGCAAAAGAGGGTGTTGGCCAGAGAACAACGGGAGGGTTTTTACTCTGTGTGAGGGCAAGGATAGTTTATCCATTTCAGTAGGAAGCAGGCAGAGTATTATGGCAACAGATGTAAAACAGTACAAAGGATGGTATGAAAATGAGTAAATTCTCTGGTGACTTTTAATTTCACAGGTGTGTTTACTCCATGAGAAAGACATAGAGACAAGGAGTGTTAGATCTGAAGAGAGAGGTATGATACAAAATATTTATCTGAGAGAGTGGGAGAATAAAAATAAAATGAGTTTCTAAGAATCAGTGAGGGCCCACTTGAGATTTCTTAATGACAGACCAGATGATTGTATGTTTTTCTACAGCCGTTTTCAACTGTTTGGCCATAGGTAGAGAGTTAGTCAAGGGCTGTTTGCAACTGGGGTTGACTGTCTCCTGGGGAAATGTGGTGGAAGGAGAGAAAAGTAAGAGTTAAGGGTGTATGTACAAACATGAGTAGAAGTTTCCAATCCACATTGAGTAAGGAGGCAAATGAGGACGTGAGGGTAGAGTGGAAAAGGAAAATTAATGATGGGGTACAAATGTAGTGGAACAATATATAGAGTGGGGATTTTAAAGCAAGTGAACCCTGAAGACAAGAGGTAGGCAGAGAGTAGAACCCCTGAAATAGAGATTTGGGGAGATAGTACGGTTATTGATGCTGACAGCAACAATAGTATTACTATTGGGTAAGATAGGGTGAAGGAAAATATAGTTGGAATTGAGGTAATAAAAACATGAGAGCTCAAAGTGCTAGAAAGGTTATCTACATGGATTTTGACATCTCCAAGAACGAAGACTGAGATGAGAGGGTGGAGAACCAGCAGAAATGACACTACTCTTATAGCAGTGGTGACCCCTGACTTTTATGGATGGATGTAAGTTTTTGCCAGCCTCCAGCATATGAGCCTCCAGACTGATGCCTAAAACTCCTCTGCTTTTTTGATGCTGGCAACTGAGATACTCTGTCAAAGTTTTCTTTAGTCATTTCACTTCCTGATTCCTGAAAGGTAACAAGATTTCCATGATCTTTGTTATTCTGTCCTCCAGTATCAACTTTGTGCCTCTTCAGTACTTAGGTAGTCCTTCTTTGCCACATCCCTATATAGATGGGCACCATTTTTCTAGTCCTCATTTCATGGAAGGAGTAGCATTTTATGATTGCTCTTTATGCAGGTTTTTCAGTCCTGTTCCCTGAATTTCCAATGCAATGAGTTTCCTGTAGGGCATGATGAGAACACTTCTTGGCTTTCACAACTCTCATGGAACCCTGTTGACTACAACATAAAATCGAAACTCCTTAAATGGACATACAGGTTACATGATCATAAAATTCCATCTCACTTTTTCACCTGTCATTCTCTTATATCCTTTCTACTTCACTCTTCTGATTCCCAGTGTGAGTGAGAATCTTCATTGATCTAACTACTTTCTAACCCACTAGCCTGACTTGTGCCTCCTTCCTTTAGACATATTTTTCCCTCTTAAAATATCCCATCACTTTTGTTACCTGACCAATTTCTATCATTCTTTAAACCCCATTCAAATGTAATCTCATCAATTAAGCTTACTCCAATTTCTCTATACTAATTTCTCTATATATAGCTAAAAATGTATTATTATTCCTGCTTTTGAAATAACTGACTTTCATCATGATATATTGATTTAAAAATCTGTCTTGTTCTCTAGCTTTCAATTTTATCCATGAAAGACTATTTTTTTTGTCGTTTTGTTTGTTTGTCTTTATATTGCTCAATAAAATTCCTAGAATATAGGAAGTCTTTAGTAAAAATGATTGCTGAATGCATAAATGAGTTAAAGGACCATTTATCTTTATGGCAAATGTCTTATATGATCAGCATAATATGACACTATGTATGACCTTGAAAGACTAAAGTTAACACATGTAAATTTGAAGTCTTCTTAAACACATATGCTTTGTTTTTATTTTTCAACAATTGGTATCCAGTTCAATAAACAAGTATATCAGCTCTCAAATACAGTCTTTCCAGGGACATAGGCAATTCAGCAGCCATTCTTTTTACTGGGGAGGATCATGTGAAACGGTCATTTTTGTGATCACAAATGGTGTTGAATATTAGCAATTTCATGTTTCAAACTAAATATCTTTCAGTACAGAAAATAAAAAATCTTCCTGTGCATTTACTCTTTACCAAGCTTAAACCTCTGTTTAAATTCTCTCGCAAATTTTAAGTGTGCATATTTGATTTATGTCAGATATTCTTTTGATACGGTGATATAAATATCCTATTGCCTTTTTGATCAAATTTTGCATAGTAAGGATCTTGCATTTGAACAATGCTGAAACAGCATAATATTAGTGTAATTGCATTGACATCGTAACAGTTCCTTGGCAGCAATTGTGCTCTCAATAATGCAAATATAGTGCATAATTAATGTAGAGGATACCACCGTGATCAGCAGAACGCCTCCTCTGGAGCCTATACAATGTCCCTGTATTATTGCTATGAGAGCAATGTTTGCATCCTGTGCCTTCTGAGGACAGCATGTGATGGGCAATATGTGAGTATCAGAAATGATGAAAACTGACATGTGCTGCAGCTGTGCATCTTGGTTTCTTCAGATGTTCATCTGTAAAGTACATATTGCTCTTGTCAGTCTGCCCATATACTTTGAATACACAACACAGAAGAATAGATTAGAAAAATAAAAAATCAATTTAACAGTTTGCTGTGTTTGAAACCGTTTTAAAGGACAAGCCATTCTTAGTCTTATGAACTATTTGTCAATTTATAGTGCATATAATGGCAAAATATTTTATTAATGTTCTCTATGCCTTCTTTAATACTTTAATACCACAAAGCAAATTCTACCTCATATTCATTTATTGACAATCTCCTTTCGGAGAGATATAATCTAAGTTAATTTTTTAGGTTTCTATTTTCTCATCTATAAACCGAGAGAGATGTGCTATATGTAAGTAATGTTTTTATTTAGATATAAATGAGATAATGCATTGCAGTGTTTATTTAGCTCAGTGTCTATCATAATGCAGATACTCAATGAATTTTAGTTATTATTACTATTACTATTAGTCAATCCTGACCTCCTCTTATAAACATTTACAATTAAATAATACCAGTTAATTTAGCATGGATATCAGTATTCTAGAATGAGATGTCTATAAAAGGCACGGCCTTTTTCTGCATTGTTCATCACTGAATCGCCAATATCTAAAAGAGTTCCTGGCTTACAAACAGAATGTATTTGATATCTGTTGAGTGGATTAATAAATTATCTGTAGCATGTGTAATTTTAAACAAAATCTCAAAAGACTGATTTCAAGCTTCTAATTATACCTAGATTCTCATCTCTTGTACATATGACTCATAGGTACAAGGAGCTCTAAGAAGTAACTGATTATATCTTTGCGAGCGAACGAGAGACAGAGAGAGAGAGAGAGAAAGAACCAAAAAGATCAATTTGTTAATTTTTCTGGTCAGCTGTTCACTAGTTACATTAATTGTCTTCAATGACTTAAACTTCATAGATCTTAACCATATTTAAAAACAGTAGAATTGGGCTTCCCCGGTGGCGTAGTGGTTGAGAATCTGCCTGCCAATGCAGGGGACACGGGTTCGAGCCCTGGTCTGGGAAGATCCCACATGCCGCGGAGCAACTAGGCCCGTGAGCCACAACTACTGAGCCTGCGCGTCTGGAGCCTGTGCTCCGCAACAAGAGAGGCCGCGATAGTAAGAGGCCCGCGCACCGCAATGAAGAGTGGCCCCCGCTCGCCACAACTAGAGAAGGCCCTCGCACAGAAACGAAGACCCAACACAGCCAAAAAAAAAAAAAAAAAAAAACAGTAGAATTAAGTAAAAAATAAAAGGCTTTCTGTAACATACAGCCTAATAGATTATAAAGAATCTGGCTATATTGTCAGATACAAGATTTCTGATAAGTAGTCTTTTCCTTACAAGAATTATGATTATTATTGTGGATAATTTCTGTAAACATTGGCAAATTAAAGTGGATTAGTTAGAGCATATATTTGAATTATGATTGCCTGAGAGGCCTACTGACTCTTTTTCAAGCCTGAAATTCTCAGTTCTTTCCTGTTCTGATATTTTAATGGTTCTTTGAAATATTAATTACAAGGATTTTATTTACCTTCTATTTAAATATTAGTCATTTTCATTTGATATTAAAGCAGTATGATATCTTGATGATGCTTTCATTCATGTTTATGAAATTCCTTGTCCTGAGCAAGCAATTGTTTCTGTCTTGCAGAAAATAGTAGCAAACATCAGATGAACTGAAAAACCTAGAATCACTTTTAGATATTTTCAAGTCTAGCAAATTTAATAGGTTTCTATTATGGCCAAATGTTTTATATAGTATTCCTTGTTAACCTTATAAACAATCATTCTCAAAAGATAAATAGTAGGTTGTGGCATAGAGAATTGTCCATCTCTGATTTTTAATATATACATAAATAAGAATTTAATAAGACACAACTGACTATATATTAATATTTAAAAGTGAGAAATTGGCTTCAAGGAGAGTAAACACTTTCTATTGCCACTTATATTTGTAGTGTAGTAGTTATTTAAAGCCAGTTCTATCTGTCTCATTATTCCTTACGTTATTTCATAGTTTATCAAACTTAACATTATTTTTAAACATCTTTATTGAAGTATAATTGCTTCACAATGGTGTGTTAGTTTCTGCTCTATAACAAAGTGAATCAGCTACACATATACACACGTTCCCATATCTCCTCCCTCCCGCATCTCCCTCCCTCCCACCCTCCCCATCCCACGCCCCCAGGCGGTCACAAAGCACCCAGCTGATCTCCCTGTGCTATGTGGCTGCTTCCCACTAGCTATCTATTTTACATTTGGTAGTGTATATATGTCCATGACACTCTCTCACCCTGTCACATCTCACCCCACCCCTTCCGCATATCCTCAAGTCCATTCTTTAGTAGGTCTGTGTCTTTATTCCCATCTTGCCACTAGGTTCTTCATGACCTTTTTTTTTTTTTCCTTTAGATTCCATATATATGTGTTAGCATACTGTATTTGTTTTTCTCTTTCTGACTTACTTCGCTCTGTATGACAGACTCTAACTCCATCCACCTCATTACAAATACCTCCATTTCATTTCTTTTTATGGCTGAGTAATATTCCATTGTATATATGTGCCACATCTTCTTTATCCATTCATCTGATGATGGACACTTAGGTTGCTTCCATGTCCTGGCTATTGTAAATAGAGCTGCAATGAACATTTTGGTACATGACTCTTTTTGAATTATGGTTTTCTCAGGGTATATGCCCAATAGTGGGATTGCTGGGTCGTATGGTAGTTCTATTTTTAGCTTTTTAAGGAACCTCCATACTGTTCTCCATAGTGGCTGCATCAATTTACATTCCCACCAACAGTGCAAGAGTGTTCCCTTTTCTCCACACCCTCTCCAGCATTTATTGTTTGTAGATTTTTTGATGATGGCCATTCTGACCGGTGTGAGGTGATATCTCATTGTAGTTTTGATTTGCATTTCTCTAATGATTAATGATGTTGAGCATTCTTTCATGTGTCTGTTGGCCATCAGTATATCTTCTTTGGAGAAATGTCTATTTAGGTCTTCTGCCCATTTTTGGATTGGGTTGTTTGTTTTTTTGTTATTGAGCTGCATGAGCTGCTTGTAAATCTTGGAGATTAATCCTTTGTCAGTTGCTTCATTTGCAAATATTTTCTCCCATTCTGAGGGTTGTCTTTTGGTCTTGTTTATGGTTTCCTTTGCTGTGCAAAAGCTTTTAAGTTTCATTAGGTCCCATTTGTTTATTTGTGTTTTTATTTCCATTTCTCTAGGAGCTGGGTCAAAAAGGATCTTGCTGTGATGTATGTCATAGAGTGTTCTGCCTATGTTTTCCTCTAAGAGTTTGATAGTGTCTGGCTTTACACTTAGGTCTTTAATCCATTTTGAGTTTATATTTGTGTATGGTGTCAGGGAGTGTTCTAATTTCATACTTTTACATGTACCTGTCCAATTTTCCCAGCACCACTTATTGAAGAGGCTGTCTTTTCTCCACTGTATATGCTTGCCTCCTTTATCGAAGATAAGGTGACCATATGTGTGTGGGTTTATCTCTGAGGTTTCTATCCTGTTCCATTGATCTATATTTCTGTTTTTGTGCCAGTACCAAACTGTCTTGATTACTGTAGCTTTGTAATATAGTCTGAAGTCAGGGAGCCTGATTCCTCCAGCTCCATTTTTCTTTCTCAAGATTGCTTTGGCTATTCGGGGTCTTTTGTGTCTCCATACAAATTGTGAAATTTTTTGTTCTAGTTCTGTGAAAAATGCCAGTGGTAGTTTGATAGGGATTGCATTGAATCTGTAGATTGCTTTGGGTAGTAGAGTCATTTTCACAATGTTGATTCTTCCAATCCAAGAACATGGTATATCTCTCCATCTATTTGTATCATCTTTAATTTCTTTCATCAGTGTCTTATAATTTTCTGCATACAGGTCTTTTGTCTCCTTAGGTAGGTTTATTCCTAGATATTTTATTCTTTTTGTTGCAATGGTAAATGGGAGTGTTTTTGTAATTTCACTTTCAGATTTTTCATCATTAGTATATAGGAATGCAAGAGATTTCTGTGCGTTAATTTTGTATCCTGCTACTTTACCAAATTCATTGATTAGCTCTAGGAGTTTTCTGGTAGCAGTTTTAGGATTCTCTATGTATAGTATCATGTCATCTGCAAACAGTGACAGCTTTACTTCTTCTTTTCTGATTTGGATTCCTTTTATTTCTTTTTCTTTTCTGATTGCTGTGGCTAACACTTCCAAAACTATGTTGAATAATAGTGGTGAGAGTGGGCAACCTTGTCTTGTTCCTGATCTTAGTGGAAATGGTTTCAGTTTTTCACCATTGAGGACAATGTTGGCTGTGGGTTTGTCATATATGGCCTTTATTATGTTGAGGAAAGTTCCCTCTATGCCTACTTTCTGCAGGGCTTTTATCATAAATGGGTGTTGAATTTTGTCGAAAGCTTTCTCTGCATCTATTGAGATGATCATCTGGTTTTTCTCCTTCAATTTGTTAATATGATGTATCTCGTTGATTGATTTGCGTATATTGAAGAATCCTTGCATTCCTGGGATAAACCCCACTTGATCATGGTGTATGATCCTTTTAATGTGCTGTTGGATTCTGTTTGCTAGTATTTTGTTGAGGATTTTTGCATCTATGTTCATCAGTGATATTGGCCTGTAGTTTTCTTTCTTTGTGACATCTTTGTCTGGTTTTGGTATCAGGGTGATGGTGGCCTCGTAGAATGAGTTGGGGAGTGTTCCTCCCTCTGCAATATTTTGGAAGAGTTTGAGAAGGATAGGTGTTAGCTCTTCTCTAAATGTTTGATAGAATTCGCCTGTGAAGCCATCTGGTCCTGGGCTTTTGTTTGTTGGAAGGTTTTTAATCACAGTTTCAATTTCAGTGCTTGTGATTGGTCTGTTCATATTTTCTATTTCTTCCTGGTTCAGTCTCGGTAGGTTGTCCATTTCTAAGAATCTGTCCATTTCTTCCAGGTTGTCCATTTTATTGGCATAGAGTTGCTTGTAGTAATCTCTCATGATCTTTTGTATTTCTGCAGTGTCAGTGGTTACTTCTCCTTTTTCATTTCTAATTCTATTGATTTGAGTCTTCTCCCTTTTTCTCTTGATGAGTCTGGCTAATGGTTTATCAATTTTGTTTATCTTCTCAAAGAACCAGCTTTTAGTTTCATTGATTTTTGCTATTGTTTCCTTCATTTCTTTTTCATTTACTTCTGATCTGATCTTTATGATTTCTTTCCTTCTGCTAGCTTTCGGTTTTTTTTGCTCTTCTTTCTCTAATTGCTTTGGGTGCAAGGTTAGGTTGTTTATTCGAGATGTTTCCTCTTTCTTGAGGTAGGCTTGTATTGCTATAAACTTCCCTCTTAGCACTGCTTTTGCTGCATCCCATAGGTTTTGGGTCGTCGTGTCTCCATTGTCATTTGTTTCTAGGTATTTTTTGATTTCCCCTTTGATTTCTTCAGTAATCACTTCGTTATTAAGTAATGTATTGTGTAGCCTCCATGTGTTTGTATTTTTTACAGATCTTTTCCTGTAATTGATATCTAGTCTCATAGCGTTGTGGTCGGAAAAGATACTTGATACGATTTCAATTTTCTTAAATTTACCAGGGCTTGATTTGTGACCCAAGATATGATCTATCCTGGAGAATGTTCCATGAGCACTTGAGAAAAATGTGTATTCTGTTGTTTTTGGGTGGAATGTCCTATAAATATCAATTAAGTCCATCTTGTTTAATGTATCATTTAAAACTTGTGTTTCTTTATTTATTTTCATTTTGGATGATCTGTCCATTGGTGAAACTGGGGTGTTAAAGTCCCCTACTATGATTTTGTTACTGTCGATTTCCCCTTTTATGGCTGTTAGTATTTGTCTTATGTATTGAGGTGCTCCTATGTTGGGTGCATAAATATTTACAATTGTTATATCTTCCTCTTGGATCGATCCCTTGATCATTATATAGTGTCCTTCTTTGTCTCCTGTAATAGTCTTTATTTTAAAGTCTATTTTGTCTGATATGAGAATTGGTACTCCAGCTTTCTTTTGATTTCCATTTGCATGGAATATCTTTTTCCATCCCCTCACTTTCAGTCTGTAAGTGTCTCTAGGTCTGAAGTGGGTCTCTTGTAGACAGCATATATATGGGTCTTGTTTTTGTATCCATTCAGCCAGCCTGTGTCTTTTGGTGGGAGCATTTAATCCATGTACATTTAAGGTAATTATCGATATGTATGTTCCTATTCCCATTTTCTTAAATATTTTGTATTTGTTATTGTAGGTGTTTTCCTTCTCTTGTGTTTCTTGCCTAGAGAATTTCCTTTAGCATTTGTTGTAAACCTGGTTTGGTGGTGCTGAACTCTCTCAGCTTTTGCTTGTCTGTAAAGGTTTTAATTTCTCCATCAAATCTGAATGAGATACTTGCTGGGTAGAGTAACCTTGGTTGTAGGTTTTTCTCCTTCATGACTTTAAGTATATCCTGCCACTCCCTTCTGGCTTGCAGAGTTTCTGCTGAAAGATCAGCTGTTAACCTTATGGGGATTCCCTTGTGTGTTATTTGTTGTTTTTCCCTTGCTGCCTTTAATATGTTTTCTTCATATTTAATTTTTGATAGTTTGATTAATATGTGTCTTGGCGTGTTTCTCCTTGGATTTATCCTGTATGGGACTCTCTGTGCTTCCAGGACTTGATTAACTATTTCCGTTCCCATATTAGGGAAGTTTTCAATTATAATCTCTTCAAATATTTTCTCAGTCCCTTTCTTTTTCTCTTCTTCTTCTGGGACCCCTATAATTAGAATGTTGGTGCGTTTAATGTTGTCCCAGAGGTCTCTGAGACTGTCCTCACTTCTTTTCATTCTTTTTTCTTTATTCTGTTCCCCAGCAGTGAATTCCACCATTCTGTCTTCCAGGTCACTTATCCGTTCTTCTGCCTCAGTTATTCTGCTATTGATCCCATCTAGAGTATTTTTAATTTCATTTATTGTGTTTTTCATCATTGCTTGGTTCCTCTTTAGTTCTTTTACATCCTTGTTAAATGTTTCTTGCATTTTGTCCATTCTATTTCCAAGATTTTGGATCATCTTTACTATCATTATTCTGAATTCTTTTTCAGGTAGACTGCCTATTTCCTCTTCATTTGTTAGGTCTGGTGTGTTTTGACCCTGCTCCTTCACCTGCTGTGTGGTTTTTTGTCCTCTCATTTTGCTTACCTTACTGTGTTTGGGGTCTCCTTTTCGCAGGCTGCAGGTTCGTAGTTCCCGTTGTTTTTGGTATCTGTCCCCAGTGGCTAAGGTTGGTTCAGTGGGTTGTGTAGGCTTCCTGGTGGAGGGGACTAGTGCCTGTGTCCTGGTGGATGAGGTTGGATCTTGTCTTTCTGGTGGGCACGTCCACGTCTGGTGGTGTGTTTTGGGGTGTCTGTGGCCTTATTATGTTTTTAGGCAGCCTCTCTGCTAATGGATAGGGCTGTGTTCCTGTCTTGCTAGTTGTTTGGCAAAGGGTGTCCAGCTCTGTAGCTTGCTGGTCGTTGAGTGAAGCTGGGTCTTGATGTTGAGATGGAGATCTCTGAGAGATTTTTCACCGTTTGGTATTACGTGGAGCTGGGAGGTCTCTTGTGGACCAGTGTCCTGAAGTTGGCTCTCCCACCTCAGAGGCACAGCCCTGATGCCTGGCTGGAGCACCAAGAGCCTTTCATCCACACAGCTCAGAATAAAAGGGAGAAAGAAAGAAAGAGGATAAGATAAAATAAAATAAAGCTATTATAATAAAAAATACGGAAAAAAATTTTTCAGAATAAATGTATTCAGAAAAATTTTTTTTTTAATTTTTAAAAATATATTTATTAATTTTTTATAGTAAAAAATAAGAAAAAAAATATTAAGAAAAAATTTAAGAAAAAAATTTTTTTAATTTTTTAAAATTAAAAATATGAAGAAACTTATTAAATTTTTTTTTAATTTCTAAAAATAGAAAATAAGGAAAAAATTATTAAGAAAACATTTATTAGGAAAAAATATTTTTTAAGTAAAAAAAGAAAAAAAAAAAAAAAAACACGGACGGACCTAACCCTAGGACTAATGGTGAAAGCAAAGCTATACAGACAAAATCTCACCCAGAAGTATACACATATACACTCACAAAAGAAGGAAAAGGGGAAAAATTAATATATCCTGTTCCCAAAGTCCACCTCTTGAATTTGGGATGATTCGTTGTCTATTCAGGTATTCAACAGATGCAGGCACATCAAGTTGTTTGTGGAGCTTTAATCCGCTGCTTCTGAGGCTGCTGGGAGAGATTTCCCTTTCTCTTCTTAGTTCGTACAGCTCCTGGCGTTCAGCTTTGGATTTGGACCTGCCTCTGCCTGTAGGTCGCCTGAGGGCGTCTGCTCCCTGCCCAGACAGACCGGGGTTAAAGGAGCAGCTGCTTCAGGGGCTCTGGCTCACTCAGGCTGGGGGGAGGGAGGGGTACAGAGGAGGCGGGGTGAGCCTGCAGCGGCAGAGGCCAGCGTGACGTTGCAGCAGCCTGAGGCGTGCCATGTGTTCTCCCGGCGAAGTTGTCCCTGGATCACGAGACCCTGGCAGTGGCGAGCTGCACAGGCTCCCAGGAGGGGCGGTGTGGAGAGTGACCTGTGCTCGCACACAGGCTTCTTGGTGGCGGCAGCAGCAGCCTTAGCGTCTCCTGCCCGTCTCTGGTGTCCACGCTGATAACCGCGGCTCACGCCCGTCTCTGGGGTCCGCACTGATAGCCATGGCTCACGCCCATCTCTGGGGTCCGTGCTGAAAACCGCGGCTCGTGCCCGTCTCTGGGGTCCGCGCTGATGGCCGCGGTTCGCCCCCGTCTCTGGAGTTCGTTTAGGCGGCGCTCTGAATCCCCTCTCCTTGCGCGCCGTGAAACAAAGCGGTAAGAAATAGTCTCTTGCCTCTTCGGCAGCTGTAGACTTTTTCCCGGACTCCCTCCCGGCTAGCACCGAAGCCCGAGCCTCAGCTCCCAGCCCCTGCCCGCCCCGGCGGGTGAGCAGACAAGCCTCTCGGGCTGGTGAGTGCTGCTCGGCGCCGAGCCTCTGTGCGGGAATCTCTCCGTTTTTCCCTCTGCGCCCCTGTTGCTGTGGGATCCGCGCTGATAGCCACGGCTCACGCCCGTCTCTGGAGTTCGTTTAGGCAGCGCTCTGAATCCCCTCTCCTTGCACGCCGCGAAACAAAGCGGTAAGAAATAGTCTCTTGCCTCTTCGGCAGCTGTAGACTTTTTCCCGGACTCCCTCCTGGCTAGCACCGAAGCCCAAGCCTCAGCTCCCAGCCCCTGCCCGCCCCGGCGGGTGAGCAGACAAGCCTCTCAGGCTGCTGAGTGCTGCTCGGCGCCGAGCCTCCGTGCGGGAGTCTCTCCACTTTGCCCTCCGCACCCCTGTGGCTGCGCTCTCCTCCGTGGCTCCGAAGCTTCCCCCCTCTGCCACCCGCAGTCTCTGCCCACAAAGGGGCTTCCTAGTGTGTGGAAACCTTTCCTCCTTCACAGCTCCCTCCCACTGGTGCAGGTCCTGTCCCTATTCTTTTGTCTCTGTTATTTCTTTTTTCTTTTGCCCTACCCAAGTACGTAGGGAGTTTCTTGCCTTTTGGGAGGTCTGACGTCTTCTGCCAGCGTTCAGTGGGTGTTCTGTAGGAGCAGTTCCACGTGTAGATGTATTTCTCCTGTATCTGTGGGAAGGAAGGTGATCTTCGCGTCTTACTCTTCCGCCATCTTGCCCCTCCTCCAACATTTTTTAATCCCATATTTTTTTTCTCCACCATCAAAGATCCATTCCTTTGGATTAGGATTTTCATTTTTTAGAACACTTTTTAAAGCAACAGTTACAAAAATGGTAATTTAAGAACCCAGTATCAATAGATATATAACTATCTTTGGAATTTGTTCATGAAAATAATTTCCAAGAAGTAGCTAAATAAATTTTAAAGAAGAAGAGAATAATAGAATAAAAAGATACATGCAGAAAATATTTTTAAAAACTGTTTTTCTTAAGGCAAGGAAAAATTGCTTATAACTAGTATTACCCACAGCCTTTAAGGGGAATCTTCAGGAAGGAGTGGATTACTTCATATATATATATATATATATATATATATATATTACCCATATTCTTTCCCTGTGGCTTTTATCTTACTGGCATTTACAACAACTCTGCTGATTCTTCTGTGTCCCTACTGAAAATCATTTAGTATTAAAAACATTTTCCTGTACTGCCAACTCTCAAAAAAAATAATAAATAATAATACATTAACACTCCCAATCATTGACGTAAATAATTATGAAGTATAATAATGATGAAATAGATAATGACTTAACCAGTTACTACTGGTTTGAAGGAGAAAAACAATCACATTTCACAGTGAACAAATCAATGATAGCAAATATTCACTCAGCAGCATTCTTTCCTCCCCTTATTGGGAGGACTGAAAAGTTTTATACCCACAAGTCAGAACTAATGACTCTTCTTTTTGCTCTTATATTACAGGCATCCTAAAATTCCAAATATCAGGACAGATCATACCAAAAGACATCCTTATGCTCCCCAAAAGGTTAGCAGTCATAGAAATCTCGAAAATGTTGCAGAAGCATAGAGGGCATTTTTCAGTCTGATTTTGATTTTCTTTCAAGGAAAGTAGATACTAGCTTGTTAAGTATCAGAAAGCAAGACTATAACACAGTGCCATCTTAAAAAAGATCTATTCTCTTATATTAATCCATCTGATCTATATTTCTGTGGAAACAGGGCCAAAAAGTCAGGCAACAACCAAGTAGGACAGATTTCAAATGTTGATTGTTCATGGAAAAATTCAAGTTTTATTATACAGAAAAATATGAAATGTTTACAGACTTTTCTCAAAAGTCAGAGTGCTTTTATATTCAGTTTATAGATAAAAGACTGAAAAGTAAGGATACATTTGAATTTACATCTTTTGTGTATTTCTAAGTTTAGGCAGCTTTTAAGAAAACATTTTGTAATTGTGTTTTTAATATATAGTTGAACCTAAAATAGGTGTATATTATATATTTTATAGTTATGTAAATGTATATAATTCTATGTACTTGTATATTTATATTTATACTTAAAATAATTTGAATTTTCTCATAAATCAGGCATTTACTGAATTCTGTACATGCTGTATATGTTACATATCCTTTTGGCATAGAATGTAGGTGATTTTAAAATTTCTACTTTTGTTTTCACATGGCATAAGTCCTTGTAACCTTTAAATGATCTTATATTGGCAAAATATATGACAAATACAAAAAGCAGCCCCTGACCATAGTCAGTAGAGCTGTCCTGACTTGAATAGCTAGATGATAGTATACTCCTGCTGACCATAAACAATTTCATAGAAAACCAAAGCATACAAGGTCATTCTGTGGCCCTGATGGAGTGAAAACAGAAAAAAAGACCACTCCATAATAATGACTAAACACAAAGAAAAACTGAAACAATGTACAAATCACACAAATGATCTTATATCCACTTCACTCCGACTGCTGCTTCTTTACCGTATAAAGTTTAGCCTAACTTCATTTCTTCTGACTTTTAGATAAAAATTATTATGCTACTGTAGGTATGTTCCTAGTGGTCTCTGACTGGAGAGAATTGACAAAGAAAATTGTTAAAAGTTGTATACAGTTGTTGTATGCCATTAAATATGTAATAGCACTGTGCATTTTTCTCAGAAAAAGAATGTAAAACAAAGAAATATATTGAACATCTATTTTCTACCAGACTTCTTATTTGGCAGTTTCTATATTGAATTTTCTTAATCACCCTGTGAAATTCTGCAATTTAAGAAACTGGGTCAGTGTTAAATAATTAGAGTCAGTAAGGGAGCTAGGGTCTTTCTGAAACTCTGTAGGAAGTTTCATACGGAACAACACGGATGTATGACGTTTCCCTATTTTCATGTTTTTTACATTTAATGGATACCCCAGAAAAGCATCCACCACAAAAAGAAACCTCTTTTATCTAACAGTATCCTTTTGGAATTTCTTTTCTACCCTACCTCCTTACTTTTCATAGACCATCCTACTTATTCTAAGTCTCAGTTTTTATTTTAAAATATTATTGAACCAAGGTGAAATTTCTTCATTTTGGGAGATACTTTGACAGAGTTTGTTATGGCTAACGATAGTTTAGAGAAGGAATTGTGAACCATTCTTTCTCTTCCTATGATCTGAAAAACTTTATAAAATATGGCAAGTATATCTTTTAAAATTTGAAATAATTGTTAATAATGAATAAATAAAGGTATTTCTCTATCACCTTTTCTTTTTCTTCCAACAATGCCAATTCAATTACTTTGTTTGCCTGTCTTTTCCCAACTGAATTTATATTTGAAATTCATCATGGATCAAGTACCAATATGTACACTAGGATGCGTTCTGGATTTTATGAGCTTCCATTAATTTATCAATATACTCTTTTCCTTATGTTTCTTTATACTTTTATATTTCTGAAAATTTTGAATTTCAATTTTGAGGAAACTTCGTGCACATTTATTTTATGATTTTGTGCTATTTATTAATTTAAAGTGATTTTCACAACCCTATTTAAATTTTAATTAGCCTTGCTACCCTAATTGTTCTGTATTTAAATATTTGTATATATTTTAATGAACTTAATTTTTACATTGCAAAAATGTTTAGATAATCTAATTTGAGAATTTTAAATTGTATTTGGTTTTCAGATTTATTGTGATAGCCAGTAGATTCATTCTTACAGTTGCTTTATCATCATCTTCATAAATTCATTGGTCCATTTTAATCTTCTTAATTGATTCCTCCATAGTCTTTAATATAGCTTCTCTCTCACTCTAGAAATACTTTGTCTCCAGTACATCCTTTTCTTGGCTTTCCATTATTATATGATTTATTATATCTGTCTCATTTGTGTCTTAACTTTTTCCTCATAAACTGTAAGTACCTGAACATTTTAGGCATCAGACATTTTCTCCTTCTACTTAATCTGTATTTGCTCCTTCAGTGATAGCATCCAGGATCATAGCTTTAAAAATCAATGGCACTCTGTTTACTTTGAGTGACACTTTTGTACCCAAATTCTCTTTCTTCAACCCTAAGTGGATCTCTAGTAGGTATCTCAAACTGAACAAGTTCAAAGCATAACTAGAACTACTTTTCTTCTTATACTCTTCATGTTAGTAAATGGCAAAAAATTTTACAGTCCTCTAAAGAGCAAGTAGTGTTATCAAACGTAGAAATTATTGTCAAGTTTGGGCACTTGGTGTAAAAACCCACCAATTCAGGTGCTAAATGAAGATAATAACTTCAAAGGTCTATGATGACACCTTCATGGATACAATTGGAGAAATGTTACAAAGAATGGCTTCACACCTCAGACTTGGGAAGAATACATTCATTTCCTATAATATGATGTGATGTGTGGATTCGTTTTACATTTAGAACCCTTACATGCCAAGCAGTTGAGTAGAAAGTAGGCTCAGAGGAGGAGGGTAAATCCATCAGAGATTTCCACGTTTGCCTTGATTTTTATCTGTTACATAGTAGATTTACATTTTATGTCTATGCTTTTCAGAGTTTGGTAAATATGTAGGCTATGCTTATTTTTTTTAATGCATTACAGGTTTTTAAACAATGATACATTGTTCTTGTGTGCACTGGATTCAAAGATGTGTGTGTGTGTGTGTGTGTGTGTGTGTATAAAACTTTTGTTTTAAATGGGAATCTCATCTTTACAGATTATAGCCCCTCAGGAATTACATAAATAGGCTGATAATCCTACCTCTCTTCCCAACTCAGAACTCAGAACTCAGTGTTAACATTTATTAGAGAATTTATGTTTCCTCCTCTTTCTGTTTTTCCTCTCTTCCTCCTGCTTCTCCCCCTCTTCTCCTACTCCTCCACTTCTCCTTCCCCTCCTTCTTACACTTCCCATTGCTCCAAACTCCATGATTTTACATTTGAAGATAAAAAAAATTGATTCAGAAATTTAAAAGATGTACCTTAATGTAAAACTGGTAAAAAATTAAACAGTCAAGATTTTTAACGTATCTTTTGATCTAACATTTCATGTCTTATCTATATAATGCTCCCCTTATAACTCTGTTAGCAACTAGGCTCTATCTCCACTACATTGCAAAGATCCTGCCACGTGGTATAAACCTAATAAATACTTTAACTGATTAAGTGTATAAATAAACTCCATTCCAAGGCTGTAGTTTTAAAGTAGAAATTAAATAAGAACATCAAACAAATACAAATGGAGACATAGCTAAGAGATTTAACCAGAAATGTCATTATAATAATGACAGAGTAAAATGGAGGGATAGCATTTTAAGATGCATGAATACTATTTTCTTTTTAAGACTGTTATACAACACCTAAATTTTTTTACATTTCTTGTAGAATGGGGAATATTTCTGCTTTTACATTGTGACCAGTTGAACAACTATAGTTTTCATTGTCATTGTTAAATTTACTAATATAATTTTGATGTTTTATGTATCAATATTGAACTAGGAATTGGACTCAAGCAACCTCTATTTTATACTTTTATTGGCCTGGACAACAGTTGAATAACATGAATAACAGTTTGATTATGCATGAACTTTATGACTCTGTATACAAGGAGAAATACCTTCTTAAAAATAGCTTCCATAAATTATTATCCCTTAGTAAAAATCATTTTATGAAATGCAAACTTGTGTAAAAATAGTTATCACCCCAAATACTAATCTTATGATATTGGCTACACAGGAACAATGATTGGTCTTGTGAATGTAAACTATATGTATGTATGCATTTAAGTATTTACATAGATGTATTTCAGTGGGAATATGGCCTTTATCATAAGACTAATTTATTTTGTCAGTCTGTCATCAAAATGCCCTGTAGGCATACTTTTTTTTTGAAGTTTAAATGTTTGGAAGTCTTCTCATGCTTCCCTAAATATTTCTTCCATCTTTCTGAAAATAAAATTAATAACTTTCAAAGGAATTGAAGAAATTGTCTAGTAGTTACCTTAAACTGATAAATCATAATAATATCATTCCATGGTAATTAAAGAGAAGTTATAACACAGTGTCTTTACCATCCACTTGTCTTAATATCACTTCTGCTGCAGGAAATTGATTGGAATTAATCCTAACAGATTAAGCTAACAGCCTCAGCTTTAACTTTTCCTGTCACAAAGCTTCACCTTCTGCAGTGGCAAAGCTTGTGATTTCAATAACATATCCATTAAGTATTTTAATCATCTTGTAAATTTGAACTTGGTGAAAATTGAACCATATCTGTGGCTTTTCCAACACTCACATAAAAACACACATGGAAGCAAAGGCACAAATATATATTCTTCTGTACACCATGCTCCTTTCATTAGACAATTTTGATTCTAATTTGTTGTGTATGGACCTTATTATCTAATTATAATGTGATTAAAAAAATTAAAACAGTTGCATAGGGTATCTCTAGTCTTAATCATGGACTTTAATATACTGTTCTTTGAAATTCAATCTGACAGCCTCTTCAAATTCAGAAATTGGCTTGCCAGAGACCTCCAAGGTCATGATCCTTCAAAGCAGTGTTTGTCAAATTGCCCTGACACACCTCCTGCTGGCAAAACTACTCTTTGATTATTAATGTGCAGTGGAAAAGTGACATAACCTTGCATACTGATCTTATAGATCAAGAAAAAAAAATTGACAAAGTGAGCAGACAAAACTACCTTGAGTTAAACCTCATATATGTTATGAATACTAAAAAGAGTATGATTTGACATGTGAATATAACTGAAAAAAGAATTCTGAGTTTCTAAAAGGCAACACAAATGTGCTGGAAGATAGTATGTAATATTCATATCCTCAATATGAAACATGTTAAATATCTGTATAGAGATTCTTGCCTTCACAATGGAAAATAGTAATCAGTAATATTGATTTACAACAGATTGAATTATATAAGCTGCTGTGCAGTTTATAAAGAAGTAATTCTACTCCCTGCTGCTACATTCTATCTCAAGTCAACAAAAATACATTCCGTTAGTGTTTGTTATACATTGATAATTATTTTCAATACTGTAGAGAATATGAAGCAGAAACCCATAGAAGATGTACTGTGTAAGCATTGCATAAACATATATTATATATAATTAAGGGATATTATTTTCATAAAAGGTATTTTTATAAATTATTCCTTGATACATTTTTCATGAAATTAAAACCTATGTAATGTAACTATCACCCACAATTTCTCATGTATGCGTTTATGTATGTACTTATGAAAATATTGGTTTGGCCAAAAAAGTTCATTCGGGGTTTTCCATAACATCTTACAGAAAACCGGAACGAACATTTTGGCCAACCCTACTACTAATAAAATCCATTAATTACAAAGAAGAATAAGTCACACATAGATCGTAATTATGTATCAGAACTTCTGAGGATAAAGAGATATTTCCAAAAATTCTAGAAAAGGAATGAAAATTATCTAGCATCTGATTTCTCATCAGTAAAACTGTACTCCAGGGGACACTGGTAAATGGTTTCTGAGTTGTAAAGGGAGATAATTTTGATTCATCAATTTTATACCTTTAAAAATCTATCTTTCAAAGAGCTATGTGCAATAAAATACATTTTCCTATATTTAAGAAATCAAACAAGGTTTCTTCCCCATGCATCATTTCTTAGGAAATCACCTCTAGGAAAAGACAGTGAACATCTTAAAGGAAGACACTGTGAATATAAAATATTTCATAAAGTAAATGTAAATCAGAATGTCTATTAAATTAATCAATTAATCATAATATTTCTATATCAGGCCCATAAATCAAGCAGCCTAAACTTGACAAGGAAGAGAGTAGGCTCCAGGGGAATATCCCTAAAGGAGTGCGCCATATTTTAAGAAATAGGTGAGATGAAAAAAGAGATGGGAGAGGGATAATTTAATGATTAAATTGAAGAGTGGATAAATATTTTCAGAATATATATACAGGTTAAAGGGGGAATAGAGCTAAATAAGGTTTACCTGGGTCTTTTTTTACCAGCACCTATTCTTCTGCCAATAACATTACTCCCTGGCTTTTGGGTTTTATTTTTTCATGAATGGCTGAGTCCTTTCTAATCCATCTCTTTTCCAAATTTTCATAATTTGGGTATATGAAAAACATTAAGAAATGTGATTCTTTGTCCTTTTCATGTAACATCAATTGATATTTTGTATATAAATGAATCGATAGGTACTCAACATGTATTTGTTGTATTAATGAATTAATCAGACCATGAGGACCTGGAAAAATGTTGTAACACTGGAAATTCATATCTGAATGATTAGTCAACAGAAAAAATAAGGGAGGAATGAGCAAGAATTGTTTTTTAACTGACTTCATACAGGGAGTAGTGTGAAGAGAAAGAAAGAGACAAAGGTAACTCTTTTGTATCAAGTTTTGATAAAATTTGGTATTGATGATGGAAGTGGAGAAGTCTAGAGTTGGAAGAGCTGATTTGAATGTTTGGAGATAAACGATTCTGAGTTCATTGTAAAATATATTTAGAGAGACCAACAGTGTATTCAGATAGAGATATTAATGTCATTTTTTATTAACAGGATTGTTTCATCTAACCTTTAGACATATTGGAGATTTTTGTAGATTTTCCTTTTTGATACATTGTCATAGCACTGTGGGATTGAAGTAGTACTGTCTAGGCATTTAACACAAAGTACTGATTTTGTTATCCTGAATTCTAAGTTTCTTGATAGCAAGAGACTATTTTTATTCTTTTATTTATAAGAGCCTTGTATATTTCCTGACAGAGACTTTCTACAGATGTATGTTAAACTGAAAAAACAGGTACAGAAAGAAATACAGGTTTTTAGCTTGGGAATTATTTTAAAAACAGTTTAAATCAAGCGATAGGTATCCAAAAGTACTCAGTTGTAGGCAAAGCTGATACTAACAAAGTGTAAGAAAGTATTTACAATGGAGAATATTTAATAATAAATTAGGATATGTAAAGTAAATGCATTTGAAATAAAATACGTATCAAAATATTTTTACTGAATAGTTATTCTAAAAGTTTGATGCGATAATTTCCCAGAAAATGACACTAGAAAATAAAGAAAATTAGTGTATTATTTTTCTCCTTAATAAAATATTATCAAAACTCTCCCTATGTTTTAGAAATTATAGACAGGACAGATATCATAACTTGATGTTTCCTTGAATAGTTTTTTTTTGGAAAAATACGATAGCAAAATAAAAATTTGTTTTATCTTATATTGGATTCTTTCCTAAAATGAATATGAAGATCATTATGCAATAATATTCTAGAGTTTCTTTTTCTTCCAAGGATTCCTTTATTTCTTTGATATTCAGAATAAATCCTATTGGAGTTCTTTATTTTTGCTCATTTTCTCATACTTATTTACAGTACTAACTCTGTCAGAACTTCATTCATCTGGCTTTCTGTGAGATTGGAAAAATTCAAGTCACTTTCATAAACTTAATTATAGCAAGCATTATTGTGATTTTTATTTTTAAATTTGTGTATTTTTATGTGAGATATTCCAAATGCTGGACTTCCAGAAATAGAGAGACCTATGAAGAACCGGCAGGTTGAAGATGTAGATTGATTTTGGTTACAAAGCAGAGAGAGATTGGAGTGGGACAAATTATATAAGTAGATAGTTTCTTTCTTGAACATTATGCTGTTAATATGATTGTTTCTTCCACGAGAAATTTATTAATAAATATGAAGACCTAAATAAAGAAATTTCTGGATATATGCCAATGTATTACCTCTTCCTTTGTAACTGCTGTAATTACTCAGAATATATAGAAAGCATAATCTATTTTGCATCATAATGCCAATGCCTGTGATATACACTTTATACAAATGTAGAAGAGCAAGTTTCTACCCTCAAAGAGCTTGCAGCCATCTTTTTACTGCACTCCGCATTACCTCTGTGCATTCTCTCCCATAGTCCCCAGAACCTAGCAGTATTGCTAGCATTTACAAAAAGCTAATTCCCTACAATATTTTATAAAATCCCATAATACTCCACCTTTTACATGAACCTTTATTCAGCAACTTAAAAGTTAATTTGTTCTCTTTTTTTTTTGAATTTTTGAATTTTATTTTATTTATTTTTTATACAGCAGGTTCTTATAAGTTATCTATTTTATACATATTAGTGTATATATGTCAATCCCAATCTCCCAATCATCCTGCCACTTTCCCCCTTGGTGTCCATATGTTTTGCTTATTTATTTTGTATTATCTCTAGCAGTAGAAATAAACAAAGTGGCATTCAGGCAAAAATGAGAAAAGTATGGGGTAAATACATTTATTGCTAACATGAAAAAAACTTTAATATATTCAAAATATTGCATGATTCATAGTATTTTTAGTTCAACTAATTTTAAAGATGATTTTAAGAATCAAGAGAGTAAATCTGAAGTTTTGCTGTAGTCTGCATAGCATTATGTAATGCTTATGTGGTTTTTACTACAGTATGTTTTGAACTGTTGTAGTAAGTGTAGAAGTTCAGTATAACCTTTACTGTATTATAAGCTACTGCTTAAAATAGCACCTTATTGACCAAGGGGTTTGAAATGAAGGCTTAATATCCTAGACTGTCATTAAAAGAGGGGAGAAAATATAGAAAGTCAAATCAAAGTCCTAAAGTGAATACTTTATGATAGAGAACAGAAGCTTACAAAGTGAATCATCAACTAAAACACGTACGATTGCTTGTGGGTATATTTCATTGTTCAACTGTAATCAATATGACAATCCAAGTCAGATACTGTAATAGCAATAACTTTTGAAAGTCTTTGAACATTTATTGCTCATCTCTCTTGCATGTCATTTGATTCAGGGTGCTTCAAATTTGAAACAACCTGAGTAGAATGCAGTCATTGTGTTTGAAATTATTAGCAGAGGCAGTTGAACGAACTCTTCAGTTTTTTACTTGGTGTTACTGTGGTATTTTATGCCTTGTAATAAGACTGGAGGTAAATACACTTAGTAAAGGAAACACCATTAACAATATATATGCTTTACTCTAAAATAGGGTTATTTTCTGTTTGTAAAATATACTTTTGTAGGAAAATACACACACACACACACACATACACACATACACACTTTACAGTTCCATAGATAAAAGAGGACACAGTTCCTAATCTCCCAGAATAATAAAGAGCAAGCAGATATGAGGCAAGTGCCGTTGGAATCAAAACCAAAAATTTTGTTTATTTGTTTGTTTTTCTCTTGTCTTGTTTTTGCCAAAATTACAAAGAGTGTATTATACATGTCAAATTTCTAATCTGTTTCTTGAGATTTATCATATAACTTCATTTCTAAGATCTTCTTAATGGAAACTATTGTTAATTGTAATAACTTGGAAATGCTGTACCTTTCTTCAGATTTTTGTAAAAGACAGTAATGACCTAAAGATGAGTGTCAAAATCAGACTTGAGGATGTCAAAGTTTTAAAGCACTTGTCATAAGTCCTGGAGACTTATAAGTATCCCTAATGATATTAAGAAACCAGATTAGCTAGGGACAAAATCTGTTTTTCCTTATACAACATATTTGTTTCATCTTCTTTATTTCTTATCATCTCTGCTTTCGGCAGGGTAACCAGGGAAGTTAGATGATTAAAACTAAAAACATTTAGGAGATTGGGTGGAAGTTTGAGATCTCAGGACAGTGAAGAATGAACAAAACCAAGGCCACTGAAATATCTATCTTATCAGCCCCAAATACCTGTAATATAAATATTGGAGACATATTTCCAACATGAGTGCTATTATGGATACTTAGTCAAAATGAGAAAGTAAACATTTTGTCTTTCTCTTTCATAATCTTCTCTGTCCCCAATCCAATGCCCCTCTTCCGCACCAAAGGAAAAAAAAAAAAAAATTCCAGAATCCTCTACAAGCTGATCTTAGAACAATTTTATAGTGATACCCAATGTGTTAATTTAGTCATTATTTTAAAAGCATAATTTTAATGGGAGGATCAAATTTGTTTTAGATGTTATACTTATTCTCAGAAATATAAATATAGTTGGGATGATTGGACATGACAAATTTAGTAGGATTAGGAGATAAATGTGAAAGAATGGAAATCATCTAGAAGATGATAAAAAGGAGAATAAGATGATCTTTTAAATGAGTGAAGTATAAAATGGATAAAGTTCAAAAGCCAGAGGAATTAGTAGTTTGTAATAGTCATGAACATTGAAAGATACAGTTCAAGGCATTTAGTTTTCATATATTTTTGTACAGGACAAGACTAGATTTAAAAAGTTTAAAAACACAGTTATTGCCTTCAAAGAATTACAATATAATAGCTAAGAAATTTATCCATGACATTTAGTGCATGGCCAGGTTTTAGACACTGTCACAGAATGGGTTCCTCAGAAAGAAATACTGAGACCTATGCACATGTAGGAAGTTTGTTGGGGAACTTCTCTGGGTAGTCACACCTGTAGGAAGCCAAGCAAGCAAAGGGAAAAGTTGGTGTATTAGTTAGTGTTTTCCAAAGTTGTAGACCCCAATGGTTTAGTTCAAATTCAAGTCAAGAATTTTCAGTAAAGGGAAACATTAGCTGCTTTCTATTTTTAAAGGATGATTTAAACCACTGAATATAGACTATGACTGTGGGACCAAAATGAACGGAAATAGAAGAGTTGGGAAACTATTGCCATAGTCAGAGTAAGAAATGATGTGATTTTACTGCTTTGGTCACAGAGAAGTTGGAAGATACATTCCAGACGTATTTGAAGATAGAGCCACCAAGTTATTGGTGGATTGATGGAGTGACGAATAAGAGAGGGGTCAAGAAAAACTAGTTTTAAGTCCTAAGCAACCAGAAGAATACAGTTGATATTTACCAAATAGGAAAAGATGGGGTCAAGAGTGTTTTATGAGGGAAGAATAGAATTTGAATGTAGGAAGGATTGAAATAGAGTTTTGTTTAGCACTGTTTAAGTTTGAAATAGTTATTAGACATCCATATAGAGACACTGAGTCAATAATTGCATAAATGGGGCTTCCCTGGTGGCGTAGTGGTTGAGAATCTGCCTGCCAATGCAGGGGACACGGGATCGAGCCCTGGTCTGGGAAGATCCCACATGCCGCGGAGCAACTAGGCCCGTGAGCCACAACTACTGAGCCTGCGCATCTGGAGCCTGTGCTCTGCAACAAGAAAGGCCGCGATAGTGAGAGGCCCGCGCACCGCGATGAAGAGTGGCCCCCACTTGCCACAACTAGAGAAAGCCCTCACACAGAAACGAAGACCCAACACAGCCATACATACATACATACATAAAAAGAATGTAAGCAGACAAGAATAGCATTAAAAAATTTAAAAAAAAATTTAAAAAAAATAATTGTATAAATGAGTCTGGATTTCAGAGATGTCAGTCTTGCAATTTGTTTTCATTGTTATTTCTTACATTTTGTTCTTTCTTACTGGACCATTTTTTAAAAAATATTTTCCAGATAGTAAACAATAGAAGTCTACTTGTCAATATATGAGTGAGTTGTAAGATATATCATAAAAAAATCATATGAAAAATATATGCATGCTTTAAAAACAATAATAAAACAAAAATGATACAAAATATTCACCCTTGACACAAGATATAGAGTATTGGTGTTATGTCCAAAGCATTCCATGAGCCTCTCCTAGTAGTACCCTTCCCTCTTTTCTCAGGGGTAACCACAACCCCTAATTTATATTAATTATATCCTTTCTTTTCTATATAGTTTTTTTTTTTTTTTTTTTGGGCCGCATCTCATGGCACGTGGGATCTTACTTCCCCAACCAGTGATTCAACCCGTGCCCTTGGCAGTGAAAGCGCAGATGCTTAACCACTGGACCACCAGGGAAGTCCCTCTACATAGTTTTAAAATTACATATATATGTTTTATCAGTAAGGTTTCAAACAGGGAAGGAAAACCACTTCGAATATTATGGAATATGAATTTTATTATAAGAATTTTATTATAAGAATTGGACTTTACCCAATCATGAGAGGAAGTAAGGAAGAAATCCAAAAAGGATCAGAAAAAAATCACTAACCATGCTTGCTATTACTAACATGTCAGAGTCTGTAGGAAGCTAGGCATATCCAGCTGCTAGAGTTGAAGCACAAAGAGGCCTGGTTTAATAGTCAAAGGAAGGCTATTGGCTCTTGGGGCTTGGCCTCTGTGAGTTTGCAGCCAAGTGTCTGGAGTGGACCTGGGCTTGCTATTGTTTAGTAGGGCTGACAGTCCATAAAGAGTGCCCTGCCAGCACCTCTGCTTTTCTCTCTCACTGCCCTCACCCAGGGTGTCCTTCAGAATTAATAACTCTGGTTGTATTTTTAAATCTCATGAAAGGTTCAATTGTAGCTCACCTGAACCAGGAACCACACAAGAGAAAGATATCTGGGAAATGTGATTTCATCTTAGTTAAACTTTGCCTGTTTTGAACTTTAAGTAAATGGAGTCATAACAATTTAAATCTGTGAATCTATTCTTTTGTTCAAACTCATATTGGAGATTCATTCACATTTTCACTGAGTATTCCACTGATTGAATATACCAAAAAAGTTCTTTTATTTTGTCACTCTAAACAGTGATATTATAAACATATACTTTTTTTCCTGATGCACATGTGCAAGAAATCATAGAGGTACATGTTGAGCTTCACCAGTACACCTCAGCATGTTTGCCAAAATAAGTATATGAGTCTGTATCCCTTGTAGTGGATAATAATTCTATTTGCTCCAAGTTTACCCTCCAAAACTTGATTTGACCTACTTTTTTGTTTTGTAAGTTTTTTTTATACATTCTGAAACAAGTTCTTTATTTTATATATGTTGTGGATATTTCCCAGTATATGACGTTTTGTTCTCTTAATGGTATCTTTTTTTTTAATTTTATTGATTGATTGATTGATTGATTGATTGATTGATTTATGGCTGTGTTGGGTCTTCGTTTCTGTGCGAGGGCTTTCTCTAGTTGCGGCAAGTGGGGGCCACTCTTCATTGCGGTGCGCAGGCCTCTCACTATCGCGGCCTCTCTTGTTGCAGAGCACAGGCTCCAGACGTGCAGGCTCAGTAATTGTGGCTCACAGGCGTAGTTGCTCTGCGGCATGTGGGATCTTCCCAGACCAGGGCTCGAACCCGTGTCGCCTGCATTGGGGACAGAGATTCTCAACCACTGTGCCACCAGGGAAGCCCATGACCTAGTTTTAATTATTGCCATTTGGTAATTGTGAAGTGGCATCTTAGTGAGATATTAGTTGCCATTTTCTAATGACTCCTAAAAGTTGAAAAACTTCACATATATTTAAAGATCATCAGTGCTTCGTCTTCTCTTAAATTCCTGTTTATATATTTGCCTAATTTGTATATTAATAATATTTGCCTGCTTTTCACTTTAAATGTTCATATTTTACTTATTGATTTGTAGAATTTCTTTATATATAATATTTTGAATGAAACATTTATCTTTCATATGTATGTGTGTATTTTCACTTTTATGGTGTTCTTAAATTTAATGTAGTAGGATACAGGGTATGTAATTTTTGTGTCTAGTATGAGAAATAAATTCCTGGTCTCAGGTCATAAACTTAGTTTTCTAAATTGTCATCTGGAGTTTTTGTTTTGTTTTGTTTTAGTTTTGCTTTTATTTGTATTTCTTCTTGTATCAGTTCCTAGGAATATGGCCATTCCATCTAAAGATTAAATTTTATTGCCATAAACATTTATTATTATATTCTGTATTATCAGTAGTTATGTACCTTTTCATTAACAGCATTGATTGTGCTTTCTCTCTTTTTATCCTGAAAAATTTTACCGTGAATCCATTGTTTCAATTTTTTGATGAACCAATTATGGGTATTGCCAAGTCTTTCTATGGCTTTTGTGTCTAGTTCATAAATTTCTGACTTTCCTTTTACTTTTTAGGTTATTTTTCTGTTTCTTCTAAATGCCCTGAGTTGGGTGTTTGATCATTAATACATAGGTGCTTATGTTTCCTAGCTTTTTCATGTTCCTTATTCATGTTTCCACAAAAGTTTTAGAAATTACCTCATAAAAATAAGTTTCTTTATGTTCTATCTAATTAAAAATATAAATTTTAAAAAAGGGAAATTATTTATCAGTTGTGAATGATATGGTGGTCTTTCAGTTAAAATATGCTAAAAATGTTCACTAAAGAAATCAGTAAGGTAGCCAATTACAGAAACAATATTTAAAAAACAGAAGCTTCCATATACTCCAACAATCATAAATAACAACTTTACTGGAAAAATACTATTCACTGATATAACCACAATATACAAATTTTAGGACTGCTATTACTTGACATGTAGGACCTAAGTAAAAATGTCTATGTAATGGTGCTGAAGGATATACATATATTACATAAATTTTAAGACATAGAGAATTATGTTCCTGAATGTATTCAATGACTGATGTGAAATTTTCAATTATTTTCAATTAATTTGTAACTTTAATTAAATTTTATTCAAATTACAAAAGTGTTTCCCTTCTAATTGGACAGGTGGAAGAGAGAAGGTGAGACGAGCTTTGGAAAATAAAACAGTTTAAAATTTCATCAAGGACTGGGAGAATAAACAGATGCAAATGAACAGAAAATATACAAAAATTAAAATGCAGGAACACTTGTTATACAAGATATTTGTCCATATTAATTAAACTAAATATGATTAAAGCTGTTATATCAGTTCATCAAATATTGATAAACATCACAAGTCAGAATTATGTCTATCTCTGGAATAAAATAACTACAAGTGACACTACAGCACAATGAGATAGAGAAAGATTATTAAATAAACGATGCTGGGACACTTAGTTATATCAGAAATTAGGTTTACAACTACTTCAAACTAAATTCTAGATTGAACATTCTAGAAATAGATGTGGTGATCTGTTTATCTCTTTACGGGCCTAAGACTGTGTTTAAGCATTAAAGAAAAGATGAAATAAAATTATATCTTTATATAAGCTATTAGTTGATACAGGTTGTTTATTTTTAATTGTATGTTGTTGTTGTTTTTTAATTTCTTGATTTAATTTATTTATTTTTGGCTGCGTTGGGTCTTCGTTGCTGCACGCGGGTTTTCTCTAGTTGTGGTGAGCGGGGGCTGCTCCTTGTTGCAGCGCGCGGGCTTCTCATTGCGGTGACTTCTCTTTATGCGGAGCACGGGCTCTAGGCGCGTGGGCTCGGTAGTTGTGGCTTGCAGGCTCTAGAGCACAGGCTCAGTAGTTGTGACGCACGGGCTTAGTTGCACCACGGCATGTGGGATCTTCCCGGACCAGCGCTCGAAACCGTGTCCCCTGCATTGGGCATGCGGATTCTTAACCACTGCGCCACCAGGGAAGCCCTGTATGTTTGTTTTGATTCCTGAGCTCTGAGACTTTTGCATCAGATTGTTTCATGGTAGGGATTAAAAAAAAAAGAAAAAAATCTGGATCTTAATTAGTTCTTTAAATTAATCCTATTCCCCATTACAGCTTTGAATCAAATTCAATAGACTAGGCTACCACCATCCAATATAAATATAATGTGGAGCAAATATATAATTACAAATTTCTCAATTAGTCAATTTAAAAAAAAGGAATAGGCAAGATTAATTTTAATATAATATTTTGGCACAATATGATTTCACATATAATCTATGTAAATATTGTTAATTAGAGATTTTAAATTCTTTCTTTTTTTTTTTTTTTTTATAATATTATGTAGCCTTTATTAAGCGATATCTACAGTTGCCGAGGAGATAAAAAGAAATGTCCAGAAGCTTTTGATATAATTGTGGTCAGCATGAACGGTTACACAATTAGTGATTCTGCATTACTAAAAATAGAAAACGTTCAACCGAAGGTCCATTTCAAAATACATGTTTATATTTGAAATATAAATCCTACAAATATGTCACATATATAGGAAATCAAATATATTTTAACTGTATGTGACAGGTAATTTTATATTTCAGGTAAATATTATGTACCCTTTCATCTTTTTTTTTTTTTTTAAACATCTTTATTGAAGTATAATTGCCTTACAATGGTGTGTTAGCTTCTGCTTTATAACAAAGTGAATCAGTTATACATATACAATATGTTCCCATTTCTCTTCCCTCTTGCATCTCCCTCCCTCCCACCCTCCCCATCCCACCCCTCTAGGTGGTCACAAAGCACCGAGCTGATCTCCCTGTGCTATGCGGCTGCTTCCCACTAGTTATCTATTTTACATTTGGTAGTGTATATATGTCCATGCCACTCTCTTACCCTGTCACATCTCACCCCACCCCCTCCCCATATCCTCAAGTCCATTCTCTAGTAGGTCTGTGTCTTTATTCCCATCTTGCCACTAGGTTCTTCATGGCCTTTTTTTTTTTTTTCCCCCTTAGATTCCGTATATATGTGCTAGCATACTGTATTTGTTTTTCTCTTTCTGACTTACTTCACTCTGTTTGACAGACTCTAACTCCATCCACCTCATTACAAATACCTGCATTTCATTTCTTTTTATGGCTGAGTAATATTCCATTGTATATATGTGCCACATCTTCTTTATCCATTCATCTGTCGATGGACATTTAGGTTGCTTCCATGTCCTGGCTATTGTAAATAGAGCTGCAGTGAACATTTTGGTACATGACTCTTTTTGACCTATGGTTTTCTCAGGGTATATGCCCAGTAGTGGGATTCCTGGGTCGTATGGTAGTTCTATTTGTAGTTTTTTAAGGAACCTCCATACTGTTCTCCATAGTGGCTGTATCAATTTACATTCCCACCAACAGTGCAAGAGTGTTCCCTTTCCTCCACACCCTCTCCAGCATTTATTGTTTCTAGATTTTTTGATGATGGCCATTCTGACCGGTGTGAGATGATATCTCATTGTAGTTTTGATTTGCATTTCTCTAATGATTAATGATGTTGAGCATTCTTTCATGTGTCTGTAGGCCATCTGTATATCTTCTTTGGAGAAATGTCTATTTAGATCTTCTGCCCATTTTTGGATTGGGTTGTTCGTTTTTTTGTTATTGAGCTGCATGAGCTGCTTGTAAATCTTGGAGATTAATCCTTTGTCAGTTGCTTCATTTGCAAATATTTTCTCCCATTCTGAGGGTTGTCTTTTGGTCTTGTTTATGGTTTCCTTTGCTGTGCAAAAGCTTTGAAGTTTCATTAGGTCCCATTTGTTCATTTGTGTTCTTATTTCCATTTCTCTGGGAGCTGGGTCAAAAAGAATCTTGCTGTGATGTATGTCATAGAGTGTTCTGCCTATGTTTTCCTCTAAGAGTTTTATAGTGTCTGCCCTTACACTTAGGTCTTTAATCCATTTTGAGTTTATTTTTGTGCATGGTGTCAGGGAGTGTTCTAATTTCATACTTTTACATGTTCCTGTCCAATTTTCCCAGCACCACTTATTGAAGAGGCTGTCTTTTCTCCACTGTATATGCTTGCCTCCTTTATCATAGATAAGGTGACCATATGTGTGTGGGTTTATCTCTGGGCTTTCTATCCTGTTCCATTGATCTATATTTCTGTTTTTGTGCCAGTACCAAACTGTCTTGATTACTGTAGCTTTGTAATATAGTCTGAAGTCAGGGAGCCTGATTCCCCCAGCTCCATTTTTCTTTCTCAAGATTGCTTTGGCTATTCGGGGTCTTTTGTGTTTCCATACAAATTGTGAAATTTTTTGTTCTAGTTCTGTGAAAAATGCCAGTGGTAGTTTGATAGGGATTGCATTGAATCTGTAGATTGCTTTGGGTAGTAGAGTCATTTTCACAATGTTGATTCTTCCAATCCAGGAACATGGTATATCTCTCCATCTATTTGCATCATCTTTAATTTCTTTCATCAGTGTCTTATAATTTTCTGCATACAGGTCTTTTGTCTCCTTAGGTAGGTTTATTCCTAGATATTTTATTCTTTTTGTTGCAATGGTAAATGGGAGTGTTTTCTTAATTTCACTTTCAGATTTTTCGTCATTAGTGTATAGAAATGCAAGAGATTTCTGTGCATTACTTTTGTATCCTGCTACTTTACCAAATTCATTGATTAGCTCTAGGAGTTTTCTGGTAGCATCTTTAGGATTCTCTATGTATAGTATCATGTCATCTGCAAATAGTGACAGCTTTACTTCTTCTTTTCCGATTTGGATTCCTTTTATTTCTTTGTCTTCTCTGATTGCTGTGGCTAACACTTCCAAAACTATGTTGAATAATAGTGGTGAGACTGGGCAACCTTGTCTTGTTCCTGATCTTAGTGGAAATGGTTTCAGTTTTTCACCATTGAGGACAATGTTGGCTGTGGGTTTGTCATATATGGCCTTTATTATGTTGAGGAAAGTTCCCTCTATGCCTACTTTCTGCAGGGCTTTTATCATAAATGGGTGTTGAATTTTGTCGAAAGCTTTCTCTGCATCTATTGAGATGATCATCTGGTTTTTCTCCTTCAATTTGTTAATATGATGTATCTCGTTGATTGATTTGCGTATATTGAAGAATCCTTGCATTCCTGGGATAAACCCCACTTGATCATGGTGTATGATCCTTTTAATGTGCTGTTGGATTCTGTTTGCTAGTATTTTGTTGAGGATTTTTGCATCTATGTTCATCAGTGATATTGGCCTGTAGTTTTCTTTCTTTGTGACATCTTTGTCTGGTTTTGGTATCAGGGTGATGGTGGCCTCGTAGAATGAGTTGGGGAGTGTTCCTCCCTCTGCAATATTTTGGAAGAGTTTGAGAAGGATAGGTGTTAGCTCTTCTCTAAATGTTTGATAGAATTCGCCTGTGAAGCCATCTGGTCCTGGGCTTTTGTTTGTTGGAAGGTTTTTAATCACAGTTTCAATTTCAGTGCTTGTGATTGGTCTGTTCATATTTTCTATTTCTTCCTGGTTCAGTCTCGGTAGGTTGTCCATTTCTAAGAATCTGTCCATTTCTTCCAGGTTGTCCATTTTATTGGCATAGAGTTGCTTGTAGTAATCTCTCATGATCTTTTGTATTTCTGCAGTGTCAGTGGTTACTTCTCCTTTTTCATTTCTAATTCTATTGATTTGAGTCTTCTCCCTTTTTCTCTTGATGAGTCTGGCTAATGGTTTATCAATTTTGTTTATCTTCTCAAAGAACCAGCTTTTAGTGTCATTGATTTTTGCTATTGTTTCCTTCATTTCTTTTTCATTTATTTCTGACCTGATCTTTATAATTTCTTTCCTTCTGCTGGCTTTGGGGGTTTTTGTTCTTCTTTCTCTAATTGCTTTAGGTACAAGGTTAGGTTGTTTATTCGAGATGTTTCCTGTTTCTTGAGGTAGGCTTGTATTGCTATAAACTTCCCTCTTAGCACTGCTTTTGCTGCGTCCCATAGGTTTTGGGTCATTGTATCTCCATTGTCATTTGTTTCTAGGTATTTTTTGATTTCCCCTTTGATTTCTTCAGTAATCACTTCGTTATTAAGTAATGTATTGTGTAGCCTCCATGTGTTTGTATTTTTTACAGATCTTTTCCTGTAATTGATATCTAGTCTCATAGCGTTGTGGTCAGAAAAGATACTTGATACGATTTCAATTTTCTTAAATTTACCAAGGCTTGATTTGTGACCCAAGATATGATCTATCCTGGAGAATGTTCCATGAGCACTTGAGAAAAATGTGTATTCTGTTGTTTTTGGGTGGAATGTCCTATAAATATCAATTAAGTCCATCTTGTTTAATGTATCATTTAAAACTTGTGTTTCTTTATTTATTTTCATTTTGGATGATCTGTCCATTGGTGAAACTGGGGTGTTAAAGTCCCCTACTATGATTGTGTTGCTGTCGATTTCCCCTTTTATGGCTGTTAGTATTTGCCTTATGTATTGAGGTGCTCCTATGTTGGGTGCATAAATATTTACAATTGTTATACCTTCCTCTTGGATCGATCCCTTGATCATTATATAGTGTCCCTCTTTGTCTCTTGTAATAGTCTTTATTTTAAAGTCTATTTTGTCTGATATGAGAATTGCTACTCCAGCTTTCTTTTGATTTCCATTTGCATGGAATATCTTTTTCCATCCCCTCACTTTCAGTCTGTATGTGTCTCTAGGTCTGAAGTGGGTCTCTTGTAGACAGCATATATATGGGTCTTGTTTTTGTATCCATTCAGCCAGCCTGTGTCTTTTGGTGGGAGCATTTAATCCATTTACATTCAAGGTAATTATCAATATGTATGTTCCTATTCCCATTTTCTTAAATGTATTGGGTTTGTTATTGTAGGTGTTTTCCTTCTCTTGTGTTTCTTGCCTAGAGAAGTTCCTTTAGCATTTGTTGTAAAGCTGGTTTGGTGGTGCTGAACTCTCTCAGCTTTTGCTTGTCTGTAAAGGTTTTAATTTCTCCATCGAATCTGAATGAGATCCTTGCTGGGTAGAGTAATCTTGGTTGTAGGTTTTTCTCCTTCATGACTTTAAGTATATCCTGCCACTCCCTTCTGGCTTGCAGAGTTTCTGCTGAAAGATCAGCTGTTAACCTTATGGGGATTCCCTTGTGTGTTATTTGTTTTTTTTCCCTTGCTGCCTTTAATATGTTTTCCTTATATTTAATTTTTGACAGTTTGATTAATATGTGTCTTGGCGTGTTTCTCCTTGGGTTTATCCTGTATGGGACTCTCTGTGCTTCCAGGACTTGATTAACTATTTCCTTTCCCATATTAGGGAAGTTTTCAACTATAATCTCTTCAAATATTTTCTCAGTCTCTTTCTTTTTCTCTTCTTCTTCTGGGACCCCTATAATTCGAATGTTGGTGCGTTTAATGTTGTCCCAGAGGTCCCTGAGACTGTCCTCAGTTCTTTTCATTCTTTTTTCTTTATCCTGCTCTGTAGTAGTTATTTCCACCATTTTATCTTCCAGGTCACTTATCCTTTCTTCTGCCTCAGTTATTCTACTATTGATCCCATCTAGAGTATTTTTAATTTCATTTATTGTGTTTTTCATCATTGCTTGGTTCCTCTTTAGTTCTTCTACATCCTTGTTAAATGTTTCTTGCATTTTGTCTATTCTATTTCCAAGATTTTGGATCATCCTTACTATCATTTTTCTGAATTCTTTTTCCGGTAGACTACCTATTTCCTCTTCATTTGTTAAGTCTGGTGTGTTTTGACCCTGCTCCTTCATCTGCTGTGTGTTTTTCTGTCGTCTCATTTTGCTTATCTTACTGTGTTTGGGGTCTCCTTTTCACAGGCTGCAGGTTCGTAGTTCCCGTTGTTTTTGGTATCTGTCCCCAGTGGCTAAGGTTGGTTCAGTGGGTTGTGTAGGCTTCCTGGTGGAGGGAACTAGTGCCTGAGTTCTGGTGGATGAGGCTGGACCTTGTCTTTCTGGTGGGCACGTCCACGTCTGGTGGTGTATTTTGGGGTGTCTGTGGCCTTATTATGATTTTAAGCAGCCTCTCTGCTAATGGATGGGGTTGTGTTTCTGTCTAGCTAGTTGTTTGGCATAGGGTGTCCAGCACTGTAGCTTGCTGGTCGTTGAGTGAAGCTGGGTCTTGATGTTGAGATGGAGATCTCTGGGAGATTTTTGCCGTTTGGTATTACGTGGAGCTGGGAGGTCTCTTGTGGACCAGTGTTCTGAAGTTGGCTCTCCCACCTCAGAGGCACAGCCCTGATGCCTGGCTGGAGCACCAAGAGCCTTTCGTCCAACGGCTGCAGGACAAGGTGACCGCAGTGGCGGACAGCGGAAGGAGCTGAAGCGGGCGCAGCGGCCGGACCCGACCCGCACCGCCCTCCCCTCCTGCGCCGCGGGCTCCGAGGCTGCGCGGCTGGGCCGCGGGGTCTGAAGGGCGGGGAGGTGGGCTCCGCAAGCCTGGCCTAAATTCTTTCTTTATACCGTTTTTATAATCTACTCTGTAGTTCACACTTAAAGTACATCTCAGTTCAGACTCATTCCATTTTAAGTGCTTAATAGCAACATGTGGTTAGTGGCTGCTGTGTTGGACACATAGGTCTATATCTTGCTATTTAAAATATCATCTGAAATAACAGCAAGGGCACCTTGCTGGGATCTTATTTTAAACAGAGAATCTTAGGCCATAGTTTTGACCTGCTGAGTCAGTATTTACAGTGTAACAAAATCTTCAGGTGATTCATATGCTCAGTAATGTTCCAGAAAGCCTGAATTAGAATACTTACACCTTAACTGCTTGTGATCATCAAAAAAATATTATATAAACAGGAATAATTGGAAATCAACATTTCTCCAAATCTAACTGGGAAAAAATTAAGTTTATCTGTAAATTATTCATTCCCAAAGGATAATATGAATACACAAATGTTAACAAAAATACTCTTAGGAAGAATTTATAGGAATATATTTAATTTTAATAATCATAGATTACTTTATTAATTAGGTGTTGATTTCAGTATGTGTTATAAAATATAACCAGCCCTTCATACCGGTGCTATTATGACTGTTATAGCTTAGGATGAGGTAAAAGTAGATAGAAGTATATCGTTCTCTGCTTTAAGCAGACTCATGGATTTCAGATGCAGTTCTCAAGCATGTACCGAATGCTGTTTTTATTAAAGCAACATTTCTCATCACTGTGTGAATACTGCATCTGATAAGCACCAATAGTGGATTTACTTTATATTAAGCTTCCACAGGTATTACTGTGGTCACTTCTGGAAATTGATAATCTTTTAGATTGCAAGATTTGTATAAATATACCCAACTGTAAATTTAAGTTTGACTTTTCTATCATTTTTATTCAATAAACGTTTTAATCTAAATATAAGCATTATAATGGAAGCCATGAGAATTAGTATTAACTATGATAAAATCAACCTTAGAAATTTTGGTATGAGGACCACATTAACAATTTACCTTTTTATTTTGTAAATAGCATCAACTGCAAAAGAAAACAAAATATTTGGGAAAAAGAAAAAAAGTTAAAATTGGGTTCATGTGGAATGGTAATCAGAATAATCCACTACACTTCTGTGTCACTTCTTTGGAGTTGCACGCAAACTTTGAAATAAAACCATTTAATCCCAAGTGTCAGATATCATATAAAGAACAATATGAGGAACCTATAATAAGACATTTTTGGTTTTGGTTTGTTTTTGGGGAAACAGGTATTCTCATGTGTTATTGGTAAGAGTCTAAATTGGTGAAACAGATTTGGAGGACAGTCTTCCAATATATATCAAAACACTACATGTACACAACATTTGATCAGCCCCAAAACTATCAAAACATTGAACCAAAGCAGCCACCTCTATACAGATTTCTCACTTGAGAAAAAGATCTGTTTGTTTAATCTCTTATAGTCTAAGACACATGCAAAATTATAGTCAGATATTCTATTATTTGCAACCTAATGCATTACTAATTTACAACTCCTTTAAAAAAGAGGTAAAAGAAGACATCCTTTCCTTTCCCTAACTTTAACGTGAATATTTCTAGTATTTCCTCATTAAACATCAAATTGACTTTCAGGCTAAACTTCGAACTTCATTTTTTCTTTTATTTTAATTGACTATAGTTAACATACAATATTATATTAGTTACAGGTGTAAAACATAATAATTCAACACTGATATACATTACAAATTGATCATCACTATAGGAAACTGTCATCATATGAAGTTATTAAAACATTATTGACTATATTCAATATGACATACATTATATCCCCATGACTTATTTATTTTATAACTGAAGGTTTATACCCTTAATCACCTTCACCCATTTCACCCATCCCCCACCCTCTACTTCTGTGGCAAACACTTCTTTGTTCTCTGTATCTGGGTTTTTGTTTTGTTTTGTTTGCCCATTTGTTTTGTTTTTAGATCCCACATATAAGTGAAATAATACAGTATTCAACTTTGTCTAACTTATTTTACTTAGCATAATACCCTCTAAGTCCATCCATGTTGTTGAAATGACAAGATTTCATTCTTTCTTATGGCCGACTAATATTCCATTGTATACATACAAGCTATGATATCTTTATCCATTCATCAATCAATGGGTACTTAGGTTGCTTCCATATTTGGCTATTGTAAACAACACTGCAATGAATGTAAGAATATATATATATATTTTTTTTGAATTAGTGTTTTCATTTTCTTCAAATAATACCCAGAAATGGAATGGCTGGATCTTGTGGTAGCCTATTTTTAATCTTTTGAGGAACCTCCTTACTGTTTTCATAGTGGCTGCACCAGTTTACTTTCTTACCAGCAGCACATAATGGTTAACTTTTCCCCACATCCTTGCCAATACTTATTATCTGTTGTCTTTGTGATGATATCCATTCTGAGATATGACTAAAGTGATATCTCATTGTTTTGGTATGCATTTCCCCAATGAATAGTGATATTGAGCATCTTTTTATGTATCTACTGGCCATCTATATGTCTGTGGGGTTTTTTTTTTGATATTGAGTATGTGGGTTCTTTATATATTTTAGATTTTAACCCCTTAACAGATATATGCAGATATATTTTCCCATTTAGTAGTAGTCTTTTTGTCTTATTGACGGTTTGCTTTTCTGTGCAAAAGCTTTTTTAGTTTGATGTAGTGCCATTTGTTTATGTTTCCTTTGGTTGCCCTTGCCTGAGGAGACAGATCCAAAAAAATATTGCTAAGACTGATGTCAGTCTGACTGATGTATCTGACTGATGTCAGATGTATGTATCTGACTGATGTCAGATACTGCCTATGTTTTCTTCTAGGAGTTTTATAGCTCCAGGGCTTCACATTTAAGTCTTTAATCCATTTTCAGTTTATTTTTGTATATGGTGTAAGAAATTCATTCCCAACACTATTTATTGAAGAGACTGTCTTTTCACTTATGTATATCCTTGGCTCCTTTGTTGTAAATTAAATTACCATATAAATGTGTTTATTTCTGGACTTTCTACTCTTTTCCATTGCTCTGTCTGTCTGTTTTTGTATCATTACCATATAATTTTGATTACTATTGCTTTGTAGTATGGTTTAAAATCAGGGAATAAGATATCTCCAGCTTTGTTCTTCTGTCTTAAGATTGTTTTGGATATTTGGGGTCTTTTGTGTTTTCATACAAATTTTGGAATTATTTCTCCCAGTTATGTGAAAAATGCCATTGGTGTTGTTAAAGGGATTGCATTGAATCTGTATATTGCTGTGAGTAGTATGGATATTTTAACAATATTGTCCAAACATTGGGCATGGGATATCTTTTCATTTGTGTCATATTCAATTTATTTTATCAGTATCTTATAATTTTCAGAGTACAAGTCTTTCACCTCTTTGGTTAAGTTTATCCATAGGTATTTTATTATTTTAGATGCAATTGTAATTATGATTGTTTCTTAATTTCTCTTTCTGATAGTTTGAATTTAGTGTAGAGAAATGCAAAAGATTTCTGTATATTGATTTTTTATCCTGCAAATTCACTAAATTCATTTATTAGTTCTAATAGTTTTTTGGTGGCATCTCTAGGGATTTCAATGTACAGTATCATGTAATATGCAAATAGTGACAGTTTTACTTCTTCCTTTCCAATTTGGATGCCATTATCTCCTTTTCCTGTTTGATTACTATGGCTGGGGATCCCAATACTACTTTAAATAAAAGTGACAAGAGTGGGCACCCTTGTCTTGTTCCTGATCTTAGAGAAAAAGCTTCAACTTTTCTCCATTGAGTATGATGTAGCTGTGGATTTGTTATATAGACCATTACTATGTTGAGGTACATTTCCCCAATAACATTTTATTGAGAGTTTTATCACAAATAGGTGATGAATTTTGTCAAAGCTTTTTCTGCATCTATTGAGATGATCATAGAATTTTTATCCTCATTTTGTTAAAGTGGTATAACACTGACTTGAAAGTATTCAACCATCTTTGTATCTCTGGAGTAAATACCATTTGATCATGATGTATCATCCTATTAATGCATTGTTGAATTTGGCTTGCTAATTTTTTTTTTAGGATTTTTGCATCTTTGTTTATCAGGGATATTGGCCTGTAATGTTCTTTTTCTTTTCCTTTCATTTATTTATTTATTTATTTTTGTGTGTGTCTTTGACTTTAGTATCAGGGTAATACTTGTAGAATAAATTTGGGAGTGTTCCTTCCTCTTCAATATTTGGAGTAGGTTAAGAGGATAAATATTAACTCTTCTTTAAATATTAGAGGTAATATTCACCTATGAAGTTGGTGCTGAACTTTGTTGGGAGTTTTTTAATTACTGATTCAATTTCACTGCAAGTAACTGGTCTGGTCACATTTTCTATTTCTTCCTGATTCAGTCTTAGGGAAATTGTATGTCAGTAGGAATTTATCCATTTCTTCTAGGTTGTCCAATTTGTTGACATATAATTGCTCATAGTAATCTCATAATCCTTTATGTTTCTGTGGTGTCAGTTGTAACTTCTCTTTCATTTCTTTATTTATTTGGGCCCTCTCTTTCTAGATGAGTCTGGATAAATGTTTATCAATTTTATTTATCTTTTCAAAAAGCCAGCTCTTAGTCTCATTTATATTTCTATTTTTTTTTTATTCATTAACTTGAGATGTCTGGTTTTCTTTAATAGTAATCTTTTATTTATTTATTTATTTATTTTTATATTTATTTTTGTCTGTGTTGGGTCTTCGTTTCTGTGCGAGGGCTTTCTCTAGTTGCGGCAAGCAGGGGCCACTCTTCATCGCGGTGTGCGGGCCTCTTCACTATCGTGGCCTCTCTTGTTGCGGATCACAGGCTCCAGACGCACAGGCTCAGTAGTTGTGGCTCATGGGCTTAGTTGCTCTGCAGCATGTGGAATCTTCCCAGACCAGGGCTCAAACCCGTGTCCCCTGCATTAGCAGGCAGATTCTCAACCACTGCGCCCCCAGGGAAGCCCTATATTTCTATTTTTTAATCTGCATTTTATTTATTTCCAATATGATTTTTACTATTTCTTTCCTTCTACTAACTTTGGGCTTTGTTTGTTCTTCTTTTTCTACTTTCTTTAGGTGTAATGTTAGATTGTTTATTTGAGATTTCTCTTGTTTCTTGAGGTAGACCCATATTGCTATAAACTTCCCTCGTAGAACTGCTAATGTTGCATCACACAGATTTTGGATCACTCTGGTTCTATTTTCATTTATCTCAAGGTACTTTTTGATTTCCTCTTTGATTTCTTCAGTAATCTATTGTTTGTTTAGTAGCATATTAGATAGCTTTCATATGTCTGTGTTTTTTCCATTTTTCATCTTGTAATTAATTTCCAGTTTTATACCATTGTGGTCAAAAAAGGATGCTTGATATGATTTCAGTCCTCTTAAATTTATTGAGACTTATTTTGTGGCCTAGTATGTGATTTATCTTGGAGAACGTTCCATGTGCATTTGATAGGAATGTGTCTTCTGTTGTTTTGGGATGTAATTCTCTCCATATATCTATAAGTTCATATGGTCTACTGTTCAGTTTAAGGCCAATGTTTCCTCATTGATTTCTATCTGGATGATTTGTCCATTGATATAAGCACAATACTGAAATCCCCTAATATTATTGTATTACTGTTAAATTCTCCCTTAATGTTTGATATAATTTGCTTTATATATTTAGCTGCTCCTATGTTAGTTACATATATGTTTACAAATGATACATTCTCTTCTTTGAATGAGCCCTTTCTCATTATGTAATACTCTTCTTTGTCTTTGTTTTAAAGTTTATTTAGTTGGATATGAGTATTGCTACCCCTGCTTTCTTGTCATTTCCATTTTTCTGGAATATCTTTTTTCATTATTTCACTTTCAGTCTGTTTGTGTCATTAGGCTTGAAGGGAGTTTCTTGTAGGCAGTGTATAGATGCGTCTTGTTTTTTATCCATTTAACCACTCTATGTCTATTGATTGGAACATTTAATCCATTTACATTTAAAATGATTATTGATAGATATACACTTAATGCCATTTTGTTGTTTTCTTGTTGTTTTTGTAGTTCTTGATCATTACTTTCTTCTTTTGCTCTCTTCCCTTGTGATGTTATGACTATTTTTAGTGTTATATTTGGTTCCCTTTCCCTTTTGTGTGTGTGTATCTATAATAGGTTTTTTTTTTAATTAATTAATTTATTTATTTATGGCTGTGTTGGGTCTTCGCTTCTGTGCGAGGGCTCTCTCTAGTTGTGGCAAGCGGGGGCCACTCCTCATCACGGTGCGCGGGCCCCTCACCATCGCGGCCTCTCCTGTTGCGGAGCACAGGCTCCAGACGCGCAGGCTCAGCAATTGTGGCTCACGGGCCTAGTCGCTCCACGGCATGCGGGACCCTCCCAGACCAGGGCTCGAACCCGTGTCCCCTGCATCGGCAGGCAGACTCTCAACCACTGCACCACCAGGGAAGCCCTATAATAGGTTTTTAGTTTGTGGTTACAATGAGGTTCATATATTCATATATAACAACATATAGGTGTGTGTATATACATATGTATATATATGTATATATATTTGTGTGCGTATAATTATTTTAAGGTTCAGGTATAACAATGTGTATGTGTGTGTGTGTGTGTGTAATTACTTAAGTTGATGATCTTTTAAGTGTGAATACATTCTAACAATCCTGCATTTTTACTCCCCCCACAATATCTTTTGATGCCGTATTTTATATTTTTACTTTGTGTATTCCTTAAGTACTTATTGTAGTTATAGTTAATTTTAGGACTTTTTTTAAACGTTAAGACTAGCTTTTTTTGACTGATCCACTGCCTTCATTATATATTTACCTTTACCAGAGAGAGTTTTTTCTTTCATATATTTTCTTGTTTCTAGTTATGATCTTTTCTTCTCCACTTAAAAAAGGCCCTTTAACATATCTTGTAAGCCCAGTTTAGTGGTGATAAGCCCTTAGAATTTGCTTGTGTGGGACACTATCTCTCCTTTAATCCTAAGTGGTAACTTTGTTGGGTAAATTTTTCTTGGATGTAAGTTTTTTTTTTTTCTTTTAGCACTTTCAATATATCATGCCAGTCCCTCTGACCTACTAAGTTACTGCTGAAATATCAGCTGAAAGCCTTTTGGGGGTTCCCTTGTATGTGACTAGTTGTTTTTCTTTTGCTATGTTAAGAATTTCCTTTTTAACTTTCACCATTTTAATTGAGAAATGTCTTGGTGTGTAATTCTTTGGGTTCATCTTGTTTGGGACTCTCTGTGCATACTGGCCCTGGATATCTGTTTCCCTCCTCAGGTTGTGAGAAGTTTTCAGCCATTATTTCTTCTAATAAGTGTTCTGCCTCTTTCTCTATTTCTCTTCTCCTTTTGGGATTCCTATAATGTAAATGTAAGTACTTTTTTTAAAATTGATGTTAGTTTATTTATAATATTATATGTTCCAGGTGTACACCATAGTGATTCAGTATTTTATAGATTACACGCCATTAAAAGTTATTACAAAATAATGGCTATGATTCCCTGGGCTGATATCCTTGTTGCTTATCTATTTTATACATAGTAGTTTGTATGTCTTAATCTCATATCCCTGTCTTGCCCCTCCCCCCTCCCTCTTCTGATTAATGACCACTAGTTTTTTCCTATATCTGTGAGTCTGTTTCCATTTTGCTACATAAATTTTTCGTTGTATTTTTTAGATTCCACATAAGTGATATCATACAGTATTTGTCTCTCACTCTGATTTGTTTCACTAAGCATAATATTCTCTAGGTCCATCCACATTGCTGCAAATGGCAGAAATTCATTCTTTTTTCTGACTGTATAGTATTCCATTGTGATGTATGTATATGTGTGTGTATATATATATATTTACACATGTGTGTGTGTGTGTGTGTGCATATATATATATGTATATATAGCATGCTGTTTTGATTACTGTAGCTTTGTAGTATAGCATGAAGTCAGGAAGGGTGATATCCCCAGCTTTATTTTTCTTTCTCAAGTTTGCTTCGATAATTCAGGGTTTATTGTCATTCCATATAAATGTTAGGATTACTTGTTCTAGTTCTATGAAAAATGTCACAGGTATTTTGATATGGATTGCATTAAATCTGTAGATTACTTTGAGTATCATCGCCATTTTAACAATATCAATTCTTCCAATGAAGAACATAGAATATCTTTCCATTTATTTGTATTATCTTCAGTTTTCTTCATCAGTGTTTCATAGTTTTCAGAGTATAGGTCTTTCACCTCCTTGGTTAACTTTACTTCTAGGTTTTTTCTTCTCTTTGATATAATTGTAAGTGAGATTTTTTTTTTTGCTTTCTCTTTCAGATAGTTTATTATCAGTGTATAGAAAAGCAGCAGATTTCTATATATTAATCTTGAATCCTGCAACTTTACTTAATTAGTTCTGGTTGTTTTTTGGTGGCGTTATCTATATATATATTGTGTCATGTCATCTGCAAAGAGTGACAGTTTTACTTTTTCCCTTCTAATTTGGATGTCTTTTATTTCTTTTCTTATCTGATTGTTATGGCTAAGACTCCCAATACTAAGCTAAGCAGAAGTAGTGGGAGTGGGCATACTTATCTTGTTCCTGAATTTAAAGAAAAGGCTTTCAGCTTCTCAGTGTTATGTATGAAGTTAGCTGTGGTTTTGTCATAAATTGCCTTTATTATGTTATGTTCCCTCTGTACCAACTTTGATGAGAGTTTTTATCATGAATAGATGTTGAATTTTGTCAAATGCTTTTCCTACATCTATTGAGATGATCATATGATTTTTCTCTTGCCTTTTGTTAATGTGATATATCATATTGATTGATTTGCACATATTGAACCATCCTTGAGTCACTGGAATAAATCCCACTTGATCATGTAGAATGATCCTTCTAATATATTGTATTCCATTTGCTAATATTTTATTGAGGATTAAAATGTAAGTAAGTTCTATGCCCTGAGGTCTATGAAACTATCCTCATCTTTTAACATTTTTTTCTTTCTTCTATTCTGCTTTGGTGATTTCACTACTCTGTCTTCCTGATTATTGATCTGTTCTGTATCATCTAATCTGCCATTGATTCCCTCTAGTATATATTTCATTTTAGTTATTGTATTCTTCAGCTCTGATATTTTTCTTGTTTATATTTTCTTTTTGTTGAAGTTCTCACTGTTTTCATCCAGTCTTCTCCTGAGTTCATTGAGCATCTTAATGAACTTTACCTTGAGCACTTCATTGGTTAGATTTCTTCTCTCCATTTTGCTTAGCACTTTTTCTAAGGTTTTTGTCTTGTTCTTTTGTCTGAAACATATGTCTTCATCTCCTCATTTTGTGTTATTTTCTGTGTTCATGTCTATGTATTAGGTAGGTACATTATGTCCTCTGATTTTGGAATAGTGACCTTATGTAAGAGAGTCCTACGTGGCCCAGCAGCATGTTCCCCTCTGTCCAAGAGCCAGATGCTCCAGAGCTGTGCTCTATTTAGGCTGCTTGCATGCTTTTGTTGTGGCAAGGCCAACTGCTGTAGGCCTGCTGGTTGGTGGAGTGGGTCCCTAGCACTAATAAAGAGAGGATTCCAAAATGGCACCCACCAGTGCTGGTGTCAGCATGGTAGAACAAGATCACAAAAATGACTACCAACAGCCTCTCATTCCTTGGGGGATGTCACAGCTGCCTCCTACCTCTCTGGGAGGTTCTCCAGGATCAGCAGCCCCAGATGCCTTTCAAATTGCTTCCTTTGTTCTGGAACGTGGAGTGAGTGAATTTTTGCATATATCTTCTAAATACAGAATCTTGGTATTCTACTGTTCTCTGGCTCTTTTCAACATAAGACCTGATGGTTTTCAAATTCACATGTTTTGGGTGCTTATCTTCCTGATGCAGGACCCATGGGCTGGAGGGCCCAATGTGGGGCCCAGACCCCTTAATCCTTGGGGAGGACCTCTGCAGTTGTGATATCCATATCACTTATGGGTCACTGCACCAGGAGTGTAGGTTCTGACTAGACTGAATCTTCACCCTTTCTACCTATCTGATTGTGGTTTCTTCTTTATATCTTTAGTTGTGGACATTTTCTGCCAGTTTTCAGGTTGTTCTCAGCGATAGTTGTTCTGTAAGAGGTTGTAATTTTGGTGTTCCCATGGGAAAAGCTCAGACTCTTCCTTCTCCACCATCTTGATCCTTCCACTTCTCACCTGTCATCTAGAACAGGCTTTAATAAGGGACGTAGGCATATAACATCACAGTAAGGAAATGTGCAAAGAAATAAAAATTAAAAAGTCATGCAAGGTCTTCCATTTAAAGAATACAATTTAATTTTTCAAAAGATGATTTTTAGAGGAGTTTTAGGTTTACAATAAAGTACAGATGAAGATACAGAATTTTCCCTTATACTCCCTGCTTCTACACATATATAACCTCCTGCATTATCAACATAACACACTACAATGTTATTTTTTTTTTACAAAGAATGAATGTACATTGACACCTCATAATCACCCAAAGCCCATAGTTTACCTAAGGATACACTCTTGGTATTATACATTCTATGGGTTTGAATAAATGTATAATGACATGCATGCATAATTATAGTATTATACAGAAATATTTTCATGGCCCTAAAAATCCTGTGTTCTGCCTATTCATTGCTCACACACCCTTACCCTGGCAATCTGATATTTTTACCATCTCCATAGTTTTGCCTTTTCCAGAATGTCATATAGTTGGAATCATACAGAGTGTAAGCTTTTCAGATTTGTTTCTTTCACTTAATAGCAGGCATATAAGTTTCCTCCATGTCATTTCATGGCCTGATAACTCACTTCTTTTTAGTACTGAATAATATTCCATTGCCTACATAGACCATGGTTTATTTATTCATTCACCTACTTGAAAATGTCTTGGTTACTTACAATTTTGGGCAATTATAAATAAAGCTGCTAAAAACATCTATTTGAAGGTTTTTATGTAGACCTAAGTTTTCAACTCCTTTGGGTAAATACCAAGGTGTGTGATTGCTGGGTTATGTGGTAATGATATGCTGTGTTTTGTAAGAAACTGTCAAACTGTCTTCCAAAGTGGCTGTACCATTTTGCATTTCCACCTGCAATGTATGAGAGTCCTGTAGATCCACATACTCACCAGCATTTAGTATTGTCAGTATTTAAGATTTTGGTCATTTTAATGTACATAGTGGTATCTCAGTCTTGTATTTGCATTTCCCTGATGACATATGTGGAGCATCTTTTCATAAGTGTATTTGCCATCTGTATATCTTTTTTGCTGAAATGTCTGTTAAAGTCTTTGGCCCATTTTTTGATCAGGTTATTTGTTTTCTAATTGTTGAGTTTTAATAGTTCTTTGTATATTTTGTATAACAGTCCTTTATCAGGACTTTTGCAAATATTTTCTCCCAGTCTATGGCCTGTCTTTTCATTCCCTTATATTAACTATCACAGAGCAGTTTTGTTTTTCTTTTTAATTTTAGTGAGGTCCTTTGACCAATATTTTTTTTAATAGATTGTGTCATAAGGGTTGTATCTGAAAAGACATCATCATACCCAATGTCATATAGGTTTCCTCCTATGATATTATAGGAGGTTTATAGTTTTACATTTTACATGTAGGTCTGTGATCTAATAAGATTTCCTTTTTGTGAAGACAGTAGGTTTGTATCTAGATTCATTTTTTTGCAAAGATATCCAATTGGTCTAGTACCATTTGTTGAAAAGATTATATTTCCTCCTTTGTATTTATTGCATTGATTTTGCTACTTTGTCAAAGATGAGTTGATTATATTTACGATTGTCATTTTGGGGCTCTCTATTCTATTCAGTTGACCTATGTGTCTATTCTTTCACCAATACCACACTATCTTGATTATAGTAACTTTACAATAACTCTTGAAGTGGGCTAGCATCAGTTTTCCAACTTTGTTCTTTCTCTTTGATATTGTTTTGGCTCTTCTGGGTCTTTTGCCCCTCCATGTAAACTTTAGAATCAGTTTGTCCATATCCTTAACATAACTTGCTGAGATTTTGTTTAGGTTTGTATTGAATTTATAGATCAAGCTGGGAAAACTAACATCTTGACAATTTTGACTCCTCTATCCATAAATATGAAATATCTCTAGATTTATTAAATTATTCTTTTATTTTGTCCATCAGAGTTTTGTAGTTTTTCTCATATAAATCTGGCATATTTTGTTATATTTATATATAATTATTTTATTTTTGGTTGTGCTAATATAAATTCTATTGTGTGTTTAAATTCAAATTCCACTTGTTCATTGTTGGTATATAGGAAAGCAATTGACTTTTGTGTATTTACCTTATATCCTGAAACCTTGCTATAATTGCTTATTAATTCCAAGGATTTTTTTTTTATTCTTTTTGATTTCCTCAGAGACAATCATGTCACCTTCAAACATAAAAAAAAAAGTCTTCCTTCATAATCAGTATACATTTTATTTTTTTCTTGCCTTATTTATTAGTAAAGACACCCCATATGATGTTGAAAAGGAGTGATGAGGGAGAACATACTTTTCTTGTACCCTGCTCATATTGGGAAAGCTTTGATTCTTTTATCATTAAGTATTATGTTAGCTGTAGGTATTTTTGTTGATAGTCTTTATCAAGTTGAGTAAGTCCCCCTCTGTTTCGGGTTTACTGAGAGTTTTTTATCATAAACAGTTGTTAGATTTTGTCAAATGCTTTTTCTGCATTTATTGATATGATTCTGTGATTTTTTTTCTTTTTCAGTCTGTTGATCTGATAAATTATATTTATTGATTTTGAATGTCAAATCAGCCTTGCATACCTGGGATAAATCCTAGTTAGTCATGGTGTATAATTCTTTTTATACTTTTTTTTTTGGACTTGATTTACTAATATTTTGTTGAGAGTTTTTATACCAAGTCATGAGAGATATTGGTGTGTAGTTTTCTTATTTTGATATTAGGGTAATACTGGCCTCATAGACTGAATTTTGAAGTACGCCCTCTGCATCTATCCTCTGAGAGATTGTAAAGAATTAGTATAACTGGATCCCTCTGGAGTTCTTAACCCTGCAGAATTGTCCACACTGAGCCTCCAGCAATTTTTCAATTACAGTTCAGGTTTTACCTACATAGTACCGGTTCCTGTGATCGTCTCACCTTCTGAGTCTGTTCCAGTAAGCCACAACTCCCTGTATTTGCCTATCTGCTTCTCCAGTTTTAGAGGTAGCAGCTTGCCTTGTATCCTTTCCTCTTATGGAACAAAGAAAAGTTGATTTTTCAGTCTGTTCAGCTTTTTACTTGTTTTCTGGATGGAGGGGTATTTTTAAGCCCTTTACATACAGAATAAGAAACCAAAAGTCCAATACAATTTAATTTTAAACATCAAAAATATTGAAATGAGGGGGAAAATATTTACCGAGATTGAGGCCAAAGAAGGAGTGAAATAATAACCAGAGTGAAGGAACAAAATGAATAATAAGGAATTTCTCTTACATAACAGATTATCAGAGCTGCATAAATATTTGCTGAAAGCATAGGCAAAACTTATTAACCGGAGTATGGCAAAATCAATAATTTTAAGCCAAATTGATGTATTTACAAATACTGCCAACTTTGCCAAACTTTTGCTATTGTCCAAGGAAACATTTCATTCAGTTCATTTTCCTACATCATTCGAGGTCACATATATTTGCGATTCCAAATATAATATCATCTGGAATCAATAATTACAGAAATACTGGTTCAGTGAGAGTCCTCTCAATAAATTCAAGCTGTTGCACCAGGAGCAAATTCTACAAACTGCTATAATCACAATACACTTTGCTATCATAAATATGCAAAAATATTTGAGACGTCAGAGCGACCACTGGATTTTGAACAATTTTCTATCTTATGAAGGCATGACCTACGATTAACTTTTTTTTAAATCCAGAAAGTCTTTAGTTTTTATTAATTTAACTCATTCTTTTAATTGGACATGAGATGGACATTAGCGATTTCTGGAAAGATACTTCAGTTTCTTAGATCATAAGCATGATTGGGACCAGCTTTGTAGATCAGTATATATTGTACTTCCTGCACAAATATAATTGTTTTTACAAGACCAGCATGCATTTTAGAAGTGTTTTAAATAAATTATAGAAGGGGTTTATAAATATTTTCCAAGCCAAATGACAATGAGTAATAAATAAGAATTATTTTTACATGTTTATCATATTGGCTATATTACCAAATAAGCTAATACTTGCAGAAGAGTCTATTCTAGAGATTTATTGCATAAAAGTCACTGAAATAACTTGGATTAGGGAATTAGGTTCACAGTCCAAAGTAATCAAAGAAAGTTTTAAAATATGTTCTGGATTTTATAAACATGTTCCCTAATATGCTGGAATAATTGAGGTTTTATAACATCAAATCCAAAAAATGAAATCATATTCTTAGCACTGACTTTGTCTTCATTTAACGTGATCACTATCAAGCCAAATATCTTCATATTACTGACCGTAATAAAAATACTTCATTATTTCCATTGAGTTATCTGTCCTCAATTGCAAATTCTGAAAATTAATTAGATTTAATATTACTTCACAATATTTGGTATTATTAATTTTTAAAAATCAAACTATCATTTTTCTTTTTTATCTTTATTATGATATATGATGCTGGTTTGTCTTTAAAACTGATAATATAAAAATTTTCATATCATTACATTTAAATAAAATATGTATTAAGTAGGAAAATAGTTTCCTAGGTAAGTTAAGGTGAAGATATGGCCAAAGGACAAAAAAAGTTATGTAGGAAGCTACATTTCCAGTGCAAGATGGTTTAAAGTTTGGGAAATATGATTCAGAATGTTCAGGAGACAACTGCATTTTAAAAAATCAGTTTGTATATTCTCAATACTTATTTTTCTTCTTTATATTAAACTTTTGTAATAACTCTTCTTCATCTCTAAAGCTCAATATTCCCCTTTTTTAGCTTATTGCCATGTGATTCATAGTGATTTAAATTAATTATTAATTATGTATTTTACATTGCTTTTCTTCTCCATTTCTTAAAGCATTCTAAGATTTTTCATTAAGTGACAATTAGTACAATAGGCTATTTTAAACTTTTCATTTATATGAAGAAGGCTTTGGAATATTACTCTTATCATCATGTATTTTGGTAAGATCCCAAATTTGAAAATGTAATTGCTACCTGCCAGTTTAAATGTAAAGAATCCATTGATTGCACACTTATGTTCTGTCAGAATGTTTTTACAAAATAACTACCCTTTATAAAAATCGAACATCTTCTTGATACTCTTTTTCTTCAATTCCTAAGACATACAATTGAAAGACTCTTTTTGGAAATGCAGAATGTTATTAAAATGGAGTAGGGATAGTAACTGGGTATGTTAATTACAAATGAATATTCTGGATCTCTAATATTTAAAAATTCTAGAATAATTATTTTTGACAACCCATTCTCCATAAGTCTTAAGCAAACGTTCAGAGATAAGGAAATGTGGTCCAATTTCAGTGCACATTAACACTGTCAAGAAATGGGCTTTAAAATGAATGAGCTCTCCTGTGGCCAATAAAAACCAAACTACATTCTAAAAAATGTGGATTCTGGCACTTTAGTAAATCGATAAATTTAGTTGATGTTTACTAATGGATAGATCCACGCTTTCATCTGGTGATGTCCACCTACACCTGGTAGAAAATCCCTAATAATAGTGAACATTAATGGATTCTCCTTTAAAATATGATAAAAATTTTATTTAGTTGACATTGTCCTCTGAACCTATATCCCACATTTCACATTTTCATGTCATATCTTGTCAAATAAATAAAGTGATATATAGAAATCACATACAGATACATACTTCAGAAATATAATATGGCAATGGGAAGAGGTCAAGCTCATGAAAATCCTTTAAAAAATGTCAGTCATCAGACAGCAATCTGAGTATCAGTGTTCAGAAATGCATGTGGAGGCTGGACAACCTGAGATAGAAATTTTAAGAAGAATTTCTGCATTTGGATATCAGCGCTAGGAATGGAGGTTGATTTAGAGACAGACATTTCCTTAAACAGAGCCTACAAAATGGGGACCAAGAACCACAGAATGAATAAGGAAAAAATAAAATAAAAAGGTGTGTAGAGGTTGCCATTCACCCAAGACAAAATCCAGTGGCTGCAGTATTAAATCAATAGATTAAGAGTTGCTTTCAATGGGTATAAAGGCTTTGCAGATAATTAACTTCTAGAGATGAGTTATAAAGAGACCAGTTAAATGAAGATGAGTTATGCAGATGAATAACTTCTAGAGACCTGTTGTACAACATTGTGCCATAGTTAATAATGTTTCAACAGTTTTTTAAAGGGTAGATTTCATGTTAAGTATTCTTACTACAATAAAGAAAAAAAAGAGCTTACTGAGAGTTCATCTGCTGAAGACATTGCCTGGCCCCCACTGAATGCCTTTTACTCAACATTACATACAGAGCAATTTAGCAGAGGGCTGCTCCAATAAAAATGATGATGAGGATGATGATGATGATATTTATTGAATGCTTACCACATGAACAACTTTGAGCAATATAAATGCATTATATTTTCATGTATTTGCATTTTATTCATTTATATGCATATATGTTTATATTTGCATTTAGTCTTCACAAAAAGCTAATATAATATGAACTGTAACTTCCTCATTTTACAAATCAGCATAGTGACTCATCAGTATGTAAGTTAAACAGCTATAAGTGGTTGAGCCCATATTTGAACTTAGTCAGTCTGAAAAATTGTTTTCACTTATAAATACTAGTTTAAAATTATGCAAACTAAGGATGCCTGGAGAGTGCTCATATTAGTGTTGACAGAAATTCCTTCTCTATCAATCATTCTGTCATCCCAATCTCCACCATTTAATTGCTGAATTATCATCCTGCTTATGTCAAAAACAAAAACAAAACAAAACATGCAAAAAACAAACAAAAATAAATTACCTTAAAATAAAAATAATAAAACTTGCCAAAAGACAAAAATCTCACAATCAGCTTTACCACTCTGGGCAAGGGCCTATTTCACATCAGCCACCTAGAACATTTAAACAAATACTTGTTTCACTAATAAAGAAAATGGGCAACCAAACATCACCAAAAATGCTGTGGAGACTGGTAGCATTAAAGGGAAAACCAACATTTAAATCAAAATAAGGCCATGTAAAAAAAGAACACAAAATGCAAACACATTAACTGTGGAAAGGAAAGAGGGATAAGTATAGCAGTAAAAACCTGTTAAACAGAAATCAAAACTCTAATTAGAATGCTTAGAGAAATTCAAAGATAATATTTCATCAATTAAGATGAGCAGGGTGATGAAACATTATCAAAGAGAAAATATATGTGTTACTGGATGTAATTACAGATAGATGATCGATAGATAGATAGCTCGCTATCAATCATCTATCTATCTATCACCATATAGGCTGAAAAATACTGTGAAGATTTTTCCAGTCTTTGCAAAGAAAAAGACAAAGATATGAGGAGAAAACCACGAGATAAGAATAATAGTCATGAATGTCAAATATCTGATAAGTAGGAATTATAGACAGTGAATTGAGAAAATGGAGGAGAGAAATATTTCCTAGGAGATATATAAAGAAATATTGTAGAACAGAAGATATTCTATACTACTAGTTTTATATTAATACTATATACTTTTTAAAAATGTTTAAGATACTTTTAAGGAGAAAAAATTAGTAAAGAATGTAGGAAGTGGAAAAAGATGAAACAAAGATGAGCAGAACGTGATGTCATGAGCTCAAAGTAAAATAAGTATTTCTCAGAGCAGGGAGTGTGCAACTATATCAAATGACAAGAAGAGTTAAAGTTAGATGAGTACTGAAAAGTACCACTGCATTTAGAATTCATAAGTCATTTGCATTTCTGATAACGTAAGTGTATAAGCATGATGAAGGGTATAAAAATTACACTGTAATTCAACTAAGAAATGAGAGGGAAGTCAAAAATCATAAATTCAATATAACAACTTTTTCAAAGTATATGGCTTTGGACAGGAGTTGAGGTACAGACTGGTAGCTGTAGGTGAAATGAAAGTTTTTATATTTTTTTGGACATTTGTGAGTTTGTATTTTGATGTGACAGACTAAAAGAGGAGATGTTGAAGAAAAGAAACAATGGGAAATATAAGCTAATAATAATTCAAATTAATCAAACTAAGTAAAAAACTTCTGTATGAAATAGTGTAATAAATACATAATTCCCAAACAACTCTTCATGGCCAGGTTTTATACTATAGTGATTCTCTTTATCAGAAACAGGAAAATTAAGCCCTCTCAGTTTCATAAATATTGACAAAAATATCTCATTTATTTCATGAGTTCCTCCAAATAACCATATGCGATGTGGCTAGTGTTTTACCCAAAATGACTCATCAAAATATTTTTATAAATTTTTCACAAGATCAGATGATTCCCTCCATTTAAGAAATTCTGGTCACAACTATTAAAATCATGAAATAGTTTATATATATATATATATATATATATATATATATATATAGATAGATAGATAGATAGATCATTTATAGTAGAAACATTGTTTTAAATATATAAATTCCTGAAATATATAAATTGATGGAAGAAAAGACTATTTGTTATATTTGCTATTTTATCTCCAGTGCCTAGAAGGGTTCTGCAGACAATTAATAAATAAATAAATTATATTAGTAAAAGAACATATAATGTTCATGGAAAGGAAAATGAGCAGCCCTGACATGAACATTTTTCTAAATTTATTTATATGTTTATTATAATACCAATAAAAATTCAAGAGATAAATTTAGAAACAATAGTTCTCAATTTTACATGAATTATATTCAATATAATTATTGAATACATACATAGAAAACATTAAAACATATTTTAAATTCTAGGAATTTAAACTGGATAGGGATATAGTGGCAGCTCAGTGGAAAAGGATAAACCTAGAACCATATCCCTGTATTTGTGTGTGTGCATGTGCATTACATATATGCAGCCTCATATTTATGATAAGTATGTATACAGATTTTAAACAAGATACATATAATATTTAAAATCATTGGGGGAATAAAAGGATTTGTGATATATTGCATAGGAAAAAATAAATTGTACTTCTACTTCATATTGTCACACAAGTTAAAATATAAGTAAATTGTTTACATGTAAATAAAAAAACACAAAAGAATTTGAAGAAAATATTGATATATGTTTATCTATTTACAAAGTATACAATAACCTTCTATGCAAATGAGAATGTGAAAATATTAATAAAATAATTGCTAGATTTTATTTTATCTTGGCCCAAAATGTATGCATTCCTAGAGTACAAGAAACAGAAAAATAAAATATTAAAAATTTGAAAATCAAACAACAAACATTATATAAGAAAATGTAGCTAAATATGATTTGTTACCTATATTTAATATCATTTTAATACCATTTGAGCAGTTTTATCTACACACAACACACTCATACACACATACACACATTTAAGGGGAAAAGAAAACTTAAAATTGAAAAGAAAGTGGGCAAATAATACAAACAGAAATATACAATAAATGAATCCAAATGACCAAAAAACAAACAAAAAAATCTGCCTCACTCATAAAAAATTACAACTGCAAACAAAATAGTATTTTTTACATTACAAGAGTAAAACTATGTATTTAATTGAAGTAGAGTCGATTTATGATATATTAGTTTCAGGTGTGCAACATAGTGATTCAATATTTTTATTGATTTTACTCCGTTTAAAGTTATTACAAAACAATGGCTATGTTTCCCTGTGCTGTACAATATATCCTTGATGCTTATCTATTTTATACATAGTAGTTTGTATCCTTTAATCCCATATACCTATTTTGCCCCTGCCTGCTTCCCTCACCCCACTGGTAAGCACTGGTTTGTCCTCTATATCTGTGAGTCTGTTTTTGTTTTGTTATATACATTTGTTTGTTTTATTTTTGTTTTTAGATTCCACATATAAGTGACAATATAGAGTATTTTAATAGATATAATTTCCTTGCAAATGTGTTTTGTGGACCCGAGGACATTTCATACCTTGTTCTAAATGTAATTGGGGCACTGAAAATATAATACTTTAATTATCTTTTGGACCTTTCTGTGTTACTAAGAAATCTATTCAGTAATTGTTGTTCTGGATCCAATATGTTCTTTATATTCCCAAATCATAAAAAAGGAAGTAGAAGGGAATCCAAAGTATATACCTTACCTTTCAACCATGAACCATCACCCCTCTCTTTTCTGGTTCTTACAAGCCCTATGATGTTTGGGATGAATGAGACAGGAGGAGTTGACTGTCATTACATCGTTTTACAGTCAGTCATAATAACCAAACTTCATAATACTAGTCAACATATTATAATTTAAGGTCTCTTTCAAACCAGTGGAATTACTTTTACTCAGATATAAATGATTTTGTATTGCAAAATCTAATAAATGTTTTTACTACTCATCTTACCAGCTCTTTTTGTAATTGTTTCTTCTCTTCATGACTCTTTCTCTTTTTTTTTTTAAATTAGATTTTTTTTTAACATCTTTATTGGAGTGTAATTGCTTTACAATGGTGTGTTAGTTTCCGCTTTATAACAAAGTGAATCAGTTATACATATACATATATCCCCATATCTCTTCCCTCTTGCGTCTCCCTCCCTCCCTCCCTCCCACCCTCTCTTTCTAAAATTTCTTTGGCTCTTGAAACAATCATGTTTCCTTAATTATGAGCTTCCTGTACCTTCATAAGCCCCTACTCCTTTATGATCTTTTTCTTTATAAAGAGCATTATTTATAATCTATTATTCATAATCAAGTATCATAATTTTAAATCCATTAAAATTCAAAAGATGTCACATCAGAGAAAAAAGACAACACAATATTGAATGGTTCTGTTGCTCTAGCATGTTCAGAATTTTGTATCAGAAGAAACACATCAGATGACAGATAGCTGACCAAATAAGTTTCATTAATTAGAAAAATGAATTATTATTACTCAGCATAAAAACAGAGTTATTGAAAATAAAACTTAGATGTCTCTCTGTTAAAACTCAATTTTGTTTGTAATTTATAAAAGCTGACAATTTAATTCAACATGTTCCTGTTGAATTGAGTTAATCATCACTATCAGTTTCCAACTATACCATGCTGCCATCAAAATATGTTTTTTTAAAGAAAAAAATTTCCAAAATTGCGAGGAAGGCATGTCAAAAGCCAAGATAGGCTGAAAGGTAGGCATCTTGTGCCAAACAGTTAGCCAAGTTGTGAATGCAAAGGAAAAGCTCTTGAAGAAAATTTAAAATGCAACTCCAGTGAACACACGGATGATAGGAAAGCAAAACAGCCTTATAGCTGATATGGAAAAAGTTTTAGTGGTCTGGATGAAGATCAAACCAACCACAACATTCCCTTAAACCAAAGCCTACTTCAGAGCAAGACCCTATTTTTCTTCAATTCTGTGAAAGCTGAGAGAGGTGAAGAAGCTGCAAAGAAAGGTGTGAAGCTAGCAGAGGTTGGTTCATGAGGTTTAAGGAAAGAAGCCATCTCCATACCGTAAAGTGCAAGGTGAAGCAGCAAGTGCTGATGTATTGATAGAAGCTGCAGCACATTATCTGGAAGATCTAGTGAAGATAATTAATGAAGGTGGCTACGCTAAATAACAGATTTTCAATGCGGACAAAACAGCCTTATATTGGAAGAAGATGCCATCTAGGACTTTCATAGCTAGAGGGAGGAAGTCAATGACTGGCTTTAAAGTTTCAAAGGACAGGCTGACTCTCTCGTTATGGGCTAATGCAGCTGATGACTTTAAATTGAAGCCAATGCTTATTTACCAGCCCTCAAATCCTAGGGCCCTTAAGAATTATGCTTGGTCTGCTCTGCCTATGCTCTGTAAATGCTTTCTTGAGATATTCATTTTGTTGTGGTGGTCTGGAACCGAACCCACAATATCTTCAAGGTATGCCTGTGTGTGGTAAGATGAAAATCATATGCACACAGGTAACAGCAGTTTCTATGGTATCTTGGGGGTAGAAACAACCATCCAGTAGAAATCATCTTGACTCTTCACATATCATTTAGTCTTACATCCTGGCATTCACCAATTCCTGCTGGATTAATCTCCTAGATATATGTTTTATCTATCCTTTCCTTTCCATCTCTGCTACCAGTGCCTTTGTTCAGACTGTCATCAAAGAGCATCAAGATTATTCTAGCACTTTCTCAACTGATAATCCATGTTCCCTTCTTGTCTTCTTCTAACACACTCTCCAGATAATTATCAGTGATCTTTCTAATACTAATACACAGATATAATCCAATAGAATAAAAGTCATGCTCCCTAATGTCAAATTGATACCATCCATGCTCAGGCCTCTCACACTCTCCATCACCATAACTATACATGCCTTTTCTGCCTTAAATCTTATTTTCAAGTCAACCATTGTATTTTTTTCACAACGTATTTTTTATCCTTGATACGTCTTTGCTCGTGAGGGTCCTTTACATACACTATCTGCCCTCCTTCCTTTACTCACCATTTACCTTTTAAACTTGAACTAATGTTTAAAGAATTAGCTATTTGTTACTCATAAAAGTCAATCTTTCCTGAAATCTCCACCTAAAAGATTGTTCTTTGATAACATTTTGTGTCAATCTTACTGAAATTAACAAATGATATTAATTGCTTAGTTTTTAGTTCGTGTGTTGCTTTTTCTTGATGGCTAATTTTATGTGTCAACTGAGTCAAAGGATATCCAGCTAGCTGATTAAACATTATTTCCAGGTGTATTTGTGAGGATGTTTCAGGGAGAGATTAGCATTTGAATTGGTGGACTAGGTAAGGCAGATGGCTCTCCCCTAAGTTGATGGGCATTATCCAATCTTTTGAGGTCTTGAAAACAAGCCAACAAAATAAGGCAGAGGAAGTTTAAATTTGCCCTCTTCCTGACTGTTGACTAGAACACTTACCTTCTGCTGCCCTCAGTGTTCATGGTTCTCATGCCTTTAGACTTGGATTGGAATCAGCACCAGTGGCTCTAGCTCTCAGGCCTTTGAACTGTACTACTGGCTTTCCTAGGTCTCCATCTTGAACCCAGCAGGTCATGGAAATTCTCAGCTTCCATAATCACGAGTCAATCATTTATAATAAATCTCTTTATATATGTATATATTCTATTGGTTCTCTCTCTGCTTAACCCTAATGTAGTCTGTCTTTCTTCCTGAGTACATGGGCTAGTTATTTGTAGATCTTTCATCACTGGTATAGCACCAAACATATTAGAAGTGCAACAATTATTGAATAACAAATGGATGAGTAATATTTGCCCCATTGTGGGTGGTGTATAATAAAGTCCTAAAGACATTATTTCGGACAGAATGCCAAATATTAGGGATTGAGGAAGAAAGAAAAGAAAACAAAACCAAAATAAACTTAACATGTCCCTAATAACGTTTCTGGCATTTTTAATGTTAATATAATTTCATTTTGATACTTACTTATTCTTTATAAAATTTTCCAAATTCTCTGTCCTTTTAAGTGTTTTACAAACATCTGATTTTGAGCAACTATCCATAGTCTTAAATATTTTTAAAAAAGAGAATTAAAACTTTTGAATGTCTATTATTTCAGACAAATATGAAACCAAAGTATGCATTTTATGCCTTTTGTATATAAAATAATATGACCTAACTTATCTGTATTCCAGTCAGTAAATTCAATTCTAGATAATAAACAAAGAGAATATGAATAGGTTTTCAAATGCTTTAATTTTAGATCTGAGTTATAATGAAATAAATAAAAATTTTATTTTTCTTTGCCTACTTTGTGGTTTTCTATCATGAAATAGTTACTTGTACCCAGACATTCAGTTAAAGTTAATTACTTCTTTGATTATAGCAACCATTTGATGCAGTTTCTATTTCACTAAGACAATTTCAATAGAAGTAAAAAAACAGTCTTGCCAAGCATGAATCTACCATATCATATAGATAATTTCTATAAAATCGTTATTCAAAAGGAAATAAAAATTGCTCAGTTTATTCATGATATGTATTTTCATTACAGTGTAAGCTAATCTTATCTCAAGTATTTGGAGGTTCATACTCCTGGGAGTACACATGGGAAGCAGTATTCTGATAGTTTCAGATGGCATGGAGCTGTTACTCCTTCGACAAGATAAACAATAAGAATACTGAAAATCAATGTTGTAGTTTAATTTTCATAACTTTCAATATGAAATCAGTTTTATTTTATCAAAATCACAATGTGTCTAAATGGTTATTGCCAAAGTTTAGGTAACTTCTTAAATTAAAAATGTTTGTTATCAAGGCAAGAGTTACTTTCCAGACATATTCTAATCTGTAAATATGTAAAGTTTATAATATCTTATTTTTCTAAGTAAATTAAGATGATTTAGCTTAATATAAGCTGTATTTCACCTACATTCAAAATTGTTATTTAGATACATCAGAATTTCTCTTAAGTGAAAGATAGTTTTAGAATCAATAGTCTGTGTATTTCTAGCTAAGAAATATATATATATTTTAAGCTAAGGTTCAAGATCGTACAGAAAGGATGGGAAGTTCAATTGTATCATTTTGTTCCTGCATGCTTTAGTTTCCTCAAATGGGAATATTCACATAAAATATTTTATGAAGATATATATCTTCATTTGGGGGGAAACAAAGAGGGAAATTATTGGGAGAAATAATAAGTAGATGTTTCATTTTATAAAAAACTAAAAAGTTGTTTTTAAAGTGGCTGCACTGTTACATTCCTATCATCAACACATGAACATCTCAGTTGCTTCCTATCTTTAATAACACATCATATTTTCCCATTTTTAAAAAATTGAGATATTTTAGTGGGTTTGTAATGGTATTTTCTTGTAACTTTAATTTTCATTTATCTAATAATAATGCAAATGATGTGGGTCGTTTTTCATGTGCATAATATCCTTTCAACCATCTCCTTCAGAAAATGTGCACATATATCATTTGTCTGTTATTATTGTTTCTCTGCTGATTATTGAGCTATAAAACTTATTTATAACTCTGGAAACAAGAGTTTAAGCAGATATTATATATAAAATATGTTCCAGTCTACAGATTTTTTTTTCATTTTCTTAAGAAGGTAATTCTAGGATCTGTCATATCTAAAACAAGACAGATCCTAGATGGAGAGATGAATTATGAGCACAGGCTTACTTGGGAAAGATGCAGGCAAGAATGAAAAAGAATTCAGCAAACTTGTGGAGGCCAAAGACCTGAAGCTTACAAATATAGGGGAAGTTCTCTCCCTCACTTTACTTTTTTTGGTAAGGCTTTGTTTTAAATTAAAATTTTAATTTTATTGGCATATAGTTGATTTACAATATTCTCAGTTTCAGGTATATATCAAAGTAATTCAGTTATACATATACATATATTCATACTTTTTTAGATTCTTTTCTCTTATAGTTTGTCACAGAATATTGAGTGGAGTTCCCTGTGCTATACAGTATATTCTTGTTGGTTAACTATCTTATATATAGTACTGTGTGTATATTCTTCCCAAGCTCCTGATTTACCCCTTCCCCCCACGTTTCCCCTTTGGTAACCATAAATTTGTTTTGGACATCTGTAAGACTGTTTCTGTTTTGTAAATAAGTTCATTTGTATCATCTTTTTAGATTCACATATAAATGATATCATATGATATTGTCTTTGTCTGAATTACCTCACTTAATATGATAATCTCTAGGTCCATCCATGTTGCTGTAAACAGCATTATATCATTCTTTTTTATGGCTGAGTAATATTACATTGTATATATATGTACCACGTCTTCTTTATCTGTTCATCTGTGGATGGACATTTAGGTTGCCTCCATGTCTTAACTACTGTAAATAGTGCTGCAGTGAACATTGGGGTGCATGTATTTTTTTCGAATTATGGTTTTCTCTGGGTATATGCCCAGTGGGATTGCTGGATCTTATGGTGGCTCTATTTTTAAGTTTTTAAGGAACCTCCATACAGTTCTCCATAGTGACTGTACCAATTTACATTCCCAAGAGTGTAGAAGGGTCCCCTTTTCTTCACACCCTCTCCAGCATTTATGGTTTGTAGACTTTTTGATGATGGCCATTCTGACCAGTGTGACATGATATCTCATTGTAGTTTTGATTTGCATTTCTCTGATAATTAGTGATGTTGAGCAGCTTTTCATGTGCATTTTGGCCATTTGTATGTTTTCTTTGGAGAAATATCTATTTAGATCTTCTGCCCATTTTTTGATTGGGTTGTTTATTTTTTTAGATATTGAGCTCCATGAGCTGTTTGTATATTTTGGAGATTAATCCCTTGTCAGTTGCTTTGTTTGCAAGTATTTTCTCCCATTCTATGGGTTGTCTTTTCATTTTGTTTATGGTTTCCTTTGTTGTGCAAAAGCTTTTAAGTTTAATTAGGTCCCATTTGGGTTTTTTTGTTTTTATTTTCATTACTCTAGGAGGTGGATCCAAAAAGATATTGCTGCAATTTATGTCAGAGAGTGTTCTGCCTAGGTTTTCCTCTAAGAGTTTTACAGTATCAGTCTTATATTTAGGTCTTTAATCCATTTTGAGTTTATTTTTGTGTGTGGTGTTAAGGATTGTTCTAATTTCATTCTTTTACATGTAGCTGTCCAAGTTTTCCAGCACCACATATTGAAGAGATAGTCTTTTTTCCATTGCATATTCTTACCTCCTTTGTCATAGATTAATTGACTATAGGTGCGTGGGTTTATTTCTAGGCTTTCTATCCTGTTCCATTGATCTATATTTCTGTTTTTGTGCCAGTACCATACTGTTTTGATAACTGTAGCTTTGTAGTATAGTCTGAAGTCAGGGAGCCTGATTCCTCCAGCTCTGTTTTTCTTTCTCAGGATTGCTTTGGGTATTAGGGATCTTTTGTATTTCCATACAAATTTAATTTTTTTTAGTTCTAATTCTCTGAGAAATGCCATTGGTAATTTGATAGGGATTGCACTGAATCTGCAGACTGCCTTGGGTAGTATAGTCAATTTGACAGTATTGATTCTTCCAATCCAAGAACATGGTATATCTTTCCATCTGTTTGTGTCATCTTTGATTTCTTTCATCAGCATCTTATAGTTCTTGAAGTAGAGGTCTTTTGCCTCCTTAGGTAGATTTATTCCTAGGTATTTTATTCTTTTTTGATGTGATGTTAAATGGGATTGTTTTCTTAATTTCTCTTTCTGATATTTTGTAGTTAGTGTGTAGAAATGCAACAGATTTCTGTGTATTAATTTTGTATCCTGCAACTTTACCATCTGTTCTTTGACGTTTTATTTCTTATCTTTCTACTTACGGTTTAATTTTTAAATTCCATTTTATATTTATTTTTGGCTTATTAGCTTTAAATATTTTTCTGCTATAATATTTCTAGTGATGTCCTCTTACTAGTTTATTAGCATTAAATCTTCTTTTATATTTAGTGATGTCCTCTTATCTTGATATTGGTATTACATTTATTCTCTTTTATATTCTTGATCAGCCAGCAGAGATATTTATCAATTTTATTACATTTTTAACAGAATCAGTATTTTCTTTTTATTGATTTTCTGGGGTTTTTTTTTTTTTTTTTGATTTTGATTTAACTGATTTCTACTCTTTAGCATTGCCATTGTTTTCTTTAGGTTTAATTTACCTATCTTTTTCTAGGTTCTTAAGATAGGATTTTAAACATTGCTTTGCAATATCTTATATTCTAATATAAGCAGTTGTTGCTAGAAGTTTTCCCTGTGTAGTATTTTGTTGCATCCCATAATCCATAATAAGTGTTTGAAAATTTTTGTTCAATTCAACATAATTTTTTTTCTCTAGTGAATTCTTCTTTGGTGTGCATATTCCTCAGATTTACATTTATTTTTTAAAATTCTAAATATTTATAGATTTTCTAAATGTCAGTCTGAAAAAACATTCTAATTTTATTCCAGCTGAGCAGATAATATAGTTTGTAAGATATCAATCCTTTTGAATTTATTGATATTAATTTTATCGAAAATCATATAGTATAATTTGGTGAATGTCCTATTTGCATCTTGCAGTTTTGTGTGGCATGTTTTGTCAATTTGTCCAAGTCATATATTTTTACTGATTTTTTTTTTTTTGTCAAATTGACCTATCACTTATTCTGACTATTTAAATCCTCAACTATAATGATAGATTTTTCTATTACTTTAATTCTTATGAATTTTCCTTGAAGTATTTAGAAACTGTGTTAGGTGAAATATACACATATTTATAAACTCTGGATCATTTGGATCTGAATGATCATTTTCAAGAAATATCTCTCTTTTATCCCTGATAATATTCATTGTTTTCAGTCTACTTTGTCTGAAAGTATTAGAGTCAACTCAGAATAAGATTTCTTTTTCCAAATTTATTTTCAACCTTTGTCTTTAAAGTGGCTTTCTTGTAGAATTACATAGTTGGAAGTTGCTTTTTTCATCCACTCTATCTCTGTTTTTTTATTAATTTATTTATACCATTTACATTTAATGTGAATAGGGTATGATTAGGTTTAAGTCTACCACTTTATGATGTTTTATGTTTGTTCCATTTGTTCTTTATTTCTTTTTATTCTTCCCTTATCTTCTTTTGGATTAATTATTTGTAATAATATCCTTTTTATCTTCACAGTGGGCTTAGTAGCTATATCTCTCTGTTTTGGTCTTTACTGCTTAGCCCAGGATTTACAATATATATTTTAAGTGTCTACTATCTACTTTCAAATAATGGACAAATCACATGCAATGTAGAAAACCTGGAGTATATTTCTCTTCCTGTCTCTTGTGCTGTTTTTGTCATACATCTTACTTAGACATATATTACAAACTTCACCTTGTAATTATGTTTGAATTAAACCATTATAAAGAAATTTGTCAAAATAACAAAAAGTCTTTTATTTGTACTCATATATTTGCCTTTACCAATAATCTCAATTCTTATGTGTAGGTAAAATTTCCACTTGCACTCATGTTCTTCTATATCATTTGATTCCTGCCTGAAGAACTATTACTACCATTATTTTGTGATGAGTTTTGCTGAGAATTAAAAATCTTAGCTTTTTTTTTCTAAAAATGTTTCTATTTCATCTTCATTTTTGAATGACATTTGACAAGTTAATGAATGCTAGCCAGTTAGGATTCTTCCCCCCAGTACTTCAAAGATATCTTTCAATTGACCTTTGGCTTGCACAGCTTTTGACTAGAAATCTATCATTTTTATATTTATTTATCTGTAAGTAATGTGCCATTTTCCTCTGGCTACTATTAACATTCTTCCTTTATTACTGATTATCTGTCTTATTTTAATGGAAAAATTATTTTTATAATTCTGTAGCTCTTATTAAACATTATATTGGCTAATGTTGAACTTTTGCATGCCATATATATATATATATATATATATATATATATATATATATATATTTGTTTCAACTTGTGAACATTTACAAAAAAAAAAAAAAACCTAAAATTTTTAATTGTTTTGCACTGAGATATGAGAAAAAATATGGGGATATTTGACATTAAAGTGATGAGTCCTTTTTCCATAGTCATAGCAAACATTTTTTTCTACATTATTTCTTTATTTTCTTATGGAAATGTTTTGTAAGTTTTTATGTTACTCCTGCACCTCTTTCATTAGGTTTATGTCTAAGGAGTAGATTTTTGATAGCATTAAAAAATCTATATTAAAAATCATTTCTATCTTCTGATAATAAATACAATCAATTTTTTACTAGGCACTCAATGTAAGAATTATCTTGTTGGACAGATACCATTTTGAATGGGTTGTATTTCTATGCACATGCTCCAAAATGTTAAATAACAACTTATTTGACAACCATATTCTATGTATATATTATATAGTATATGTATGTATATTTTATATATATGCCTGATGTATTATTTATTACTGTTTGTATATGTATAGACATACTTCAATTTTATTAATAAATACAAGCAGTAATTGTTACGCTATTATTTAAAATTTCAAATCTTTGACACTCATCACATAAGAGGAATTTCAGAGTATTCTCTATTTAAGTCAAGCATGTGCATACACTATTCAGAAATTCACTTTTAACTGGATATTCAACAGAAGTATACGTAAAAATATAATAAAATTATGGGACTTGAATGAAAATATTCATGAGCTTTATGAATAGTAAACCCCAAACTGAAGTAATCCAAATGACTGTCAACAGTAGAATGTTTCAATAAATTGAGGTTAATTCACATGAAAGGACAATATACAGCAACAAAAATAAACTATAATTTGCCTGAAAAGTGTTTGTCCATAGTAGCCAATACATAAGCATACCTACTCTATTGGTTTCAACATATTATATCCTAAGTAGGCACATCTAAGATATCACTCCATTGACCTTTGATTGGCAAACCTTTGACAAGGAATCTGTCACTTTTGTCCTTATTTATCTGTGAGTACTCTGTCATTTTCCACTTTTCTTTTTTTTTAAGTTAACCTTGTGATTTTCTTTCTGGAAAGAAAGGTGAGGGTACTTATAAAGATGGGCATGGGGAGCTGCTTGGTTGTGATAATATCTACTTTGTGACATAAGCAAATAAGTGTAAAGGTGTTCATTTTGCAGCAATGTGTCAAGTTCTTCATGGTTTTAGTGCAATGCTCTGTATACATGTTATATGCAATTTAACACATTTCAAAATAATGAAAAGGTGTTTTACACAAATACAGACGTATTTTACACATATACAGCTATGTATACATACTCTTCTTTGTTTCTTGCATGAAAATGTACTCTGTATCATGTATAGTATCTTTTTTCATTTTACATACAATGATATCTCTAAAAATCCTTCTATATTAGTTTATAACTATGTACCAAGGTTATCCCATTAAAAACAACTTTTATATTTCTTTAAGGGTAATCAAGAGTCTTGAATTAGAATGCATAATTTGTTAGATAAGATATGTACTTGTTCTGCATGAAAATGCGTCACACATTGTGTTCACAGGTTGTATCTAATTAGACAGTCATTCCTTTACGAAGGTACCATAATTTATTTTGCCAGTTCCCTTATGATGAGTCTTAGAATTTTTCAGATTTTGCCAATATAAATAGTCTTGTATATACTGATCTGAAAGATAAATGACCAGAAATGAAATTTCTCATAAAAATAAGAATTACAGTAGACCCCTGCTTTGGCTGCAGGGGATAAATTCCATGACCTCCAATGGATACCTACCTGAAACCATGGAAGTACCAAACTCAGTACATATTATGTTTTTTCCTATACATACATACCTATAATAAGGTTTAATTTATAAATTAGGCACAGTAAGAGATCAACAACTAATAGTAAAATAGAATAATTATAAAAATATACTGTAATAAAAGTTATGTGAAGGCAGTCTCTCTCTCTCTCTCTCTCTAAATATCTTATTGTATAAATTTAATACCTTTCCATCTTAACTAAGCAATTATGACATACTGTGGCCTTTGCAGTTTGAGGTGTGACAGCAAAACTAACAGAAATTTCTTTTTCCTTCTTCACAATTTCACAGTTAGAAGATTAATTCTTGCTGTATATCTTAGCAACCTCAGCATAGGACTTTTTTCTTTCCTTATTAAGTTGAGAACGTTCACGTTTTCATTTAAAGGAAGCAACTTTATGGCTTCTCTTTGGCATATCCATGTTGCCAGCATCATTATTCTTGCCCATTGGGGCCATTATTAAGTAAAATAAGGGTTACTTGAAAACAAGAACTGCAGTACTGTGACAGTCGATCTGATGACCCAGACAGCTACTTAGTTACTAACCAGGGGGATACACTGGTTAAAGGGATGATTCACATCCCAGGCGAGATTGAGCATGAGGGTGCAAGATTACATCATGCTACACAGAACAGCAGCATACCATATGAAACTCATAGATTGTTTATTTCTGAGATTTCTCATTTAATATATTTGGACCATGATTGAGCACGAGTGACTGAAACCCCAGTAAGCAAAACAGTGTATAAGGGAGGACTACAGTACAAATTGTGATAGATAATGCAAAATTCATCTCCTTATTTAATTAAACAAGCATTCATTCACATCAATAATACAATTGGGTGACTGTTTTCAAATAGTTTCTCTAAACTAGATAATTAGCAAAGTATATTTTTAAATATGATAGGAAAAAATTGGTATTGTAGGACTTACAGTCATTTTATTAAGGTAGAAAATTAGTCATACATTAACACATATAAGTAATGTATTTTGTGAGTAAACAGCCTGAACTCTTTTCATATTTGATTGCTGATCTACATAGTTATTTATCTTTTTCTTATTCATTTTGTATGCAGTGTTGGAATCATAAGATCAAAAGTCATTATGAGAGATATTGTGCTATTGTGTTTTTAATATTAATTTTTTTTTAGTGACATAAGCATAGTACTGATGCCAGATGTTGTATCAGGACTTTAATACTATAATTATTTTACAGTGGCTCTCTATTCACTGTTCAATGTGTGAAGAAACTATGCTGCACATTCATGCAGAACATAGTACCAAACTGTGACCAACACAAAAGAATTCTTAATTCAAGACACATGATTACTTGAGGTGTTTTGTTATTGCATATCTTTGGATAATTAACCTAATTGAAATGCTTGATATTTACTATGCCTAAATGTACAATTATTCTTAATATTCCTAATATATAATAGCATTGCTATTGTAAATACTAGTACCAATAACAATAAAAATAATAACAAATACAACATCAGTTATCTTACAAGGATTTTGAGTCAGGTCTAATTAATGTTATTCAGAAATAGAGATAATGGAAGATGCTGCTGTTTAATTTCACAGCACACAACACATAAGTGTTGATAGAGTTATATGTTAAGAATAAAGATTAATAATAAGAATAAATATTTATGGACAAATATTAAGACATAATTTTAATATAGTTTAAATAGGTCAAATAATATCCTTTTTGCTTTCACATACCAAAACATTTTTGACTCTACTTGTTATTAGTGTTATACTTTATAATACTAAACACTAACTAGAATGCAATGAAGTTTTATCAAAAAAAATCATATTGCTTATTATCACACAATTAAATACTTTGTTGTAATCTTTATGCACAAATAAAGCTATAAAATTCATAAAACAGCAGGGATCAGAGCAGCATGTACTTTAGTCTTCATGTAGCAGTGCTGGTTGATAAAAATTTTTGTTACTAATGTCTAGACTCTTCTGTAAACCAGGGTATTTACTACACTGTATTTCAGAATCAAATATAACTACAGCTAAATATGTAAAATGGAACTTAATTATAATAGTAAAATGTTACGACATAGAACTGTGTTGAAAACCTAGTATATGTCACTAGTGTGCTTCTTATTCCATAGATGCAATTGTACATTGACTAACAAAGAAGGTATTTCATGTGGCAGCATCTAAGTAAAACTTCCATTAAACAAACAACACATTTTTTGTGTCAGTGTTTGTTTTCATATGGTACCTTACTTGTTTAGAATCACTACCAAATAATCCATCAAAGGGAGTTCTAATCCTAATCTTTCAAGTTCCAACATCAATTACACTTTTTCCAGTAAACATCATCAAACATTATTGAGAGGCTAATGGTACTCTCCTCTGTGTTTGCAAAGAACTTGATCATGACTGTTACTTGACCACACCTCTGTCATGGCAACTACTGCACTGTGTAATAATTTATCTTTGTGACTGTTCTCTTTCCCATTAATATGGACCTCCTTGAGCAAATCTTTCCATTTTTACTTCACCTATTTTGATGCTCAGTTGCTAGGTACATCCTTGTTAATGATTGTTAGGAATTCTTGGAGACTTGACCATTTATCATTATTGACCACTTTATACTTGATAACTTCCCTTGTTCTGAATATTCCTTTCTCTGTGATTAATATACTTATTCCAGATTTTTATTAATGTTAGCATGGTATTCATTTCTTTATACATTTATTTTTTTTAAGATTTATTATTTATTTTATTATTTTTTTTTAAATTTATTTTTGGCTGCGTTGGGTCTTAGTTGCAGCATGTGGGATCTTTCGTTAAGGCACATGGGCTTCTCTCTAGTTGTGGCATGCAGGTTTTCTCTTCTCTAGTTGTGGTGTGCAGGCTCCAGGGCGTGTGGGCTCTGTGGTTTGCGGCATGTGGTCTCTAGTTGAGGCGCATGAGCTCAGTAGTTGAGGCACGTGGGCTTAGTTGCCCTGCAGTATTTGGGATCCTAGTTCCCTGGCCAGGGATCAAACCCGTGTCCCCTGTATTGCAAGGTAGATTCTTTACCACTGGACCACCAGGGAAGTCCCTATACATTTATTTTTAACCTATCAGAATTTTTACATTTAAAGTGAGTTTCTTATAGATAACATATTGTTGGGTCTTGTTTGTTTATGAAGTTTGACAATTTCTGTCTTAATTGGCATATTTAGACACCCCTCACATATAAAGTAATTACAAATTTGTTGGATTAATATCTACCATGTTTGTGACTGTTTTATTTTTTTATTAGACTTGTTATTTGTTTCTTTTCTTCTTTCCCTCTTTTTGACCTTCTTTGGTTTTGACTGAGCATTTTATATGATTCTGTTTTATCTCCTCTGTTAGTATAAGAAGTATGCTTCCTTTTTAGTTTTTTTTTCAGTGATTACCCTACAGTTTTCCATATACATCTACAACTAATCTAACTTCACCAAAATAATATTAGACCACTTCAGGGGTAGTGCAGGTCCATTACAATGAAGTATTCCTAGTTTCTCCCTTCCATCCCTTAGAGCACTGCTGTCATTCATTTCACTTATCCATAGAGTCTAATCACCCAATACACTGTTACATTATGTTAAACAGTTATCTTTCAGAGCCATAAGAATAATGAGATTTTATTTTACCTCATTTTATTCCTTTTTCTGTGCTCTTCATTTTTAGGTAGTTTCTGGCCTTATAGTATTTTACTTCTGAAGAATTACATATCCACTAATCCCTTAATGGACAGTTGAACATTTCCCAGCTTTTGGTTATTTGATATTATGTATAATAAAAGTTTTTAAAGAAAACAAAATTAAGTAACACACTAGAAAAATCTAAGCATGTCACTTTTCTCTCTAAAATATTTTTAATACTCTTTTGTTCTTAGAATAAACCCCACTTTGTTGATCGTGCCTTACAACATTTGGCTCAGGTTCATTGTTCCGACCTTAAGCCTCTTCCCTTCTTCACCATCACGAGACATTTTTGCCATTTTTTTTCATAATGCACACTCACGACCCTCATGTATGACCCTTATATATATTGTCTTATCTGCCTGGAACTCACTCCCTCATTGACTTTTTCACTGATTATTCTTTCTCTTTCTTCAACTTTTATATGTTTCTTACAAAGATAACCTGCCTTTACCATTCTAAACTACGTCTCTTGTTCTAAACTTATATAACAACCGACTTCTCTTTTTAAGGATGTATAAGTATTATCATTACTTAATTTGTTCTCTAATTATGGTCCTTTGTTGCTGTGTATTCTGGTTCTATGGTTCTCTTCCATTATTGTATTTCTAGTGTTTATCTTAATATCTTAATATCCATTGGTTAGAGTGTACCCGTGAATATTCTTTGAGTAAATTTATTAATATGCAGTGAGAGAGTCATAGTTATTTTGACCTAGTGGTTTGTTTCATTGATAAGGCAAAACTAATAACTCATTTTTATTTCTATTCTCTTTATAGAGACACTGTCCTACAGTTCCCAAAATACAGACAGTATTTTTATTTTCTTCAGTGAAGGTGGCTAGCTCTTTCCTTCCTATCATTTTAAGTTTATTCTCACAATTACTACAATACTTTTTGTTACTTTTGACAAATACTTTTAGATATAAATACATGTGACCATAAAGGTGACTAAATTTAGATAGTTTTAGATATTTCTGTGATTGTATTAAATGTCACATTACATTTATATCTATTTCTTGACCAAGTGTATACCTGCTGTTAACCGTGGAAATTTTACACACATGCAATTAAACTTAAAGTATTTGAGTTTGCTAATGTTATATTATTTGCACCAAAGTCTCAGCTTTTAGGGAGATTGCTGAATATTATTCTCAGAAGTAAACGTCTAATCAAGAAAGTGTTTTACAAACATACTATTGTTATAAGAAGAGGAGAAGGCACACAAAGAAAGATGTGTGACAGCAAGGCTTGACACCAGAGAGCATGCTATTGGGGGAGGGGAGAGGAAACAGTCCAGGTGAGACAAGGATATGCCTGGTTAACAGCTGATATGTTTACAACATCTGCTCTCTCAGGCTTCCATTGGCTCTGACGCACAAGGAAGTAATGCAAAGTCACACAAGGTCACTTAGGTCTCTGGCAAAGTCATTTAAGGAAAAATTTTAAGTATGCAGTTATTTTCATTTAATAATACAGAAGTGTTTAATGTTAAGAAACTTTCAGATATAATGTTTTAATATTATTTAAATTACATATTCCTCTAAAGAACTCCAGGCATTTAAAATAGTGTACTATCCACATACACAGGGGAATTTTAGTCACTCAGTTTGTGCAAATTCACTTACTTGCCATTTCATTATTTATGAGAATTGATGATCATTTCTTGGCCAAATTATTGCTATTATTACCACTGTGTATCATCTTTCTTGAAAGGTAATTAGTCACATCCTACAATGGATGTTTCAAAGTACATAAACCTTTCTTATTCATCTTTATATTTCCATTCTGTTATGAATTATATGCTTGTGTTCCCCCCAAGTTTTTATTGAAACCCTAACCACCACTTCTCATCCCATAATCTTAAGTTCTAATTTTTCTTCTAATAGCAACACTTTTGTTCTACTCCTGCATCACATGGGAAATTTTTTCCTACTGGTTAGAGTTGAACACTCAGATCCAGTTAATGCTTGTTTCAATCAGTTTCCAAACTTCTAATTGTTGATAAGAGAAATTTGGAAAAATTTGTCTCCTAATTAATATTTCTAATACATGTCTTCTCATATTCATTAAGAAGATAAAGAGTAAAGAGACAATCACTGCTTCTTCCAATCATTGTGTGTTTCATGATCATTTGCTAAATGTCCCAAACAAATGCATTTAGTAATATCTAACATGAATATAATATTTATTATGTTCAAACACTTCACAACCCATAAATTTGGTACTATTATTTTCTCCATTTATACATGAGGGATTAAGTCATGGAAGGGGCAAAATTGGGAAATTTCACATGTTAATTGAAAGATTTTGGGCTTCATAGTCCTGCTTTTAACTGTTACTTTCTGTTGACTTTCTATATCCAATGTACTTCATGACAATTCACGAGGAGAAAAGAAGGCACAAAAAACTCCTGAAGACATTAGTTGCCTTACATCCTTCATAAGTGGAGGTTTACTTTCTTACAACCTACATGACAGGTGAGAGATTAGGTCAATGCCTTTTTTGTCTGATCCTTGTGCTACATGCACATTACTTGTTCACCTTCTTGTAAAACCCTTGCTAAGTTGAGGTTGATATCACCTGGCAGCACTACTCTCTTACCCTCTTGATTTCTGACATCTTCTTTGCTTACTATATGGCAGATATCACACCTGCTCTCTCCTAGGTCATTTTAACAGCAAAATATTCAGTTTAACCAAAATTCTGTCTCCTTTGTTCCTCAGAATCCCACCTATTCTCTTTTACCCAAACAGTTCAAAACAGTATTTTTGCACATTCTATCTCCACACTGATTTACCATTTATTCCAGAGTACACTGAGTACCGTTAAAATGGGGCTTGCCACACATGGAAGATTCCTTATAACTAATTTCAAAAGCACATTTCAACGCTCAAGTTGTTTGATCCCAGTAGCATTTAAAACACACAACTGGAACTTCCACTTCTGGCGGGAATTTTTCTATGGATACCTAGGAAATGTAGATAAATTTAAAATATATTTGAAAGCATAAGAAAAGACAGCGGCATTCTTCAGAAATGTTTTACTTCAGAGGTCTTGCCATTTCTTAATGGAAACAGATATAAGTCCCAGGTATAGAACCCTTTTAAGGTCATGCACTATGGATAAAAACTAAAATAAAATTTAAAAATTACAGCTGGAGTTTAGAACTGCAAAAGCAGCCAGAAATTTGGGAATACAAGTTCATTATGAATAGATTCAAGCAGTTAAACTCATACCTATGGTGGTTTTCTCCTAGAAAATAAATTTATTTATGTGAACTAGGCAAACAAGTCAAGAAGATGTAGAAAGACAGAGTGGTGTTTTTCAAATTCTCTTGTTGATGAAAAGATAAAAATTACACTTTAGGACATGCCAAGGTGTGAGGGTGTGCTAATGATCTGGAAGTAAGGCAAGAGAAATATTTGAGCTAAAGCAAAGCAAAACAAAAACACGTGTAATGTAAAAGAAAATGAAATAAATGAATAAATAGAAGTGATCTCGGGTGGCCTTGACCTGCAGTGGCTTGATGGAGGACTTCGGTTCCTGGCCAGAGATTGAGGTTGGGCAGCGGCAGTGAGAGTGCGAAATCCTACCATTAGACCACCAGGGACCAGTGGCCAGTGACAAGGCCCTGGCCCATCAGCTGTGTAGAAATGAATTCCCACATAGATACAGAAAGCAGTGAAACAAGTTAAGTGTTTATTAGGAGGAAAAAAGTATGGTACATGCAGGTACATAAGTGGACTCAGAGAGAGAGTCGTGCCTTCGTGGTAGTTTGAATCACTTTTATATGGGGCATTTCTTCCAGGCATCCTTTGATCAGTCATCCTGGCTTTGCCTGGTTCTGAGTCTGTAATTGGTTTATCTCAGGGTCCTCCCATGTGTGCATGTGCATCTCTTAGCCAAGATGGATTCTAGAGAAGAGGCCTATGGGTAGTTGATATCACTTACTATGGGGTGGCGCCCCCTCCCATTTCGACCTCCAAGGAGCCTTTCTATGCAATTGTAGTCGGAAAGGTCTCCTTGACTTTGAGAATGAGGAATATGTGGTTTTTAATCTCTTATCTGGGCAGGGCCCAGCCTCCTCTCTCGCTCCTGCTGTTATGGAGTTTCTGTCCACAGGGAAGAAACTTCAGCTGTTCAGCCTGGGGCCCATCTATCTCCTGCCTCAGAAGGAATTTAAGAAACATTTTAATCTGCATGAGTAGTACTAACAAACACACATTCACAGATTAAAATTATTAAAGCACACTCCATGATATGTACAAGAAACACATGATAATTACGTAGACTATGATAGATTATAAATAAAAGAATGGACAAATGTGTACCATACAAACCCTAAATTAAGGAAGATAGCATAGTTTTAGAAATATGAGAGAAAGGAGACAAATGGAGAAGTATTAGAATAAAGAAAAACATTTAAAAATGATTATATAATTATTCCACTAAATAATATAACAATTCTAAATTTGTATGTACCCAGTAAAACAGCTTCAAAGTATATAATACAAGTTGATAGAACTAAAAATTAAAACAGATAAACCCTAAATCATATCAGGAGACTCACATACTTCTCTCAATACCTGATAAAATAAGCAGAGAAAAATATCAGTAAATTCATAGACTATTTGACTAAAAATTAGTAACAACTTAACTATATATATATATATATATATATATATATGTAAACATATGGGTATAATGTGTAAAATGCAAATTTTAAACTGTATCTGTTTACCAAAGTGTTCATATTCTGAGCCATATTATAAGCTTTAGCAATTTTCAAAATTAAAAACTCGTTCAGTTGAATTAAGTCAAAACTAAATAACAATAATAATAAAATACTAGGAAATGTTGAGATCTTTGGAAATTAAGCTATACACTTTAAAATTACCACTGGGTCAAAGCAGAAATCACAATTGAAATTTGAAAACATTTGGAGCTTAGTACCAAATTATGACATATTAAAACTTTTGGAATGTAGCTGAAGACTTACTTGGAGAGATTTTTAAAAATTAAATGCATCTTATTATAAAAAGAAAAGCTGAAATCAATTATTTAAGTATACATCTCAAAGACAGATACAAAAAAGTCATCCTATGTAAGGGATAGCAAGACAATGAAAAGATAGAGATTAATAAATTAGAAAATTAACATACAATAAAGAAACAAAATGAAAAATTACTACTTTGAAAGCTGAATAAAATGCATGGTCTTCCAGCATGATTGAGAAAAGCAAAAGAAAGAAAGCACACTTAATAGTACTGGGAATAAAAATAAGTGCCATCACCATGAATCCCAGAGACATTATAAAAAGGTAATAATGGATATAATCATGGATATTTGAACATTACAGTTAGATAAAATTGATAAATCCCTAGAATAATTTAACTTCCCATACATTATACCAAATAATGAAAAGAGAACAATTCCCCACTCATTTTATGGCAAGATCGTATCCTTTATAGGATATTACAAAAAAAGTATATTGAAGCCTAATTGTCTTCATGAAAACTCTTAAAATACTATTGACTCAAATGCAACGTACAGACAAGTGTAATACATCAGGATCAAATTAAGTTTATTGCAAGAAAGCAAGTCTGGTTTGACATTTAAATACCAATAAATGAAACTCACATCATTAACAGAATAAGAAGATAAAAATGCACATGATCTTCTCAAAGATGTTGAAAACATGTTTGTTAGAACTCAGTACCTATTGATGATGATGATGATGATGATGTTAGCAAACTAGGAAAAAAGAGAGAAGTCTTAGATAGAGTGGAATTTGAACTGGGCTGTTAGCTGACTGGTATTAATTAACTAAATTGTGATACCTGAACTCCATATATACCACAACCATGCTAAGTAAGGACTGTTTGTAGTATATTATGTGTGAAGTGAATGGTCTTTTTGCATGTAAGTTATGTTAAAATAGGATACATTATGTCAAAGAAAAGAATTAGTGAAAAATATAATTTATTTTGTTTTAATCAGGAGTATATTATATGTCGTAATAACCCTTCTATATATTTCATATCAACTCAGACATTTCTACTTTACCCTCTAACGTGTGAGGACAATGAGGAAGGGAAACGGTTATAGAATGAGAATAAGGATTATCCTTGTGTTTTAAGAATATACTATTAAAAAAAAGCGTAGGGACTTCCCTGGTGGTCCAGTGGTTAAGACTCTGCCCTTCCACTGTAGCAGGCAAGGGTTCAGTCCCTGGTCAGGAGAACTAAGATCCCGCATGTCGGGGCAGCTCTGCCAAAAAACAAAAAAGAAAAGAAAAAAATGTTCTTACAATAAAAAAAAATTTTAAAGGTTAAAACAATTCAGCAAAACTGTGAAAAGGGGATGTTCAAGATGCACATAGGCATATGCTTTGTGAGTGCCATCACGGAAGAAAAGCATTCATTTTGATGATTCAATATATTCAGCATATTCAGAAAAGAGAGTGTTTATCAATTCATAGTGTGTTTAAACGGAAAACTTATTGAGGTTGAAATCAGCAGACAACAGCAAGAAATGTGAAGGTTTTCTCATTAGACCATGAAATGAAATAAATTTGACATAAATATCTAAAGAATTCAAACCATAAGAAATGATTATTTGATAGATTGTTCTTAATTTTGTTCATGAGCATATTGTGTTATTTCACTTTACTGGGCATTTCTTTTTTTATCTCAGTATATATGAATATTCACTTTATATACTGTAGATGTAAATTTGCTTGCCTAAATTGAAAAAAAAAGAGCTGTGACTCCATTGTTACTAATCATTCAGTAATGAGAATACATTTAGTACAAACAGATACAAATTTCAGTATATAATTTAATACTTATTTGTGGTTTAACTAAATATGATTTGTGATACTTTATAAGTGCATTAATTTGATGATAATGTTTCCAAATAATGTAATTAAAAAATATCTTGCAATTACAGCTAACTTGATTTCTGCCAGCCTAATCAGTGTCTTCAAAACTGGTTATGCTGACAGATGGTGATGCTCTAATAAATGCCTTGGAATCACCTTTCCCCACTGTAAACCTCTTCTACATATAAATCACATCTATTTGCTCCAGATATATGCCAGCCACGGTAGAGAATTTTTATAAGGTATTAAGAGATACTATTCACTATTATGGAGCTCACAGTCAATAGCAGGCTACAGTGTCCTCAATTAACTGTAATATGGCTGAGACATAGCACATATAACAATGTACAAGGATTTTAATGACAAGGACTTCAGAGATTCTACTAACAATTGATTCAACCAATATTTATTCAGAATCTACTTCATGTGATGTAATTACACTAGGTGCTAAAGGTATGAAAGCACAAAACAAAATGTCAACACCAAAATAATGAAAATCTTTGCTGTCCTTAAGTCTTTTATAGTATAGCAGGAGATCACACAAGGATACAGAGAGTTAAAACATAAGACAGAATGTTGTATGCAATGTAGGAAGTAGCCATACTTTCTCATTTACATAAGCAAACAGTCCTGAAAATTCAGAATTGATTAATCAATTTGATTTCTTAAGAATTGAGAAAAGAAGCATAGGTAGAGGCACAAGAAAAATTATAGGTTTTGGTCTTTTGCAGCTTTCACATTGAATTCTAGCTCTTAAAATAGCTACCTTATATATTATTAGTTATAAATTATCATAATTCATGGTATTATGAAAAGTTTGTAAAATAATATATATTATATAACGGCACATGTGTGTTTAGGGTTCCTCTAGAGCAGTACAATGTATAATTGCTTAGAGAGATTATAAACTTCATGATATTTAAAATGATACACCACAGGAACTCAATTAGAAGTTTTAGTGATAGGACCCCAGTATTAGTTCTTTTTTTTTTCTTTTAAAGCTCCCCAGATTATACCAATGCTCATCCTAGTTTGATAACTACTGCTTAGTATTTTAATTATGCATACAAGACTTTATGCAAGTCAGGGAAGATGATAAATTTGGCAAATGGTGAATGGTCAACTTAAACTTTCAGATTATTTTTATATTTGTCCTTTTTTTTTTTTTTAATTTATTATTTATTTATTATTTTTATTTTTGGCTGTGTTGGGTCTTCGTTTCTGTGCGAGGGCTTTCTCCAGTTGCGGCGAGTGGGGGCCACTCTTCATCGCGGTGCGCGGGCCTGTCACCATCGCGGCCTCTCCCGTTGCGGAGCAGAGGCTCCAGACGCTCAGGCTCAGCAGTTGTGGCCCACGGGCCCAGTTGCTCCGCGGCATGTGGGATCCTCCCAGACCAGGGCTCGAACCCGTGTCCCCTGCATTGGCAGGCAGACTCCCAACCACTGCGCCACCAGAGAAGCCCTGTCCTTTTTTTTTGTTTTGTTTTTTGTTTTTTGTTTTTTGAAGTTGTTAGTATACTCTGAATCTACTCTAAGTTTTAAGTTCATCTTACTTTAACCTTACTTTCTATACAGTTACTAGCATGCCTTGCCAAAGGGATATTTATTATTACTGATTAGCAAAGGATGTAATGACATTAAAAATTAACTCACATTTGGATTTCTCATTTCTGAAGACAACTTACCAAAAAGTCAAGTGACTTCTAGTAATTTTGCTCAGGTTGTACTACCAGACTTGGTTTAGACACATATGATATTTCAATTGGGGTGAGATCCTTAGGTTTAGAAATATAATGATTTAATAATCTATGCATATACTGCATAATTTTTAGTACATAGCATGCATCTGCGCCAAAGTATCCTTGAATATCCATGCCTCAGCAATAGTCTGAAATTATTGGCCATTTTCTATGTAACCTTTTTTTTAATTTAGGAGAAAAAAGATGGAATTAAATTGTCACTCATAGAACAAGATAACATGAAGTTGATTATTTCCTACCTGAGGTCACTTGTATCAGTTGTTATAAGTTAGATGATGAGATGAATGCATGATATGTTTTTTAAAACTTTACTTATAGCTAAGGCAATAGTCAAGGATTATCATACTTTTATTCTAAAATACATTTTTTATTTTTGTTATATTTGTTACACCTGTCATTTTCCCTGAGGTGGTTAAATTCCTAAAACAAAATGCCATTGGAAATCAAAGAAAGACTAGCTGAAGATGCTGGGCTTCATCTGTTTTCCATGGACAATTGAAATTTCTCATTTACTTATACAAGCTTTTTTAGGACATTAGAAGCTAGGATGTATATATTTTTAATTTTTATACAATTTTTTAAAGGTTACTTTCCATTTGTAGTTATTACAGAATATTGTCTATATTCCTCGTGTTGAACAATACATCCTTGAGCCTATCTTACGCCCAATGGAGTTCGTACCTCCACTTCCCCCACCCCTTTTTGCCTCCACCACTGCTAACTGCTAGTTTATTCTCCATACTTGTGTCTGCTTCTTTTATGTTATATTCACTAGTTTGTTGTATTTTTTAGATTCTACATATAAGCAATATCATACAGTATTTATCTTTTTCTGTCTGACCTATTTCACTTAGCATAATGCCCTCCAACTCCATCCATGTTGTTGCAAATGGTAAAATTTCATTCTTTTTTATGGCTGAGTAGTATTCCATAGTGTATATGTGGGTGTGTGTGTATATATATGTGTGTGTGTGTGTGTGTGTGTGTGTGTATATCTCAGATCTTTATCCATTCATCTACTGATGGATACTTAGATGTTTACATGTCTTGGCAATTGTAAATAACACTATGAACATTAGGGTGCACGTATCTTTTTGAATTAATGTTTTTGTTTTTTTCTGATATATGCTCCGAAGTAGAACTGCTGGGTCATATGGTAGTTCTATATTTTGTTTTTTGAGAAACCTCCATACTGTTTTCCACAGTGGCTGTACCAATTTACATTCCCACAACAGTGTACAAGGGTTCCCTTTTCTCCACATCCTTGCCAACATTTGTTATTTGTAGACATTTTGATGATAGCCATTCTGTCAGGTGTGAGGTGGTATTTCATTGTGGTTTTGATCTGCAGCCCCCTGATGATTAGCAAGGTCGATCATCTTTTCATGTGCCTGTTGGCCATCTGCATCTGCTCTTTGGAAAAGTGTCTATTCAGTTCTTCTGCCCATTTTTTAATCAGGTCATTTGCTTTTTTGATGTTGAATTGTATGAGCTGTTTATATATGTTGGATATTAATCCCTTATCAGTCATATCATTTGCAAATATTTTCTCCCATTCAGTAGGTTGTTTTTTTGTTTTGTTTTGTTAATGGTTGCCTTTGCTGTGAGCTAGGATGTATTTTTACTTGCTTGAAATGAATTTCATTGTTAAGTAGATGAATTTTTTTTCTCAATACTTCTTTGACTCATAAGGACACAGAGTATTTGTTGATTGCATTGTACATGAAGGCATATTGAGTATGAGGGGTTCTTGAGACAGCTTGTACATCCTCAATTAAGTTCTCATTTCTAAATTAAATTAAATACTTCACTTGTGATTAGAACAGGATACAATAGAGAATAGACATGCAACTTCAATAATTTTTGCTCCTGGCAGAAAAATCTATGCATTTTAAGCCAGATTTACCGTTGCCTGGATTTTGAACTATACTGAGAAAGTGATGTATCAATAATATAGTTCAGCTTACGTTAGAAATTACTTGTTGCATTTTTGTACTGTAAAACTGTGTAGTTGTTATCCTCTATATCTGCAAATATAAATACATTTTTCTGCATTTTATAGCTACATGATAATCATCAAATTGTATATAAACTTGAATAAGAAGCTTTGCCCTACAAGTCTTCACTGTGTAGTAAACAGCCAGGTAAATACAGTAATTGTAATAATTATAATTATAAATAATTATAATAAATGAACTCAGTGTTACAGTAGATATATGGATATAAAACCAAAACTTACATCTTTATCCAGTGCATACATTAAATACTAGAGCCATGTATATTATCATATTAAACAATACTGGAGCAGAGCATACTATTCTGAATCTATGTTAAACAATACTGGGAAGAAACATTAAAAAAAAATAAAATAAATTAGCTGCATGCTCCAGGAAATGCTTGCTTTTGGAAGATAAGAGTATAAACCAAATAATACAGTTTCCCTATCAAGACTCATTTCAAGACCCTCTTTCTAGCTATGCCAAGAAATAAAAAGTGATTGTCATAAAATTGGTCCATTCCCAACTAATTCTCCGCTTTGCAAGATAAGTTAAAAATAACACAACCAAAGACATAAAATCGTATAAGCATTCTCATCTAATGTTTTTACCTTGAGAAATGACGAGAGAAAAAAATAGTTTGATTCAAAGATTAAAAACTTTATTCAGCTGAGTTTGATTCAAAGATTAAAAACTTTATTCAGCTGAGGTGCATCAGGAAGCAACTAAAGACCCAATCACTCCCTGAGCCAAGCAGTACTGTAGTTTTATAGGGTGAAGGGAAGGGAGAAATATGTGTTTTTGTGGTTTGGTTGAGGTAGAATTTTCCTCATCTCTAACTGCTGTAAAATCTATGGTTGGAAAAGAAGGAAATTTTTGTGATTCCATCCCTATTGCTAGGGATATGGGGTACAGTACCATTCAGGCAACTGTCATTACAATTCGAGAACTGTTTTTGCAAGCCTTGCAATTTTTCAAGTTTCAGAGGAAGGGTTGTTATCCAGAGAAAAAGGCAGGGAGGGGAAAAGAGAATACAAAAAAAATATATATATATATATATATATATATATATGTGTATATGTATATAAAAAGGCACAGCTTGAAGCCAGAGAACTGGAAACTGTTTTTAATGTTTTTACAGACACTAGTAACACTGTCAAGGTGGTATTCTCCCTTACCACAATAAGTCTAATAAACTTAAACTTTGCCTGAATAATGGAGTTTTCTGATATTTCTCGGTGAGTTGAAATTTGACAATAAGAAATATTGGAAGACTACAGAATGGAGGAAGAAATCTGGAAAAGAAAAAGGAGGTCATATGAAAAATGATATTTTATCTACATCTTTAAGGTGTTTGGGGGGTTAAGAAAATTGAGGAAATTGAAGACAGCATATCACTGTTATGGCATGTCTGGTTTCCCACTGGGGAAAACATGACACAGACTCACTTAATAAAAAATAAACAAAAAGGGATATTGTTATACACACTTCATCCATTGAAAGGATAATAAAATGATATTATGAACAACTTTATGTTCATACATCCAAAAACTTAGAAAATATGGATGAATTCCTTAAAAGTTACAAAGGACCACACCCAGTCAAGATGAAACAGACAAACTGAATAGTCCTATAAGCAAAAAAGGAATTAAATTTGTAAATAAAAAGCTCCTGACAAAGAAATCCCCAGGCCTACATTACTTCATTGGAGAATTCCACCAAAAATTTAAATAAGAATTAACATGGTTATTAAACAGTCTCTTACAGAAAATAGAAGAGGGAATATTTTGCAACCCAGTTTATGAGACCAGTATTGTTCTGTTGCCAAAAACAGACAAAGAAAGCACATACACACCCAAGGGTTAAATAGACCTACATCTCTTGTAAACTTACATGCAAACATTCTCAACAAAATATTGGCAAATTGGATCCAATAATGTATAAGAAGAATTATAGAGCATGATCAAGTGAGATTTTTCCAGGTATGCAGAGAGTAGGAGAAAACATTTGCAAATCACATATGAAACCAATGACCATATTGAAAATATATAAAGAAACTCTCAAAACTCAAAAGTAAAAAAACAAACACTTCAAGTAGAAAATGGACAAAAGATATGAATAGACATTTTACTGAGAATATATATATAGATGGCAAATAAGCACAGGAAAATTAAAAGTACGAGATATTGTAACACAATCATCCAAATGGCTAAATTTTTTTTTAAAAGTAACAATGGCAAATGTCAAATGCTTTCAAGAATGTGAGCAAACTGTATGATTCTGGAAAAGTCAAAACTATGGAAGTGGTAAAAATATCAGTGATTGCCAAGAGGAGCAGGGGCAAGGGAAGGAGGGATGAATAGGCAGAGCTCAGAGCATTTCTAGGGCAGTGAAACTACTCTGTATGATGCTATAATGATAGATACATGTCATTATACATTTGTCAAAACCCATAAAATATAAACCAAGAGTGATTCAAGGGTAAACTATGGTCTTTGGATGTTTACGATGGATGTGTCAATGTATGTTCACCTTTGGTAAAACATGTACAATTATGTTGAGTAATGTTGATAATGAAAAAGGCTATGCATGTGTGAGAGCAGAGGGTAACTGGGAAATCTCTGTACCTTCCTCTCAATTTTGCTATGAGCATAAGACTGCTCTAAAAAAATTCTTTAAAAATATATGGAGTGGATGGACCTAGAGTCTGTCATACAGAGTGAAGTAAGTCAGAAAGAGAAAAACAAATACCATATGCTAACACATATATATGGAATCTAAAGAAAATAAAATGGTTCTGAAGAACCTAGGGGCAGGACAGGAATAAAGATGCAGATGTAGAGAATAGACTTGAGGACATGGGGAGGGGGAAGGGTAAGCTGGGATGAAGTGAGAGAGGCATGGACATATATACACTACCAAATGTAAAATAGATAGCTAGTGGGAAGCAGCCACACAGCACAAGGAGATCAGCTGGGTGCTTTGTGATCACCTAGAGGGGTGGAATAGGGAGGGTTGGAGAGAGACGCAAGAGGGAGGAGATATGGGGATACATGTATATGTACAGCTGATTCACTTTGTTATAAAGCAGAAACTAACACACCATTGTAAAGCAATTATACTCTAATAAAGGTGTTAAAAAAAATTTTTTTAAGGGCCATATAAAGGCAAATGGTCTAATGAGTAGTGAGTACAACGCTTAGATAATTAAAAATGATGGTTGCAAATTAGTTTAGAATGCTAGAGTAGGTCTGTTGATTCAGGGACTGTGAAAAGTCTGAGCTCTTACCTTTCTTGCAAGACGTAAGACTTCTAGACTAGAGACATAGCCAATTTATTACTTATAGCAAAAGAACAGTGGAATTCCTAGCCCCAGATCTCTCTGCTCCAATCTTCTTGGCTGTTATGGGAAGGGCCAAGTGTTACCTGTATATGCAGATGCAGGTACAGGTACAAAAGAGGAATTGCCAAATTAGGATCTGATTTTGATCTTATATTAAGACTGTTGGCAACCTATTCATTCTTCCCTCTGGAGAAAGAGAGAAACCTTACCCTTACTCTTCAGTGCAAGCAAATCATCTTTGAGCAAATCATCTTCAGGGTAACTTTATTACCCCAAAATGACTTCGGAGAGGGTTAAATTATGTCTTTATTATACTAGTCAGGAAATGTCTTCCCACTGACCTAAAGGGAGATACTATTTCTAGCTTCTAAGAATGTTTATTATGCAAACTTCCTTGAAAACATGGTCAGTGCCCTTTGCTCAGAAAGCCCATAAAACTACATGAAAAATTCATGGAGAATTGTCCCCCACATAAATAAGATTATTAAGAAACATAAATTCTCTGTAAGATATTTTATATTTCAGTTTATTATCCATCCATCCCTACCCTCATCCATCCCATGCAACAATCATTATTGAGTACTTCTTACACTGCAGACGTTTTAGACATTTTAGATGCAACAAAAATGTCCATGGCTTTAAGAAACTAAGATTATAGCTGGTGATAGAGATAGCTAACAAATAATAACAGTATATACATAAGGGTTATTATAGATATATATATGGGATACTAAAATCAGTAACCAAAAGAATATTTAATTTTTAAGAAGAATGAGAAGGAAGAGATTGATGGCAAGAACATCAACTATGAGACAATTACAACAGTCTAGTCCTGGATTGAAGGGTACATGAAAAATGATGTTCGTGGAGAGAAGAGGATGTATTTAAGGATTTTTAGAAAAAAAAGATTATTTGGAAAAGTTTCTGTGCAGCCTCCACTGATTGATTGACTGACAGACAGTTGTGGTTGCCTGGAAACTGAGAACATTTAATGAATATCCATTGTTTGGTAATCAGACCTGATTGTATCCAAGATAGACTAGAGATGGTGTTGAGCTCTCAGGAATAGAAACCCATAATAAGCAGAGGTACCAGGTACCCACAATTCATATTTCCTTCCTAAGATTTGGAAAGAAAAGTCTCTGAAAGAGAATTAGAACCATACTGGAGTGATAAGTGACGAGGAAATTTAGCCACTGAGTAGTATTAGCTTTACTGTTCTTACCAAAATCATTTCTGATAAATTGCTACATCATAAAAGATGATTTGAAGAAGCTTAGGGTATTAATATTTGCATATGCTTCCTCCAGGTGAACATATAACAAAATGAGAATGCATGCAATGCAATTAAACTATTAGCACTGATTCTTTGCAAGAATAATAGGTAAAAACATGAAGATTTGATGTATATGTAATCTAAACATACCTTAGTGTTTAGTTACTAAGTTAAATAATATTGTTTTGTATATTATATATGCTCTGCTAGGCTGGGAATCTCTCTTATTCCTTTATTTTCACTTTATCATTTCAGTATGTAAGAAATATAATTACTTATAATCATATAGTATATTATATATTATAATTATATACAGTAATTCTTATTAGTAAGAATTAATAACAACAGAAATAGATTTTTTAGGAAAAACATATAGGAAATGTAATTAAGAACTAATTTTTTTCCCTGAGCTTCAAAAACTCTGAGGCAAAAATATAAAGGTAAGCTGAGTCCAGACTGTTAAGACCATAAATATATTGTAAAAGAGTTAACATTTTATTCTATATGCCATATGTCCACTTCCCATCTAAGCCACTATATTCATGAGAATAGTTTCAGAATCTGAATATCCTATAAATATCATTCACCATGTATATTTTCATATGAGACATTGAGTAACAGAGTAAAAACTTTCTTCTCTCTCCAAACTGCCCCTGATCCCCATCCCCTGAGTCGTGTTTATCAAAGCACTCTGCGCTAACAAATTTTTCAAGACATATTTGATTAGTACTGATTTTAGGCAGTTCATGGCAAACGTCTTCTAGAATAATGAAGGATGATCTATATTTCTTAAAGTTCAGATATGTACCCTCAGAGAGAAGATATAATGTTATAAAATCTAAGAGTGGTTACCTGTTTGTCAAGTTAGACATTGTAACAACTTTTATGCTGAATAATAAATCATAGGATTGCTTCCAGTAAAATCCAGGAGTTTTCTCAAAATATAGCTTTCAATCCACTCTAGGAATTTCATTAGTGCATAGTAGAAAATTCAGACATCTGTATCATGAGGCATGGGAAGTTCTGTCCTGGAAACAGAAACATAGGCAGATGTGTTTAAACTGTATGAAATCTATATAAGAGTTCTAAAGTATGTTTTATTTTCAAAATTATGGATTTTTCTTATTCAGGAAGATTTTCATGATCATGGAAGATGAAATAAAAATAAAATAGAGAAAGAAAAAAATAGACCACTACTTGCACTTCAGCTCTTATTCTGTTTATTCTTATTCTGTTATTCTTAACTGTTTCTCTTATCATTGGGTACTCTTTAACCTGGTTATATTCATAATTAATTATCAATTTAATAGCTCTATAATACAGAGTATCCTGAAGTATCTTGAAGAATTTCTATATTTTTGAGTACTTAAACTATTTCTAAATTTTCACTTTCTAAATAATGTTGAAACATGTATCTTTGTGCGTAAAGATGTTGGAAATTGGGGCTTATTTCATGAAAGGAGAGCTACAATATGTAAAATTGTGTACATATGCTTGGAGGTATTATTTTGAAAATTATTTTCTTTTTCTGCTTTATTCTTTGCTTGTTTATCATATTGGTAATTTAGTGATTCTCTTATCAATCAACCATATTACAAAAATGAAGCCTCATATTGTCTAGTTTAGAGAAAAACTGTTAAAAAGTTATTTTCTTAATTTCATAATCCATATACTCTCACATCACCTTTGTGAGATGAGGCTTGGTCTATGCTTTCTGCACTATTACTGGCAGTAGTATCAGAAAAAAATCAATTTCTATATTCTCACTATTTCTGGTGTGATTTTTCTTTAATGGCTCCAGTGTATATAAGCTCTGTGATATTAGGTGAGTTACTAAACATTTTCGTGTCTCAGTCTCCTCACTTGTAAAATGAAGTGAGATATCTATCTGACCAAATTATTGAGATTAACAAATGAAATAATGCATGTCAAAACATGTAACACTGACACATTACACATTGAATAAATATTTCCTTCATACTTCTTCAAGAGAATACACTTTAAGTGCACAATCACTGATCTTTCTGGCTTTGATCTTGGCTTTTTAACACACCTGAGTCTATGAAATGTATGGAGGAATGTGAATGCCCATTATCTATATCTCTGCTTCCCTAATCATTAATCTGGGAATATTTTGCTGTTGCCTCTCTCTACCTTGATAATGATGAACGTTGAAACTGAATCCCTAGAGAGTCTGCTAAGCTAAAAAAAACTGCCCAAGTGAAACACAGCCCTAGCCTTCAAAAATTTTACATATAATGGTGGTTGATGACAAGCATGGTAACAAAAACAAATAATATAAATAAATATATATAGCTGAATTGAGAGCTATAATAGGAATATAAGTATAGAATAATAAAATGCAAATTGTTCCCTTACAACCTTTGAGATGCAAACAAACTTTAGCTCTGGGAAAAATTTCTGCTACACTATATAACTTAAAAATAATGAGTTAAGTCAAAACAATTTTTTGGCTCTGGTGTCTGAGTTTCCCATATTAAGGAAACCTGTCCCAGCATCAAGGACAACTAGTCCCTGAGTATGTTTTTCTTCTCAGATGTTGCCTGACTCTCTTTTTCCCTCTAGTGGTAATCTGTAGCATTACTTCAACCTTATTTCAAGACTGAACCATCCTATGTTCAAAACAATTGTCCCAACTCCTGTACACCAGGATTAAGAATGTAGAAAACATTCTGTAGACAAAAGAATTAAAAAGAAAATAATTTCATGTTCTATGAAAAGATCATAAAAAGTGACTTTTACTACAGATAGGTTCTTCTAAATTTATCCTGGGTTGTATGTTGGTTTGACCAGTTACTTGCCATGTTAAACTGGAGGGAAGTAATAATAATATAATTTGAATAAAAAATAATAAAAGAGAGAAGCAAACTTTATTGAGCATTTGCCATTTATCAAGGTCTGTGCTAAATGTTCCACATACATTCTTACAAGAAACTGTGAGGTAGACATGATATATAAATGACAGATAAGGAGCCTGAGTTTTAGGATGGTTAAGTGTCTTTTTCAAGATCTGGTCCAGCTGTCTAATTTCAAAGCCCTTACCCTAACACTATACATTCTTCTCTATCTGAAAAACGTATAGTGAATAAAATTTCTCAGGTAGCAATGGATTACAGCAAAAGCCCAAATGTTATCATTCCTTTGCCCCATATTTTCCTCTAATTGCAGTTGCATTTTTTTTTTATTTGGGGTATAGTTGCTTTAAAATGTTGTGTTAGTTTCTGCTGTACAGCAAAGTGAATCAACTAAATGTATACATATATCCCCTTTTTTTTGGATTTCCTTCCCATTTAGGTAACCACAAAGCATTGAGCAGAGTTCTCTGTGCAATACAGCAGGTTCTCATTTGTTATCTATTTTATACATAGTAGTGTATATATTTCAATCCCAATCCCCCAATTCATCCCACCCTCCTTTTCCCCCCTTGATGTCCATACATTTGTTCTCTACATCTGTCTCTATTTCTGCTTTGCAAATAGGTTCATCTGTACCATTTTTCTAGATTTCACATATATGCATTAATATACGATATTTGTTTCTCTCTGACTTACTTCACTCTGTATGACAGTCTCTAGGTCCATCCATGTCTCTACAAATGCCTCGATTTTGTTCCTTTTTATGGCTGAGTAATATTCTATTGTATATATGTACCACATCTTCTTTATCCATTCATCTGTCGATGGACATTTAGGTTGCTTTCATGTCCTGGCTATTGTAAATAGTGCTGCAATGAATATTGGGGTACATGTGTCTTTTTGAATTACGGTTTTCTCAGGGTATATGCCCAGTAGTGGGATTGCTGGATCATATGGAAGTTCTATTTTTAGTTTTTTAAGGAACTTCCATACTGTTCTCCATAGTGGCTGTATCAGTTTATATTCCCACCAACAGTGCAAGAGGGTTCCCTTTTCTCCACACCCTCTCCCGCATGTATTGTTTGTAGATTTTTTTGATGATGGCCATTCTGACTGGTGTGAGGCGATACTTCACTGTAATTTTGATTTGCATTTCTCCAATAATTAGTGATGTTGAACATCTTTTCATGTGCCTCTTGGCGAAGTATCTAAAGAGACAGTGCCACTTCTTCACTTCCCATTCATAATTTAGTCTACCTCAGTCTACCTACAAACCAGTACCCTGAAAATGCTTTTGTTAAGGTTACCAATGACTTACGTCAGGTACCGTGAAGCAGTGATCCATGTAGATTTCCAGTGATCCTTACTGAAACAGTTAAGTGCATTAAACCGAAAAGACCACTTCCTCCTTTACAAAAATGTTCTTTTAACTTCCATTACATTATTACTTCAAATTCTTTTTCCTCCTCCTTCTTCCTCTTTCCCCCCTTTCTCCTCCTCCTTCTTTTGCTCTTGGTCTTCATCTTTATCTCAGTAAAGCTTTTTGGCTTCTTTTGTAGATTCAAATCCTCTACTTGAATTGAGGATGAAGGAATTTTTCAGGCTCATTTTTGGTTCTCTGTTCATTCCCATAGATTAAAAAGTAAAAATACATTTATACATGTTACAACCAAATTTGTATCTCAGTGGGATTTCTAATCTTGTATCCATCCAAGTAACTGGCATTTCCATTTTAAAGTCTCAAATTCATCTACAACTAAATACATCTTAAATATATCTTGGTTTTCCATACCAAATCATATTTTTATCCCTATTATCCCACATTCTGTCTTATCTCAAAAATTGCCAGATTTATTTGCCCAGATTTTCAAACAGGAAACCTTGGAGCTATGCTTTTTTTCCACTTCCTTTTCCTTCATCTGCAACATCCCATCTATCAGGAGTTTTTTTTGTCTCTTTTTTTCCTTCCTATTGTGAACCAAAGAATGTTGTTCACTATCCAGTTCTACAAGGATTAAGTCATTAGCCACTGCAATTGCTGACTGACAGTGTACCCCAAGAGGAATTCAGAATGAGACACACTGTGCTTTGGACAAGCAGACTCCTTAGATAGTTAGATGCAGATCTCTTAAAGAATTTTAATAAATCCAGATCCTTTCATCTTCCCTTACATAGAAAACCACTAAAATCTTTAACTTGAGATATCTGTGCTTTGTGACTAGCAATAATCCTTTACCAAGATGTGTGCTTGACTGCAGGTATTTCCTAGCCGAAAATCATACATAAACTTGGTCCTCCCCTCTTTAGAGCAGTTTCCTCAGAGCCACTGAGAGGCTGTTTCCCAGGCTATAGTCCTCATTAAGGTCCCTGAATAAAACTGAAACTCACAACTCTTACGCTGTGTGTTTTTCTTTCAGTCAACCCTATATTTTTCGTAAGCACTCTTAAGTCTAGCCCACACTCAAGCGAGGAGAATTAAACTACACCTCCTGGAGGGAGTAGTATCTAAATATATAGCATTTGAATATATTATTTGAAATTCTTTTAAAAGATTTTTCTCTTCTCCCTATTTTTTATTTAATAATTTATTTATATCACTATGTAATCACTGATATCTATTTTGTTCTTTGGGTTCTCACCAAATACTATCATTATTCATGTTATCTCAAATTGCTCCAGTTTTGGAGCTGGCTCTTTTAGTTTGGCTCTTCTGTCCTTCTGATATGCCCCCATTATTAACATTTTAGAATTTCCTTTCTTTGTGGTACTGCATTACACTCCAGGCTCATATTTGATTTTCCCTGCCCTGGCCCTAGAATCAACTATTTTCCAAAGGATCTCTGAATTTTTTTTTTTTAATTGGAGAAAGGGATTAAGAACCAAGATCTGGGTTGTGCTCATAGCGACTGGTGTGTCACTGCTCATAGGCACTCTCAGTAGACAGAGCCAGAAAATTTATGTATATACACTCACCCATGTATATTTATTTATAATTACAAATATTATTTGTATACACATTTGTATATACAGGTATATCACAATGCATGTGTGAGTATTAGCATGTATATATAGTAAACTTGAGTTTATACTGATATTTCTAACTTGATTCTAGCCCTACAGGGTCCATTTACCTCCCTTACCCCCCCTGCCCCCACCGCACCTGCTTACTTATTACTCTATGTGAAACCTGACTTACTGTTTATCATGAGTTTACTTATTTGTTCAACTCTAGTTCAGCAAGTAATTTCAGAATTTCTAAGCTGAGGCCCTTTCTGGAGTTTATTTTAGTCACCTTTCTTAGAGTCCCCAGTCCTCTGACAGGATGAAGTGTGCTTTATGGCTTTGTAGATTAACTGGCTCATTTTGGCTTTTAGAGTAAGAGTAGAATGATGATCTCCTGCAACATTTCTGCATCTAAATTGAAAATCCTATTTTCTATTTTTTATATGGATGATTAACATATTTTTCAGCCACTTTCCTCCTATTACCTATATTTAAGGCTACTCTCAATTATCACTGTCACTCTCGTGGTCTTAATAGGCAGTAGTTTTGTAATTACTAAGATAAAATGCTATTTATATTATGATTTCTCCTTTGACTATAGGCTATTTATAAATCTACATGTGTAAAAGCAACCTTAGGTACATTTGCTGTTATCTTTTTGTTACTTTAGCATATTTGCAGTGTGATCAGTGACTATATTCTGCATGATTTCACTCTTTTTATTTTCTTTTACTTTTTGATCCAGTTTATGCTTGCCATACTGTGGTTTATAATAAGAAATATATATTTGGTCTTCGTCCTGGATTTTGGCATAAAGCACCTAAAACCCTTGAAATTTCTTGTGATACTGGCAATAAAGGTTTCTTTTGTTATGTTAATGAATTTTGGATCCCATCTAAGGATGGGGACTGGTTGCCTAGAGAACCAACCATGTGATTAGAGGTTTGGACCTTCAAGTCCTACCTCCAACCCTACCTCTGGGGAGGGGAGAGGGGCTGAGGGTCAAATTGATGTCCAATGATTTCATCAACCGTGACTGCATAATTAAGCCTCCCTAAAAACCAAAAAAGGATGAGTTTCAGAAAGTTGTGATGGTGAAAACATGGAGGTGCTGGGAGAATGTAATGCCTGTAGAGGGCGTGGAAGCTCCAGGCCACTTCCCCATGCCTTGTCTTATGCTTCTCTTTTGTCTGGCTGTTCATGAGTTACATCTTTTTATAATAAACTGGTGATCTAGTAAGTAAAATATTTTCTCTGAGTTCTGTGAGCTACTCAAGGAAATTCATTAAACCTGAGGATGGGGTCTTGGGAATCTTTGATTTATAGCCTGTCAGTCAGAAACACAGGTAACAACCTAGCCTTGTGACTGGTTTCTGAAGTGTGTGTATGTGTGTGCTGGGGGGTGGGAAAGGGGGGCAGTCTTGTAGGACTAAACCCTTAACCTGTGAAATCTGATACTGGCTCAAGTAGATGGATAGTGTCAGAATTAAGTTGAATTGTAAGACACCCAGCTACTGTCCAGAGAATTGCATTTTTGGTGTATGGAATCACACACACACATACATATTGGAACTGGTACCACAATGTCAAGAATGCTGAATTTTTTTAAGTGTTGTTTTACTTGCTTGAAAAAAGTTTTTACTGCATATTTGGGCAACAAAGTTGTGTATAAGGTGAATTTTATTTATAATGTCAAATCTTTTATATTTTTACTGATATTTTGTCTGCATGTTCTGTGTACTTCTGATAGAAGTGTGTTGAAATCAATCTATTTGGTGGTTTCCTTTCTTACCTTTTTTTCCTCTTTCTTCCTATTTTTGTTGTTTCTTTCTTTATATATTTTGAAACCATGCTATCAAGTGCCAAATGTTTAGAATAGATGGATTGAATCTTTCAACATTATAAACTCTCCTCTTGCTATAGTTTAAATCTTGATATATCCTGTGTATTATCATAATATAGACACATTAGCTTTCCTTTGGATAGTGTATTTATAAACATCAATTTCAGTTATTTTATATTCAAACTTTCTGCTTAACAAATCTTTAGATCTATTTATTATTCACAGCATACATGTATTTAGCAATATAATTATATTTAGAGCATTTAGTGCATTTACACTTAATATAATTTCTCATTTACAATGTGATTTTAATTCATTCCACCTGCTCTAGGTACCTACTTTCTCATGACTTGAACTTGTATTTCATTTTCTCAGGTATGACAGGTGTATTTTATTTGATACATGGTGCTACAAGGTCATATAAATGAACACCAAAATGAATGTAAAGGACCTAAGGACACAAATTATTCTTTTTTTAGTTTTTTTATTTGAGATATAGTTGATGTGCAATATTATATATAAGTTTCAGGTGTACAACATAGTGATTCATAATTTTTGAAAGTTAGTCTCAATTTATAATGATTATAAAATATTGGTTATACTCCTTGTGTTGTACAATATATCCTTGTAGCTTATATATTTTATACGTAGCAGTTTGTACCTCTTAATTCCCTACCCCTATCTTGCCCCTCGTCCCTTCCCTCTCCCCACTGGTAACCACTAGTTTGTTCTCTGTATCTGTGAGACTGTTTCTTTTTTTGTTATATTCATTAGTTTGTTTTATTTTTTAGATTCCACATATAAGTGACATCATGCAGTATTTGTCTTTCTCTGTCTTAACTTATTTCACTTAGCATAATACCCTCTAAATCCATCCATGTTGTTGCGAATGGCAAAATTTAATTATTTTTACGGCTGATTAGTATTGCATTGTATATATACCACATCTTCTTTATTCATCTGTTGATAGACACTTAGGTTACTTCCATATATTGGCAATTGTAAATAATGCTGTTATGAACATTTGGGTGCATGTATCTTTTCAAATTAGTGCTTTTGTTTTTCTTCAGATATATACGCAGGAGTGGAATTGTTGGGTCATATGGTAGTTCTATTTTTAGTTTTTTTGATAAATCTGTTTTCCACTATGGCTGCACCAATTTACATTCCCACATATAGTGTACAAGGTTTCCCTTTTCTCCACATTTTTGCCAACATTTGTTATTTGTATTCTTTTTTGATGATAGCTTCTAGGAGTTTTATGGTTTCTGGTCTTGCATTTATGTCATTAATCCATTTCAAGTTAAATTTGTATATGGCATTAAAAAATGTTCAAGTTTTCAGTAGTTTTCTTAGCGCCATTTATTGAAGAGATTTTCTTTTCTCTATTGTATATTCTTGCTTCCTTTCTCATAGAGTAATTGACCATAAGTGAGTGGGTTATTTCTGGGCTCTCTATTTTGGTCCATTGTTCTATGAGTCTGTTTTGGTGCCAGTACTATACTGTTTTGATTACTGTAGCTTTATAGTATAGTCTGAAGTCAAGGAGCATGATTCCTCCAGCTATGCTCTTCTTTCCAAGATTGCTTTGGCAATTCAGGGGTCTTTTCTGTTTCCATACAAATTTTTAAATCATTTGTTCTAGTTCTGTGAAAAATGTCCTTGATATTTTGATAGGGATTGCACTGAATCTGTAGATTGCCTTGGGTAGTATGATGATTTTAACAAATTTAATTCTTCCAATCCATGAATTTTCCATCAGTTTGTGTCTTCTTTAATTTCTTTCATCAGTGTCGTAGTTTTCTGAGTATAGGTCTTTTATCTCCTTAGGTAGGTCTATTTCTAGGTATTTTATTCTTTTTGATATGATTGTAAATGGGATTGTTTACTTAATTTCTGTTTCTGATAGTGCATTTTTAGTGTATAAAAATGCAACAGATTTCTGTGCATTAATTTTGTATTCTGCAATTTTACTGAATTCACTGATGAGCTCTAAGTTTTCTGGTGGCATCTTTAGGATTTTCTATGTATAGTATCATGTCATCTGCAAACCATTACACATCTCGAAATTTTTGATTATTTTTAGCATTTTACTTTTCCCATTCTATGCTTAGTAATTTTCTAGAAATTAAAGATTTCATCCTTGATTTAGTAAAGACTAATATTAATTCACAATTTTACACTTTTGTTATTCCAGAAAATACCAGAGACTTAAGACACTTTAACCACATTTACCTCTCATTTGATTCTAACCCTTTCCAATGTTTCAGATTCCCCAATCCTTAGCCCACACCACCTGATTCCTTGAGAATGGTACACTCTTCAAGATGAATATTACTGTGTTTACTGTATAAACATATATGTGCAAGCTTCTTTAAACCAATTAATGCTTCATACTCTGGTAACATAAGATTTTATAAGTTATATCTTATTTTTATGAAAATAGCAAGAAAAGAAAAAATATATCTTTCATGTGTGAATCTAATTTTCAGAATTTCATATTCTATATTAGTATATTGAGTGACATACAAAATGAGAGATCTTTTTTTTTTTTTTTTAAATATAACCGCTTTTTATTTACTTATTTATGGCTGTGCTGGGTCTACGTTTCTGTGCGAGGGCTTTCTCCAGTTGTGGCAAGTGGGGGCCACTCTTCATCGCGGTGCACGG